>NC_135306.1:91578713-92778713 GCF_048772815.1 Callospermophilus lateralis | reverse complement strand
TTTATCACATTATGACCCTTTATGACATCAACAAAATGGTGATAAAAATTGCATGTGCCTCACAGGGTGGTCCTGAAGATTAAATTATGTAAAACAGTAAGTCCTGCCATCCTAAGCTGGGGACATTTTTTCTCTAGCAAGCCTTTCTTCCCTGTGTTTGTACATTTCAGTTTCCTCTAGGAGCTTCTTCCTAGACTTTTGTTGGCTACCCTTTAGCTCCTTTCTTAAAGGAATGCTCTTTGGAAGTGTTCAGAGAAATCCTTACTGCCTATTGACAAACCATTGCCCTCCCTTGCCACAGAGAAGAAAGAGAGCTGTGGACCTGAGGTTGCTGGCAGCCCCAAAGACTGAGACGCATTTTCCAAATTCTGCATGGTCTAGTGGTGTCAGGTTTATCCTCATTGTTCATTTGGTGGCAAAGTTTCTTACTCTCTCTGAACTCATCAGCACTGTCACCATCCTCACTGTCAGCATAGTCATGTGGAGACTGATTGTGCCTGGGGGTAGGTTTGTAGAGATTTGATGACAGAAAGGATTCATCAACATCAGGAAGCTCTGATGTGTGCCAGAAATTCAAATGGCCCTATCTTCACGATACCTAATGTAGTTCTCACAATAACTTCATGAGACAAATATTATCTCCATTTAAATATGTGGAAATGGAGATTCAGAGAAATTAGCCAACATTCATATTTGGGAAGTGGCATGGTCAAAATATGGTTTCATTGTGCTTTCCAAAAGGTCATGTGCTGAAAGCTGGGTCTCCAATGTGGACATGCAAAGTCAGGGAAACTTTAAGAGGTGGGACCTCGTGAGAGTTGATAAGGCCTTCACCAGGTACTAAAAAAGGGCAAGGGATGTAGCTCAATGGGAGAATGCATGTTTAACATGCTTGAGGCCCTGGATTCTGACCTCTGTGGAAAAAAAAAAGACAAAAAAAAAAATGAAAGAAAGAGAGAAAAATGCTTTTCTGTCAGGAGTGCATTCTTGCTCTCAGAGGAATTCTCGTGAAAGTGGGTGGTTTTAAGTGCACCTGTCACCTATTCTGAATCTCTCTTGCTTCTTGTCTCATCCCATTATCTCCTACACTCTTGCGTTTGCCATTGGGATGCCCTGTACCATGAGTCCATCATCAGATATCAGTGCCATGCTCTTTGCCATGCTCTTCAAAAACTATGAGCTAAATAAAGTACTCAGAGTCAGGTATTGGTTATAGCAACTGAAATCAGAATAAAATATACAATCTCTACTCTAGGACCATAATTTATGTTTATCCAGGTATGAGTTATTCTCTCACTTCTAAGTTCCCCATTCTCACTATTTTTTATTTGATCAAAACCAACATGTTGAAACGTAGCAGATTAACTCTTACCCTAATTACAATAGTATCTGATTTCCTTCTGAAAGGTACATGAAATTCTTCCTTGGGCTCTAACCAAGTGATCTGGGTAAAAATGAATGAGTGAAGTGGAAGTCAAGGTCTTCAACTGTCCTTGATAATGTGGACACCCCAGCAGGATGCTTTGCTGGAGGTGGGGCCCCTACTCACTGAGGCATGTTTTTCGTAAGCCCATCTCTATTTGGGGTTACAGCCTGCTGAACATTAATGCTATCTCAAAGACATAGGCATCTCTGGGTTCCAAGGTCTATTATAAATGACTTGTTTTGTAAATGCTCAAGCATCTCTGCACAAACATGTGTGACATATATGACATTTCTACATGACAGATGCTAGAGAAATATTTATGATATTCAGTCAATGATCAATACTGAAAAAGCACAATGGGTCAGACACTTTGTGATAGGGCTATCACTGGGCACAAAGTTGGCCCAGCCTCTGCCCTAGTGGAGCCTGTTCTGTCATTGGATGCTGGTGGCTTTTGCAAGTATCTAATAGGAAGATTATCATCTGTCTTCTCTTTCCTTCTGCCTCTGTTTCTCCTTCTGACCTCTGTGATTCTTCTCTGTGATTCTTCTGTAAGAAGCCTATCTCCAAGAGGAGGTGTAGCCTGTGACTTTCACTTCCTGCCTTCTCATACCACTGTGTGTATGAATTATCCTTCTTTCTCATTTTCCAGTTCTGACTTCTCCTCAGGTAAATAGGAGTATGTTTCCCACAGCAAAATTAGAAATTCGGATACATTTTCCTCTCCTCTAGTCCCTTGAGATCTAATTAAGGCAGTTTGGAGCAGGAGGTTTGGCATCAGGCTGCAGCTCTGTGATGTGGCAGAAAATCCACTCTGTGCCAGGCTCCTCTAAGTACCCTGAGCCAAATGGTCCCCTCTCCATGATTTCTTTTCCCTCCCTGACTCTTGCCACCCCTTCCTTTTCTGGAGAAGGAGCTCAGAAACTCCCTTCCTCTTTCTAGGGTTCTGTCTCCTCTTCTGAGGGCACAGCTGGTGTGAGCATTAAACAATAAAAGTGGTGGACAGTCTGCAAACTGGACACCTTCTGCCTTACAGAAAGTCACTTAAATTCACTTTTTAAGTGATACAGAGTTTGGAATCTAGATCTGGGTGAAGTCCACCATCTTGAAATGCTTGGTGCACAAGCTCCTTTGTTTTACATCAAGAATGTGGGTTTCCTGAGATAGTATACATCAAGATAAACCAGTGTTTATCTTTCCACAACAAAAGAAAATCAAATGTTTATTTGAAAAGGAAAAGTCCCAGCTCAATGTTTGGGGAAGGTTTAAGCTCATCTCTGAATGAAAGATATTTGTCTTCATCAAAATGTAGCTTTTCATTTGTTTTTGTCTTGGGAGAAAAGTTACAGTGTAATTTAGGGGCCTGAGAGCCTTCCTATCCCCCTGGCTCCCAAAGGCTATTTGCACCTCTAGTGGCCTCTGAGGCTGAACACCTTCTCTCAGAGTAACACCTAGAGGCTTCAGTTGACGTGTAATTTCCTGAGAACCCACTGTCTCTTGACAGGAGGAAGGGATTTCACGGAAGTATGCAGTGTTTTCTGCAGAGATCTTCAAAGGTGGCGAATAGATAACAGGGCAGAAGGGAAAGAAGAATTGAGAAGTGAGAACAAATATGAAAAGGATCAAAAGAATGATGGTCTCTCCCTGGGAGAAAGACAAAGGGCAGAGAGGGGAAAGGAAGTGAGTAGAAAGAGAGGGAGAGATGGAGAGATTGATGAGAGAAGAAAGAGAAGGGAAAGAGGAGGAGGAAAGAGAAGTGGGGGAAGGGAAAGAACATGGAAGTAAAATTGTGGAATACTCACACAAAAGGACAAAATAGATAAAAAGAAGAATAGATAGAAACATACACTCATGCATGTAGACAGACAGCAAGAAACAAGCATAGAATAAAATGTGACAGTTGTTATCAAATTATTGTGGTTTTCAATGTGCACAATGTGTTGTTATTATTGGCAAGGAAATCAAAGCATTATTTATTTATTTACTTGTCATGACTGGATAATTTTGCACATAGTGAAACATTGAAAATAAAATCAACAGGCCCAAATGCTGACTCTTTTCCATTGGATTATTGAAAAATAAATAAATCAATAATTCATTTGCCATGGCCACACTTTTCCTTGCATATCATTCCCCCTTATTTTTCAGTGAGAGACTCCTAAATATCTGATTTTAGGACTTTTTGTTTGTTTGCTTTCTGTTTTCTTCTTCTCTTCTCTTTTTTGTTTCTCTTTATTCTCCTCCTCATTTTTTTCTTTTTGACATGTTTATTTTATTGTTTCCCCAAGTGTATTTCAAGATGAAGTGACTGATAAAGGGATGAGTGGACACTCTGGCACAGAAGATTTTGGGGTAAGACAGGTCACCTCTTTTTGCACATATTCTTAGCAGGTATTTCTGGGGTAGAAAGGTGGAAGCAAACAGGTAATAGGAGTGAAGCTGTAGCTTGAAAGTCTGATGTCACCTTGCTGTCAGTCAAAAGTCAAGAGGTATATCTAGGTGGGACTCTCTGGAATCTTCTCTGAGATTCCCAACAAAACTGGAATGCAGGAGAGTTAGAGTACCCCTGGGTTCAATATCCAGTGATTTGTTTTTTAAGATACCATTTGATGAACAAAGATATTTTTATATTTCTGTCCCAGCCATTCTCATATGTCTTATATACTTCCCACATCATGATAGTTTTGTGAATCAAGGCATACTTTACTTTTGCAGTTCAGCAGCTGATCTATAGCAGGAGTTCAACAGATATTTGACTGCTTACTAACTAGGATAATTGAGACATAAAGAGATTAATAAAAATAAAAACATGCAACATCACACATATAATTATTGTGGCTGGCAATTGTGGCCCCTCCCACAAGGTCACTTTATTTCCCATGCTACTGTGAACTTAGTCCAAATCCAATCCATTGAAGTAGGGTTTCTCTCGACTTTTCAATCTGGGGGTTGACAGGATGGTGGCTTATGTACCTGTGAGCAACAAAAGTATAGAGATTCAAGCTCTTTCCCCAGATCTCCTCACAGAATTGGTTCCCTGTCAAAATCTTCAGTGCCTTCAAACATTTGTGTGTGTGTGTGTGTGTGTGTGTGTGTGTGTGTTGTTGTGTGTGTATTCCAAAGATGTTTATTGTTTTGGCAGCAGGATTAATCTGATACAGGTTATTATGCCATTACCTGAAGCTTTAGTTTAATAGAGTAGAATCTATTCATTTCTAATTCCCTTTCTTTTATGGTTAGTGCCTGCTGTGTCCTGTTGAAGAAAGATATCTATTTTAAAGTTAAGAAGATATCTCCTTTGCTTATCTTTGCAATACATCAGATTCTGTTTTCTCTTATGGTGTGATGAATGTTCATGTGTACACATGTGTGATGCACACATGCATACACAAATGTACAGTCCAAATACAAATCATTGAAAACACTGTTTCCCCTATTTGACTACAGCGCCATTTTTGTCATAAACTAAGCGATTATCTATTCATATGCTTGTATCTGAATTTTACATTTTATCCCATTGGTTTGGTTTTCTCATTCTTGAGTCTGAAATAATTTAGCCTTATATTATGACTTGATGACTGGTTCTATATTTTTAATTTTGTTTGTATCCTTCTGTATAATCTTGACTATTTTCAGTCCTGTGCTTTCCTATAAGAATTTTGAACACAGCTCATTAATTTGCATAAGTAATGCTATCATTTTCATTGGGGCTGTACCAAATCTATGAATTAATTTTTGTTACAAAACTTAAGATTTGCACTCTTGGGTCTTTCTTCTTTTTTAGGTCAGTTATGGAAAAGGGGCTAACATATCTGGTTCCCAGTCCTGAAATGGAAAGAGAGGGCTGCATTTTAGCACCAGTGAGCTCATCTGGATGAGGACTGACATCTCTGGGACTTTGGCCATTTGTCATGGTGACACATTCTTCTAAGGTCTAGCTTCACCTTCCTGGTATCTTCCCTCCTATTTGCTGGACATGGTAAAACAAAATTTGAATCATCTTGTACCACACCAAATTGACTCAACAAGCTTTCCAAAGCCATTCTGAAGCCTTTTATGGAAGTATAAAATAGTCATTTTTGATCCCTTTATAAAATGTTTATGATGAGAAGAAAGATAAGACTTAACCCCAAGGTTGAGTTACTATGAGTGATCTCTTTTTGGAACATCTGTCCCTTCACTACCCATCAATGTTTCTAGAGCTCTGCACTCTGCTTCATGAGTTTGCTGTTTTCCTGTTTCTTCTTAGCTTCCTCACTAGTTGGATAGCCACACATATGGGAAGCACCCAGAACATCATGATGGTAGCTGAAGAAGATAAGATAGAAAAGAGGTGGTCCTTTCTCTTCACTCACAAGAGTTCTCATTTAGGAAAAAATTGTGGTTTTTCTTCAAATGAGTAGTCACACTGCCAGTCTCTACCCACTTCTTGCTTATCCTAAGCAATTACCAGGCAGTTTCCTCAGTCAGGAAATTAATTGTTCTGCACTGTGTGGTGTTCAGATCTGCTTCTTGAGGCTCTTGATCTACTATCTTCTCCTGTTTTCTCAACACAGCCCAGTGACCTGAGACAGTCTTGCAGTTTCTGTCTAAAATTCTACTCTACCCAGGATACATACATAATTGAATGGTTATAACTACTCTAGATACCTAATTCACATGCAGATGAACTTGTCCCCAGGAAGGTTTGTACATTTTAACAAGTGATTAGCAATTTTAATAGCTAGCTCTTCCCTTGGAAGCTCCCTGTGCTTAAAGGAGACTAGCAGATCAAAATCAATCTCAACAGAAAGATTTGTGCCTTTTCCCAAGGGAGTTGCATCTTTCCAGGCATTCAGGACTCTTATTGTATTCCTTGCCATAGGGAATTTTCTCTAATAGTTTTTACTAAACCTGGATGGTTGTTGATCTCCTCTGACCCAGGAACATTCAGTTTAGTAGAGTTTGAAACCTCCATTGTCAGGGTCAACTGTGCCTAAGGGTTATAGAAAGTCAATATGGAGATATAAGGTCTGCAGGGCAGGCCCAGAGTCAGAACAGTCATCAAAAGACCAACTATTGGTGCATGGAGAAACACATAGTAAGTGCTCAATAAATGGGGGTGGTTTCTGTTGGTGGTGATATTATTGAGTGGTCAGCTGAGCAAGATTCAAAGCAGCATGGAATTAGAATTTGAAAGCTGAGTTCCAATCCTGGATTTGCCTGCAATTTCATCATAAACTGAATTCACAAATAACTGCTTCTGAAGGTTATCATGAAAATTAATGATGTAGCTTATGTTAAGTGTGCTACTTGGTGTCTGGTCCAGTGAGAACCAATTTTTCAAAGTCCCCTTGGTAGTAAGTAATTAATTTTTATTCTAGAGTGATGTCAGATAGTATGGAGGGAAACCAATCTCTTATTCCAAGATCCTCTTTGCTATTCAGATGTTATAAAAACAATTTTTAGGGCTGGGTTATGGCTTAGTGGTAGAGTGCTCTCCTAGCACATGCGAGGCGCTGGGTTTTGATCCTCAGCACCACATAAAAATAAATAAATAAAATAAAGTTATTGTGTCAACAACAACTAAAAAATATTTTTAAAAAAGCATTTTTTATCACTCAGAAATATATTCTTTTGGCTTGATAGTAGCAGTTTGAAGACAATGCCACTTCTGTGGAAATAGAGTAGGGGCTGCTTTCTTTGTATTTTTGTTTGTTTGTTTTCTGTTTTCTTCTGATGAAGTTAGAACAAGAGCTATAGGAACTTGTATATTGAATGTTTCTGTGAATAAGGTCAACTTTCAAAAACTACCTGGCTGTTTTTAAATATCCAACTGATTTGCATTACATAGATGAACCATACCGAGTTATTGCTTCCCAGTGTTGATACCTAAAAGAAGAAATTGTGCAACTGTGTAAGGTGAACCTGTAAAGTTGGGTCCTGCCTCCTCACCTGACTAGTCACCACATCCATGGCCAAGTCTGTGTTTCTATTTCCTTGGTGAATAGCTCAGAGCCTGAGTTTCCAAGCTCACAGAGCCCATCCACCACTGTGTGCACTGGGAAATTGGTAACTTAAACACTCCTGGACTCTTTATATTTTTCTCCTCTCTTTTCTTCCACCTTTGATTTCCTAGTAACTACCAGCCAGCCTCAGGCTTGTCCTTGTATCTTCCTTCCCATGGGTCCTTCTTTTCTGCCTTAGGATTGACATTTTTAACCAGAACTTTAGGGGAAAGAAGTGTGGCTTTGCTTCACCTTCCTAAGTTATTTGACTAGTCTAAAAATTAAATTGATATTTGACAGATTAACAGGAGGAAAACAATTTTAATTGTATCCATATGCATGGTAGTCCCACCAAATATGAGCGCTGAAAAAGGCTCAGATAACAGGTGTTTGTACAGTACCCTGAGCTTAAGAAAGAAATAGGGACCTGGAGATTCTAGGGGTGGAATAGACAAGTTATGGAGGGCAAAGGAAGGATGCTTTGTTATACTGATAAAAATTTCTCAGGGATTAAATGTCGGAGCACTCTTCTTTCTGATATCATATTTTTATTTTTCCCCTGTTGCACTGGGGATCAAATACAGGGTCTTTCACATGCTAGGTAAATGCTCTGCCACCAAGCTTACTTCACTAGCCCCTTTTAAATTTCTATTTTGAGGCAGGGTCTTGAAAAGTTGCCCAGGTCATTATTGAGCTTGTGATCCTGTTGCTTAGATCTCCTAGGTAGCTAGCTGGATGTGTGCTACCACTACATACCTGATACCATGTTTTGATAATGTAGATAGATGTAAATTTTCTTCAAAAATGGCAGCTTTCAGAGCTGTACTTATGCTTCAGTTTCCTGAGTTTGAAATATGCCAAAGAAGTAAATTTTATGGTGGCATATTTTGTTATCCTACACAGGTCATACTTTGGGGTGGTATACCCTATGTTCTGAGAGAACAAAGCTCTTGGCATAATGAAAGCCCCTCCTTTCCCCATGGCATTATGAAATCCTGATAAATTGGCCTTGTTGACAGTTCTAGGAAGAAAAAGAGGTAAGAAGAAAAGTATGTCTGTGTTTGCACATGTATCACCTTGAGTTCTACTCAGCATCAATGGAAATGCTGTGACATATTTGGCAAAGCACTGTTTTTTTTTTATAAGAAAATAATTAGAAATTGTAGGCCAAATCGCAAGTTAACAAACCCATCTACAAATCCACCTTTTGACACTTATATTAGTTAGTTTATGTGCAGTCTGAAATTTGGGAGATAATGGCTCAGACTTCAGACTACACCCCAAGTCAGGGCCTGGCAGATCACATCTCAGACCTCAGCTATAGCCACTCAAGAGCATATGAGCTCCTATGGACAGGAACTTTTTCTTGAAAGCTCTATTATCCATCGCTTCTATTTACTGAGTCATTGGCGGCATGAGGACAAGTGCTTTGTGTGACAAGAATCATAGGAAAGGGATATTGTTAGGTCCTTTCAAAAATTAAGGAAACTGTAAGTAAGTGACTAGCTGACTTGGCCAAACTTAAATAGGCAAGAGTCAAACCCAAGTCTCTTATATCAATAATAGTGCACTAGACCGCAAAGCATGTGGTTGAGATGTTCAGATGAA
Organism: Callospermophilus lateralis; assembly: GCF_048772815.1. Lineage (NCBI taxonomy): Eukaryota > Metazoa > Chordata > Mammalia > Rodentia > Sciuridae > Callospermophilus > Callospermophilus lateralis. Next base: position 92,769,692 of record NC_135306.1, on the reverse strand, counting down.
TGAATGAATGAAATAATGAAAAACTAAAGGAGGAGGGTGTTGGGAATAGATTTTCAAGTTTATCAGTGTGGCCATCCCAGGTGGGGAACTCCATGCTGATTGATGGACAACATGGGCAAAGTGTCTTTATCCAAGTTTTGGTTCCTCTCCTGCTATTCTTGCCTGCATGGACAGATAATTTGGATGGCTGCAATCTGCAAAGTCTCCATCTAGCATAGCTTATGGGGTGGATTTTTTTTCCTGTAAGCTTCTCTGAAGTTTTTTTTTTTTGTTTATTTGTTTGTTTTTGTTTTTTTAGTACAGAAGCTTTAAACACTTGACAGCCTGCATGTTCTAGACCATTTTTCATTATTGGCTTTGAATATGGTCCTAGTCAAGAACGAGAACATTTCTAACTGCTTTTGGGTCTGCATGGTTCCAGAAAAGATTAACTGGCCTTTAAATAACCCAGACCAATGAGACAAGTGGGGGAAATACATGTTCACATGTTATGCCATCAATAGTCTTCCTAGGGGAGAAGAGAAGGGCAGTTGTATGAAGAAAATATACTTCTGTCTAGATGTGGTCAGGAATTTGCTTTTCCTCTATGACCTGGTAAGAGGAATAGCAAACATTCTATGTTCCATATGGAACTATGGCTGTGTTCTCTGTCTCACGAGGGTTCAAAGGACTTGGTACCCACCAAGTGGACAAGAGCTCTGGTGTTGCCTCACTGTGCCTTTTCTGTGACTTTTCTTTGGACTTTTTGCCCATGGCTCACACTTAAAAATTCCTTTATTTATTTATTTGTAGTTATGCATGACAGTAGAATGTATTTTGACATATTATACATACATGGAATCTAACTTCTCATTCTTGTGTTTGTATAGAAGGTGGAGTTACACTGGTCTTGTATTCATATATGAACATAGGAAATGAATGTTCAATTCATTCTGTCTTATTCCCATCTCTTCTCCCTTCCCTTCATTCCCCGTTGTCTAATCCAAAGTACTTATATTTTTCCTCCCCAACCTTTCCTTTTTCTGTGTTAGCATCCCCATATCAGAGAGAACATTTGGCCTTTGGTTTTGGGTGATAGGCTTATTTCACTTAGCATGATAATCTCCATTTCCATCCATTTATTGGCAAATGCCAAAATTTCATTCTTCCTTATGTCTTCATGTGTATATATACCATATATGCTTTATCTATTCATTCATTGAAGGGCATCTAGGTTATATCCATTGAGTGGCTATTGTGAATCGAGCTGCTATAAACATTGATGTGGCCACATCACTATAATATGTTGATTTTAAGTCCTTGGGTATACACTAAGGAGTTAGATACCTGGTCAAATGGTGGTTCCATTCCAAGATGTCTGAGGAATCTCCACACTGCTTTCCAGAGTGGTTGCGCCAATTTGCAGTCCCATCAGCAATGTATGAATGTACTTTTTTCCTCACATTTTTACCAACATTTATTGTTACTTGTATTCTTTATAATTGTCATTCTGACTTGAGTGAAATACAAAATTTTATTGTAATTTTAATTTGCATTTCTCTAATTACTAAAGATGTTGAACATTTTGTCACATATTTGTTAACCATTGATATTTCTTCTTCCGTGAAGTGCCTGTTCAGTTCCTTTGCTCATTTGTTGATTGGATTATTTGTTTTTTGGTGTTAAGTATTTTGAGTTCTTTGTATATCATGGAGATTAATGCTCTCTCTGAGGTGCAGGTGGCAAAGATTGCTCCCATTCTATGGGCTTTCTCTTTACATTCTTGTTTGTTTCCTTTATTGTGAAGAAGCTTTTCAGTTTGATACCATTCCATTTATTGATTTTTGATTTTATTTCTTGTGCTTTAGGAAACTTGTTGAGGAATTCAATTTCTAAGCTCACTTGATGAAGAGTTGGGTCTACGTTTTCTCATAGTAGGTGCAAAATCTCTGGTCTAATGCCTAGGTCCTTGATCCACTTTGAGTTGTGTTTTGTGCTGGGTGAGAAACAGGGGTTTAATTTCATTTTGCTACATATGGATTTCCAGTTTTCCAAACACCATTTGTTGAAGAGGCTTTTTTTCCAATGCATGCTTATGGCACCTTTATCTAGAAGGAGATAACTATATATATATATGTGGGATTGTCTCTATGTCTTCATGTCTGTTTTGGTGGTGATACCATGCCATTTTTGTACTATTGCTTTGTAGTATAATTTAAGGTTTGGTATTATTTTGGTGCCTCCTGCTGCACTTTTCTTGCTAAGGATTACTTTGGCTATTCTAGGTCTCTTATTTTCCCAAATGAATTTAATGATTTCTTTTTCTATTCATATGAAGAATATCACTGGATTTTTAATAGGAATTGAATAAATCTGTATAGCACTTTTGGTAGTATAGCCATTTTAACAATATAATTTCTGCCTATCCAAGAACATGGGAGAACTTTTCATCTTCTAAGTTCTTCTTCAATTTCTTTCTTTAGTGTTTTGTAGTTTTCATTGTAGAAGTCTTTTAGTTCTTTGTTAGATTGACTCCCATTTATTTATTTTTGGAGGCTATTGTGAATGGGTTAGTATCCCTGGTTTCTCTTTCAGATGGTTCATCTCTGATATATAGGAATGCAGTTAATTTATGAGTGTTAATTTTATCTCCTTCTAAGTTGCTGAATTCATTTTTGAGTTCTACAAGTTTTCAGTTGGAGTTTTTTGTGTCTTCTAAGTATAGATTACTATTGACAAATAAGTGATAGTTTAAATTATTATTTTTCCTATTCATATCTCTTTAAATTCTTTCTTCAATGTAATTGCTCTGGCTAGAGTATTCAGGACTATGTTGAATAGAAGTAGTGAAAGATAGCATCCTGTTTTCTTTCAGAATTTGGTCTATGTTATTCCAAGAACTTCTATCTTTGAGGACCTGGGCTGAGAAATCAGCTGAGATCTGGATTGTTTTCCCCTCTAAATAAGACCTGTCATTTTTCTCTAGCAATCTTTAAAATCCTATCATTGTTCTGTATTTTAGGCATTTTCATAATAATGTGCTTTGGCATGGTTCTGTTGTAATTTTGTATATTTATGGTCCTGTAAGCCTCCTATATTTGATTTTTCCATTTTATTTTTAGGTTTGGAAAATTTTCTGATATTCTTTCATTGAAAATATTGTGCATTCCTTTCATTTGTATCTCTGAGCCTTCATATATTCTGATAAATTGTAAATGTGGTCTTTTCAGGTTATACCATATTTCTTGTAAGTTCTGTTCATGGTCTTTTCCCCATGGTCAACTTTATTTTAAAGATTATATATAATCTTCATTGCCTCAAACTCTGTCTTCCAAGTGTTCTACTCTGTTGGTGATGTTTTCCATTGAATTTTCAATTTAATTTAATTCCTTTGTTTCAAGGATCTCTGCTTGATATTTTTTCAAGAATCTCTATGTCTTTATTGAGGTGGTCTTTTACTTCCTGTATATTCTCTTTGATTTCATTCCTTACCTTGTTCTTGACCTTACAAATCTGTTTAGCCATGTACATTTTAAAACTCCTTCTCTTGCATTTTTTTTCCACTGTGATATCAATGGATTCTGTTATTGTAGTATCTTAGTTTTTTTGGGTGACTTGTTCACTTGCTTTTTAATGTTGTTTGTGTGTCTGCCCATATGACACCATGGATCTAAGTAGTAGAGATTCTATCCTGTGGACTTATAGTATCCCTGAAGGTTTCCAGCACCTCAGCATACAGGGGAGACAAATAATAATAACAATCAATCCAAACAGTATTCAACATTAAACAAATGACCTCTTCAATGTTGTCAGAATAAATGAAAGTTATATGATCAGTTATTGCCTACAATAAAAACAGTAAGCTAGCAAAAGTGTTTACGATTTCAAATGATGGACAGGGATAGAACAGAAGTGATGTAGGATGTGATGATGGTGAGAAAGGAGGAATGAACATAGAAGTAAAAAATTAAAGGAAGAGTGAAAGAGACAACAATAGAAGTTCACTGTTGGCAGAAGAGAGAAGAAAATCAATGAAAACAGATAAGTCAGAACAAAAACATATAAAGTAAAAAAATTAAAAATTAAAAATAAAAAAGAATAAAAATCAAAGCAAATACATCCAGTCCTCAAAAGACTGATCCATGAAAAAATGCTAGAAATGAGAAAACAAACAACCATGAGTATGTGCAAATGTCCATGAACCATTGAGGTCACAATTAAATAGAAAGAAGAAAAAAGGAAAATAAAGAAAAAAAACTCCATGAAAATTTTAAAAAAAAGTTTCTGTTCAAATTCAAAAGATTCTTAGCTTTCCTTCTCAGCACTGTTAGGTGTGTTGGTCTGGAGTATGAATCTTGCTCTATCCTCAGGATGGGGTTGCTAGAGAGAGAGGTAATCCCATAGGTGTAACTCCTGGTGCTGGGGTTTAGGTTTAGGGAGGCTTCAAGCTCCTTACCGTATGACAATTTGCCTAGAGATTTTTATATCAGCACACCTCCAGGGCCCAGCAATTGCTGGTCCATGTTGAAAGACTATACCCAAGGAATCTCCCCTGGGTTCCACTTGTGTGGTGGAGGAGTCAATTCTTAATACACCACGTTACCTGTGGCCCCATGTTTTCTGGTCTTGGGTTCAGTCTTCAAAGTCAATCTCTCCTACCCCTGCCCTTTCAAAACCCTGGCTGGGTATGTTTCTCCCTGCTAGTCCTGCAAGCAACTGGATTGTTGAGGGAGAGGTAGAGCTGGATGAGTTTCCACAAAAAGTTGACCCTTGTATAAACCTTTTTCCATGTTTTATTCTCTCCTGGTCAGTTAGGCACACTCTATTTCAGGCAGTGTGGATTTATAAGGCCTGTATTTGGGGCCAAACTCAGGTTTGCCAGGAATCAGCTCCCTCAGCTGCCAATCCTCATTCTACAGCTGCAAAATTATTCCTTTCTCTGTCCTCTACACATCCCCAGAAGAGATGGTATTTCTTTCTTGTAGAAGGATATTGAACATGGAGCCTTTCAGTTTAGTCAGGCAGTGCCTTTGATCTCTAAACTCTACTGTACCCAGACATGCCTCAGTACTTCTAAAAAAATACAGGTTTCTTTAATTCCCTTATCCCTCTACTTTGTTTGTGGCAGGAACATTCTGCCTGGTGCCTCTGGCCATGGCAGCAGCTGTGGCACTGGGGATTTCTTCCTTATTTTATTATGTTCAACCTCCTGAGTCCCTGATATTCTTTGAGTGTCCAGTATTAAATTTCAGTAAAGCTTCCCCCTCTGTTTTATTTCCCCTGTCAACTTTGCTGAGAAGCTGCCTGTCTGCTTTCTTGATTTCACATTATGGAGGAGCCAGGAAAGCAACCTTCTCTGTTCCATCATCTTGAAATCATCAGTGGCTTGCACTTCTCTACCAAAATGCTGGGAGAAATTTAATGCAACAGAAGAAGCAAGTAGAAGAACCAAACCCAAGTAAGAAAGCTACCTGTTGTTACAGTTAAATGATGCGTGTAACAATTGACCTCAAACTTAGTTACTTAAAACAACTACTGTTTTATTATATGTCATGTTCAGATAGGCTTTGGGGCAGAACTTCAAAGAGTGATTTTTCTGATTCTATGGTCTTGAAAGAGGTCAGCATAAGATATTTAGTTGGACAATGGCCTGAACTTGAGGGTCCAAGGTGGCTCTACTCATGTCCCTGTCACCTTGCTGAGGACAGAAAACTGGGCATATGTGGACAGTTGATCATGAACTTACATATGCCCTCTCTATTTATCCTAAGATTTAAAAGAGGAGAAATAGTGGTCTTAAAATTAACATTTTGAGAACAAGTGATGTCACAAACATAAAGTTTCTGAAAATATGGACAGAGAAATGGGCATATTGTCACTTTTATCATATTCTGTTTGTTAAGTGCTCTCAGAGTCTGCCCATGACCAGAGGGAAGAATATTATACAAGAATTTGCAGATTCCTCTAAATTCATACAACCTGATTTTTTGAGAAAGTAGCCAAAGAAAAAAGAGGCACAATTAATAAAGTGACCATGCAGTTAGATTTTGATCTGTGGGCTAATCTTTTATTTTTAGAATTTGTTGCTGTTTTCAGTGCCAGTGGGCCAAAAAGAAAAGAGCCAGTTTGACTGATATTTCATGTTGCAACCGTTTAGAGATAGTCCTGGATATTCATGATTTTCAAAGTGCCATGTAGAATATTTGTGGGACAAAATAAATCCCTTGTCCTAAAGATCCTGACACTCTAGTCAGGGAAAGGGCAGGTGACAGCTGATGGACTAAGTAATGAGTTGTCATGGATACAAACCATATTTTTTTTCTAGTATTCCCAAAACTATACTCCTAACTGCAACTATAGATTTTGGGTTTCAAATGTTACCTCTGACCCACATAATAAATAATTTGAGGAAGTTCACTCATCAATTCAAGGCCATTGTCCAACTCATAACATGACCTCTTTATGTCATGGCCCTGTTCTTTCTCCATAAGCTCTAGTAATGATCTCCTGCCATGGCCTCATCCTGCCTCCCTATTGGACTCTGTTTATATGGTGACAGGGCCCAGGTGATCTTACCCTCCCAGGTGAACTCACCATGTGCTCTTATAGGTTACCACTACTTATTGGGACTGAGGAAATAATGGTTCCTGGAACCTGGACTTAGGGGTTTGGAGGCTATATATACCCTGAATTTATGTGTATCTGAATTTCTGGCACACTGCACTGGACTTAGTGAGTTGAGGTATCATGAACCACAGTTTTCAGAGAGAAAAGGGTATGTTCACTGTGGAGACCAAATAGAAAGGATTTCTGTTTCCTAGAGGATATTACTTCATATTTTAAAATTTATCTTTAGCTCTAGTAAGAATTTTTCCCCCCAAAGAAATAGGTCTTTGGAAATAGTCTATAAATGAAGATGCTGCTGACACTGGACTTCTAAAAATGGACAGCATCATCAGTGTACCCCCAGGGGAAGAGAGTGACCCTGGCAGGGGAAACAGGAAGGGGAAGGAGTGGCTGGGGAGGGCTGTACTTCACAGAGAGCAGGCAGTAAGCCCCAGAAGCATGAGGGAAGTGTAGTCAGCAAAGAGGTCCTCTGAGACTTGTTTTAGACCACAATAGGCCAGAGCCCTTCTTGAGATAATATTCCCCACAATCTTGCTCCATAGTTGATAGAATCATTTCAAAGTGCCAGAACATCTGTAACACTCTAGTTACTGAAATAAAAATAGTCTTCAATTCTCACTCCCCTCCTTGGAGATTTGCCCATCACCACCCAAATCTGAGGAGGCAAAGCTGGCCACACTTCTCCTGAGACATATGGCTCATTACCAAGCACAGAGAGAAGATAGTCTTGTGATAGTTCCAAATAAACATCAAATAAATTTGCCAGCTCAGAGGCTCTTATAGCAATAAGAATCCCTACAAAGGAGAAGGTGTCTCCCCCAAATGATATGGCAATGACCTTTGACATATTATGAGGAATCAGACTTGATCACATCTAAATGTATAAGACAAGAGCACTGATTTTTTTCCCTACTTTTTAAATGCAGTACATCACGCTTCATAGAGGGAAATGGTGAGATATATGAGGACTGGGCAACTTAAATAAAAGATCTTATGTTTGAAATGTGAACAAATCTTTCTCCTTTTTCTTCCCTATGTGGTCTCACATTCCAGAACAGCCTGAAGTCCCTTGAAGGCTTCCAGAAAGGTAGGATTCCAGGTGGATAGGATTCTAGGTGGATTCTCCTGAGTGACCCCTGTTTGTGTGAGTGAGTCAAGGATGTGAAATGCACCAGGAATAGAAAAGATGAAAATGCATGAAGAGGTACAGAAAATTATGGTGGAAGGTGATAAAGTACATCAATGGGAAAGCAGAAACAAAGGGTCTGAGAAAAGAATAAAGAACAATATAGTATGTCTGGGGGGGTGGGGGGGGTGGTGGTAGAGAGAAGAGGTCAAAGAAAGTGTTTCAAAGAAACAGAAGAACAAAACATACTGGGAGGGGAAAATGAAGAAAATGGGTGTGAGTCTGCAAAAGGGACTGGCCAGAGGGTGAAAGAGGGAAGATCTGAGCTGAAGGCTGGGAAAGGAATGGTGAATGTTGCATCTGTGAACAGGCATGGAGGATGTGGCCCTGGTCAGAGGGAACAGGACACTGCTCTATCTTTTGCTAGCTCCACATGTCCATTAGCTCAGAGATCTTATGGCTGGATTGATGGTTAGTTAAAACAAGTGGAGTTTTCCCTCTTTTTGTTCCTGACCAACTCCCACCCCAGGCTCCCAGGCCTGCATGTTTAGTACCCAGGGGTGTGTTGACTCATGGGTGGTACTCTCAGTGTCAGGAGAGGTAAGCCAGATTTGGACAAAGGTGATGGCATCAGTAGAGAGAGGCTGTCTGTTCTATGTGTACACCAAAAGACAATGGGATCTGGGTGTTCATGGCATGTGAGTTGGGAACAGAGGCTGCCTATCAGTACAGGTCTTTAAGTTCTGGCTTATTCCTGCTTTGCAGGTCCAGTGTTCTTTCTTGCTATCTTCTTGCTTCCTGAGAAGAACCACAGTCAGAATGAAAAGTGATCTAGGTCTTCTAACTGAAGACCTTCTGGATGTCTATTTCCTACCTCCATGAACTCAGAGAAAGGGTGAGAAAGGACTGGAGCCACTGATTTCTCTGTGGTTCTGTGGAGGCCACTGCACTTACAGCAAGTAAGAATAGCTGTATTAATAACTTATGGACATTGGGGGTCCAGACATTGGAAGAAGTAACTCCAGGGTCAACTCTTTCTAGATTTGACCCTTGAGTTACTAGTAGCTTTATGTTCAAGTCTTATATCTGCCTTTTACTAGTGGGGTGACTTTGGTCATATCACTGGCTTCTTTCAGTCTCATTGTCTTCACCTACAAAGTGATGGTGCAATGCCTACCTTGCAAGCTCAGTGTGAGCATTAGAACAAATGGATATCCCTTATCAACTGGAATCCTGGAGTCCAGTGGGTTGATACAGAGAGAAGGCCAGTATCTATGGCTGCTGCAAAGAACCTATTAACCATATGGGTCACATGCTTCATATGAAGGTAATTTCAGTCAGCTTAGATTATCAGGAGGGAATGACCTCCATCCAGAAACTATTTTATACGTAGTCCCATGAACACATACCACTCAGGGTCTGAACCCTGTCTCATGTGTGCTGCTAGAGGAGGCCCCCCGTGATGGGGAAGGGCCCTCAACCTGAGGCTGATCCTTCAGGAAGGCTCTTAGGGGTAGGAAAGTGATTCCTTCCGGGGGAGGCTTCTCCCTCTCCCTCCATTGAGGGACTCAGGCAATTTATGCTGTGGAATCAACAGAAATAAGTTGATTAAGAAAGTTATATAAGCCCCCAGGGTTTTGTTATTTTGTAAGTGATGATAGAGTCTTCACATTCCAGAGGGCAGGCCCCAAAATAGCCCATGCCATTTACTTATTACCAGAAAACCACACACAGCCACTCCTCCCTTAGCCAATTATTGTCTCTCCCCCGAGAGCAAAATATGAACCCTTCAGTGTACAGGGAGCACTCTCCTGGGTCAGTGGTTCTCCTGTAACAATCAACACTTACTTTCGGAAGGTTCTACTCTCTTCAGCCATTTTCCCATCTTTAGTTAGAACCATTTAAACCAAAGTCTTTCTTGTTTCTAGAAAGTAAGGGTTTGCTTATTTCACAGGCACTTCAGGACAATTTTTGGTTCTAAGTACCTGAAACCCAAATGAAAATGACCACTTAGGAAAAAGTGTTCATTTATTATTTGAGGTGACCAAAGATTAGTGAAGGTTGGATTGTGGTTGAGCCTTGAGGAATGACATCTGGGTCCAGGGACTTGAACATCCTTGCCTCTTTCAACTCTGCCCCTAAAGTGAAGCTTAAACTCTCAGACACACTTTCCCCACAGCTGAACACAGGCTGCCAGGATTTCTCAGGCTCATGGGTCGCTTTGCCACACTAGAGGAAGTGAGACTCATACTCTTTGAGTCTCAAGTTAGGAGATATCTAGAAAAGCTCTTCAAGTGTGCTTGTGTGTAGCTCAGTGGTAGAACCTGTGCATAGCATGCACAAGATTCTGGGTTCAATCCCTAGCACAAAAAGAAAACCAAAAAAACAACAGAACAAAACGAGCAAAAATTACTTTGCAATGGGTTTGCTTGAGCCAGAGACCTGAGCGAACAGCACTGTTAATGGAAGACTGGCTCAAGTCCCGTGTTTGGCCTAGAGGGGAAGATGTCTCAAACATGCCATGGACTGAGTTTAGCTCACCTGTTCCCAAGCCAGTACCTTCTACTAGACTCTGGCAGTTTATTCTATAAACTTCTTCAGCAACAGCAGTCTTGACACGTGGAGCTTTGTGGGAGAACCTATATAGGCTCTGAATAGGACTATATTTACTTTTGACTTCGTAATGTATATTTACGTGGTCTGTAGTCATTCAAATACATAGCAAAGACATACATGAAGATCTAACACAAATGATGGATCAACTCTTGGATGATGAGCTATTTAATAAAGAACAGTAGAATATAAAAATACATTGAAAAAATATAAATACATTTTTTAGTTGACTGGAAATGTCACATCAACAAAAATGACATAAAACAATACATGACAAATGGGGACACCTAAGACAAACTGGTTAGTGTGAGCCATCACTCAAATACAATACGAACCAGCCAGAACACTGAGATCCTGGTAGAGCTGAACTCTAATTGACATAATTTAAAAGGTACACATGATATTAATAATACAGAGCTTATTAGACTTCAAACATAAGTTCTATAGTAAGAAATATATTATCTTTCTGTCTTTCTTGTAGAAAATTGCATTTCAAAAATTCTTGTCATATAATTAATTAATTAGAAGGTATTTAGCTAAACCAAAAACAAACAAACAAAAGTGAAGTGCATCAAAAAGGAACTACAAAGTGTGGCAGTCATTTAACTAATTTAAGTAATATGTTATATTTTCTAAATTTTGTGGTTTCTTGGCCAGTTTTCTTAGATTAATAATTTGTTTTGACTTTGTATTTTTAAAACACCTCCATTTTAAAAATTACTACATTGAAAAACTACTTTTATATTTATATTTATACTTATATTTATATATTTATATTTATAAAACCGTTTTCTCTGTTTTTTTACCTTCCTTCTTTCCTTCATTTCTTCACTTTCTTCCTACCATTCACTTTTTCCTTAAGAATTCCTTCCTTTATTATAAAATCTCAGGCCTCAGACTTCTGCACTCATGCACCCGTCCCAGGACGGTCACCCACACTTTCCCTAACATGTATGGGGAAAGTAGGAAGCTGAAGGTGTCCTTTCAGGTCTAGAGAATGTGGCCAAGGAAGAGTTGTGAATTGGCTTAGGTCTGTGTGGATGCTTTCTCTCCTCTAGTTTCTTCTCTCCTGTTTCCCATATCCTAGGCTGGGTCTGATTGGCCCCCCCTGGTTTCCACTGCGTTTTTTTTTTATTCTGGTCTACTTTATAGTCTTCATGACCATTGACAGACACACACACACACTCACATTTGTGTCCCCTCAACTAGACAGTGAATTCCCTAAAGATGGACTATGTTTTGCTCACTAATCTGTTCCCAGAATTTCACCTGGTTTTGGGAACCTAATAGATACACAATCCATGTGAATCATATGGATCTTAATTAATTCTGGGGAGGCATCCAGAACTGCTAAGACTGAATATTTGTCAGGAAGGCTCAACATATTGGTTTAGGTTATATCCAAGCAGAAATTTCTCCATGGTGAATAAGATATATAGCATCTGCTCTCTAAGGATTTTGAGAATACAGGGTCATTAGACAGAGAACCAGTTGTTTTGTAACCATACCTCCAAATTCTTGGTGTGGCAGAAACTGACTAGGTGTTCACCAAACTGATTACTTGCCTTTTCAGATACAAAATGAAAATATATTTTCCTCTTACTCTCCGGTTGCCTATGAATATGTGGCTGAGTCCTGACCCATAAAATAGGAACAGAAAAGGAATTGGCTCACACGATTGTGCAGCTTAGCAAATCCAAAATCTAATGGAGGAGACTCAGGACAGAGTTGAAGTGCAAGTCAGTAGACTGCTGCTGCAGAATTCTCTCATGCTTGGGGAGGTTAATCTTTTATCTATTAAGCACTTCAACTGATCCTATGAAGTCCACTAACATTTTGGGAGGCCATCTGTTTATTCGAAGTCCAATGATTTAAATTTAATTTCATCTCATCAAAATTATTGTCACAGAAATATCAAGAACAATGTTTGACCAAATGTCTGAGTACCTCATGACTGAGTCCAGTTGACACATGAAATTAATTATGACAAGTCCACTTCATATCAACTTGGCACCAGATGCATCTCCTTGATCCAGACTTAATCTACAAATAAAGACAATAATTAACAAGGTTATATTTCTGCCTAACACTATCCAAATAGTTTGCTTGCCACTTAAAATATAGTAAGTGGAAGAGGATGCAAAGTCCTTGAGAGATGTTCATAATTTTTGTTGATAGCCTGTATCTTAAATTCTATGATATAAACTTAATAATGCTTAAATAATGTAGTGTAATCCAGTACTTATAAAGTTATATGGTAAGGGGATAAGAGAAGGACAAAAAACAACACACACATATATATATATAAAAATAGGAAATAAATATTTATGACAATTATAGTCCTCATTTCTGTGACTGGTCACATGGTTATTTCTGGTAGTTATAATTACTTTTCTCCACCCCTCCCTCCCATTGGTATTCCCTTTACCTCAGCTGGTTTTGGTTTTGTACCTTAATTTCTCAAAGGTCTGGGTCATTAGTAGTCTTATCTGACTTGAATTGTGGTTTTCCGTCAACTTTAATTACAGTGCATGTCAATACTAAGAAACACCCTCAGGGATCTCCTGCATTCCTGGCGTAGTCTTCCTTAATTCCCTGTGGAGTAGCACTCCAATTTCCTTTTATTACTCAGAATCAATCACCAGCCAGCATAGTGTCTTCGTTATTGATTCAAAAGTATGAGGAGCCCATATTGGCCTGGAGACAGTTTTAACTTTTAGCTCAGTAGAATCATGGTTGTGTTTCATGGCGAAAGCATTCCTACCTTTGGATCTGTAGCTCAGAAAAACATCACTTTGTGAGGACAAGAAGCAAATGTCTTGCTAGAGGGCCACTTGCTAGGGAGAGTAGCCATTCCTGATACTAATATATAAAAAATGTGCATTTATGAATATTCATTCCCTTCTTTTTTCCTTGCAAAGGAGGCTAAAGATCATCCCCACCCATCTTAGTTCTATTTCTATGTGTGTTGGTGTATGTGTGTATGTGACGTTATCTGTGTTCCCTCAGGTATAAAAGCAACAAGAATGATAGGGAACCAATATGAAGAAGAAAATTACTCAATTAGTTCTTTCTTAACATTTTTATTAGAGCATTATAATTATATGTAGTAATTGGGCTTATTTTGACAAAATCATACATGCAAGGAATTTGATTTCAAGCCTCATTTATATCCCCCTTTCTTCTCCTTTTCCCTCTTGCTATTCTCCTTACTCTTCTCTATGAAGCTTCCTTTCTTTTACATGTACATAAAAATGAAATTTCCTTTGATATATTTACATATAACTGTAGCAGGATTTTGTTAAATTAATTTTATCTTCCCCTTTACCTCCTTTTCTTCTTCTCATTCTCCTATACCAATTTTGTTGATCTTTCCTATATCTTTATGGTGTCCAATCTCCCCCCCCCCCCACACACACCCCTGCTTTTTTCCCTTACTTTGCTCTAGCTTTTACATAAGAGAGAAAACATTGGACCTTTGATTTTCTGAGTCTGGCTTTTTCACTTAGCATGAATTTCTATACTGGAATTTTTGGCTGGGTTTAGAAAACATAATAGCACAAGACAGAATCACAGAAGAAAGTTATAGGTTTTAGTCATGTTTACATGTACACAAAGACCCTCATAAGAGAGAAAAAAGACCCAAAGAAATGGCCTAAGTAGAAAACAATTATATTTTTCAGACAAAAAAAATTAATTTTGCAGAAATGACAAGACAAAGGGGTGGGGGGGGGTAAGGGCAATAAATTCTGGAGGAAGTCTGATCTGTAAATCTAGTTGAAGATATGGGTTATTTTAGTAAGTTTGTTTGTTTATGTCTATTGGCACATTGATTCCCAGTCTCTGCTGATGAGGGTTATTTCCTCATATTGGTACAGGGAAGACATCATTCTACAGGAATCTTATGGCTTGCACAGCTAAGAAAGGGCGGTTCAGATGGCCTTTTGTGCAATTGCTGTCTCTATGGTGCCTTCAGTTTAAATAATTAATATGCTAAATCAGCATATTTTGGATTGTTCTTCCTTAACTCCCTTACCCTTTTGCTTGCTATAAGGAGACTTCAGAGGCATTCCATGAGGAAAAAAAGCCTGACTCTAAAAGTCACCAAGAAGATAATATTCTAACTATCCAGAAATACCCAACTGGATATTTCATGAGTATGATTGGAAAAAAATGACCCCCTAATACATTTACATCCTAATCCCCAGAACCCATGGCTATATTATCTTTTATGGTAAAAAGAACTTTGGAAATATGATTAAATTAAGGATCATGTGATGGGAAGTTTATTCTGGAATATGCAGGTGGGCCAAATGTACGTTCCAGAGTTATTATGAGGAACGAAGGAGACAGGGCCTCAGAGTTGGAGAAGATGTTATGGCAGAATAAGAAGTTGGAGTGATTACTGACTTTCAAGATGAAGAGAAGGGGCCACATGCCAAGCAATTCAGGTTTCATCTAGAAACTGGAAAAGGTGAGGAATGGATCTTCCCTTTAGTATGCAGAAGGAATTAGTCCTGCAGACATTGAAGGTGACCACATTTGTAGCTCTTTTTTATAGCAACAATAGAAAACTAACATGGGGAGGTAAATAATAATCTTGTATTATATTATATAAATCCAGAGAAATATTGATATAATTTGACAAAATAGTTATGCTAACCCAAGTAAAACATTTAGGGTAGAAATAAAGTGGCCACTCTGGGATGGGGAGTTTTTGAAAGCACTAGTGTCATTTTCTCTTTTTAACAACAATCTGTTTTATAGATTGGCTTCTAGACTGGCCTTTCTTGGAGTGACAGGTTGCTGTTCTCTGCTCTTTGGAGCACACATGGCCCAGTAGACTCTTGTATGGCATTTTGGCAGCCATGCTGAACTCAGTACTTACCATGGGAACAAGCAAGCTGGAAGCTGAAAATGCTGAGCCACCCTAATGCTTTAATTGGTACTTATTCTAGATGGTTCATTTAAATGTCCCAGATTCTGCCAGATGCACAGTCAAGCTGACCTGACAAGAGAGCCTGACTATGGCAGTACAATGTGATAATCACTGGGTCCTGCTCTCTCCTGCTTCGATTAATGTTTTCATGTCATTTGAACATCACTCCTGGAAACCTCTCTTGGTTTTTACTAATCAGCCATTCTCTGACCTAGAACCTAGTAGATTATCAATAAATGTTTGTTAACTGAATGAATGCCAGTCTCAGAGATCAGGAAGAATCTTATTCATCCAATATTTCACTTGGATTAAGCCCTATTCAGTCTCTGAAAGCCTTCTTCCCTGGAGAGTCAAAGACAGGGGAGTTGCAAAAGCTCCCAGTATGACATAGTACTAACTAAATGTGGCTGGGCAAGTTTTATAAAAAGTAATTGTTATGGTTTGGATGTGAGGTGTCCCTCAAAATCTCATGTGTGAGGCAATTCAAGAAGGTTCAGAGAAGAAGGTTGTGTTGATGTTAATCCAATCAGTGAATTAATAATCCACTGTTAAGTATTAACTGAGTGGAAAGTGGTAGGGTGTAGCTGGAGGGGGTGGGAATTGGGGGCGTTTCCTTGGGGGTATCATTTGTATCTGGTGAGTAGAGACCTCTCTGTTTTCTAATCATCATGTGAGCTGGTTGCCTCTGCCACAGTCTTCTGTCATGATGTCCTGCCTCACTTTGAGCCCCTAGGAATGGAACCTACTGTCTGTGGATTAGGACCTCTGAAAAGGTCGTTTAGTCACAACAGCAAAAAAGCTAATTAAAACAAGAATAAAAAGGCAGTCTAAACATTATATACACCACAAATGGATATGTCAAAGGGGACAGAAGTCTTATCATGTACCCATATTGGTGTCATTTCTTCCCAGGCACTGTGGAAGGAGAGGTTGAGAAAAGCAGGTGCTCCCTCTGACCACTGTCCTTTGCAATTGACACATAAGTGGAAGTTAGCTAAATGTGCTACAGAGTTAGGTGGTGTATTTATTCAGCTTAACATGACTGTAGCCATCTAGAGTCATAATAGCAATAAGTGCCCCAGAATAATCATAGTTGGTTTTTCCTGGCATGCTACAAATAGACCAAACCATTAGAGTAGTAAGGGGAGTTTCATAACTGAACTCTAGATCCAGAAATATGCCTGACTCTTGGACATCAGTTTAAGAAAAAGCAGTTATGTTCTGGTTTGAATGAAGTCACATTTGTCCTAATCAATATATAGACACCTCCTTTTGACCCAAGTTGTGTATATCTAGCTGGTCTTGCCACCACCAATGACTACTCTTCTGTCAGTAAGTCTCTAATAAATTGCACTCTGTGAAATCCTAGGTGTCTGTCTCTTTAGTCTCAAAGCACCTTAGGGCCAGTCCTCAACCACTGTGGCTAGGTTGTTCTGGAAGAGGTAGATCTGAAATCCAAATGCCACTCAGACCATCCCTCACCAGACATATACCCCTAAGTAAACTGCACAGCTTCTTAGGATTCAGTTTCCTCATATATAAAATGAGGATAATAATAGAACCAATTTTATTGGATTGTTTTGAGGATTAAATAAAATTAAATAACAGCACAGTGTGTATTGCAGATAGTAATATCTCAATAATTCTTCCCTTGCATTGCAAACCTATGACTTCTCTCATGGAAGCCCCATTCTCCTCCGACATCTCTAGACATCCCTGAGCACAGAAACCAGGGCTGGGAAGGACCTTGGCAGACATAGAAGACAATCCCATGGGGTTTGTTATCAAGGAGACTGAGGTTTGAAGCACCAAGGCCCTACAGGATGTGGAGGAACAAGGAGTTCTGCTCTCCTACCCCAGATGTTCTATCTCTTGTTCCACAGTCTTTGTCATCTGCCCAGGGTGCCAGCTCCTCCCTCAGGGACCCAGCCTAAGCAGTGAGAGATAAGAGAAGAATGCACTTCTCTTTTGTGAGTCTTTTTATATCCCACTGGGGACTGACCATGCATTCAGGGTTCTCTCCAGGGTGGATAGTAGGCTTTACTGGCCCAGTCACGATGCTGGCTTTTAATATGTAATATGTTATAGCCATATATTACCCCTCTGGGAATTTACCTACAGAAAGGAAATGAAGGTTATAGGTAGAAGCATCTTTCTTGATACATCCTTCCCTCTGGAATCAAAAGCCAAACTTTGATGGAGCATTAAAATTCTCATGTAGTTATTGCTCAGCTTACTCACATTAATCACTGTGAGCTTCAAGGGGCAATGAAGGGAACCAGGGTTCAGACTTCAGAGACTTGGCCATGTTCTTGACCCTTGAACAAACTTATACAGTAACATGTATGGCTATTTTGTTCACTTCCTGCAATATTTTTTATAGAAAAGATCTAATCTAATCAGATCATGCTTGTTGCTTTCCTTTCAGCCTGGAAGTGATTGCACTGAAAGTTACTTTATCCCACAAGCCCCTATCAGCATCCTGTATTAGTACTGGATTATTCAAAAGTTCTCTCTCTCTCTCTCTCTCTCTCTCTCTCTCTCTCTCTCTCTCTCTGTGTGTGTGTGTGTGTGTGTGTGTGTGTGTGTGTTTATCATGTGTTACTTTTGATTTTAGTAAAAGAAATCTAATGTTGGGTGAATTAATGACTCTTTAAATTTCTTAGTCTACTTATAGCTAATTTGAAAAGCTGTGAAAGCAGACATTTGTGTGCTTTGTCTTCATTCTGAACAAAAGAAAGTGCTCTTTTTCCTTATGCTTAAAGTGGGTGATGCTTTGGTTACTTTCACAGAATTCTTTCCATTTATCCTCTCATTCAGGATCCTTAGTGAGTGGTTGCTGCCTCACAAGCACTGAACATAGTGCTGAGCCTACAAAGCTGAACCAGATGATCCCTTCCATGGAGGGCCTCACATTGAAGTGTGGAAATAGAAATGTAAGCAAGCTGCAAATAGACAAGGGGTAAAGTTTTGCAACAGCAGACAGAAAAGAAGCTGGGGAGGCCAGAGATAGGAATTGTTAAAAATCTCTCCTGGAAGCGGGGCAAAATTCAAAAGGATTTCTGACCCTGAACTTGAACAGTGGGTGTAGGAGAAAAATCTACCAAGCCAATAACATGAAGAGGAAAAGAATCCTTAGGATCTGGAAGAAAGTCTTCATTCATTTGGCTGACATTTCCCACAGCATATACCAGGTACTTTTATGTGCTTATTACTGGAGCTGAGAATGTAAGACAATCATGGAGAGCATTCTCTGCTGGGAGATACTGTGACGGAGAGTTCACTGAGGTGACCAGGAATCCTATTAGCAGATTGGTACAGTCAGTGAAGGCCTAGGTGAAGAGTGGATATCTGGGTGGAACTCTGGTATAGGAGGAGTTGACCAGAAAAGTGGGGAGGAAGAGTAATGTCCTGTATAAAGATCAGGATTTTGGAGGCATGGGCTTGCAAAGAAAAACAAACCTTCAAATTCAGACCGAGGGGGAGGTGTCAGGGAATTCAGGGAATGGCAAAATAGGTTAGAAATACAAGTAGGGGCCAAAATCAGGCATGGGGTTGATTATACAGGCAGCAGAGAGCATTTGAAAGAACATAAGTAGGTATGTGTCATAGCCAGGATTTCCTCTTAATGTTGATGATGATAACACCCAAGGGATATAGAACAATGTTCCCATCTGTCTCTAAGCCAAGTCTTTTAGTATTATGCCATTGTATACTCTGCAGTGAACAGAGCACATGGGAGAGAGTAAATGAAAATGAGAGGTGGATGCAATGGAAGGGGACCAGTAGGAGTTATTGCCCATGGGGAACCCCAACAATTGCTGCAGGGAGAAAGGAGAAAGGTGTGCCAGAGTTGAGGTTACATCGTGGGAACCCAAGAGAGAAACTGTGGAATGAGAAAGTGCTGTTATACATATTGCTTCTAGGGGGCACACTCCAAAGAACTGTTCCCACAGGTAGCTCCTTCTACTCCACACCCTGCTTCCTTTGAGTCTCATAATGATCCCTTGGAGGTTGGCTCAACCTTCAACTGTACCTTCAGGGGTGAAGCTGGGGGCTTCAGAGAGACATAGAATTGTAAGAATTGCTGTGAAGAACATGCCTTTGTCTTTGTCTATCTTTTATCCAGTAAAATTGTCTGTAGATGGTTGAAAAGTGACTCTTAATCATGATGAGGTCCTTGTAGAGGTGTCACCTCCTCTATGAAGTTCTTCTAGCTAGAGTGACAAATTGTTCTCCTTTGTTGGGAATGAAGGGAGTGCTTGGGATAATGGACTTTTAGCAACTTGGACTGTTGATTCTGTCAGGTCCATTTTATGTTGCTTTGAGAGAACACTGGAGATTGGGTAATTTATAAGAAGTTTACTTCCCATGCTTCTGGAAGATAGGAAGTTCCAGATTGGAGAATTGCATCTTGTAAGAACTAACTTGCTGTGACAATCCATGGTGGAGAGCATCCCATGGTGAGTCAGAGCAAGAGGGATAGTTTCGGTCTTTCTTTTCTTATAAGCCATGAATGCTATCATGCTATCCTCATGACTTCATCTGACACTAATTACCTCCCAAGAAGCCAATCTCCAAATACCATCGACATATGAATTTGGGGATTTAGTTTGCAACACATGGAATATTTAGGGACATATTCAAATTATAGCAATGTTGCCCTCTTTGATCTCGTTCCTTTGTCTAATGTAAGCCTAATATGTACTTTGAGTCTCATAAATCACCTTGTTATTCTGTTACTTTCCTTTATAGTAATTTGTATAAGTTTATTCCAGCATCCTGAGGTTTGCCTCATTCAGGGCTGCATTCTCAGCTCCTGGCCTTTGTCTGATACATGCTTGATATTCAGTGCACATTTATACAACAAATAAACAGTGCAGCCTTCCCTCCAAACATCAAGCTTTCTATGCCTCTAGGATTTGGCTCATAACATTCTTTCTTCCATGTGTGTTTTATGCTGTTTTCTCTGTCTAAAAAACTCCCATTTGCTTCTTGACAACTCAGCTCAAATATCAACTTCTCTAGACCCTTAGGAACTAGCCTGGGTCCTGAAACCCAGATGCCCTCTGCAATATGTAGTGGATAAATGACTCTATATTTATCTCTGTAAATGTCAGTCTTATTGGCTTCGGCCCATCTTTTTTGAATTATTTTTGAATCTTTACTTTGTGATCCAATATATTAGTGACCCATAACAGGCTATGTCATCCACAATTAAATAAATATGCACTCTCTGTATTCATCCTGATTTTTTCTATTTGAAATAAGTTACACAGAATAGGACTGATAAATGTCATCTGTCATGTAGTTGGGGGAAGATAAATGAGACTGACCTGGACAAAATAGGGAGTTAGCAACAAAAACTTATCTTGGAGACAAATTTGGGTCTTTTAACACTGAAAATCTTTCTCCCTGCCTCCATATTATCCATGCTCATTATAATCTTCATGTCTTTAAGAGAACATTCCATATGTCACCAATTCCATACAATTGCCTTAGGTCCCCAGAATCAAATCTAATCTTTCCTTAATCTACTACACATACTGTACCTTACTTTAATCATGCATCCAATAAATATTAACTGAGCATCTTGCAATCTTACAGGCATGTAGTAAACAATGAGCTCTGATGAAGAATGAGATATGTGTACCAATTTACTTTGTAATATACTTATTTAGATATTTTTTATTAATTTGTACTCTATCACAAGTTGTGTACAATTTTGTGGTTTTATTTAAATATATACAAAAATGGGATAATATTACCTATTTCACACAGTTTTGCAGGTTAGATAATATTATGAAGCACTTAGTATGTGACCAATGTCTAACTTCTGTTTATTCTTCTCTCTCCACATACTAAGTTGTAATAGAGGGGCTTCTCCCAAGCTTTCCTCACTTCCCTTTTGTATCCAGTGTAAGCCTTGATTCTGAGAAGATTTGCTCATATTGTACTGGGTTAGAGGGGTAATGCCATTCCCAAAAGCTGGATACTTGCCTCAGGCACCATCTCAAGGGACAAGGAACTGCAAGTCTAGGAAAGCACCTCTATTTGCAGTCTAGCCTGTGGTGCTGTTTTAGTCAACTATTTTGTTGCTGTGACAAAAAGATCTGACCAGAACAATTGTAGCGGAGGAAAAGGTTTATTTGAGGGCTCACGGTTTCAGAGGTCTTAGTTCATAGAAGGCTGACTCCATTCCTTAGGGCTACAGGCAAGGCTGAACATCATGGTGGGAGAGTGTGGTGGAGGGAAGCAGCTCACATCATGATTGGAAAGCAGAGACTTGGAAAACCAAATGCAAATAGATACAGAGATTGGAAAGCCCAATGTAAATATATACACAAAGCTATGTCTCAAATCCCACCTTCTCCAGCCATACCCACCACTTCAGTTATGACTCAGTTAATTCCTATTAGGAGATTATATCACTGATTGGGTTAGGACTCTTAACAACCCAATTATTTCTTCTCTAAAACTGCTTATTTCAGTTAAGTCCTACCTCCAACAGACTTCACTACCTGCCAATGGTCCATTCAAAGCCATGAATGGATTAATCCTTGTCAGAGGATCACCATGTCAGAGCCCTAATGATACAACCACTTACGAAGAGCCCTACCTCTGAACATGTGAGCTTTGGGGGACACCTCACATCCAAACCATAACAGGTGCCTTCGGGCAGGTTTTGGTGTGTCACTGCCAGTGAGTTCAGAGCAATGCAGGAAAGGACTGACTTCACCTGAGTAGAGCTCTTGACTCCCCTTTTTTGTCTATTGTTTGGTTTACTACTTTAGTTACTATACTCTCTGTTCCCTATTCCACATCACTCCTTTGTGATCTTCCTTTTTCTCCTTGGCAAAGAAAGGCTCTAGTTCTGCCTTTCTTTCCTTTTCTCCTCTGTGCCAACACCGGGCTCAATTAGGTTAAATACTTAATTTGCAAAAATAATGCCTAACATTGTGCAAAGTAACCTGCAGAACAAAAAAAAAATACAGGCTCTGATTTTGGAATGATTACACTTTCCCTGAAAATCTCTACCCCTTTTTCTTTTTTGACAGTCACTGCCAGCCTCTCCATGTCCCCTTACCTTTTGCTTCCTCTGGTTAGCTCACTTCACATTTTCTGTCTCCTTCTTTATCCTTCACTGCTCAGTCTCTTGAAGTGTCATTAGAATTTTATAAGACAGATCTTTCTCACACATTACAAAGTGGCTTCTCTGCTGATCTCATTGCATGGATATAAAAGCATTTAGTGCAAGTAAAAGGCTATTTAATGAAATAAAGTATGAAAAATTTACAGTAAAGTCTTGAATTTCATACAAATCATTTAAAATGAATACTAAATCTGTTGGCAGTGCATAGCAAGCCTGCTTTCTATCTTTGTGCATTTTTAAAAAGTAAAAACTGTGCAAATTAAGAAAATTTGGAATATCTTCTCTGTTGAACACACACAGTTTTCTCCACCTCTGAACACACTCAATTTTGCTTGACAGCTAACTAATCAGGGAAGACATTACACTAACTTTGAATATATTTAGTTTCTTTTACTATCAGTTCACAATGATTTTGAGATGAGTAGGTGAAGGTTTTGTTAGTGCTGGTCTTGGAAATCAGTTGAGTATTTCCCTGCTTACAACTTTTCTGGGAACAACTGAGCCTCATCATCTATTGCCAGTCTCAGGAGAGAAAGGAAGGAGGGTGAAGAGAAATCATGAACAAATGAATAGACTGACCCAGCTTGAGCCTATTCTGTCTGGCCAAAGCTGGGCTAAAATGTCAAGTCCTTCACAGAAAGATGGGATTGGATGTAAAAGATTTGCACATGAGAGGAGTGAAGTGGCTGCTTAGATGAAGGGAGAATAATAATCCCTGAGATTCTACCTCCCCGAATACTGCTTCAAACATCCTGCCTTTTCTTCCCCAACCTACCATACATCTTTCTTTGGTTTACTAAGCTATTAGACTTTACTTGGTCATACCTGTTGTGGGTTTAGATATCAGGTGTCCCCCAAGAGCTCATTGTGAAACAATGCAAGAAAGTTTAGAGATAAAATGATGAGGTTAAGAGAACTTTAACCTAATTAGTGCATTAGTGAATGGATTAACTAGGTGGTAACTGAAGGGAAGTAGGGTGTGGCAGGAGGAGTTGGGTCACTAGAGGTATGCCTTTGGGGTTTATATTTTGTCACTGGTTAGTGGAGTTCTTTATCTCTCACTGTTTCTGCCATGATGTTTTGCCTTACCTTGTGTCCAAAGCAGTGGAGTTGACCATCTATGAACTGAGAAAATGCAAGAAAGTTTAAAGATAAAATGATGGAATTATGAGAGCCTTAACCTAATTAGTGCTGAAATTAGTCCTAATTATCGACTGAGACAGCTGAAACCCTGAGCCCTAAATGATGTTTTCCTCCTCTCCGTTGTTGTTGCCAGGTCTTTTGGTCATAATGGTAACAAGCTGTCTAAAACGCCATACTGTTTTATCTCTCACTGTGTTTGCATATGGTGTTTTCTCCTCCTAAAGAGTCCTCCCTGTGATTTGACCATCACATATTTTCATCCTTGAAGACTCAGCTCAATTTACCTCTCTGAAGTCATTCCTCAGTTCTGCCTCCTTGTTGTCATTTCTGAGACTGGCCCATCATTCAATTATAATCCAATCTTTGAAAGAGTCTTATTTTATTCTTCTACTTTCCCTCCACACACTGTATACAGAAATTGGTTTTAGAACATACAGGTTTTAGAGAAAAACATGGAAGAATATTTTTGAGATTTGGTGGTAAATATTTTAAAGATAGGCTAAAGAAAATAATACACACATAGAGAGTCATATACTGAATAATATATGGTGTTTCAATAAACAATGGGTTACACATACAATGGTGGTTTCATAAAATTATAATGGAGCTGAAAATTTTCTGATACTTAATGATGTAATCATTGCAACATAGTAGCACCACACATTATTCACATGTTTGTAATACTGCTGGTGTAAACAAACTTACTGCACTGCCCATTGTATACATGCATGGTACCTGTAATTAAGTACATTATATAACAATAATAAATGATTACTTCTTCTGTACATATGTATTATACTATATATACTTTTACTTTACAGCATAATGTTTCTACTTACAAAATAAGTTCAAAGTAAGAAAATATTCTGTGATTGATATGATTTTTCCCAACCCTTCACCTTCAGTCTGTGGATGTCTTTTCCTAGGAGATGAGACTCTTGGAGGCAGCATATTGTTTTTTTTTTTTTTTTTTTTTTTTTTTTATCCAATCTGCTAGTCTATATCTTTTGATTGGTGAGTGGTGAGTTTAGGCCATTAACATTCAGGATTATTATTGAGACATGATTTGTGTTCCCAGCCATTTTTGTTTATTTTGTTATTTAATGTCACTTGGTCTCTGATTAGATTTTCCAATAGTGTAATCCCTCCCTCTGCTGATTTGCATCATTGTTTTTCATTTCCTCTTTTTGGAATATTTTGCTGAGGATGTTCTGTAGTGCAGGCTTTCTAGTTGTAAATTCTTTTAACTTTTGTTTATCATGGAAGGAGTTTATTTCAACATCAAATTAAAGCTTAGTTTTGCTGGTTATAAAATTCTTTATTTGCATCTATTTTCTTTCAGAGCTTGGTACGTGTTGTTTCACAATCTCCTGGCTTTGAGGGTCTGGGTTGAAAAATCTGTTGAGCAACAAATTGGTCTCCCCCTTTATGTGATCTGATTCCTCTCCCTTGTGGCTTTAAGATTCTATCCTTATTCTGTATGCTGGGCATTTTCATTGTAATGTGCCTTGGTGTAAATCTGTTGTAACTATGCACATTTTGGTGTACTGTAAGCCTCTTGTATTTGGTTTTTCAATTCATTCTTCATGCTTAGGAAATTTTCTGATATTATCTCATTGAAGAGATAGTGCATTCCTTTGGTTTGAAACTCTGTGCCTTCTTCTATCCCAATAACTCTTAGATTTGGTCTTTTGATGCTGTTCCATAATTCTTAGATGCTCTATTCATGGTTTCTTACTATCTTCACTGTATGGTCAACTTTATTTTCCAGATTTCATACTGTCTTCATTATCTGACGTTCTTTCTTCCAAGTGATCTAGTCTGTTGGTTATGCTTTCTATTGAGTTTCTTATTTGATTTATTGTATCCTTCATTTCAAGAATTTCTGACTGGCTTTTTTTTTCAGAGTCTCTATCTCTCTCTTGAAATAATCTTTTGCTACCTGTATTTGCTCTCATATCTCTTTGTTTTTGCCTGTATTTTATCATTTAGGTCATTCTTTAATTCACAGATCATTTTAGTTATGAACCTTCTGAATTCCTTCTCTGACATTTCATCAGCTTCTGTCATTATAGTGTCCTGGTTTGTTTGGCACAATTTCCTCCCTTGTTTTTTCATGTTGTCTATGTGTCTTCCTTTCTTGCAGTGTGGATCTGAGATATTACAGTTTCTCCCCTATATTCTTGTATTACCCATGCAGATTGTCTGTACCTCTCCTTGATGTTGAACTTCCAGACCCTGCCAATGTCCCTCAGTGTATGCTGCTACATCTAAGTTTGGTGGCAGCAATAGTCGAGGTAACTTGAGAATAGTTAAGATGCCCCAAGATAGAAGCAATGTCTTACAGAGATGGGGCTGCAAGAATGGGCCTCACACTCACTTTGGGAAGCCTGCTCTGAGATGCAGCTGCTTGTAGGCCCTGTCTGTTGTCAAAAAGTTAGGGGCTACTGTGTGGGGAAGGCTATGGCATTGACTGAAGTGTCCCAAGATGGAATTGGTTTAGGCTTAGGCTCCCAGGATTGTGTGGGGGGCAAAGTCAGACCTACCCTGGACCTGGATCTGCACAAGTCGATGTAGACAGATCTGGGTCAGGCCTGCCTCCTGTGGTAGTCTGCTGGTTAGAAGGGGTGGTCCTATGCCAGAATCTGGGCTCTGGTGGTTGCCTGTGGGTGGAAGGGCGGACCCAAGCCTACTGTGAACCTGGGCCCCACACAGGTTATTGTGGGCCAACAGGCTTGACCTCCCAAGGTAGTCTGCTGGTTGGAAGGGGGCAGTCCTGTGACAGAGGCAAGGCTCTGACGGGTGTCTGCTCCACAGGTGGAGGGGTGGACTCAGTCCTACTGTGAGCCTGGGTCCCACACAGGAGGTGTGGGTGAATTCTAAAACATTATTCTGTATTTTGCTGATAGAAGCCCCATACAGCTCATGTTTACCATCTCTTAATTGCATAATTTTCTTTTGTGGTTTCTTTAATTTTTGTTGTTGTTGTTGTTCATCATGGTCCTAGGAACAATAGGCTGTTTTATGAACACACACACATACACACACACACACACACACACACACACACACACCCCATGTAGCCTAGGAATGTAGTAGGCAATACCATGTAGGCTAGTGTAAGTGCATTCTGTTCTTTGCACAACAACAGAATTTCCTGTTGTATTTCTTGGGATGTATTCCTATTACTAAGCAATGCATGACCATATTAAGATGATAAATTTGACTTACTTAAATTAAAAATTGGCCCATTCAGAGAAACTAGTAAGAAATCCTATAGATAAATGACAGATATGAAGAAAATGTTCACAAAATATGTGTCGATCAAAGGACTGGCTATATAAAGAACTTCTGCAAATCAATAATAAAAAAAAACAGGTAAAAACTGAGCAAAATATTTAAATAGACACCTCACACACAGGATATAATAAAGGTAAAAAGCACATGAAACAAGCTACACACTGAGATAAAAAAAAAAGTCTTGCAAAATATATACTTAATGAAGGATTTTTATCCAAAATATTTAAAGAATGGTTAAAACTGAACAATAAACAACACAATATAAAAAATGGAGAAAAACCTGAGTAGACTTCTTCAAAGAAGATAATACAGATGGAAAACAAACATGGGAAATATGTTTAAGCTGGGCATAGTAGTGCATGCCTGTAATCCCAGTGGCTCAGGAGGCTGAGAAAAGAGGACTGTGAGTTCAAAGCTAGCCTCAGCAAAAGCGAGGTTCTGAGCAACTCAGTGAGACCTTGTCTCTAAATAAAATATGAAGTAGGGCTGGGGATGTGGTTCAGTGGTTGAGTGCCCCTGAGTTCAATCTCTGGGACCCACCCACCCCCGCCTCCCCAGAAAAACAAAAAGTACAAAAAAAAATTTGTTCAACCTCATAAGTCATTAGGCAATTGCAAGCTAACAATAATATAACACTGTACATTCTATGGTTTGAATATGTCTCTTCCAAAATTCAGATGTCTAAACTTAATGGCCAATGTAAAAGGGTTAAGAAGTGGAGGCTTTAAGAGAATAATTAGGCCATAGGGAGTGCTCTCTTGTGAATTAGATTAAAATATTTATAATAGAGGCTCTGTGTTGATCTGTTTCTTACCTTCTGCTTTAGCCATGTGAGGACACAGCAATTTCTCTCTTCTGGAGGATATAGCAGCAAGACACCATCTTGGAAGTAAAGTGCAGCCTTCACCAGTCAACCCAGACCCCCACCATCTTAATCCTAAACTTCTCAGCCTCCATGACTGAGAAAAAAAATTTTCTGTTCTTTATACCTATCAAGCCCTCGGTATATTTTCATAGCAGCACAAAATGACTAAGACAGCTACTTTATTAGAGAATAAGATGTGTGACTGTCAGGCCTGCTTTGCCCTAACATTGAAGAGTTTCCTATAAAGAAAGATGTAATAGAGAAGGGTCTGTGCCAGAGATGAGCAATGAATTTTAGAAAAGGAAAGCACAGATACTCCTGGACTTATGATGGGACTAGGTCTCAACAATCCCATAGTAATGAGGTAGGATAGAAGATATAAAGATAGGTGGAAAGGAGAAAAAAGGGAACAGGAAAAGGGGCCATAGCTGTAGGTCTAAAATCTCCACTATCATAAGTATTTTCTGGATAATTTCTTTCCTCCAGTCACTCCCAAATTTCTGAGAAATATACTAATCTTAGAGTTACTGTAAACATACTCATGAAAATATCCTTATTTTGAGTAAAGCTTAGATGCAAGTTGCTTATACATTTTCAGATTAATTTTTTTTTAAAAAAAGGAGATATATACTTTAAAAAGCCTGTAACATTAGCATATTCCAAACATCTCAGTAGAGAAGACAATGTCAACATGAAGACACTGGAAAGGACTAGACTGACCACTTTGTGATCCCTTATCAAAGAACTGAGTTCACCAGGATCATGTTATTCTACCCTCATAACTTCCCTTGCCCATTCCTCATAGTTTCCCTTAAAAGAGGAGCCTGAGACTCTAAAAGAGCTTCTTGCTCTCAGAATGACCCACAGTCTGCTCTGATAACGTGTATTTTCACCTTTCACTTTTCAATACAATTATTTTTTTTTTGCTAAAACCTAGTGTGTTCTTAAATTATTTTCTGTGATATTTCAAGTGCTTAGAAGCCAGAGCATATGCCTTCTCAACCCCTGGAGAGATATCCTTGAACCCCCTTATGGTGAAAGTAATTTGAAATACTGTAAGTGGAAATGCATCTGATATACTTATCCTATCAAATACCCTAGCTCAGCAACACAATGCACTGTAGAATACTAGTTTTTCCCTTCCTGCTAATTTGGAGTTATGACTCTGCAGCTGCCAAGCTTCAGAGATAAGATTGAACCACATATCTCCCTAATCTGAGAAAAGACAGACATTTAAAAGTTGAAGTACAGTTTCTACTGAATGTATACACCTTTCACACCATTGTAAAGTTAAACAAACTAACAAACAAATTAAAACTAAAACAACAACAACAAAACCCTAATTAGAACCATGCTAAGTTAAGGACCATCTATAACTGGGTGAAGCTGTGAGTGAAGAGGAAATGAAGTTAGTTAGAGGAAATTTGTGGGTAATTTGTTTAGTTTTGTTTTTAAATGATAGAACAAGTTTCCAGAGCAAATAATAGCAGTGGGCATGATGATAGCAGACAGAAGATGGAAGAATCAGAACAATATGTAGATGTATGTGACAATGAATGATCAGAAAATCTGTTTTGAGACAGTGCTGGTTTGGGGATAATCAGGCTTATAATTTGATGCCTAGTTTGTTCTTGGCTGAAGATGAGCAGATCAAAAAATAAACTGGTATCACATGCTTTTGACAGCCTATATTTTTTTCATATTTGGAGCAATGAAATCATCAAATGTTGCTCTTTTTCTGTTCTTTTCCCCCTCCTTACTTTATTTTGAAACTTTCCTCTCTAGAAAAAAATGAAATAAGTAACAGCCCAGGATTCTGTGTTTGGGCTGCCTGAGGCAAATTCTGATTCTTTTTTCATGAATGAGTATAATTTCATCCATTTCTCTTTTTATGCTTCAATTATAATATTTATGAAATAATAATAGTAATGATAGCAACAACAACAATAATAACAATAGTTTAAACCCATAAGTTTTTTTTTTTTGAAGATTAAATGAGATACTGCCCGCAAAACACTTAGAAATTGCCTAGGCTACATGAAGCACTTAATAATGGTAATAATAAATGGTAGTTCTTCTTTTCTTTCCTCCTCCCCTTTCTTCTCCTCCCTTTCCTCACTCCTTTGATTCAATCTCTTCTTCCCATTTCTCCTTCCCTTTCTCCTCTTCCACCTCTCCTATTCCTTCCACTTCTGTCTCCTTTTTCTCCTTGTTATTCTCTTATTTTGGGGGATTTCAGATGTGTGGGAAGTAAATCTAGGACATTTCCCAAGCCAAACATCTGTATCCTTACTACTTAAAATGAAGTTCCTGGTTCTACCGGTCAGTAAACTTGTTAGAAATTCAGAAAATGAAGCCCCACCCAGAAGTAGTTTATGATGTTGTTTAACAAATTCCCCAGGTGATCCAAATAACATATTGCATTTGAGAAGCACTGCAGTTCTGTGTGATTCTGGCCTACTTCTTTGGCCTGTCCTTCTAATTTCATTGATCTTTTACTTTAGAACTGATTCATTCCACTGCCACACTCAGACAAATCAAAGTAAAATGGAAATGACAATGATAAAAATTGCCTCAGGAATGACCTTTTTTCATTAATGTTTCTTATGCTCAGAATAAGAAAAATAATGAAAATTTCAAATCTTTTCTTACACATATTTCACTCTTCCTCACATGAAGTTTACAAAACAAGTAGGAAAAGGCATTTTGGAGGTCATAGCAAGAATGTAACACACCCACACTCAAATTTCTCTGTCTCTATGAATACACAATTTTAGAGCAATGAAAGTTTTCTCCTTCATCCAGAGAAGTCATTTTAAGATTAGTGCAAACAGAACAGGAAATAAGGGCAGGAATTCTATACAGAGTAAACTGTGGACACCAGGATGTTTGATAACACCAGAGCTGAGAAAGTGGTATCTGGGACTTGAAGCTGCAGCCCAGCTGTGGTCAGTGAAGAGAACACATTGATTCCAGAACACTGACCACTCAGTCTGCTTTTAGTCCTCTTATTTCTTTTTTCTCTCCACATGCAGAGCCTGCCTGCTTACTGCTAAAACTCCCTGAGGATGAAGACTAAGAAAGCTCAGGGGAAATTGCTCCTCTACTGGTGTAAATCAGCACTCCAGGCGGAAGACAGCAGTGAGATATGTCTGTCAATTAATCCTACTTAACAAGGTGCTCCTCAGCTCCTGACACTTTAATGATCATGCCCAGATTTGTGGCCCCTCCAAAAAGACAGCAAGAGGGAGAATTATTAGAGGTCTCTGCCAAAGGGACAGAGAAATAACATAAATGACCCATGGGGCAGTCTGTGCCATTATAAGATAACACTCTCATTGGGGACAAACTGTTCCTTGGAAATTTCAGAGTGATTGATTGGCAGGTGCTTGGGGTGGGGCACAGACTGGAGTGTAGGTTGTGCAGAGAAGGGGTGAGACACCCTTTACTGCTGGCCCACAGGGAGCTCTGCTGTGCTCACAGAATCCTGTTCAGGAGCATCTGCAGGCTACTCTGTTAACAGAATTGTTTGGGCCTCCAGAGTTTGTAAGATTGATCACTTTACCTTCAAAACCCTCACCTGTCAAAGTAGGTGTGAGGATAGAGGCTGAAATTTCATTCTTGATGATTCTCAGAGAAGGAAATTTACTTGACTTTCTGGCTGAACAACAGATATTCTTTCCAAATATCCCACCCATTAAAAAGGCATTTCTGGTATGTTGAATGTCCCAATTATGGTAGGTTGAATGTCCCAATCCTTGGCATTTAGCACTTATATGGTGATTCACTTTTCTTTCTCAAGGGTTCATATGCAAAGAACAATGACAACAAATTACAATAAAACCAAGATTGAGGGTCCCTAACTGTTTTCATTATCAGTTTCCTTTACAGGTAGCAAGCCCAGCTTTCACACAGTATAAAAGAATACTATTGATATGTATGGCAGAGTCCTTAATAAAACCTAAATCAGGGAGACATTGAACCTATGAGTCTGGCATCCTGGAACTGGGTTTACCCTATGCATCCTTAGCTCTAAAACCCCTGGAGACTCATCTCTTTAGACTTGTAAACTGGCAATGGTAAATGAAAGAGCTCTGGAGACTTCCAATGTGCCAGGTCATGGTTATAGTTTACCAATCTTTCTTATTCTAGTTTGTAATATTGCCTTTCTTTGTTCTACATTGTCAGTTGATAACAAAATAAGAGTATAAGTTGGTTACAAAGAAAGGTGGCTCAATTAATGCTATTTAGGGTCTGTGAGAAGCCTTGACCTCAGGTTAAGGGAGTAATGGGACTGGGCTCCTAACCTGAAACTGGGTCAGGATTTATCAAACTGTCAATGATTCTCACCCTCTCTCTCTCAGACAGCTTCCAATCTACTCCTTACTGACAGTCAGTACTCTAGGAATTTCTTAGGCCTTTAAAATTTCCAAGAATCTTAGAATTAAAGGAACATTTTTTAAGTATAGCACAGGTATGACAGCCAGGATACATATAATATGCCATGAGAACCCAAAGGAAGAAGTAATTAGCCATGTAAAAATATGGTAATTTTACAAATTTTTGAGTAATCTTCTGTGCAGTGTTTCACTGTTGGCAAATGTATTACAAGAGATCAAATACAGAAGTCAAATAGAAAGTCCAAGATAAATAGATTTGTCTTGATCTACATCCTGGGAACAATTTTTTACTCCTCACACTTCAGATAGAGCCCTAATATCCAGAGTATACAAAGAACTTAAAAAATTAAACAATAAGATAACAAATAACCCAATCAACAAATGGGCCAAGGACCTGAACAGACACTTCACAGAGGAGGACATACAATCAATCAACAAGTACATGAAAAAATGCTCACCATCTCTAGCAGTCAGAGAAATGCAAATCAAAACCACCCTAAGATACCTTCTCATTCCAGTAAGATTGGCAGCCATTATGAAGTCAAACAAAAACAAGTGTTGGCGAGGATGTGGGGAAAAGGGTACACTTGTACATTGCTGGTGGGACTGCAAATTGGTGCGGCCAATTTGGAAAGCAGTATGGAGATTCCTTGGAAAGCTGGGAATGGAACCACCATTTGACCCAGCTATTCCCCTTCTTGGACTATTCCCTAAAGACCTTAAAAGAGCGTACTATAGGGATACTGCTACAAATATGTTCATAGCAGCACAATTCACAATAGCTAGACTGTGGAACCAACCTAGATGCCCTTCAATAGATGAATGGATAAAAAAAAAATGTGGCATTTATACACAATGGAGTATTACTCTGCACTAAAAAATGACAAAATCATGGAATTTGCAGGGAAATAGATGGCACTAGAGCAGATTATGCTAAG
This sequence comes from Callospermophilus lateralis, assembly GCF_048772815.1. NCBI lineage: Eukaryota > Metazoa > Chordata > Mammalia > Rodentia > Sciuridae > Callospermophilus > Callospermophilus lateralis. The sequence continues at coordinate 92,736,609 of NC_135306.1, read as the reverse complement.
TGAAGCTAGCCAATCCCTAAAAAAACAAATGCCAAATGTCATCTTTGGTATAAGGAGAGCAACTAAGAACAGAATAGGGAGGAAAAGCATGAGAAGAAGATCACCATTAAACAGGGACGAGAGGGGGGAGGGAAAGAGAGAGAGAAGGGAAATTGCATGGTAAAGGAAGGAGACGCTCATTGTTATACAAAATTACATATAAGAGGAGGTGAGGGAAAAGGGGAAAAAACAAGAGAGAGAAATGAATTACAGTAGATGGGGTAGAGAGAGAAGAGGGGAGGGGAGGGGAGGGGAGGGGAGGCGGGATAATAGAGGATAGGAAGGGTAGCAGAATACAACAGACACTAGTATGGCAGTATGTAAAAATGTGGATGTGTAACCAATGTGAATCTGCAATATGTATATGGGTTAAAAATGGGAGTTCATATTCTACTTGAATCAAATGTATGAAATATGATATGTCAAGAGCTTTGTAATGTTTTGAACAACTAATAATAAAAAATATTTTTAAAAAAGATATGTTTGTCTTAGGATAATACGAGAAAAAGCATTATTGATGTTACTTTCATTATTTGTCTTTTCAATGTGTGTATGGGTTTAAATTTTATGATATTTCACCTTACTTACTCCACCAACCAAGTTGATTTCTGTTTTCTATAATACCATTATGTTTGAGAGAAGATAGATATATAGAGATGTGCTATAGTATGACATAAATATAGATGCAAATGTAGAGACAAATAGCTTCTTGTTTCTGGAATTTAAAAAGTAATAATTTTTATTTTTAATTTCTCTGGACAAGTATAATGCAATACAGTGTTTGCTTCTTACCTCTTTCCTGTCCACCATGAGGTTCAGGAAGAGCTCATGCTGCCCCTGAAGAAAAGGAGAACATGCTTTTGGGGAATTATTTGCTGTAGGGGGTGTGGGTTTGGGCCGTACCATCCCTACTTTTTTCCTTAGCCCTCTTTGTGACCAAGTGAAGCAGATGTCTTGAGTAAAATTTATCATCTAGAGGTAGTAAATTATGTATATACACACACATTTATTTTATTTTCTCCCCATCCAGTTCAGACTTCAGACCCTGAGGTGGGGGACAATGCATTCTTCAGTCTCTACTGAGTGGGATCCCTTTCACCCAGCAAGGAGGTCCACAGAACAGGGTAGAGGAAAGTGTGGCTGCAGAGTCGCTAGTCAAGACCTCTGGAGACCAAGCAGGAAGCGGGTCTGATTTTATTGCACAGTTACCATGTATATATACTCAGGCAGTAGCTAAGCAGATTACAGGAAGCCAACAATACAATTTCTTGCCAACTGATCTTGCAGTGACCAATTGAGGAGCAGGCTGTAGAGCAAGTGCCAGGACTGCAACACATGGCCTCACGACCAGGGCTGTGCCTATGGGGTAAGTGGCCTGCTGCTCAAGGGGAATGGCACTCAGATGCCCTTAAAGTATGCCATGTATGCAGTAGTACTCCATGCATTTGTACCCACACTCTGCCCTTCCAAACTACTAATGTTTGGTCTGAGCAAGTAATTGATTTTTCTGTGCCATAGTTTCTTCCAGAATTAACAATAATAATAATAACAATAATAATGTCTTCCTATTGTTGTTATAATTTAATATGATAAAATAAAGTAAGTGTTGAGATCAAAGCCTGCAATACAGAGGCACCAGAAATATTAGCTACCTTTAAAAGGAGAGTTATACTTCTCTATTGTAAGAAATGTTTTTAAAGCTTATAATTTTTTTCCTCTCTGCCACACTGAAGGAATGTTTGAGCGTCAAATTTTATTTTCTCAAGAATTTTGAAGCAATGAGGTCAGCTAAATCTGGCAAAGAGGATGTGATAATAACATGGAAGGTTTACATAGAGTGAAAAGTACATGGCCTAGATGTGGAGAAGAATGGAAGAATGAGCTTGAATGACACATGTAGCAGGATGCCCAGCCCATTTTGAACAGGTAATCATGATTTGGAGTCTGCTCCTTCAGGGGTTCTTTCTCTGTAACAACATTCATTCAAGTTATATGGTTGAGTTCTTCCAGGATTCAAAGTTTGACAAAATAACTACAGTGGATTGAGAGTGGAACAAGGAAATTGAGCTTAATTATAAAGAAACAATTATAATGCTGTCAAGCATTTAATGAGGATAATGAAGAAATAGAAGAAAAGTTATTGGATCCATATAGTAGAAAATATTGATAAGGTTAAAGAATGACTGCAGTCAGTTTCATAGTATGGATTTGTGATTGTGATTCATAAGGCTATGTGACTTTATTTTAAGACTAAAGCAGTCCTCGGTGATTGAATGGACTCTGACAATGGGAGTGGATGTCCATCATGGGGTGTTAAAAACATGCCTGGAAAAGTGAAGTTAAGGTCAGGGTGGTTAGGGGTCATGTGGATGATAAAGCTCCAGAATATGACAACTGTGAGGTGGAAAAGAAGTAGTGAGCAAGTGAGTCTTAAATGCATGGGGAAGCGATGCCCAGAAACAGTGGATGACACCAGTGAGAAGGGAGGAAGAATACCATCCAAAGTGTCTAATGGTAGGATTTTCAAGGAGGAGAGGTAAGTAAAAAGATGGAGAGAGAGGGGTGGCCATTGATATAGGCATTATCAAATAAAATGCATGACTTCTAAAATCATACTTTTTCTCATTTTCCACATAACCATAGACCAAAGCCAAGCTCCAGGGGGCAAGAGAAAGGCCTTTATTTCCATTTTATTAGTTCATTATATTACCAACCTTGCTCAACTCCAATCAGCTTAGAGAGGTGACTCAGATCCCATCTGACTTCCTATGTGGCCAGGTAAGGAGGAAAGAAATGGGTTCCTAAGAGAACTATGACCCTTCCCTCTGCCACTGCTTTCTTCTCTTGCCTTTACCACATGGATGGTCTCTATCAGACTACAAGTTTACCTCTCTCAGTATTTCCAGTTTGGTGATAATTTCAGGAAATACTTTCCATTCATAAAATGCAAATGTATTCAACATGCTCACTCACTAACATAATTTTCTCATTGATGTTTACACTGTCTTAAAATTCTTTCAAGTCTAAAAGAATCTCTTGAAACTTCATTTTAATTTTTTATAAGCAACACTAATGAATTCCCAGAATAGAATAGAGCTTTATGGCCCTTTTAATTGATTGTTTTGAATTAAACTTCTAATTTCCCAAGGATTAGAATTTTTCCAGCTCAAAATTTATCTTTGAGGAGAAGGGAGTGAACATGCTTTTTTAAGGATTCTGGATCCCTTGAAACTAAAATGGGTTTTATAGTCCATTATTGAGTAAATTGTAGATAAATTTTTCACTGGGAATTTCATATACTAGAAACATGATGGTTCGCAGTTTGGCAGGGTTAAGGTGATGAGACCTTAAAGAGGTACAGCCTAGTATAAAGTATTTATGGGTTGTGGGTACCACCTCAGGAAGGTATGAATGCTGATTGCTAGGAGTGAGAGAGTTCTTGTAAGATCAGGTTGTTATGTGGGCTGGGGTGTAGCTCACTGGTAGTGCACTTACCTAACATGCACAAGGCCCTGGGTTTCAGCCTTAGCACTGAAAGAGAGAGAGAGGGAGGGAGAGGGAGAGGGAGAGGGAGAGGGAGAGAGGGCGGGAGAGAGGATGGGAAAGAGGGACAGACAGACAGACACACACACACAGAGAGAGAGAGAGAGAGAGAGAAAGAGAGAGAGTTATAAAGTAAGCTGAGGGAGAGGGAGAGAGAGGCAGGAAGAAAGGGAGAGACACACACACACACACACACACACACATATACACACAGAGAGAGAGAGAGAGAGAGAGAGAGAGAGAGAGAGAGAGAGGGAGAGAGAGAGAGAGAGATTATAAAGTAAGCCAACCCTTGCACTTAACACTTCCTGCACATTTGGTTCACTTCCTATATTTTTACATGCAGGGGGCCTCTTCCTAGGATGCTAGTTCCCAGAAGCATGGCTAAATAAACCATTTAACTTTATAATGTATGCACTATAAGGTATTTTGTTATATTAACAGAAAATGGACCATTATACCTGTAGAAGAATAAATATCCATATTTGTTGCCTCCTGAACTCAGCACTCACTTCTTCCAAAGTAATGTTCCTGTTTTTCATGTCAATTGTCTGAACAAAAGTTTTCAATTATATTAACTAAGAAACAGATGATGTACCTCCTCTATGTGATATAGCTCAGAGATGAGGCACTGATTATCAGGCACTCTGACCCAGAAAGGGCTGCCATACACCTGGACCTGGGACCTCTGAAGTGCCACAGCTGCCCAAGACCTTCAAGTTCCAATGGATCTCAGCATTAATTCTCACAGAAGAAACAGATGGTCATTTTTTAGCTTGTAATTTTGACTGAGAAAAAAATGAACAGACATTCTCCTTTATGCATTTCCCTTAATGAATCTTGGGTTAACTAATGGAGAAGATTATACCCATATATACCATGAGATAGCAGCATAGAAGCAAGAGGGTTGTTTCAAGTAGCTTTGAGCCTCAGTATTTTTGCTATATACTGCTAATGGAATAGAACATAAAAAGAACTGGAGACATATTTTCACCTATAGTCCAATAATCATATTCTTTCTTAATGTTAGCACTGTTAATTTAAGACTGCTGTGTGACTTTTGTGAATGATTATGATAAAAAATGATTCAAGTGCTGTTATTGAGAACCAGGATTATAAGCATAGGATAAAGATAAGACAGATGTAAGATTGATGAGGATAGGTAAAAACCCTATAATTTATAAATGCATATGATCTATCTCCATCTACAGGAAGACTTAGAAACAATGGTCAGTTCAGTAGCAATGAAAACCCGTAACACCCAAATTGTAGTCATTTTATATCATTTATCACTAAAAGGAGCCAAAGCTTCTAGGAAAAATGGCTGATTATAGGTCTCTGGCTGGAAATGTACAATTTCAGCCTGGAACATTTTGTTTCACTGAAAAGTAAGGAAGAGATCACAGAATAATAAGACCATGTCAAAAAGACTAAAGAGGAAATGTTAAGAGAGTCCCTCTAACTGAAGATGGACCAACTAAATCATCAATAAATTTTATCCTAATATATAAGAACCATTAAATGTATTTAAATCCATGATTTGATAATGAGGTCAGAAAAATAATTGGGAAAACTAATTGTCAGCAACAGAGGATATATATGAACAAATTAACTGATTTGAAAACTGGTAAGAATCAACTATTTGTTCTTTCTTTTCTGTAACAAACTACAGTATATGAGAGTTAAACAGTTATGCACAGTATATGGTAGTTAGATAGCACAAACTATAAGTATAGTATATGGCAGCTTAACTTGATAGCTAATGAGAAATTCTAGAAACTTTTCTAAAAATCTTACAACTAATAGATTATTAAGAAATGATATGTGTGAAAAAAGACATTTTTTTCAAACTTCTAATAAATCAATGTATCCAGGTGTCAGCTGGAAAGATCCCAAATAAAGGACAATCTAGACATTGTGTGACACTGTACTGAGGTTCTCAGCAATGCCTAATAAAGTAGCCATCTAATTTTTTAATCATTTAGGTATATTAGCAATTCATTTTTTAAAGGAGATAGAGAAATATATTTTTAAAAACAGCAAATGGAAGCAGTAAACAAAATCTATACTTTGCGAAACTATAAAATGAGTGTTTAGGTGTGTTATGTAAATAAATTGGGAGAAGAAAAAAAAGAGGGGGGAGAATTTCATAAAATAAACAGATACAGAAAATGTAAAGCAGAGTAGATGACGATTTTTAGAAATTATTGTTATCAACTTTAGATGTGGAAATGGTATTGTAATTATGTTTGTAATATGAGTCCTTGTTGACATTTTAGGATAACTGAGAAAAACTGAACATGGGCAATATGTCAATGTCAGTGTTAGGTTTCCATAAGGAAACCATTGAAGTGTGGTTATATAGCAGAAAGTTGTTTTTGGAGATAGATGCTCATAGATTTAGGAGGTGATTTGTCCTAATGTGTATTACTTTAGAAAAGTAATTATATGTATGTATATATTTAAATTAAAAAACATAGTTTTAATTATAGATGGACATAATACTTTATTTTTTATTTGTTTGTTTGCTTATTTGTTTATTTATGTGATGCTGAGGATTGAATCCAGTGACTCACACATGTGAGGCAAGTGCTACACAACTGAGCTACAACTATATTTAAATTTTTGATAATAACTAAGAAGAGAAGTTTTTGCCTTTTAGGGATACATAACAAAATATGTTGAAATAAAATTATTTTATTGATTGTTGGAAAATAATCTATACAGGTGAAGTAAAATGAGTCATGAACTTATCATGGCCAGAGCTATTAAGGGAACACTGAAATTTATTGCATTATTTCCTTTATAGATAAAGAATTTTCCATAATAAAACACTAAAACAATGACAACTTTATGAATATCTGGTAATATTGCCCACTCCCAGCATATATGCTCACTGCACAATCATATACAAGGACATATTTCATACTAGAGAAGAATATCATGCTAAGTGAAGTAAGCTAGTCCCAAAAAACCAAACACCAAATGTTCTGTCTGATATGTGGATGCTAACCAAAAACAAGGGAGGGTGGAGAAGGGAAGAATAGAAGTTCATTGGATTAGACAAAGGGGAAGGGGGGGGAGCTGAATAGGAAAGACAGTAAAATTAACCAGATATAAGTTCCCTGTCCTTGTATTTGAATACACGACCAGGATAACCCCTCATCATGTGCAACCACAAAAATTGAATCCTAATTAGAATAAGTTGTACTCCATGTATGTATAAATAGATATGTATGCCAAAATAGATATTTTAGATATGCATGACGGTAGAAGGGCCACAGTCAGCCTTCCTTTATAGAGTCTGAATTCCACTACAGATTGTTTCTAAGCCACCTCTTCTGAGAAACCCAGCAGAGGTGTTCCTTACCTCCACTTACAATGCCACACTAGCTCTCAAAGACCCTCAGGTCTGGGCTGTTAGAAGTATGATTGTCTCACTGAGTCCTTTAGCATATTACATAGAGGCTTGGGACCCTTCAAACAAAGCTGGTGGACTCCTAGGAACAGGGGGGAACCAGACTCCAAGCCCATGCTCCAGGCCCAGAGATAGTGTGACTGTGACTATTAGCTATGTTCCTAGAACTGGCAGCACTTCAGAGACGTGGCTTAGAGCCTCTGCCATACTCTTTATTTGTTGTTATTGTTATTGTTATTATTATTATTATTATTATCATCTTTTTTGGAACTGGAGATTGAACCCAGGACCCCTCCACCACTGAGCTACATCCCCAACCCTTTGTTTTAAATATTGAGACGGTCTCAATAAGTCTAACTCAGGCTGGCTTTGAACTTGTAATCCTCCTGCCTTGAGTATTCAGGCTTACAAGCAAACACCACCATTTCTGACTGCCACAGTCTAGTTGGTGTATCGTTGTACACTAGTAATAGCTGCATGGATCCTGGTAGTCTGAAAAAAGCTCCTCCTGGGCGCAGGAGTCATTCAGGAGACTCCAAGTTGAATCCTCAGGGCTCTTGGTGACTCCCTCTGCTCTGGGATGGTCTGGAAGTAACACTCTTAGGAATAACCTTCTTTAGTTTCCATTGGGAATCATAAGGTGGGGCATGGGCTAAAAGTCTAAACCCTGGACAAAAGTGACACTACTTTAAATAAAATCACTAGGAGAATGCTTAAGAAAGGGAGCCCACTTCTGGCTTAGGGCAGTGGGAAATACAGCCACCATCAGAAGGACTTCCACAACACTGTGCTTTGTTGCTTCTAGTGATCAGTTTTGATTGCTCTGGGTTAACCCCACCATAAAACTGCTGTTATAGGCCACCAGTGGAGTCCCAAATGAACATGCTACTAGCACCTCCCAACGCTGAACAGTCAATAGAGCAGGGAGCAATGGATTTGGCAAACCCGGGCCTTTAACATACTCCTGCCCACTGCTGGGTTTTGTACAGCATGGGCAGGACACTTAAGAGTTATGATGGATTCTTTTAGGGTAACCCACTCAGCTTTCAGGTTCTTTCAGGTTTCATCTTTCAGGATGTCAAGTATTCAAGTCCAATTCTCAAGTTTTATAATAACAGTGTAGCATGCTTTGTGAAGTTGACTCATTACAAGATGTATTTCACATTAAAATTTGCATTACATAAGATTAACAAACAAACAAACAAAAAAAGCAGAAAAGGAGGTAGAGAGGACAGAAAAAGGAATCCCCCTGTACCTACTGACCTGCTTCAAAAGTTATCTAACACCTTGTTCATATTCAGTTTTTCCAGACAGTTTCAGCAGTGCTATCCTGCATTGTTTTGTTACAGCCAGGACCCAAATCTCACAGATTTTATCGACTGCTGTGTCTCTTATCTCTGTCCTTTTTCTTTCTTATTTCTGTCTCTAATTTTTGTTCTTTGTTGTTTCCTTTACCATCGCTTTGTTGGAAAACTTTATCATTTTCTGTGTAGAAGGTCACATATACTGTTTTCTTTGTTGTAGGTCTCCCAATTTGTCTCTTCGGTCCTGTCTATAAGGATTGGACTCAGATTCCAGTTTTAAAAGCAAGAATATTATTGTGGTGTTGGCAACTTCTCATGAGGCACATGCCATCTGCTTATGTTGTTTCTGGTGACTCAAAAATATCGATTGGTTACAATCAAAAATAAAGAAAAGGAAGAAATTGATTAGCGTTCTCAATTTCTGTCTGATCCTTCCATTATAAAATTCTTCATTATTTTTACCACTAATGATTTTAATATCCTCAAAGAAAATTATAGGAATTCATTATTTTATTGAAGTTTTAGAATGCTTACTTTACAACTCTGCCATCATTCTATATTCATAAACTATAATTTTCCACAAATAATTTTTCCTCATCAACTCTGGCTATTTTAAAATAATAAATTTGTATACTTAAGATATAATAAACTTTATTCTCTTTTATTCTTTAATTTATATTAATGTGTTGATTTTATTTTTAATTTTTATTTATTGTTTTAAGGTGTGCACTTTTATTGAACTGGTCTCAAGTCAGTGTACAGGTAAACCATGGCTGCCTCCACACCTTAGCCCACTCCCAGTGTGTTGATTTTATGAAACCTAATTTTATTGAACATTAATAAAGTTGATTAAGAATTCAGGAGTGTATATGGAAAAGTTGATGTATTTCAGTCTGTTCTAGATGTTATTAATTTTATATTCAAATTGCTACATATTAGACCAATGGCTAAGTTTCTTCAGCGTTTGATTATGTTCTTTTGTTTAAAACACTTTACTTTGGAAAAAAAAAAGTTAAGCACATGCCCAAACCTTTTTAGGCATGACACTGAAATCTTACCAATATTTCTTCTTTCTGGCACCATAGGTTACAGGCTTATCATGTATGACACCTGCCCCGGCCCTGGAACCCGACATTTTTCAAAGGCTCCATTTGGTGAAAAAATATATTCACAAGCCAGATCCTAGACACTTGAAATACATGATTTTACTTAATCTTAATAATAATTCTGAAATAAACTTCATATAATTGCTAAACATTTTTTAGTAGATTAAAAAGTATGAAGTTCAAAGAGGTCAACAACTAGTCAAGGCCACAGATGGAAATAATTAATTAAGATCTCAGAAGTATTTTATTTGCTGTGATGGAATATAACATAATTAGGATAAATACTTGTGTCCTTTAAGAGTTTATGGCCATATTGAGGAGACCCATATGTAAGTGAGTATTCTAGGACATCTTGACATTAGCAAGAATTGCAGTGCTGGGTTGTGTGACTATGAAAAGTTGGTTTACTGGCTTACAGGGAAAGATAGGGGAGGTTTTATCAGTGAGTGGTTGAACATCATTTAATGAAATTCTGGCACTTTATTTTGGATGTTCTTAAACTCAGAACCTGGGATGAGGAATCAGTTTCTAGTGGGTTGGCTTGGAGGAAGCAGAAGTGATGAAACAGAAAAGCAAGGCAGGTACTTCACCTAGAAAAAAAAAATAAAGCAAATGTCTACATTGATAAGTGAATATTCATGGAAGCTTTGTGCATAATAACTGAACTAGGAAATGACCCAAATGTCCATGAACACATAAATGGTTAAAAAAATGATATATTTGTACAATAAAATACCTCTTGGAAATGAAAAGGACAATGCATACAGAAAACAATGTGGGTGAATCCAACAAATGTTATATTGTGATTGATGAACTAAATAATTCATAGTGTTTGACTTGTGATTGTATAATTCTCAAATTTGAAAAATCAATCTGTACCAAGAAAAAACAAATAAGTATTTGCCTGTAACTAGCATAAACAGTAGAGAAATGGACAGCAAATGGCAGGAAGAAACTTTTAGGATGATGAAATCTTCCATATCTGTTGATATTATACAGGGGTGAACATTCATCCAACCACATCAAGGAGTACACTTAAAATGAATGCATCTGATTTGATGCAAGTTATAAACCAACTGAAGTTGATTTTAAAAGAGGATCAAGTGTTCTAATGATGTGGCCATAAACAATTAGGACTTCTTACAGACATTCCTGAGAAACATAAAGAAAACCTTCCAGAATTGTTTATCGGAAGGACAGAGGCAGAAACATTTGTACACTGGCTTTTCTCTCTCTCTCCTAGCCCTAGGAGATGCTGAATTCCTGTATTTCTGAACTGAATCTGTCTGCTTTTACTATTAACCACAACAAATATCTGATCTGACAATGGGTCTTGCCACATACCTAACCCAGCACACAGGTGAAACATGTAAGAATTGGTAATGACAACATCGATAGTTCATGGACATTTGATGTACTGATGCTATTGGTTACTACTATTCTCTGCAGCAGTCACTCTTTGTATGGACAGCATAGTGTGGAACTGTCAAAGGAGGTTCATATTCTTAGACTCATATATCAGGTTTTCATTTTTTCTTATCTTTATATGTGACTTGGATGAACTGCCTAATTTTTCTGAAAGAGTGCTATCAAATGAACAGAGGTATTTAAGCATGTTTTAATGACACCTGATAAAAATTATCACGTGTTTATGTTTTAGCATTTCTGCATCCTGAGTATTTGAGAAATACATTCTGCCTAGATAATCAAAGCTAACTTTGAATTGACTTGTTATTTCCCATGAATATTCTTAGAGTTGTTGGATATCTGCATTTCTGTGTTCACTTTAGCATTATTCACAATAGCTAAGATACAAAATAAAGTAAGTATTTATCAACTCTAAGAGCAAAAGAGCCATGCCAGGCCAGAGGATCCACCTCTTCTTCAATTGGGATCCTGGAACTATCCGTTCACTCAAGGATCAGAGTCTGTGGGATAAAGGGAGTGGGCATACAGAGGGGTTACTGCATTCACCTATGGCAACCACTCATGCCAAGATAAGATGTTCCCTGTCAGGAAGTTCATAGCTAAACTATCCTCTGTAAAATCTGAAATGCATTAAGTTGAATTTGATGTTTTATCACCTCTGAGCTCCTTTCATGAGAACTTCACCACTTTTTCTCCTGAGAATGTCTCACTGTTTTAAGCTCCCAAGAGCAGAGATGAGGAACCCTCCTTTCCCTTTAGTATCTGGCCATTGATACTGAACTCAGGGGCATTCCACATTTTAAAATCCCTAATATACCATCTCCTTTTATTTCTTTTCTATTTTTCTCTTCTCATTCCTGTTTTTTTTTCCTGATTTATTTTCCTCTATTCTTTATCATTTTAGTGTTTTAAGTATTTTCAGATTCAGATAGCAATCGACAGTCTGCTCATTCTTAAAGCATGGAACTAGATTAAATGATCTAAGGTCATCTGTACCCTTTGCAGGGGTTCTGGTATGAAATAGCATCCAGTGTCTTATTTCTGTCCCTGCTTGATCTCATGGCTTTTAGAGAAGTGTTTAACTTTTGGGGGTTATAGTTTGCTTGTTTATCTAATGATGAGGCCACACAATTGGATTCCAATGCATGTTTCTACAGTGTTCTCTGTGTGTGCATGTGTAAGTGTGGGATAAGTGTAGTTTGAGAATTGGACTATGTGCACACACATGTGGTATGTATTTTACAATCTCTCTTGGAGAAGTGTATTTTAAACTGCATTTGAGCAAACTTACAGGGCAGTGGAAATGAGTTCCCGATATTATCCTTTAGGTAAATTCATTTCAAAGCTGTGGACTTTTCCTGAGTTCCAAGGTGATCTTAATCACCTAGGTTTGACTGGATTGGGGCTTGAATCATTAGGGGATGCCCATTAGGGGTAGGAATTAAATGTTGTGCTGCTATGATTCTTACAGGAGAGGTCATATAGCTTGCTCTGCCAGAGAAAAACAGAGCCAATTATTGAGGCTTTTATCTATCTCTTGACTGGGATGTTCATTTTGTATTGACAGTCACCAGTGAAGTTATTTTTTTAGTTTTTTGGTACTAGGAATTGAACTCAGGGGCATCCACCACTGAGCCACATTGCCAACCTTATTTCATACTTTTATTTAAAGACAGGGTCTCACTGAGTTGCTTAGTGCCTTGCTTTTGCTGAGGCTGACTTTGAATTTGTGATCCTCCTGTTAGCTTCCTGAGCCACTAGGATTATAGGCATGCACCACCATGCACAGCTAATTTTTAAAATTCCTATACTAATCATAGAAACACCAATGGTTCCCCACCAAACCCTGCCTTTCCAAAACCTAGCCTCCTCTTCCCTTCACATCTTTTTATGCCAACAAATAGGAATTAGGCTTGTTGTTCCCTCGATGGTCCCTGCTCATCTCAGTATTTCTGAATTGCAGTTCAGGGTTGAATCAGAATGGCTCAGATCATTATGAATCTAGCCCAAAGTTGAATTCTTATCACTCAACTCCTTAGAGGAAAACAGTTCATTGTTACAGAACACAAGTCAATTGCTTTTCTTGCCAGGTTAGACCCATCCCTTTAAGAGATGAGAGTTGCTATGCCCTCTGCTTTTCCCTCTGTCTTCAGCCTTCCCTCAAACTCCCCAAGGGCCAGTAGAACAGTTGCACTTGCAGCCAGTTTGTCAGAATAAATGATTATCTTGTTGAAGAACATTTTTCAAAAACTACATAATACAATACTGCATCAAAGATAGGAAATGAGGAGGTTTAGAGAAGTGGCACATGGTGTACTTAGGGGGATGGGCAGGCGACGCAGGTCATCACTGCAAATGAGCCAGCCAAGCACAGGTGCTCAGGATTAGCCAGTGTCCAGCAGGTGCTTGTACAGTGGTCCAGGAAAGTCTCTGCTGAGTTCCCCCTCTCCAGGGCTGCTCCTGCTAGTTCTGCATTTGAATGCCCAATTTTTTATTTATAGAGATGGCTGCAGAGTCCTCAAGAAAGAAACATAACTGGAAGAGGGTTTGGTAAATGTAATCTGGAGAACAAAGGGGAAAAACTTCTAGCCCAAACAGGTATGATTCCAAATCCCTGCTTGAATGAATAAGAAACCTATACTTTTCTGTTAATCTCCCCGGTGGATACAGGTATCCTTCTGATGACTTGTGTTGCCTCTAGCCCATGTGGACTTTATATCTCTCAAATATATTACCCCCCCCAGTATAGAAGATAAACATCAGGATACATTTTTTTGCCAAAATTATTATACCTGTGCATTGGTGATATCTACTTTTAAAATTTGACTTTTAACAATAGATTTTATTCTGTTAAATATTAAAATTAACTTATTTTGGGGAGGTATACCACTGATAGAGAGACTTTATTTCCTGGTCATGATAGGTGTTAGGGAAAAATAACTAATTCCTGTCCATAAATTCTTGTCCTCATTTGTGCATCTGGCAGTTCCTATAAAGGCACAGCTTTCTCCTCTTCAACTGTTCCTGTATTCTGACTGCTTCATGTGCCCAGGGAGGCTGACAGAGGAAACAGGCTGGTATGAAGGATGTTTGATCTCTGGAGGGGAACAATCATGTATATCTGTCTTTCTAAGCCAGCAGCCAATTCCAGAGGGATATGGTTGTTACTGTTGCCCCCTCCAAACTGTTGGACAAAGGCCCTGTCTGTGGGCTCATCTGTCCCTGCAGACAGAGAACAAACACATGGAGTAGCAGCACTGCCCTCTGCAGCTGTACTTCTTCACCCTCCTGATGAAATCAGGCCCTTTCCTATGCCTGTCCTGGTCTCCAGCTTTGTCAGATGAGCATCACCTTTCACATTTCACAGCTGCCTCTTGTCTTTATGACATTCACATCTTTCCCAGTATCTGGGAACACTTTAGAGAATTATTGTCCTCTGAATAGAATATAAAAGGCACAGCCTGTTTGTCTGAATATCATTTTTTTCTTGTAAATCTAATATGCACACCAAATAGCTATAATTTGGAGGCTCTGGCCTGCTTATTATCAGGTTATCTTAGGGCTTCTAACTGGACAGCTGCATCTATCTCCCTGAATGCATCAGGAGAGCACAAGGTAGAAGGAAGTACAGGTCTGGGATCATTTCTACAAAGTTCTTACATGAGAATGTGGGGTAGAATCCAGTAACCTCTGAGATGCTCTTCACCCCCCACATATCTTCTCTGTTATTATCGTCTCTATTGGTACTATCCTTATGGTATCTTGTCCCAGAGATATAAGTATACACCTCTTTTTGTTTTAACTTCCATTCCTCTTGTGAGTTCTCTGAAAGACACATATGCACAAGTTAACAGATGCAGAAGAAATAAAAGTAACATTGTTTTATTAACTGGAGCTTTGCTTGCAGCCTAAATTCAGACTTGCAGAACGAAATCCATAGGGAATTCTAGTTTTCTAGATGGAAGTCACTTAGCCTGGGGCATCTATCTAGTTTCCATTTCAACCTGGCAACTTCAGATCGTGTGACCAGACAGACTCATGTCTTTTGTACTTCTTATTTGGGATATATATTATTTTTCTTCTTTAGAATTGGTTTTGATTTTATTCTCAGACTCAGATAATTATAAGGTATTTTAGGAATCTTTTAGGGTAGACTAGTGGGTCTAAACACTAGCTGCTCATTGGAACTCCCCAGGGGAGTTTAGCAACAAAATTAAAAACAACCAATAATAACAAAACGAAACAATGATGACTCATCTCGTGTTCAGAAAGTCTGTTTCACTTGTTTGGGAATAGCCTACTCTCATCCCTGGTAATTCTATTTTGAAGCCAACCTGAGCACCTTCTAGACTATTAAACTACCTTATTTAGGGTCAATCATGAAACTTTGTCATGATCTCACTGCCCAAGACCCACTCAGACCCTCAGAATCTTTTTTTCTTGTGGTAAGACCAGAATACTTATGTGTCATTAGAAAATTCACACTTGAATCTCATGCAACTTGTAATGTGATTGAGGCCAAAATGTTATTTAAAGTGAATTTTTAAATCAAATTTTTAAAAATTAAATTTCATTTAAATGAAAACCAAGACTAAGAGAAAATATATCACATGACATGTTTGGTTATTGTCTGAGAGAGGCAGATGTATTTAAATTCTTGTAGTATAAATTCTGCCATATGTCTCAGAGATTATGCAGATTAAAGAGAGAGGTCATATAACTGAGCAATTACAGAAAGGAACTTGAAAGTGACAGGGCATGCTACTTCAGTGTAGGATATCTGCAACTGTGTTTGATGCAAAATCTAATGGGCTGATTTACTCTGGCCTTTCTTTTCTGCAATTAAGAAAATAAACTCTGTGTATCAATTAATGCTTATTATTTACAATGCATGAATCCAAAGGGCAGATACTTCAAAAGCAATTAATTCCATTTAGAACATGTTTAAGCAATGGTTGTCCATGATAAAAATAAAACATGCAAAGACTGAATAATCCCCTAGGAAAAGTAAGAGACTCATGTGACAAAATTGCAGCATGTTAATGATTTAAGAATTATGACACTTTTATTTTATGAAACAGGGAACTCTACATGAATACTATTATGGAGGTATGCATGGGGAGTCATTTGGGATGAAACTTGTGTTCTGAACAAACACTTAAGGAAGGAGAGCAGAGGGAGATCAAAAAGGGGAAGCGAGATGGAAGCTGCCTGACTAAGGCCTGACTAAGGCTGGCAAATCCATGAGGTCACATGGAGGAACCCAGGCATGGCAGTGAACTGATGTGAAGCAAATAAGCCCAATGTACATGCCAAGTCTAAACTGTATTCATAAATAATGATGACTTTATTTTCCTCCATTGCTAATTAGAAACAATAATATACAAGGAAACAGAAGTTACTCAATGTGCAATTATTCAGTCAGCAATTTTCAAATCATAAATATGGATTGCTCTGAGTTAGCACGTTCAAGTTGTCTGAAATAGAGCACCGTATGCAAATGTGATTAACACATCCACGTATCAAGCTGCTCTAAAATCTGTTTTTTAATGATTGTTGCAGCCAGGTGTAGGCCATTAGCATTGATAAGTAACGGTCCCATTCTGTTCCTGTTTCCTGACCCTTTACTGTCCTACAGATTGAAAGGCTATGGCAGGTCAGTAGGTTCCTATCATATGAACTTTCAGGACCTGAGAACAGTGCTGTAATTGGCATGCTGTTTAAGGAGGCAGGGGACAAATCTTCTCCACAAAGATAAATATGAGGCTCTGAAGGACATTCTGGGAGGACAGAACAGAAGCTGCATCTTGCAGCAGGCTTCTCCAGAGGTGTTGTCATTCCACCAGGGCTTTAAGACCCCTCCTGTGCCAACAGCACCCAGGTCCCCCTTGCCAGCCTCACTTTTCTTCTGAGCTGCAAACTATGTGACAGCCTTCCCAGAATAGCTCACTGGCATCCTAAAGTCAAAGCATACAAATAGAAATCTTGATCTACCTCGTTCTTCTCTCATCAACCTGTTCCTACTTCAGCCTTCATTCTCTCAGAAAAATAACACCAAGGCAGAATGTAAGAGCTCAAGACAGAAATTGCTTAGCAGAAATGTGAGAGTAATTTTGACACCTCTTTTTCCTTTCTCCTCACTCCCAGTCCATAAGTAATTCCTGTCATTTCTACTTCCAAAATTCATATGCAGTCTCTCTGTACCCTTGCTACTGTCAGGACTTAAACTCCAGCCACTGTCACCTACACATTGCAATGGTCTCTTTGTTAGACTCTGCTGGTCAGAGTCGGCAGATGAATGATAGTAAAATGCAGCTAAAATCTCAGTTCTTTAGTCATAGTACCAGTCAACAAAGAACAATATCCAGATCTGATCCTTCATGTCATCTACCACAATTGATAGCTATCTATATTCATTTTTTTCAGTATGTTAAGTGAACATCATCACTTTCATAGAGGAAGACCACCTACCATGGTGGAAAGAAGCTTTGATCAAAGTTTAGGAGATTTGGGTCACTCCTAGTTGAGCCATCCCCTTGCCTTATGCCTTTGGGCAAATCTCTGTGCCTATCTGGCTCCAAGCATCTTTGATTTATATATAAGAAAATTGAAATAAGTAGTCTTTGTGGATCTGAATTTCTTAATAATAGGAAACATTTCAGCTCATGGCATCCTCTGTGTAGATACTCATGTTTTCCATTGTTGTGCCTCATTAGTTACCTTTATCAAACTGGAGATTTCATGGGTTAAATTTTTTAAAATATTTTTAAATTTGTTTTAATTGATTATGCACGACAGTAGAATGCATTTGTGCACTTTGATATATCATGCATAGATGGGATATAATTTCTCATTTTTCCAAGGGTGTATATGTTGCAGAGTCATATTTTCATGTAGTCACATATATATACATACAGTAATAATGTCTGTTTCATTCTACTATCTTTTCTATCCTCGCATCCCCTCCCTCCTCTCATCACTTCCCTCTACCTAATCTAAGGTAATGCTATTCTTCCCTAGTGTCCCCCACCTTATTGTGAATTAGCATCTGCATATTAGAGAAAGCATTCAGCCTTTGGTTTTGTGGGATTGGCTTATTTCACTTAGCATTATATTCTCTAACTCCAACCATTTACTGGCAAATGCCATAACTTTACTCTTCTTTAAAGCTGACTAATATTCCATTGAGTATAAATACCACATTTTCTTTATCCATTCATCTATTGAGGGAAATCTAGGTTGGTTCCATAGTCTAGCCATTGTGAATTGAGCTGCTATAAACATTGATGTGGCTGCATCACTATAGTATGCTGATTTTAAGTCTTTTGGGTATAAACTAAGCAGTGAGAAAGCTGGGTCAAATAGTGATTCCATTCCCTTTTTTTCTGAGGAATCTCCATACTGCTTTCCCTGTGGGTTAAATTTTTTTATTGCAAAATTAATTCAAGTCTAAGTTTCTCCTAAGGGCTTGAGGAGACCAGCTATGACTTCTCCTGTGTATTTGTGAATATGTGGCTGACAAGTAGTGTGGGAGAAAGGGGCATAACAGTGTGTGCTGGTTTTCACTTCTTTGGACCCCCATGACTAGAGAATGGGTGAATTTAGTGATTAGGCAACAAGCACTTGAACTGTATACTGTAGGAATTCAGTGTAAAATGCCTTTGTGATTTTCATAAGAATCGGTTGTGTTTATGTCAGAGCAAGCAGGATGCTACCCCTTATTGCACTGGGACCAGCATCAAAGATTCTTCACTGGCATTTACAGATGCAGGTGTGAGTAAAGATCCTCTGTGTGTGTGGCAATTCCCTTTTTCCCATGCAAGAGCTGTGGTCACAGACAGTCCAACTAGCTGTAGGAATATCACAAGAATCAGAAAAAAATTAGATGTTTGTCCTTAAACTCTTTTGGTTTTCTAAATGAGAAATAGAGAAGTGACAGACTAGAAGTTGCTAGTAGCACCAGCATCACTGCCTCTGCTTCAGTGCAGTGGCATTGTCTGCTGACAGGAAATGACATGTAGGAACATTTAGAAATGTAGGAACTAGTCATAAAGCTGCAATTCAGAAACACCAAGCTAGATAAGTCAGTTATCATTTCTTAAAGAAATAAATCTGCCTACCTGAGAAATCTCAGATCATCTTGACAGAAGCAACATCTTGTATCTTGCCCTGTAACCTTCAAATACCCTTGGAACTTTTCAAATTTCCCAGTTCTTGCTGGGCAGGAATACAGAGTTGTAAAATGAGGGAGATTAAAGAGCACCAAGACCACCTTTGTTATTACATGACTGGGCAGAAAAAGGTTCAGACAGCACAAATGAAGGTGAGTCAGCTAGTAAGGAGAGGGAAGAAGGAGGAAGAGAGAGGAAGAGGAAAGAAGGGAGTGAGAGAAAGAAATGGGAGTGAAAGAGGGTGTGAGAGAAAGAGAAAGATAATTATAGGAGAGAAAGAAGGATGGGAAAGTAAAGGAAAAGAAAGAGGGAAAGAGGGTGTACAATGGTGAATTATGAGAAGTGAAGCAGGTAGCAAGGGAGATTTTCTTCTAGAGCACATGATTTGCATGCCCTCAAAAAAGTAGGTTGAAGCAGATAAAAATATGTACAGTGTATCTGATATTGAAGAATTTATAATATGTATATACACACAAGGATGACTTCCTGAATTTGCTAGGAATCTATAAATACACAGAAAAATATAGGCTTTGTATCATCCATCTTCATCGCTCTGTGTCCACCTCTTCACCCCACACTACTTGGCTCCTATAGATAAAAAATGTCATTTTCTTATGATAAGTCTTTTTTTAGCCCCTATAGCTCATTTGTAGTTTTTATTTGAAAAGAGCCTCCATTTATGTTCCTTCCCGAGTATAAAATACCCTATGAATAAGAACGTTCATTTATCCTGAGCATATGCATATTGCAGAGTTCCTCATTTCTACAAGTTCTAGCCTGTTTGTTCTTGTGCAAGAATACAGTTACTTCCAGGCCTGGCAATTGTGCTATATTCCATTTCTCTAAATGTCTATAACCAAATGTGAACTATACTTCTTTGGTATCTGAGATATACTGATCCTCCCTAAAGTAAGCTGCAACAACATTAGTGCCTGGGGTATATTATCTGTTACTTCCTTGATAGGCCATTCCACGAGGGGTTTTGAAGGTATAGAGGAACACTGAAGCATATTCAGACAAAGGAGACTCACTCTTTGTGGCAATGTTAGTCTCCCCTAATTCATGGAATTACATCATTTATGAAAATCTATTTTTAATTTTAAAAAATTCAAATAATGTGGGACACAGTAGTACATGCCTATAATTCCAGTGACTTTAGAGGCTGAGGCAGAAGGATCATAAGTTCAAGGACAGCCTCTGCAACTTAGTGAGACTCTAAGCAATTTATCAAGACCTTGTCTCAAAATAAAAAAAAAAATAAAAATAAAAAGGACTGGGAGTGTAGCTCAGTTGTTAAGAGTCCCTGATTCAAACAGCTCTTCCAAAAAAAATTTTAAAAATAATTATAGAGTTGCCATAAATGACCAAGTCAATACAGACCAGTCTCATATATCTTTCAAAAGTTACATTTTATATACATAGGCAAAACATCAAAATGAGAAAATTGAAATTGGAATAACATGACTGTGTAATTATCTGTTAAATTATTACACATGTTGATTTGTATAACCAAAATTCAATAAAGATAAAGGTTTATTCTGTCATCAGAAAGCTCTCTTATTTTATTCCTCTATAATCATAACCTGTCTTCTGCTCCTGAAAATCCATAATCCCTGTCAACCATTAATTTTCTCCTTATCTATGATTTTGTAATTTTAAGAATGTTATATAAATGAAATCATACAGTATATTCCCTTAGGTGATTGGCTTTTATTTACTGAGAATAGTATACTTGCACAGAATCTAAGTGGTTGTGTGTGTGTGTGAATAGTTTGTTCCTTTTTAATCCTCAGTAGGATTCCATGATATAGATATACAATAAGAAGTTTAGCCATTCACTTATTTCTGGACATTGTGTTGTCTTTAGTTGGGGCAGGTACAAATTAATCTAATATAAACAATTCTGAAAATATTTTTGTTTGAATACATGTTTACAATTCCTGAACCTGATATATAATTTCTGAGTTACATAATAAGTGTATATTATGTGGTTTTCTTTCTTAAATTTTTAGACTTTGTTCTAGAGTAAAACGTTATATTCCCACAAGCAACACGAGAAGTTCAGTTTTTCCATGTTCTTACTAGTATTTGATACTGTCCTGTCACTATCCTTAATTTTTGCTTTTCTAATAGTTGTGTAGTAATATTTCATCACAGTCTTCTAATTTGTTTAGCTCTGATGACTACTTGTGCTGAACATCTTTTCAAGTGCTTATTTCCCATCTATAGTTTTTCTTCAGTGAAATTTCTCTTCATGTTTTTTTCCCACAGCTAATTTAACTGGTTTTGGTTTTACTGTTACATTTTTTAGAGTATTTTTTATCTATTTAGACATCTGTGCTTTCTTAAATATGTGGTATATTAGTTTTTCATCACCCTAAAAAAATATTGGAGATATTTACTGTACAAAAAATAAAGTTTTATTTTGGCGTACAGTTTGGAAATTTCATGTCTATGACTGGTTGGCCACATTTCTTTTGGATCTGTGGCAAGGCAGCACATCATGAAGGGTGTGTGTAGGAGAGCAAAACCATTCACCTTATGGCCAGGACACAAAGAGAATGAGGAGGGGGTCAATGTCCCACAATCCCTTCCAGGCCATTTTCTTAATGATCTAAAGACCTCCTCCTAGGCCTTACATCTTAAAGGTTCCTCCATCTGCCAGTAACACTACAATATTCTGGAGATGAAACCTTTGAAACATAAACCTTTGGGGATATTCAACATGCAAACTATAATATGTGGTTTACATATGTTTTCTTAGTTTGTAGCTTTTACTTGATTTTTCTTGGTGTTTTATTCAGTGTTTACTGCTGTGACCAAAAGACTTGACAGAAACAATTTGAAATGAGGAGAGTTTTATTCTGAAGCTCATTGTTTCAGAGGTCTTAGTTCATAGAAAGCCTTTTTCATTCCTCAGGGCCTGCTGTGAGGCAGAACATCAAGTCAGAAGTGGGTGGTGGAGAAAACTAGCTGAGAATATTGCACCAGGAAGCAGAGGCAGAGCTCCTCTCAACAGGGATAAAATATATAAACAAAGGCATGCATGCCCAGATTACCCACCTCCTCCAGCCACACCCTACCTGCCTACAGTTACTATCCAGTTAATCCTTATCAGGAGATTAACACACTGATTAGGTTAAAGTTCTCATAACCAGATCATTTCACCTCTAAATGTTCTTGCAAGGTCTCATATGTGAACTTTTGGGGAACAATTCACATCTAAACCATAACACTTGACATGGTCAAAGATTTAAATGTTGAAAAGAATATCTTTCCTCAATAAGTTACTTTTGTAACTTTGTAAAAAATTCAATGAGGTATATTTGTGTAATTTTATTTTTATTTGTTTTGTTTTATTGTTTTATTTCCTGTTTCCTGTCTCTCCTTCTGCCAGTACAACAATATCTTGATTACTAGAGATAACTTGTAGGTCTTAATATGAGGAAGGATGTTTTTCCTAATTTATTATTCTATTTCTTTTTTTTAATATTTAGTTTTTAGTTTTAGGTGTATTATTCCATTTCAAAAGTGCTTTAGCTATTCTAGTATTATTGTATTGCCATGTCCATTTTACAATAATTTTTCTGTATTCATAAAAAATATTACTGAGATTTTGATAGGGACCACCTTAAACCCGTATGCCAATTTGGAAAAATAATAACAATGGCTTCTTTACTATATTGAGCTCTCCATCATAAGAAGACAGTATGTCTGGATTTATTTAGATGATTTAGAAAAAAAATAATCAGTACTATATAATTTTGAGCTTACAACTAATCTACATTTTTTTTAGATTTATACCTAAGTATTTCATGTTTTTAGTGATTATAAATGGTATTGCTTTTTAAAGTTTTGATTCTACATGCCCATTGATAGTATATAGGAATATAATTGATTTTTTTTATGTTGGTCTTATACATGGCAACCATGTTTAACTTACTTATTATTTTTCAGGGATTTTTTGGTTTTATTTTCAGAGTTTCTGTTGAAGTGATATCTTATTTATGAATAAATAATTTCATTTCTTCTTTCTGATCTGTAAGGCCTTTTATTTCTTTGCCTTGCTTTATTGCAATGACTGGAAATTCCAGCAGAATGTTGAATAAGAATGAGGAAATGCAAATGCCTTTATTTTATTCCCAATAATGGTGGGAGGATATATCAGAACTGTATTTATTAAAATCTTTAATAATATAAAATAATTTGTTATATGTTTCTCCATTTAGACCCATAGTTCTTAAGCAAAAATACATAATTAAAGCTAATTATTAACACTGAAGAATTTCATAGTATCATACCCATTTTTAATGATGTATTTTTCCTTTTTCCCCAAGTGCTGAGGGAAGCCATACATAGTTGAAGGCAGATTCATAAGGCTGGATCTCCCCAGTGACACAGTTTATCATCCAGTGACTCATCTCCTTCAGCCATGTCCCACCCACCTACAGTTACCACCCAGTTAATCTATACAAACTAGAATTATCTGACTAGGTTACATCTCTCATAATTTAATCATTTGATATCCTGCATTAATGCAAGATATTTGGAGGGACACCTTCTATTTGAATAAGAATACCCTCCAAGCAAGAAGCACACTCTTTCTTCTTGGCTTATTATTGAGTTTCATCCACTCAACTAGAAGACATTTCCTTTAATCAGTTTGTTAGCGAAAGGCACAGAGGGAGTTGGAAAGAGTTGAATGAGTCAATTTATTCATTTTTTAATCAACATAATTGAGGTGTAATTCTCATATAATGCTTTTGATAGATACAGTTCAATTATTTTTAATAAAACACAAATAACCCTGTCTAGTTAAAAATCAAATTATTTTTCTTCATAAAATTTTCTTATATACATTTGTGGGAAAACCTACCCTAAGAAATCAATTATCTGATTTTTCTCACTACAGATTAGTTTTGGTTATCCTGGAGTTTCATATAAATTAAACCATACTGTATCATTTCTTTGGTGTTTGGTTTCTTTCACTCAGTATAATATTAATGACATTTATACCGTGTGTGTGTGTGTGTGTGTGTGTGTGTGTGTACGTGTATCTCAGATAATAATTCCCTTTATGTAAAATAGCATCCCACTATTTGAAGATATACTTTGTTTAACCATTCATCATTATGGACATTTGAGTCGTTATAAATTAAACTTTTGTGATAGACGATTAATGCTCCCATTCTCCAGAGATGTCCATGTCTTAATCTCTGGGATCAATGAGTGATGCCTTCTATAACAAAAGTGACATTGCAAATATGATTAAGGAGTTTGTGATGTACTAGGTTATCCAGGTATATCTGTGCAATTGCAATAGAGGATTCCAGGAAAAGTTAGAGACAGGGATGATGTTATGATGCTCTGTAAAAATTCTATGCTTTTCAAATTTTTTCTCCAGCCCTGAAATGAAGCTATAATTACAGCACTGAACTTGGTAGGTAATCTTATCAAACTTAAGAAGCCTATTCACTTAGGTAAAGGGAATGACCCAGGGAGATCATTTTGATTCTATTTGTCAGTTTTCTCCAGTGACTTCTTCCAGCAAATAACTAGCCCCTATTTTACTTCTCAGATTGCTTTTACACTGGGATCCTTTCTCTAAGTGTTTAACATGATGTAAAATTGTTTTTGTGATGCCAGTTGAAGTTATTGTAACTGTTTACAAAATACATTATCCTTGCTTCACAAAGAACCTTGGCAATCTCTGCAAATCAGTGTCTTGTCTGTTGCCATTAGGAAGAGTTCTAGAAAAGCAAGAAGAACAAGATTGGTTGACCTTGTGTGTTTCTCTACATGTACAACAGATGCTGTTGTACTGAGAAGACTGAGCCTAGGATTTTGCATGAATTATCCATGATATTTAATTGGCATGTTTAATATGTTTATGTCCCATGGACCCAAATGATTGGCAGAATGTTATGGAAATAAAAACAAAACATAAGAGAGTACAATATGGTTTATAAATTAAATCAAAAACAAATAAAGGAGGGACAAGCATTATTAACAATATCAACTGCTGAGCACATCATTGCTATAACTGAATGTCAAGTAGGTCTCTAAATTTCATAATTAGAAGCAATTGTAACAAGGATCCATAAGGATGCCCATCTGTGGGAAGTTCACAACCAAGTGGAATAGAGCAGACTTGGGCATTTCAACATGGAACACCTGCTCTTCTTATCCAAGATTAATCAAGTAATGAATAAAAAAAGAGCCTGATTAGAATAGGCCCTGTACAAGCAGATTCAAATCAAGATCATAAGGAGCCCCAAATATATTAAGCTAAAAAGTTCTTGAAAAAAACTTGAGGGATCATTAACCCTGATAATAGTTTCAAATGAGCAATCAATAGCTCGTTGGGTTAGAGGGAGAGAAGGAGGAAACACTGCTTTATTGACTACTCCTCTTGCAATTGTGGTAAAATTCAAAACCTTTTAAAGTTATTTTATTTTCTAGATTATTTTTAGGTTTACAGAAAAAAAAATGAGAGGAATGTACACAGTTCTCACATACTCTTTCTCATCCCCTGGAACAAATCCTTATCTTGTATTAGTTGGTGCATATGTTACAAATGATGGGCCAATACTGATATATTCTTTTTTTTTGTAATATTGTGTTTTTTTTATTGGTTGTTCAAAACATTACAAAGCTCATGATATATCATTTTTCATACATTTGACTCAATTGGGTTATGAACTCCCATTTTTACCCCAAATACAAATTGCAGAATCACATCGGTTACATACTCACATTTTTACATAATGGCATATTAGTGACTGTTGTATTCTGCTACCTTTCCTATCCCCTACTATCCCCCCTCCCCTCCCCTCCCATCTTCCCTCTCTACCTCATCTGCTATTGTTCAATTCTCTCCCTTGTTCCCCCCCACCTTTCCCCTTACAACCTCTTCTATGTAATTTTGTGTAGCATTGAGGGTCTCCTACCACTTCCATATGCTTTCCCTTCTCTCCCCCCACTCGTCTTTGTTTAATGTTAATCTTTTCCTCATGCTCTTCCTCCCTGTTCTGTTCTTAGTTGCTCTCTTTATATCAAAGAAGACATTTGACATTTGTTTTTAAGGATTGGCTAGCTTCGCTTAGCATAATCTGCTCTAATGCCATCCATTTCCCTGCAAATTCTATAATTTTGTCATTTTTTAGTGCTGTGTAGTACTCCATTGTGTATAGATGCCACATTTTTTTTTAATCCATTCATCTATTGAAGAGCATCTAGGTTGGTTCCACAGTCTAGCTATTGTGAATTGTGCCACTATGATCATTGATGTGGCAGTATCCCTATAGTACTCTCTTTTAAGATCCTCAGGGAATAGTCCGAGGAGGGAGATAGCTGGGTCAAATGGTGGATCCATTCCCAGCTTTCCCAGGTATCTCCATACTGCTTTCCAAATTGACCTTACCAATTTGCAGTCCCACCAGCAGTGTATAAGTGTACCCTTTTTCCCACATCCTCGCCAACACTTATTGTTGTTTGACTTCCTAATGGCTGCCAATCTGACTGGAGTGAGATGGTATCTTAGGGTGGTTTTGATTTGCATTTCTCTGACTGCTAGAGATGGTGAGCATTTTTTCATGTACTTGTTGATTGCTTGTATGTCCTCCTCTGTGAAGTGTCTGTTCAGGTCCTTGGTTCATTTGTTGATTGGGTTATTTGTTATCTTATTGTTTAATTTTTTGAGTTCTTTGTATATTCTGGATATTAGGGCTCTATCTGAAGTGTGAGGGGTAAAAATTTGTTCCCAGGTTCTAGGCTCTCTATTTACCTCTCTTATTGTTCTTCTTGCTGAGAAAAAAACTTTTTAGTTTGAGTAAGTCCCATTTATTTATTCTTGTTATTAACTCTTAGGCTATGGGCATCCTATTAAAGAATTTGGAGCCCGACCCCACAGTATGTAGATCATAGCCAACTTTTTCTTCTATCAGACGCAGTGTCTCTGATTTGATATCTAGCTCCTTGATCCATTTTGAGTTAACTTTTGTTCATGGTGAGAGAAAAGAATTCAGTTTCATTTTGTTGAATATGAATTTCCAATTTTCCCAGCACCATTTGTTGAAGATGCTATCCTTCCTCCATTGCATGCTTTTAGCTTTTTTTAATCAAATATAAGAAAGTTGTAATTTTGTGGATTGGTTTCTGTGTCCTCTATTCTGTACCATTGGTCCACCTGCCTGTTTTGGTACCAGTACCACGCTGTTTTTGTTACTATTGCTTTGTAGTACAGTTTGAACTCTGGTATCGCTATACCTCCAGATTCACACTTCCTGCTTAGAATTGCTTTTGCTATTCTGGGTCTTTTGTTTTTCCATATGAATTTCATGACTGCTTTATCTATTTCTACAAGAAATGCTGTTGGGATTTTGATTGGCATCACATTAAACCTGTAGAGAACTTTGGGTAATATCGCCATTTTGATGATGTTAGTTCTGCTTATCCATGAACAGGGTACGTTTTTCCATCTTCTAAGATCTTCTTCTATCTCTCTCTTTAGGGTTCTGTAGTTTTCACTGTATAAATCTTTCACCTCTTTTGTTAGGTTGATTCCCAAGTATTTTATTTTCTTTGAGGATATTGTGAATGGAGTGGTTTTCCTCATTTCCATTTCAGAAGTTTCGTTGATATATAGGAATGCCTTTGATTTATGCATGTTGATTTTATATCCTGCCACTTTGCTGAATTCATTTATTAACTCTAGCAGTTTCTTTGTAGACCCTATTGGGTCTATTAAGTATATTATCATGTCATCCGCAAATAGCGATAATTTAAGTTCTTCTTTTCCTATTTTTATGCCTTTAATTTCTTTTGTCTGTCTAATTGCTCTGGCTAGTATTTCAAGAACTAAATTGAATAGAAGTGGTGATAGAGGGCATCCCTGTCTTGTTCCAGATTTTAGAGGGAATGCCTTCAGTTTTTCTCCATTTAGGATGATGCTAGCCTGAGGTTTAGCATATATAGCTTTTACAATGTTGAGGTAAGTTCCTGTTATCCCTAGTTTTTCTAGTGTTTTGAACATAAAGGGATGCTGTACTTTGTCAAATGCTTTTTCTGCATCTATCGAGATGATCATATGGTTCTTGTCTTTAAGTCTATTGATGTGGTGAATAGTATTTATTGATTTCTGTATATTGAATCATCCTTGCATCCCAGGTATGAATCCTACTTCATCATGGTGCACAATTTTTTTGATATGCTTTTGTATTAGATTCACCAGAATTTTATTGAGAATTTTTGCATCCAAGTTCATTAGAGATATTGGTCTGTAGTTTTCTTTCTTTGAAGTGTCTTTGTCTGGTTTCGGGATCAGGGTGATGTTGGCCTCATAGAATGAATTTGGAAGAGCTCCTTCTTTTTCTATTTCTTGAAATAACCTGAAAAGTATTGGTATTAATTCTTCTTTGAAGGTTTTGTAAAACTCTGCTGTATACCCATCCGGTCCAGGGCTTATTTTGGTTGGTAGGCTTCTTCAATTTCTTCCTTTGTTATTGATCTGTTTAAATTGTGTGTGTCTTCCTGAGTCAATCTGGGCAGATCGTATGACTTCAGAAATTTATCGATATCTTCACTATCTTCTATTTTATTAGAATATAGGGTCTCAAAATACTTTCTAATTATCTTCTGTATTTCTGTAGTGTCTGTTGTGATATTGACTTTTTCATCCTGTATGTTAGTAATTTGAGTTCTCTCTCTTCTTCTCTTCACAAATCATATTTCAATTGTAACCTTAAATGTTAATGGCCTAAACTCACCAATCAAGAGACATAGGCTAGTAACCTGGTTCAAAAAAACATATCCAACAATATGCTGCCTTCAGGAGACTCATATGATAGGAAAAGACATACACAGGCTGAAGGTAAAAGGTTGGGAAAAATCATACAACTCACATGGCCCTCGGAAGCAAGCAGGAGTGGCCATACTCATATCGAATAAAATCAGCTTCAAACCTAAGTTAATCAAAAGGGATAAAGAAGGACACTATATACTATTAAAAGGAACCATTCACCAACAAGACATAACAATTATCAATTTGTATGCACCAAACAATGGAGCTGCAACATTCATAAAACAAACTCTCCTCAAGTTCAAGAGTCAAATAGACTACAACACAATAATTATGGGTGACTTCAACACACCACTCTCACCATTAGACAGATCCTCTAGACAAAAGCTGAATAAAGAAACTATAGAACTCAATAGCACAATCAATAACCTAGACTTAACCGACATATATAGAATATATCAACCATCATCAAATGGATACACGTTCTTCTCAGCAGCACATGGATCCTACTCAAAGATAGACCATATATTATGCCATAGGGCAACTTTTAGTAAATATAAAGGCATGGAGATAATACCATGCACCATATCTGATCATAATGGAATGAAACTGGAAATCAATGATAAAAGAAGGAAGGAAAAATTCTACATCACATGGAAAATGAACAATATGTTACTGAATGATAAATGGGTTACAGAAGACATAAAGGAGGAGATAAAAAAATTCTTAGAGACAAATGACAATACAGACACAACATACCAGAATCTATGGGACACAATGAAAGCAGTTTTAAGAGGGAAATTCATTTCTTGGAGTTCTTTCCTCAAAAAAAGAAAAAACCAACAAATAAATGAATTCACACTACACCTGAAAAACCTAGAAAAGGAAGAGCAAAACAACAGCAAATGTAGTAGAAGGCAATTAATAATGAAAATTAGAGCAGAAATCAACAAAATTGAAACAAAAAAATTGAAAAAATTGAAAAAACTAAAAGTTGGTTCTTTGAAAATATAAATAAGATCGACAGGCCCTTAGTCATGCTGATATATTCTTATTAGCTAAAATTCATGGGATTACATTAGGATTCACCCTTGATGTTATAAATTCTATGAGTTTTGACAAATTATATAATAACACATCTCTATCATTACATGACAGAATAATTTAACTGCCCTAAATATCTTCTGTGTTCCACCTATTCTTCATTTTTTGCCTCCAGCTCCTGGCCAGCTACACAGTTTTGATTTTTGTTGTCTTAATTCACTGATTCTATAGCATTCTGATTATTTCTCTCTTTCCTTTTTTTTTTTTTTTTGTTGTTGTTTTACAGTGAACTCCAGGATACTCTATCACTAAGTCATCCCAAGCTCTTTTAATTTTTTTTTTTTTAATTTTGAGACAGGGTCTTGCTAAGTTGATAGGGTGGCCTTAAGCTTGTGATCCTCCTGCTTCAGCCTCCCGAGTCACTGGAATTACAGGCATGAACCACTTTGGAAGCTCCCACATATTTATTTTATATTTTATTTTTATCTCTACACTAGAAGTTCACCTTATGAGTGTTTTCAAATCTTACCTTTAATACTTCTTCTTAACACACTTTGATGTTTTCTACCTGTTGAGTATATGAAGCACATTGTAATCATTGTTTTAATATTCTAAGACAATGCATTAAATGTTTTGATTTGCTGCTATTTCTAATAAAGTAATTTGTCTTCAATTTTGGTCATATGATTTCTTCTTTTTAAGTGCCTGGCATTTTTCACTGGATGCTGAATTTTTATGAATTTTCTTTTGCTATATGTTAGATCTTTAAATGCATCTAAACTGTCTTCTTGAACACAGTTACTTGGTCTTTTTAAGGTTTGCTTTCAGTAAGACCAGAACTGAGGTTAGTCTAGAACTAAAGTGGCCCATTACTCAGGCAATTTTCTTTTGCATTCTGTCCTGGAAACTCTTGCCATACATTAAGATCAAATAATCACAGAGTTCACATCTTTGTTTCTCTGGTGTCTGACATCTGACTCTTCTCCAGTGCCTTAAATCATTGTTTCTTTCATACATGATGTCTGCTGTGTTCATTTTTTTAGAAAGGGAGGGAAAATCCAGTTTATTTTCTTTAATATGTCTGGAAGTGAGATCCAGAGGCAAGGTTTGAACTTTTGTCCTGATTCAAGTGACTGTGATTTATTTATCATATCGCACAATGAATACTTGGAAGGTAGGTCAAGTATATTTTGGAATATGTTGTACATGCATTCAGCAACAGATGTTCATTGCAAATCTTTGCATCTATATCGAGAATGCCAATTTTAGATTTGTCCTTTCATTCAAGCCTCACAGCAAGTGTATAAACCTCACTGGGAAGCCACTCAAACTGCACCTGACAAAGGTAGTGTCCAACCTTGCCACTATATGCAGACTTTCTTAACACCTTCCACAGGTTAAGGTAACTAACTTGGTCCACTTTTTACAAATACGACAAACAGGACTAATCTTTCAAAGGTTTAGGTTATCCTTGGCCTTATTCAATATCCTTTGAATCATGTATGTGGCAGGTAATTCTACATGTTAATTGTCCTTTAAGCCACTACCAACAGATTCATAAACAGCCCAGAACTATAGCATTTATCTTTTCTTAAATAGCAGAACAAGAAGTGCTTTACATTCAGATATTTCTAAATATTCTGGGACATTCAAAACATTCTCATTTTTTTAATGTGTAAACATATTAAAAGACAAAAATCAAACAGATCGTGTTTAGGGGATTGTATTTTGTTAAAAAAAAATTATTTTGGTTTCTTTCCCAAGATTTTGGCTGCAGTTATGGATTTATGGGTATATTATGTTTTTAAAATGAATGAAAATTAATAAGCTGAGGTTGTTGATCTTTTCACTAGGGGAAAACAGCAATAAGATGAATTTCTAGTATAAAATTTATGTGACATCACTGATCTATTTGGGTATATTCAATAAAATTATTTGCTTCCTGAGTTCTTGGCTTTTTTTGAGTTATGATTCCCCAAATCAGTGGTCTCTTATTAAGTAAAGTTCTTCTACTTTCAAAAATTGGAAGTTACTGAGTTGATCTGTATGGAGAGAGGAGACTGCATTTCTACTCTCCATTATCCTTGGGGTTTATCTTTCTTCACAGAGATAGCATTTTATATCTCTCCTGATGTTTAGAGAGCTTTCTATTGGAAATCTGAGTTGCTCACTTTATACCATGGCATAATCTTTTGCATAAAACAGGGTAAGCTGATTCTTTAATAAAGCTATAAGCCTGTTATTTAGGGCAGCACATTAAATTTCATTCAGAAGGCCTGTATGTGGAAAACATTTATTAAGCACTTTCTCTTTGCCAGAAACTTTTATAGGTGATTGACAATTTTTAAAAAATGTTAGTTTAGTTGTGCCTTTTATAGAGCCTCTGGTAAAATAATATCATGGGTTTAGTTTAAACATGAAATATTTAAAGCATTTAAATACTATTTCTAAGATAACAAATAGCAGAGCCAAAATTTGAACCCTTATAATCATATTCTAGAGCTTGAACTCTTCTATACTACACTTGCTTTAATTACATTAATTAAAACTTTTGTGAAAATTATCTACTCAGTCTCTATGTAGTGTTAGAATATGTGAGTGGTATGTGCATATATTTATTCATTGTTGTCCATTTGTTTATTTGCAGTAATATACCTTACCATGTATGTATTTACATATTTATATTTAATATATTCTATGGTTAGCAATGAATTTATATAAAGTATTTCATCAACAGACAACAGAACATTAAGCTTGTTGGAGAGATCATATGACTGATCCAGAGAAATATTCTTTATCAGAAATTATCTAGGTAGTTTAAACTAGAACTATTTCTGTCCCTATTTGCTGCAGTCTCTGGCTGGGCACAAATCACGAGTCTCCACACAGCTTGTAGATTCAAACAGCAATTCTTTATTCCCGAACTCACACCGGCCGTCTACAAACACGTTCTGGGGAAATCCACGTTCTCTGCCCAAATCCACTCTCTGCCCAAATCCCTACTCCTGGGCTTCTGTCTCCCAAAAATACTGTCTGACCCTAAGAACTCAAGAGGAACTCAGCAGCAGGATACGCCCTATTCTAAAGGGGGAACACCCTAATCTCCTATTATGCTAAACCACCCTATTCTAAAGGGAGAACACCCTAATCTCCTATTATGCTAAACCGCCATATTCTAAAGGGGGAACACCCTAAACACGGATCCGCCCTGGTCCTAGAGCAAGGTCACCTTACATGCAATGTCCTGCAAAATGTCCTATTTCCATGAGTCCTTCCACTAAAGAAACATGGGGGTACGCTGGCAAGGAAATTGTCATACCTACTTGGCTGATGGCTCCCAGCATCTCCCCCCTTCTGATTAATTAAACAACAAGTAATGTGGCTTAAGGACCGTGCCTGGTAGGTTGTCCAATTCAACATATGGTTCTTACCCGTCATCGGAAAACTGACCTGTAGGCAACTGACCTTTAGGCGTCAGCCTCCTGTCTTAGGTTGATACCACTGCAATTGGATCATACCCGTCACTGACTACTGGTCCAGCATATAGCCATTGGCCCCCAAATTTTAGACCATCACTAGCAGAAGGGAGGACGATACAGAAATGCCATGACACCAAGCCAATTGACAGTTCCTTTGGAAAAATTGCATCATTGGTGACACCTTCAGCAAAGATATGCCAGGATTACCACAATTAACATGTGGTGCGCTGGCAAGGAAATAAAAATTGCATCACTGGTGACACCATCAGCAAAGATATGCAGCATTACCACAATTAGCTGCACTAAACGATAGTTACATAGTCCAGGCAAGTTCTGCAAGCGGTTCAAAGT
Organism: Callospermophilus lateralis; assembly: GCF_048772815.1. Taxonomy (NCBI): domain Eukaryota; kingdom Metazoa; phylum Chordata; class Mammalia; order Rodentia; family Sciuridae; genus Callospermophilus; species Callospermophilus lateralis. The sequence goes on along the minus strand of NC_135306.1, from coordinate 92,702,927 downwards.
GGAGGAATCTATCAATATGTCCGTCTCCTCCCAAAGTCCATTGCCTCCCAAAGTAAGTTGACTCCTTGATTGAGCATACTTGTTGAGTTATATTCATTGGGATGAAGATAGGAATTCTGGCAATGATGCTAAAAAGACATTATCCTGAAAAGAATTATTAAATATAATGAAAAGGAAAGGTGAAAGTAAACAAACAGATCTGTTAACCTCCTTAAAAAACAATCCTTAACAGCTGTTTACCTGATTTAAATTAGTAAACAAGCAGATCTGTTAACCACCTTTAAAAACAATCCTTAACAGCTGTTTACCTAATTTAAATTAAGCCATTTAAATCACGTGAATAAAAAAATGATAATTTGGATCCATTTTTTATGAGCGCTCCTCATATATGAAATACGGACATACGCACACACAGACATACAATACAAAACACAAATGTGCAAACAAATGTACAACACATAAGATAATAATAAAGGCCTTGTAGCTTTACTTAGGTGAAATCTCCATTGCAATGTTTAAAAACTCCACAGTCAAAAAATAAAACTGATCAAAAAAAAAAAAAAAAAAAAAAACATTAACCTAGGTTTGTATGAGCTCAAAAAATAAAAATAGAACCTTATGATGTGGAAAAATGCAATAATAAAATAGATATTGAAAAAAGCATCCTGGTTAATCACTGTCACAGATGTAAGAATGGCCAAGCTGGAGTTCTGGATATCAGCTGTTATGGATTTGAGTCAAATCATCTTCTTTTCGATCTGTAGAAATCGTTTTAGTTAGTCTTTCTGGAATCCAAATCGGTTGCTGTTCTCCCTGTGGAAACACACAGACAGAGCCCTGACTCCAGACAATCACTGGGTCAGGACCTTTCCATTGTCCTGTTAGAATATCTTTCCAAAGAACTTTAGGCTTATGTACATTTTTTGGATACATATGCCTTTTCGCAGCACTAAGTCCTGATGAATCCAAATTTAAAAAGTTTAGAGTAAAAAGGGTTATTTTAAGTTTATCTTTGAGGGATATATACCCCTTTCCAATTCCCTTTTTTGCTTTAATAAGTACATTTTAATTTTATCTTGAATATCTGTATCTAATAGTTGTCTTAGCTTTTTGTATTTTTTATCTGAAATACCTTTACTTGACATTTTTAACCATTTTCTAATTCTTGTCTTCCTACATCTTTTCTAACTTTTTTCTTTTTAACTTTCTATACTTCTGTCTTTAAAGTTTTTCACTTCAAATTTTTAATCTTCTTTATCTAAATATCTTTTATCCTATTATCTTCCCATTGTTGTGTTTTTTATTTATTTATTTATTTTTTAAGTAATGCTTTTAAGATTAACTAGGCTTCGAATGACACAATCTTTCCTCCTTCATGAAGGCATCTTAACCACCTTCAATTTAACCTTTTAAAGTCTTACAATTATCATCTCTACTGTACTTTTAAATGTACTTTTTCACTCTTTTAAATGAGTCTTAGATTCTGTTTAAATCACTTTAATGTTAGTTTACATGGCTGCCCTTCAACCAAAGGCCTTTTTTACTCCATTAAGAAGCTTTGTTTCAATCTGCCATGTACAAATACCATTTTTCTTTTTTTCTTTCTTTCTCAAGCTTTTAAAGTAAGTCTAGTGTCCTCAAAGTCTTTTTAAATGACATTTTACAACTTTTTTCTTTACCATATAGATTATCTAATCTAGAAACATTTTTTTAACCTTCCATATTAAAATATATTTTCACATCTTTAATCTTAATATCTCTTTTCTAGCCATTAACCCTTTTTATAAATTCACATTCTGAAATAACCCTTATAAAATTTCTGATTTAGATAAATTACTCCACTTTAATAAGATGAAATACTTTCATGTTTTTTATGGTACTATAATACTGTAATTGAAACCCAACTGAAACTTCTTATACTCTTTGTATATAAATTACACCTGATAGAATCTTAACACTTAGTAACCTTGTTTCAGCAAAGACATAGACCAAAGCAATATTAAACATTTTTCCATTCACCAATTTATGAAAACACACATAATGTTTAAATATATTACCTTATGGAACTTAATAAGTAAAGAGTACTTGATTTCATATTTAGTGGTTGATATTTTAACACTCTAGTTTTGTAAATTAATCAGATGTCTGTAAAAACGAAGATCTTAGACAAGGGTAGTAAACAGAACTAGCCATCTCTTTCTTGTTGAAGAAAAATCCTTCTACAGGATACCATGATGGTCCCATTGATATATTTAATAACTTGTCTTTAAAAAGCCATGGGCTACATTTTTGTATTGTATCAACATATGCCCTAATTGTTCTTGGTCTTACTGGGTTGTCTCCTTTCTCTAACAATTTCTCTTCCTCGGAGGTGAATAACTTCAAACTTTGAGTCAACCATTTTCCCCAGTTGGCCTGAGAAAGTTCTAGGAACAGGCAACTTGAAATAAAAACAAAATAAATCAGAACAAGAACACATTGTTTTTTGAAATGCTCACCCATTCTTTCGCTCTCCTTCAGGGGCGAGTAATTTCACTTACCCCCAAGCTTCAGGCATTCTGAGTACGAGCCACCAGATGCCGCAGTCTCTGGCTGGGCACAAATCACGAGTCTCCACACAGCTTGTAGATTCAAACAGCAATTCTTTATTCCCGAACTCACACCGGCCGTCTACAAACACGCTCTGGGGAAATCCACGTTCTCTGCCCAAATCCACTCTCTGCCCAAATCCCTACTCCTGGGCTTCTGTTTCCCAAAAATACTGTCTGACCCTAAGAACTCAAGAGGAACTCAGCAGCAGGATACGCCCTATTCTAAAGGGGGAACACCCTAATCTCCTATTATGCTAAACCACCCTATTCTAAAGGGGGAACACCCTAATCTCCTATTATGCTAAACCGCCCTATTCTAAAGGGGGAACACCCTAAACACTGATCTGCCCTGGTCCTAGAGCAAGGTCACCTTACATGCAATGTCCTGCAAAATGTCCTATTTCCATGAGTCCTTCCACTAAAGAAACATGGGGGTACGCTGGCAAGGAAATTGTCATATCTACTTGGCTGATGGCTCCCAGCACCTATTTCCATGGGCCATGAAGACTTTTTCAAGAAGATAAAGCATGTAAGGCAGCATCAGATAAGGAAAAGAACCACTCCGTTTTTGCAGGCTATGTTGGAGGAGAGAAGCAAGAGAAATGCGCATAGGGTAGGATCAGGAGTTAGAGTTGAACATCTCTACTTAAAGACTAGGAAGTCCACAAGCTTCTGATGTGTTAGTATAGACCCTAGCTTCCTTCTATTAAAGGCAATCAAGTGATATCACAAGAGTTCCAAACAGCATAAAGCCATATTTCAGGGCCAATGTTTAGTCACCCTTTCTGAAATACCTTCACATATTACTCTCTGATGTGTTTCTTGACTTTGACCAAGATTTTGTCAATATATGCAATAATTATGTAAAACACATCAATATCTTTTTGAAAAGTGCTGTTGGAGACACTCTCCAAGGTGATGTTTGATATTTTTGTCTTAGGACCTAAGAGGTTAAAACTGTTCTCTCCAAGCCAAATGATAAAAATTTATTTTAAGGAATGCATGCATATTTTAGGGATTTTGATAATTCCCCAAATGATAATAAAGAAAAGAAATCCCCCACATACTCTTGCCAGCAGGAGAGAAACAGGTTTAGTATCTGGATGCATGCACATCAAGTCTTTTTTTTTTTTTTTTTAAGAGAGAGAGAGAGAAAATTTTTTAATATTTATTGTTTAGTTTTCGATGGACACAACATCTTTATTTTATTTTTATATGGTGCTGAGGATTGAACCCAGCACCTCGCTATGGTAGCTGAGGTCATTCTGCATCTATAGTTTGGTATTTTATTCGTTTGACTTAATATTAATTATACAGTGAATTTTCTATGTCATTTAACATTTATATAAATCATTACTTTGAAATGGATTATGGCTTCACTATAATTCATATTACCGTTTCCTTCTAGCATTTTTAAAGGCTATTTACTTCTGCTTAGTTCCATTTTACACATATCATGAATAACATCTTTAATAATTTCTGGATGTAATGTTATTATTACTAAGGGTTGAAATATAAATATTTCTATGGTTCTTAATATAGGTGCCAAATGGTACATAGAAAGTTATATAAATTTATTGATACACCAAAGGTATAGGGATGTACTTGTCTCAAAAGACTAATTCCAACATCAATCGTATGTGTATGTTTTCCCGAGAATTAGCTTCTTCCATTTGTTCCATAGCTCTCATCATAAGTGATCTGTATCTATTTTTTTCATCTAGTGTCTAGACTCCAGATTGAAATAAAATCTGATCTGGTTTTTATAATAATCATTTTGAGTTTCCTGGTATGTTTGCCCACACTGACATTTTCCTGCACAAACTAAATTATTCTTTGAAAGCTGGAGTCCACTGATTCTCTAAAGTGTTAAGTATCCTATTAGTTGCATCAGTTCCTTGGATCTTCAAACTTTATCCCTCTGTGTTAACTCATTACCCTATGTTAATAATTCATGAGTTTACAGAGCTTGATGAGATTCTGTGAGGGGATAAATTTCTTGGAGAAACCTAAACAGAATTTTGGATGATGAAGGAAAAATTCCTCCTTTATCAATTCCAGATGGTTTTCAGGAATTTTTGTCTTTGCTATGGTTTTCTGATAGGAGATAACTGTGTGCTAAATGCTGCTTTATCAAGGAGGAGTGGAATAGGAAGGAAGAATGGTAAAAATGTCAACATAAAAGGTCCTGACATAGACAGTGACAGCCTCATTAGGTTCCTGTCTCTCTAAAATTCCATGCACTGGGACTCAAGGATACATGGCCTTTTCTTTTCCATTGATGATAATAAGTAGCAATTGAACATAGAACTTCCATTCAACAGTGGGTTCACTGGTGAAATATGGCAAGGGCTATATTCATAGAGACTTGGGAAAAGAAACAGATAATCATCCTCACCCCCGTCCTCGCCACCCAAAGACAGGATTTGCAGAGATGTCCCAGCTTTACAGAGCTGAGACAGGAACATGAATATAAACTTTGGGCATATGTTTAGATTATCAAAGAGCATCACTTATGGGAAGAATTAAGACCACTGAATGCATTCAGACTGACAGTGATATCTTGCCAGAAAAATGAGGAGGAAGTAACCCTTAACAACTGTGCCTGATTGTTACAACTTATTAGGACTGAAACCTGTGCTCCATGCTGAAACTAAGCCAGAACTCTTCTGAGATCACTGCCTGTTGAAAACAGGGAAAACCAGCTGAACTAGGAGATCTGAACATTTCTGGCTATACTAAGCCATGCAATGAATAAGGTCCCTAGCATTTATTCAGCTGGAGAAGCTATGCAGGGTTGAGCTTAGATATGATGTAGGGCAGATGAGACTGAGGAATTTTCAGGAAGCAGGTTTATTTAAGCTGTAGTGGTCCACAGGGCCTAATGCCTAAAAATCTGTAGACCTAAGTCTGGAAATTCTTTTAGATTTATACTCAGTGTGGTGGTTACATGACAGTAGGTGGCATGTAACAGTTACTCTTTGTCCCATATTTTAGGATAGACAGAGATTTTATAAGTTCTAATCAAGAAAATAGAGATAGTATCTTTTGCACAGCAACAAGCCTGATTGCATACCTAGCTTTTACAAGAAAGAGGGAACTACAAACCACAGTGAGAGCTGTCTGCAAAAATCCCGCTGACTTTATTTGTAAAATCTTTCTGACAAAAAGCTTAATTTGGGTGGGAGGTCCCTGGAGAATCTTAATTATTGTAAGGGTCTTTGGGGGCTATTCCACATAGTTATATATCTTCTAGAGTCACTTTTAGAAGACATAGATAAAAGGATGCTACCAATGCTTTACTTTAATGGTAACAATGTCTGGAAGCTCCCACTTTCAAGCTGGGGTGGGATTCTGTCAACATCTGATTAGTATCCACAAGGCCTCTCCCCTTTTCAGTAACTACTTCTGGTTTCCTGAGACTTTTAGGGCAGATAATCTTTGCTTGACATGTAGTTTTTCTGCAAATAACTCCATGATTATTCACTTCAAATTTCTTTCGTTAACGAATATTAATCTAGCATCTGCTGAGTCTAAGAAGTAACTCCAAGTTTGAGAAACTCACCTTGCCATATAGGAGTCCTAAAACAGAGCAAGGACTTAGATGAGCTCAGTCTAAGAAAGTTGGTGATGACCTCTGCCCAAACATGAATGCTGTAGCATACATTAGAGGTAAGACTGTTTTAGGGGAAATTAACTTATTAACCATTTCATAAGAAAGTATAGACAAGACATGAATTTTGGAGGGTTTGATGTGGTTATGATGGAAACTGGGGAGTTTGAAGGGGAGAGCTAAGCCATCTTAATTTAGACATAGATGTGACATGATAAGTGTCAGCCTTGTGTTTCTTGCCTCACAGTCCACCTTCACACTTTGTAAGAGGGGAACCTTCCAAAATATTGAAAATGAGATCCCCACCTCCTACCCCATCCACAAGCAAGGAAGTAGCCCATAAGACTCAGGAACAGAACTCAGAACTAGAGAAAATGACTGCTTCTTGTCACAGTGTGGTAACTGGAACTTGTTTACTTACTGGAGGTAAAAGCCCCATCAGAGTTATTCTGGGAAGAAAAATGGATGATTAGATGAACTGGAGGAGCTACTTCACAAAACTTTCTGACACTTTATGTGTAAAACAGTATGTGTAAAACAGATCCCTTTCCAGGGATCCTTATCTTTAAATTACCTGGGCATTAGAATTATTCTCCTTGCTTTGCCAGGGCATCAGCTGTTTAATAGATCTGGGAGGTATTTCCCATGGTCAAACAAATAGACATTATCAGAACAGTAAGGCCAGGCTGGCAGTGAGGAAAACTCAGTGTTTCCAGCCATTGGACTCTCTTCATGGCAACAAGGAGTAATTAAAAACAAAACAAAACAACAACAAAAACAACAACAACAATAACAAACAGGATGAAAGGGGGGTACCTATTAATCAATAAGGATACTAGCAGGAAGAAACAGTATACCAAAAATGGTTTGTAAGTTTATCTTTCTCTCTGAAGATAAGTGACTGCTAGATGAATGATTTAGGACTCTTCTATTTCTTGGTCATCACATTTTTGTCACAGTACAAAGCAGTAAATCTATAACTGAGGTAGGAAAAGGGGGTAGGGGAATGTTATATTTTCACTTAGACTCTTAGTCCAAAAGGATACTGTTTCATAAACTCATATTATTTCTTGTACTTCCCATTATGCAGAGTTGAGTCAGAAAGTATTTCTGCGTGCAAAGAAAGCTGTACAAGGCAGTGTCTGTACCTTTACCCCTACAGTTTGAAATAGTAAGGGAGATGTTACTTTGAACATAGGGTAATTAATCCACAACTTTATCTGTTATGTGTGTTACGATTGTCTAGACCTTTCAGTAGAATACCAAGATAGGGAGATTTTGCAAGGACCTATATCAATACTTACATTAACATAAAAAGACTATATTCTAAATAAAAGTGTTTGTTATAGTATATTAAAAATTTGAGCCTAACTGCATAATCTTTAAAGGAGATAAATTTTAAGTGTGAATACTGATTAAAGAAAAAGAAAAAGATATACTATAGAAGCACTATTTATAAAAGTTCTGGAACAATTTTATCAGCATCTTAAAAGTATTCCTTTTAAGAAAAGCATCATACAGAGACAGTTTTATGCTTTGGATGTGAGGTGTTCCCTAAAAGCTCTCATGTGAGACAATGCAAGAAGGTTCAAAGGAGAAATGATTGAGATTTAATCTCCTTATTGGGATTAACTGAATGCTAACTGAAAGCAGGTAAGGTGAGGCTGGAAGAGGGGGCTCTAGGGGTGTGGCTTTGGAATATATATTTTGTATCTGGTAAGTGTAGACTCTATCCCTGCTTTCCAATCATCATGTGAGTTGCTTCTTTCTGTCCCACACTCTTCCTCCATAATGTTCATCTTGAGCTCTGATGAATGGAGTCTACTGTCTATGGATTGGGACCTCTGAAACCATGAGCCCTCAAATGAACTTTTCTTCCTCTACAATTGTACTTGTCAGGTCTTTAGTAATAGCAGCAAAAAAAATTCACTAAAGCAGATAGTGATTGGGCCTTTCATAACAATGCAAGTTTATTTTTTTCAAGTAAATAAAAAGAGATTCTAACAAAGTACATAAAGAAAACATGATAAAAGTAGAGACAGAATACTTTACAATTATTGTTGAATATTTTAATGCTTCACATTAAGTAACTAATGGAACAACTGGAAAAAAATGAATAAAGATATAGAAGTTCTGAATTGCATTAACTAAACTACATGTAGTAATTAAAATTTATAAAATATAATGCTCAGTACCTAAAACTGAGTTTTTGTTGCAGGTACATGGTCATGTTTTGACAAGATTAAGTTAATATATTTAAAAGAGTTCACATGATACAGAGACTGTTCATTAATCACATGAAATACAATTAGAAAATCAATAAGAAAACAACATAAAGGAGTTTCCCAAGTATTGAAAAATTAAACAAACATTTTTAAATAACCCATGAGTTAAAAATAAACCATAATAAAAATGAGAGATCATTATAAATCACATCTATCCTAATGTGGAATTCAACTAAATTAATGCTTAAAAATTAACTTTAAAAGTTTAAAATGAGAGTCAGAAATATTTGAACTAGGGATGCAGATCAACAGTGGAACACTTACCAAGCATGTGAGAGCTCCTGAGTTCAATCCCTAGCACTGCAATAAATATTTAATTAATTATTTTAAAATAATATAGGAAAGATTTAAAATCAAGACCTAAGTTTTCACTTACTCAGACTAGGAAAAAAGCACATGAAAATGTGGCATTTATACACAATGGAATATTACTCAGCACAAAAAAATAACAAAATCATGGCATTGGAGGGAAATGGATGGCATTAGAGCAGATTATGCTAAGTGAAGTTAGCCAATCCCTAAAAAACAAATGCCGAATGTCTTCTTTGATATAAGGAGGGCGACTCAAAACAGAGCAGGGAGGAAGAGCATGAGAAGAAGATTACCATTAAACAGAGACGAGAGGTGGGAAGGGATGGGAGAGAGAAGGGGAATTGCACGGAAGATGGAAGGAGACCCTCATTGTTATACAAAATTACATACAAGAGGATGTGAGGGGAAAGGGAAAAAAAAAGAGAGAGATTAGTTAGAGTAGATGGAGTAGAGAGAGATGATGGGAGGGGAGGGAAGGGAAGGGGAGATAGGAAGGGGATAGGAAAGGGAGTAGAATACAACAGACACTAGTATGGCAGTATGTATAAACGTGGAAGTATAACCAATGTGATCCTGCAATTTGTACACGTGGTAAAAATAAGAATTCATACCCTATTTGAATCAAATGTATGATATATGATATGTCAAGATCATTGTAATGTTTTGAGCAACAAGTAAAAAAAGAAAAGAAAATAATAAGTGTAAAAATGTAATAAAGATAAGTAATTTCTTTAAGGTTAAAAAAAGAAAAAAAAAGAAATACAAAGTAAAATGAAAATAATTAAGACAACAGCCAAAATCAATGAAACAAATATTAACTAAACATTAGAGAATTTTTTTTTTTTTACTGTAGTTTGTGTGTATATGTGTGTGTGTGTGTGTGTGTGTTGCTGGTGACTGAACCTGGGGCTTTGCACATGCTAGACAAGCACTGCATCGCTGTACTATACCTCAGCCCAGACAAAATTTATTTTTAAAAGTTGAGTTGAAAATAGTCAACAAAGTTGACAAACCCTCTGATAAAATAATTATAAAAAGTAAATAAAAGCACAGTTTATTTACATTATGATCAAAAGAGAAATACAACTATAGTTCCCACAGATAATAAAGTAGTAACAAATGAATATCATCAATAAATGCAAGCCAAAATTTTGGCAGCATGGATGAAAAGAATAATTTCCTTGAAAATAGTACTAAAAGTAATGCAAAAAAAGTAGTAGGAAATTTGAAGAATACTATGTATGTTAAAGAAATTAAAGTCATAATTAAAATCTTCTCAAAAGAAAGCCCCAGGTTCAGGAGAATTCACTAATAAGAATTTATTATCACTAATAATAAATTTATATCACTAATAATAAGATCCATCAGACAAGAAAATAAAATACTAACTTAAAAAAACTGTATCAAAACATAAAAGAAAATTTAAACTTCTGATTTATGAGATCAGCATAATTCTGATTTGAAAACTAGACAATAACATTATGTAAGACTAAAGATAACTTTGCCCATTCTGAGAAAAAATTGGCTTAAGGTGCTCTACCAAACTTTTCAAAGTATTAGTTTCAATACTTTAAAAAGGAGAATTAAACTGTATTTTTTGCAATGTCGTATGATGGATACTATGTCTGTGTGTGTGCACACAAATGTGCTTGCATATGAGTATTGCTTACACATGTAGATGCACCATGAATAGTGAATAGTATTGAAATACCTTAATAGTGTGAAATTATTGCAATAACCACATACCTTCTAAGATGATCCCTCTGAAGAATAGAACACTTGGATATAGTAATCAATTGATTGATTGATTGATTTGAGAGAAAGGCAGAAAGAGAGTTAAGATACAGATGGAAAGTCCATGTGAATGTGGAGGCAGAGATTGACATGAGTCAACTGAAAATCAAAGAATGCTTGGAATCACCAGTGACTGGTAAAAATAAGGAAGGAAGTAGAACCCTAGAACCTCCAGAGGGAATACAGCCTTGCTGACACTTTGGATTTGGTTTCTAACTTTCTCAACTGTGAGAAAATTAATTTATTTTCTTTTAAGACATCTAGTGTGGCAGAATTTTTATAGCAACCACAGAAAATGAATACACATGCCATTCAAAATCTAAAATGCAGGAACTGGAAAGAGAATCTTTCACATCCAAACTTTGAAAAAACCTGGGAAGCCTATAAAAATCACAATTTAAAAACAACAATAACAACAAAATAACAGAAAGTTGAGGATGTAGAAAACAGATTAATCCAGAATGCAAAGACGAGTACTACCAGCTCCAAGCAAAGAGAACAGGAAAGCACAACCTGGAAGCAAAACAAGGGATGCTAGAAGGAAAGTGAAAAGAAATCAGTTATGCCTTATTAAACCTGAGGCTGAGTGAGCCTGCAGAAAAGTGTCAAAGCCCTGGGTACCTGGGAAGAACATGAGTTCACATGCACCCACAGGCTCTTTTCCATGGATCTCTTCTGAGAAACCTAAAGAAAGATAGGAGGCAGCAGGGAGCAGGAAGAGCCTCTGCAGTAGTGCAGGCATGGAGAAAGTGTCATCTCCATTGCAGGGGAGTCAGGAAGCCCAGACACCCCTTCAGATCTCTCAAAAGTATAAGCCACAGAGGAAAAAAATTAAAAAGCATGGGCTGGGGTTGTGGCTGAGTGGTAGAGCACTTGCCTAGCATGTGTGAGGACTTGGGTTCAATCCTCAGCACCACATAAAAATAAATAAATAAAATAAAAGTATATTATGTCCAACTACAACTAAAAACTAATTTTTTTTTTTTTTAAAAAGGTCCTCCTCAAGCTACTAATAAAGACTGCTTGTTGCTGGAGGAGAGAATGGTGGGGGTGGGTAAAAATAGTTCTGAGCCCTAAATCTTAGCAATAAACAAGTAGGATCTCCACAAAGCCATTGGGGGAGGGACAAGAATATCACATATTGGGGAGCCTTCGGAGCTGAGACACCTACATGGAATGTGGGATCCTGGATTGGATCCTCAAATAGAAAAAAATGACAACTTTGAAAAAATTAGTGACATTTGATTGCACTCTGTAGTTTCATTAATAATACTGAGCCAAGACTAATTTCTTGGTTTTGATCAATTTTTTTCCTGTGACTTTATAAAATGTAATCATAAAAAGAAGCCAGGTTATGAGTATATGGGAAAATTCTCTGCTGTACTTGAAACTCTTCAATAAGTCTAAAATTATCTCAAAAGAAAAACACATGGACCTGACACTGCATGAATTTCCTGAACATTCACAGTTCTAAAGTATGTTGTGATATCCTTTACTTGGTGAAGTTCAAGCTGAATCACCTTGTCTATCCTACTATTAAAATAATAATAACAGTAAATGAGTACAGAAGACAGAATGCTGTGAGGGTTATTTGTTTCTGGGAAGCAATGTAAACCTCATTTGAGTAGTGTGTGCTATGAGTCATATTTATTTGCAAATATCTCATCCATTCCCATTGCTTCCCCCTATTATTTTAAATAAGTATTTAAGGATTTAGGGGAGGAGTTACCTTTCTAAAATAATTTGGCTCATAGATGTTATTGAATTAGGGATGTGACTAATCACCATCACCCAGAGATGGATATATTAGCTGTAACCAAATATAAACAATAATTCTTGTGAATTTTAAATCCCATTTTGGGATAAGAATCAGCACATCTTCATTTTTTTTTATTAATTTTTATTGTTGGTTGTTCAAAACATTACATAGTTCTTGATATATCATATTTCACACTTTGATTCAAGTGGGATATGAACTCCCATTTTTACACCGTATACAGATTGCAGAATCACATCAGTTACACATCCACTGTTTTACATATTGCCATACTAGTGACTGTTGTATTCTGCTGCCTTTCCTATCCTCTACTATCCCCCCTAACCCCTCCCCTCCCCTCTTCTCTCTCTACCCCATCTACTGTAATTCATTTCTCCCCCTTATATTTTTTTCCCTTTCCCATCACTTCCTCTTGTATGTAATTTTGTATACCTCTGAGGGTCTCCTTCCATTTCCATACAATTTCCCTTCTCTCTCCCTTTCCCTCCCACCTCTCATCCCTGTTTAATGTTAATATTCTTCTCATGCTCTTCGTCCCTACTCTGTTCTTAGTTACTCTCCTTATATCAAAGAAGACATTTGGCATTTGTTTTTAAGGGATTGGCTAGCTTCACTTAGCATAATATGCTCTAATGCCATCCATTTCCCTCCAAATTCTATGATTTTGTCATTTCTTAATGCAGAGTAATACTCCATTGTGTATAAGTGCCACATTTTTTTTTTTTTTATCCATTCGTCTATTGAAGGGCATCTAGGTTGGTTCCACAGTTTAGCTATTGTGAATTGTGCTGCTATGAACATGGATGTAGCAGTGTCCCTGTAGTATGCTCTTTTTAGGTCTTTGTGAATAGACCGAGAAGGGGAATAGCTGGGTCAAATGGTGGTTCCATTCCCAGCTTTCCAAGAAATCTCCATACTGCTTTCCAAATTGGCCTTACCAATTTGCAGTCCCACCAGCAATGTACAAGTGAACCCTTTTCCCCACATCCTCACCAGCACTTGTTGTTGTTTGACTTCCTAATGGCTGCCAATCTGACTGGAGTGAGATGGTATCTTAGGGTGGTTTTGATTTGCATTTCTCTGACTGCTAGAGATGGTGAGCATTTTTTCATGTACTTGTTGATTGATTGTATGTCCTCCTCTGAGAAATGTCTGTTCAGGTCCTTGGCCCATTTGTTGATTGGGTTATTTGTTATCTTATTGTCTAATTTTTTTAGTTCTTTGTATATTCTGGATATTAGGGCTCTGTCTGAAGTGTGAGGAGAAAAGATTTGTTCCCAGGATGTAGGCTCCCTATTTACCTCTCTTATTGTTTCTTTTGCTGAGAAAAAACTTTTTAGTTTGTGTATTTCCATTTGTTGATTCTAGTTATTAACTCTTGTGCTATGGGTGTCCTATTGAGGAATTTGGAGCCCGACCCCACAGTATGTAGATCATAGCCAACTTTTTCTTCTATCAGATGCCATGTCTCTGATTTGATATCAAGTTCCTTGATCCACTTTGAGTTAACTTTTGTGCATGGCGAAAGAAAGGGATTCAGTTTCATTTTGTTGCATATGGATCTCCAGTTTTCCCAGCACCATTTGTTGAAGATGCTATCCTTCCTCCATTGCATGCTTTTAGCCCCTTTATAAAATATAAGATAGTTGTAGTTTTGTGGATTGGTTTCTGTGTCCTCTATTCTGTACCATTGGTCCACCCGCCTGTTTTGGTACCAGTACCATGCTGTTTTTGTTACTATTGCTCTGTAGTATAGTTTGAAGTCTGATATCGCTATACCGCCTGATTCACACTTCCTGCTTAGCATTGTTTTTGCTATTCTGGGTCTTTTATTTTTCCATATGAATTTCATGATTGCTTTCTCTATTTCTACAAGAAATGCCATTCGGATTTTGATTAGCATTGCATTAAACCTATAGAGAACTTTTGGTAATATCGTCATTTTGATGATGTTAGTTCTACCTATCCATGAACAGGGTATATTTTTCCATCTTCTAAGATCTTCTTCTATTTCTCTCTTTAGGGTTCTGTAGTTTTCATTGTATAAGTCTTTCACCTCTTTTGTTAGGTTGATTCCCAAGAATTTTATTTTTTTTGAGGATATTGTGAATGAAGTGGTTGTCCTCATTTTCATTTCAGAGGATTTGTCGCTGATATACAGGAATGCCTTTGATTTATGTGTGTTGATTTTATATCCTGCCACTTTGCTGAATTCATTTATTAGCTCTAATAGTTTCTTTGTAGACCTTTTTGGGTCTGCTAGGTATAGAATCATGTCATCTGCAAATAGTGATAATTTGAGTTCTTCTTTTCCTATTTTTATGCCTTTAATTTCTTTCGTCTGTCTAATTGCTCTGGCCAGTGATTCGAGAAATATGTTGAACAGAAGTGGTGAGAGAAGGCATCCCTGTCTTGTTCCAGATTTTAGAGGGAATGCCTTCAGTTTTTCTCCATTCAGAATGATGCTAGCCTGAGGCTTAGCATAGATTGCTTTTACAATTTTGAGGTATGTTCCTGTTATCCCTAGTTTTTCTAGAGTTTTGAACATAAAGGGATGCTGTACTTTGTTGAATGCTTTTTCTGCATCTATCGAGATGGTCATATGGCTCTTATTTTTAAGCCTATTGATGTGGTGAATAACATTTATTGATTTCCATATATTGAATCAGCCTTGCATCCCAGGGATAAATCCTACCTGATCATGGTGCACATTTTTTTTTGATATGTTTTTGTATCCGATTCTCCAGAATTTTATTGAGAATTTTTGCATCTAGGTTCATTAGAGATATTGGTCTGTAGTTTTCTTTCTTTGAAGTGTCTTTGTCTGGTTTAGGAATCAGGGTGATATTGGCCTCGTAGAATGAATTTGGAAGTTCTCCCTCTTTTTATATTTCCTGAAATAGCTTGAAAAGTATTGGTATTAGTTCCTCTTTAAAAGTTTTGTAAAACTCTGCTGCATACCCATCCGGTCCTGGGCTTTTCTTAGTTGGTAGTCTTTTGATGGTTTTTTCTATTTCCTCAATTGATATTGGTCTGTTTAGGTTGTCAATATCCTCCTGACTCAATCTGGGCAGATCATATGACTTAATAAATTTATCGATGCCTTCACTATCTTCTATTTTATTGGAGTATAAGGATTCAAAATAATTTCTAATTATCTTCTGTATTTCTGAAGTGTCTGTTGTGATATTGCCTTTTTCATCCCCTATTCTAGTAATTTGAGTTCTCTCTCTTCTTCTCTTCATTAGCATGGCTAAGGTTCTGTCGATTTTATTTATTTTTTCAAAGAACCAACTTTTAGTTTTGTCAATTTTTTCAATTGTTTCTTTTGTTTCGATTTCATTAATTTCAGCTCTGATTTTAATTATTTCTTGCCTTCTACTTCTTTTGCTGTTGTTTTGATCTTCTTTTTCTAGGATTTTGAGATGAGGTATTAGATCATTTATTTGTTGTTTTTTTCTTTTTTTACGGAATGAACTCCAAGCAATGAAATTTTCCTCTTAGAACTGCTTTCAATGTGTCCCATAGATTCTGATATGTTGTGTCTGTGTTTTCATTTATCTCTAAGAATTTTTTAATTTCCTCCATGATGTCCTCTATAACCCATTGATCATTCTCCAAGTGATGCATGATTTTTCCTTACTTCTTTTATCGTTGATTTTCAATATCATTCCATTATGATCAGATAAGATGCATGATACTATCTCTACTCATTTATATTGTCTAAGAGTTGCCCTGTGACATCATATATGACCTATTTTTGAGAAGGATCCATGTGCTGCTGAGAAAAAAGTGTAACTGCTTGATCTTGGGTGGTATATTCTATATATGTCAATTAAGTCTAGGTTATTAATTATGTTATTGAATTCTATAGTTTCCTTATTCAACTTTTGCTTGGAAGTTCTCTCCAGTGGTGACAGAGGTGTGTTGAAGTCTCCCATGATTATTGTATGGTGGTCTATTAGACTCTTGAAATTGAGAAGAGTTTGTTTGATGAACATAGCTGCACCATTGTTTGGGGCATATATATTTATGATTGTTATGTCTTGTTGGTGTATGGTTCCCTTGACCAGTATGTAGTGTCCCTCTTTATCCCTTTTGATTAACTTTGGCTTGAAATCTATTTTCTTTGATATGAGTATGGACACTCCTGCTTGTTTCCGAAGTCCATATGAGTGATATGATTTTTGCCAACCTTTCACCTTCAGTCTATGTATGTCTTTTCCTATCAAATGCGTCTCCTGTAGGCAGCATATTGTTGGGTCTTGTTTTGTGATCCATTCTACTAGCCTGTGTCTCTTAATTGGTGAGTTTAAGCCATTAACATTTAGGGTTATTATTGAGATATGGTTTGTTCTTCCAGCCATAATTGTTTATTTATGTTACTAAACGTGGTTTGTTTTCCTCTTTGATTATCCCCCCCCCTTTACTGTACTACCTCCCACTGTTGGTTTTCATTGATATTTTCCATTTCCTATTCCTGTAATATTTTGCCGAGGATGTTTTGAAGAGATGATTTTCTAGCTGCAAATTCTTTTAACTTTTGTTTATCATGGAAGGTTTTAATTTCATCTTCCATCCTGAAGCTTAATTTTGCTGGATACACAATTCTTGGTTGGAACCCATTTTCTTTCAGTGTTTGAAATATGTTATTCCAGGATCTTCTAGCTTTCAGAGTCTGTGTTGAAAGACCAGCTGTTATCCTGATTGGTTTACCCCTAAATGTAATCTGCTTCCTTTCTCTTGTAGCTTTTAAAATTCTCTCCTTATTCTGTATGTTGGGCATCTTCATTATAATGTGTCTAGGTGTGGATCTCTTATGATTTTGCACATTCAGTGTCCTGTAGGCTTCTAGGATTTGGGATTCTTTCTCATTCTTCAAGTCTGGGAAGTTTTCTCGTATTATTTTATTGAATAGATTGCTCATTCCTTTGGTTTGGACCTCTATACCTTCCTGTATCCCAATGACTCTTAAGTTTGGTCTTTTTATGTTATCCCATATTTCTTGGATGTTCTGCTCATGGTTTCTTAAGAGTCTCGCTGAGCTGTCTATGTTCTTTTCAAGTTGAAATACTTTGTCTTCATTGTCTGATGTTCTATCTTCTAAGTGTTCTACTCTGCTGGTAGTATTCTCAATTTAGTTTTTAAGTTTGTTTATTGCTTCCTGCATTTCTAGGATTTCTGTTTGTTTGTTTTTTATAACCTCTATCTCCCTGTATAATTGATCTTTTGTTTCTTGGATTTGTTTATGTAATTCATTGTCGAAGTGGTCGAAGTGGTCTTTCATTGTCTGATTTTGCTGTCTAATGTCTTCCTTGAGACTCCAGATCATCTGAAGCATGTATATCCTGAATTCTTTATCTGGCATTCCATCTACTGCAGATATTACCTCTTCTAAAGTTGAGTTGACCTGCATTGCTTGTGGTCCTTTCTTTCCTTGTCTTTTCATACTGTTCACATTTCTTTCTGTTTGGTGAAACTGTTGTGTTATTGATTTTTCCCCCTATATATTTATATTGCTCTTGTATAGTTGCAAAGTCTCCCTCGCAGGCTTTGGCGGTGGCTCTGCCCCTCCTCCAATTGGGGCAATGTGCCTACCATGCTGGCAGGCTGCTGGGCCTGTTCTTTCGGTGGTCGCAGGTCCGCCTACCTTGCTGGCGCGGGTGGCGGCTCTGACCCTCCGCGGGCCACTAGGACTGTTCTGTCGGTTGCAGGTCTGTCTACCTAGCAAGCGTTGGTGGCGGCTCTGCCCCTCCCCCAACTGGGGCGATGGCAGGCCACTGGGCCTGTTCTGCCGGTGGGTCGCAAGTCAGCCTACCTTGCAGGCGCGTGGGGCAGCTCTGCCCCTCCGCGGTTTGCTGGGCCTGACCTGCCGGTACATCTTCATTTTTATGAAAGGATACTGCATATTGTTGGGAAAACTAGATATATTTGGATGTTAAGTAATCAACAAGGTGAACTGTGACTGTCACCAATCTTTACTCTCCGTTCTAAACCAACCTTCCTACCCTTTGCTTTGTGACACTGGGGTCAGACTCTGCAAAAAACCTTCCACCTTTGTCAGCCAGTGTGTTGTCAGCTTTTTGTTGCTAAGACCAAAATACCTATTAAAAAAAAAACAAAAAAAACTTAGAGGAAGAAAAGCTTTCCATGGCTCATGGTTTCAGAGGTCTCAATCCATAGTCAGCTGACCCCACTGTTCTGGGCCTGAGGTGAGGCCGAAGAACATTATAGTGAAAGGGCGCAGTTGAGGAAAGCTGATTAGCTAATGGCATCCAGGAAGCAGAAAGAGAGAGAAAAGTACCAGATATAGTCCTGATTGTTTGTTTCACCAGTGACCTACTTCCTACAGCTATGACCCACCTATCTTACAATAGTGAGCCACTACATTCAAATAATTAATCTATTAAATGTATTCCTTCACTGATGAGGTCACAGTTCTCATAATCTAATCATTTTACCTCTGAACATTTCAGCATTACCTAATATATGAGTTTTTGGAGGGACTTTAAAGATCTAAACCTTAACAACTAGCTGGATTTTGGTTAGGTTCACCCAATCAGGGAAACCAGAGGAAAACTGGAAGGAAGGACAAAGGAAAAAGAAATCTCTCCTTCCTTTTACCTGCTGCTCTTGCCAGATTTACCCAGTAAAAAAAAAACTTCCTATAGTTGCGGAAATAATCACTGTAGTCTCCAGCCCCTATCATCTCTCACAGGCCAGCTTCCTCACCCCTGAAAGGTATCAGCACTCCCTTCCCAGAGGTCCAGCCAAGTCTCACTCTGAGACAGATCCTGGCCAGTTCTGTGAGATTCTATATTCGATATTGTAGGCTCTGATCAACGCAGCCTATATTTTCAACCCTTGAGATGAAGCTGTTTCCAGGAATTTCTGTGTTGCATACTATATCATTGATCTTTATTTCTTCTCTGTCTGTCCCTCTGTCTCTGTCTATCTTTCTGTGCATGGGCTTTCTCTCATCCAGTGAGGAGGTCCATGGAACAGGGTATAGGAGAGTGTGGCTATGGAGTCGCTAATCAAGACCTCTGGAGACCAAGCAGGAAGCAGTTCTGATAATTTTTTTTGAAGAGAGAGAGAGAGAGAGAGAGAGAGAGAGAGAGAGAGAGAGAGAGAGAGGAGAGAATCTTTTTTGTAGATGGACACAACACAATGCCTTTATTTTTATGTGGTGCCCGGGTCGTGCCTGTGCTAGGCGAGTGCTCTACCACTGAGACACAATCCCAGCCCAGCAGTTCTGATTTTATTGCACAGTTACCATGTGTATATACACAGGCAGGAGCTAAGCAGTTTACGGGCAGCCAGTAATGCAATTTCTGCTAACTGTCCTTGCAGCCACCAATCAAGGAGTAGGCTATAGAGCAAGTGCCGAGACTGCAACACATGGCCTTATGCCCAGGGCTGTGCCTACTGGGTAGCTGGCCTGCTGCTCACATACCAGCACGAGGGGAATGGTCTGCCACTCAGACACCCCTAACGTATGCCATGTATGCAGTACTACATGCACTTGTCCCCACATGTCTGTCTCTTTTCAAACAGTTATTATATATTCTGCCCATTTCTAATGTAAATTTCTTTCTGTTAAAATAGCTTGTGTAAATTCACAGTAGCTAGACTGTGGAACCAACTTAGATGCCCTTCAATGGATGAATGGATAAAAAAAAGTAGCATTTATACACAATCGAATATTACTCAGCACTAAAAAAGTTAGCCAATCCCTAAAAAACAAAGGCCAAATGTCTTCTCTTATATACGGGGGGTGACTCAAAATGGGATAGGGAGGAAGAGCATGAGAAGAAGATTACCACTAAATAGAGAAGAGAGTTGGGAGGGAAAGGGAGGGAGAAGGGGAATTGCACGGAAGTTGGAAGGAGACCCTCATCGTTTTATAGATTACATGTATAATGATGTGAGGGGAAAAAAAAAAGAAGTGTGTCACATTAGATTGGGTAGAGAGAAGTGGTGGGAGGGGAGGGGAGAGGAAGGGGAGTAGGAAGAACAGCAGAAGAAAAAAATAGACACTAGTATTGTTGTATGTACATAAGTGACTGTATGACCAATGTGATTCTGCAGCCTGTACACTCAGAAAAATGAGAAATTATACCCCATTTGATTCAAATGTATGATATGTCAAGATTATTATATTGTCATGTGTAACTAATTAAAACAAATTTAAAAAATAGCTTTTTAAACTATTCTTCTCCTGACTAGAATTGGGTGATACAGACCCAGTTCTGACATCTACCAGTGATTTGCTGGTGGGAAAGTGACTTTAATCCTCCCAAGTTTCTTCATTTATAACATAGAGTGGGTAATGCCTGATTTCAAAGGGCTACTGTGAGGATTAGCAGACTAGGTGCTAGCTAGTTTCCCTTTTGATTCCAGCATCTTATGATGCCACCAATATATCAGGAAGGGGAGCATAGGGTCCTTAACTCATGAAGACTTTAGGACCATAAGCTACAGAGAAAGGTGCCAGGATGATCAAAACAATAGAAATAATAATGACAATAGCAAGTATGTTCAAAATACTTAGTATGAATTGACACCACACATATTATACACTTATCCTTAGAAAAACCTTTATACTAGTATTGTTTATCTACATTCTACCTTAGAAAGCCAAGGTATAAAGGGGTAAAGCAAATCCTCCAAGATTACCGTGATCACCAGTAGTAAACCTGGGATTCATATACAGACAGCCCATTTACAATGTTTAAGCAAACATATCATGGCAACTGGTTTACCATTTGATAATCATCAGTATTTAGTTTTTGAATTTGAAATTTACTCTCTTCCATATTATCTTAGTTTATCCTTAAAATGTTCTGCAGTGAAAAGGGGAAAGAAATTATCATTCCTACCTTACAGACGAGAAAACTGAGAATTAGGGCATTTCACACCTCCAGTGAGTTGCTGAAGTGAGATTTGAACTCATTTTATTTCTGAAATCTGACACGAAATTTGAGCTCTTATTTCTAAGCCAGTGATGTTCCAGGATACACTATCTCCAGCCATAGGCCTCTGTCTGTCTACTTTGTGTTTGGTTATGTGTGTGTGTGTGTGTGTGTGTGTGTGTGTGTGTGTATGTGTGTGTGTGTGTGTGTGTGTGTGTGTGTGTGTGTGTTTCTTTTTCTTTTTTTCTTTTCTTTTTTTATGAATAAGAACATCCAGCATATATCAATCTAGGCTTAGCTGATGTGAGTGGTGGGCATGTCAGGGGAGGGCCTTGATAAACAGGGAGGAGGAACAGGGAGTTCCTTGTCCGACTTAGGCAAATGACTTTGTGCTGAGTTTTTTCAAAACACCCTATACTGACACAGTAATTTCTCAGCACAAGCTCACAGAACATGCAAATGAGGCAAAGCAATGCCATGGACATGGAAAGAATAGCAATATTATCCTAATGGCTCTGAAATACAATATAATCATGGGGAGAAATTTACCCTGAAATCATGTTCATTGGCTTTGTTATGAACTCTCTGCCCTTCTCACCTGTGCCCCAGGATTCCCTGGCAGCCCTTCTTCAGAGCAGTGGTCTTTGGCCCTTGGTCATCATACTTGGAACCACAGAGACTATGGGAAGCCTTCCTGGTCATCTGCAAACTAGTCAAACATGATAGGGACTTTAGGATGCTTACTATCCCATTCTGGCTCTTGTGACATCAGACACGGACAGTTTCCTGTTGATTTGAACCAACCGTTACCTGAAAAACCTGAAGTACTATTTTGGCTGAAGAATAAACCCTAGCTTTCCACAGCTGGCTTTCCAGAATCCCACTGCTATATCGCTATGTCTAGGAAGCCATTTCCTCCTCCCCTCAACCCCTTCCTGGACTTCGCAACCCTGAATTCATGATTGTGGAGCTCCACATGACATGGATAATAATAGTTCTCAGGTCTGTTTCTTTTGCTTGAATCAAATGACTCGTAAGTGGAGTCTGACTGTTTTATTTTTCCATGTTCCCAGGTCCTCACATAACTGATTAGCAAAATGTACTTTTTGAAGGTGTACCTGGCCTTGCTCTGTGACTTCATCTCATTTGCTGAGCATCCTTGACTTACTCTGAGTTCTGAATCCCACATTGTGCTAAATCATGTGGTAAATCATTTTAATGTGCTAAATCATTGTGCATGGAAGAAACGATGCTCTCACATCCAAGGATGAACACACACAGGGCATGGACATACACAAATACGTGTGTGCATGCACATGCACACACAGACACACACACAGAGAGGCACATGTGTGAACACACATAGAGTCTATTCCCTTATTTCTTGCTTGATTTTTGGCTGAATAATGTATATCTAAGCCCTTTTGCAATTAAAGGGATTGCCATCTCTTCATCTTCTCCTTTGCTTTATATTTGAAGCAATGAGGCTTTGCCCAGATGGATATTTCTGAAGACAGGTTGTGGAAAAGTACAGTAGAAAATGGGAAAGACATAGAGAGACTCCTGGCTGCATGACAAATGAAATAAATATTCTAGTGGCTTTTCATAATTAAATTTTATGTTCCATCTTTACTCCTTCCCTAGTTAACAATAGCCACTTCTCAGTAAATGGGAGACAATAAAGATCAAGGATCTTCCCCTGTACTGTCAGCACCAACTTGACTGCAGACATGACCCTGTGGCCATCATCCTCCTACTTCTGTCTTAGCTGTCCCTTGCTTCTCCCTTCTGATGTTTCAGGGGGTCACAGGCACTCCATAATGAGAAGCATAACCATTCTCATCAGTGAATCCCATCGGATGAGATAGTGAGAAATTGTTAGAGCTGACCCTGAGACAGAGGCATTGACACACACCTTCCAGGAATGAGGTGTTGAACAGAAACTGTGGAGCAAAGGGATTCAGTGACTTGGAGGAATTAATGTTCAGAACAGAAGAGGTGAGGAATTACCTCAGGAGTCCTCAGGACTCTGCTCATACATGCATTCTGCCGTGAAATCATGTATTTCTGATGTTGTGAAGAAAGAAGCAGCCCAGGAAGACATTTGGATCCAGGTCAAATTCCTTATGACTGCTCATATGAGCCTGCTTTAATATGTAGTATGTGTTTCATAAATATATGTGCAATAAGTAAATAATAATCTACTGGTTCAAAGTATACTTTCTGAAGTTCTAGGTTGTAAAAATACTCCAGCTTTATCCAAGAGGGAAGGAGGGTTATTTCTTTGCAGGAGCAAAACTACATCTTGGTGCTCTGTTTAGCTCCTTATGAGAATGTGCAAAATATCTCATTCTGGTGGAATAACTGCAGTCAGTTCAGTAAATATTCTGTGGTACATAGTGTGCTAAACAAATATTTGGGTAATATGTGAACCATCACTTCAGTAAGAATAGCATGTATTACATTTATTATTCACAGGTTAACTGCACACACACACATATACACACACATGTGTGCACATCTATATGCATTTAAGTACTGGGGATTGAACCCCAAGGTCACTTACTCATTGAGTCACATCTCCAGCTGGTTTTATTTATTTATTTATCCATTTATTTATTTATTTATTTATTTAGAGACAGGGTCTCATTAAGTTGATTAGAGCTTCACTAAATTACTGAGGCTTTGATCTTATGATCCTCCTGCCTCAGCTTCCAAGCCAAACTGTATAATTCTTGAGGTATAATTTCTGGAATCAAGTGTTGTTTTGGAAAGCAACAAAATGGAAAAGCATAGAGGGGATTCACATCAATTAGAGATGGTCATTTAGAGGTGGAGTATTACTTAGAGATATGGTCTTGTGAAATGAAGAAGGAACTTAGCATTCAAGTCCAATTATGTAATTAACCCCCTCCTAACAGTTCTTTAAAGAAAATAGAATGCTTTTCCAACTGCACAAGGTTGGAAAACAAGTCTCACCGAAATGAAGTTGCTTAAGAGTAAGAGTAAGAGCTGGATTTTGAACACAGATTTCTTTGATTTCAAAGCCTGCTATCTCAATATTACCACACTGTTGACTAATCCTTCTATACATGAACTCATGGAGGACAAATTTTGCCCAAAACACAGAAACCCCATTCACTCTCAGTTTTATGATGAATTATATGTCGACCTACCCATCATCTCTCATCACCTTTCCTGAGTTTTCCCCATCTTTGTGCATTCAAAAGTCATCTTAAATTCCATCTTACATGATTACATGTTTCAAAGTGTTTGTTTTCATAACTCCCATAGGTATGTAGTTTGCTAGGGAGAGCAGTGAGTATAGTTTAGAGACTATGTACACTCTTGAGTCTCCAGAACAACCTAAAAGTGTATATAAAATTAAGAGACACTTAAGTACAAAGTGCTATTGCATATTGGTTGACATTTCAAAGTTTACAAAATTCTGTTCCATGACCTGTTTGGAGGCCAGTGACAAATGTTGTCAACCCTGTGGGTGTGGAGCTTTTCAAGATGCCTTCCATTTGTCATACAGAGAGGTGGAGAAGTCTTCTCAAGATATGCTAAAATCAGTAGCTGGAATTGAATAAGGAATCAGATTTGTGAACACCTGGTACAGTGCTCTGGGTTCACCCTGAAGTTCCCAAAGAACAGCCTAGGAGGACCCATGAAATAAGCAGAGCCCCTTGGGGTCACTTGAAACACTAAAATAACTATCTCACATTTGCCTTTTTAGGGCATGAGGTGGTAAAGGCTATAGTCACTACACTATCCGATTGTTCTCCAACAAACTTTCCCTTTGCTAAAGTCATCATGTGAGCCTACCATCCCTCTCATGAAGTTTAACTGATACAGACAAAGTCCCAAAATAACTGTGTGTACAGAAGCCACATAGATGGTGAGTTAAGTGACATAGAATGCAAAGAATCCTGTAATGGTGACCTACCTCTGCCCTTGATTCACATGTGACAATTTCAAACATCATATAAGACACTGCAGGAAATGTAAATAACAAATGGTCCTAATGAATTAAGTTGAGATTAAAGCTACAGTAATCAAGAGAGTGTAGTATTTGTGAAACATGCACAAATACATAAGTGGAACAAAATATCCACACCAAAAAGACTCACAAAAAAAGTAAAATAGACTTTGACAAAGGAAGAAAGGCAATACACTGGGGAAAAGGTAATCTTTTCATCAAAGGATGCTGGACAACAGGAAAGTCATATGCAAAAGGGAAAAATCTAAACACAAAACTTACATGTTCATAAAAATATATTCCCAAATGATCACATAATTAAATATAAAGCACAAAATAACAAAACTCTTGGAAGAAAATCCAGATTGCCTTGGGTTTGGTGAAGAGTTTTTAAATGTAACACAACTTACTAGACAAAATTAAAATCCATTAAAGAATTGATAAACTCAAGTTTATTGAGATTAGAGTTTTCTGATATGGAGATAATAAAAAGAAAAGCTACAAAATGGTAGAAAATATTTGAAAAAGACATATGTTAAATAAAATATACAAAGAATTCTGAACACTCAAAAGTGAGTTTTTTTTTTACTGGTTGTTCAAAACATTACATAGTTCTTGACATACCATATTTCATAATTTGATTCAAGTGGGTTATGAACTCCCATTTTTACCCCATATACAGATTGCAGAATCACATTGGTTACACATCCACGTTTTTACTTATTGCCATACTAGTGTCTGTTGTATTCTGCTATCTTTCCTATCCTCTACTATCCCCCCTTCCCTCCCCTCCCATCTTCTCTCTCAACCCCATCTATTGTAATTCATTTCTCTCCCTTGATTTTTTTTCCCTTTCCCCTCACATCCTCTTATATGTAATTTTGTATAACAATGAGGGTCTCCTTCCATTTCCATGTAATTTCCCTTCTCTCTTCCTTTCCCTCCCACCTCTCATCCCTGTTTAATGTTAATCTTTTTCTCATGCTCTTCCTCCCTGCTCTGAATTTTAATTGCTCTCCTTATATCAAAGAAGACATTTGGCATTTGTTTTTAGGGATTGGCTAGCTTCACTTAGTATAATCTGCTCTAATGCCATCCATTTCCCTGCAAATTCCATAATTTGTCATTTTTTAGTGCTGAGTAATACTCCGTTGTGTATAAATGCCACATTTTTTAATCCATTCATCTATTGAATGGCATCTAAGTTGGTTCCACAGTCTAGCTATTGTGAATTGTGCTGCTATCGACATCGATGTAGCAGTATCCCTACATTACGCTCTTTTAAGGTCTTCAGGGAATAGTCTGAAAAGGGAAATAGCTGGGTCAAATGGTGGTTCCATTCCCAGCTTTCCCAGGAATCTCCATACTTCTTTCCAAATTGGCCTTACCAATTTGCAGTCCCACCAGCAATGTACAAGTGTACCCTTTTCCCCACATCCTCGCCAGCACTTGTTGTTTGACTTCATAATGGCTGCCAATCTTACTGGAGTGAGATGGTATCTTAGGGTGGTTTTAATTTGCATTTCTCTGCTAGAGATGGTGAGCATTTTTTCATGTACTTGTTGATTGATTGTATATCCTCCTCTGAGAAGTGTCTGTTCAGGTCCTTGGCCCATTTTTTGATTGGGTTATTTGTTATCTTATTGTTTAATTTTTTGAGTTCTTTGTATATTCTGGATATTAGGACTGTATCTGCAGTGTGAGGAGTAAAGATTTGTTCCCAGGATGTAGGCTCCCTATTTACCTCTCTTATTGTTTCTCTTGCTGAGAAAAAACTTTTTAGTTTGAGTAAGTCCCATTTGTTGATTCTTGTTTTTAACTCTTGTGATATGGGTGTCCTATTAAGGAATTTGGAGCCCGACCCCACAATATGTAGATTGGAGCCAACTTTTTCTTCTATCAGGCGCAGAGTCTCTGATTTGATATCAAGCTCCTTGATCCATTTTGAATTAACTTTTGTGCATGGTGAGAGAAAGGGATTCAGTTTCATTTTGTTGCATATGGATCTCCAGTTTTCCCAGCACCATTTGTTGAAGATGCTATCCTTCCTCCATTGCATGCTTTTAGTCCCTTTATCGAATATAAGATAGTTGTAATTTTGTGGATTGGTTTCTGTGTCCTCTATTCTGTACCATTGGTCCACCAGCCTGTTTTGGTACCAGTACCATGTTGTTTTTGTTACTATTGCTCTGTAGTACAGTTTGAAATCTGGTATCGCTATACCACCTGATTCACACTTCTTGCTTAGAATTGCTTTTGCTATTCTGGGTCTTTTATTTTTCCATATAAATTTCATGATTGCTTTATCTATTTCTACAAGAAATGCCATTGCGATTTTAATTGGCATTGAATTGAACCTGTAGAGAACTTTTGGTAATATCGCCATTTTGTTGATGTTAGTTCTACCTATCCATGAACAGGGTATATTTTTCCATCTTCTAAGATCCTCTATTTCTATCTTTAGGGTTCTGTAGTTTTCATTGTATAAATCTTTCACCTTTTTTGTTTGGTTGATTCCCAAGTAATTTATTTATTTTTTTTGAGGATATTGTGAATGGGGTGGTTTTCCTCATTTCCAGTTCAGAAGACTTGTCACTGATATACAGGAATGCTTTTGATTTATGCATGTTGATTTTATATCCTGCCACTTTGCTGAATTCATTTATTAGTTCTAGTAGTTTCTTTGTAAACTTTTTTGTGTCTTCTAGGTATAGAATTGTATCATTTGCAAATAGGAATAATTTAAGTTCTTCTTTTCCTATCTTAATGCCTTTAATTTCTTTTGTCTATCTAATTGCTCTGGCCAGTATTTTGAGAACTATATTGAATAGAAGTGGTGAGAGAGGGCATCCCTGTCTTGTTCCAGATTTTAGAGGGAATGTCTTCAGTTTTTCTCCATTTAGAATGATGCTAGCCTGAGGCTTAGCATATATAGCATTTACAATGTTGAGGTAAGTTCCTGCTATCCCTGTTTTTCTAGTGTTTTGAACATAAAGGGATGCTGTACTTTGTCGAATGCTTTTTTCTGCGTCTATTGAGATGATCATATGGTTCTTATCTTTAATTCTATTGATGTGGTGAATAACATTTATTGATTTCCATATATTGAACCAGCCTTGCATCCCAGGGTTAAATCCTACTTGATCATGGTGCACGATCTTTTTGATATGTTTTTGTATCCGATTTGCCAGAATTTTATTGAGGATTTTTGCATCTAAATTCATTAGAGATATTGGTCTGTAGTTTTCTTTCTTTGAGGTGTCTGTATCTGGTTAGGGAATCGGGGTGATATTGGTCTCATAGAATGAATTTGGAAGTTCTCCCTCTTTTTCTATCTCCTGAAATCGATTGTAGAGTATTGGTATTAGTTCTTCTTTAAAGTTCTTGTAAAACTCTGCTGTATATCCATCCAGTCCTAGGCTTTTCTTGGTTGGTAGTCTTTTGATGGCTTCTTCTATTTCCTCACTTGATATTGGTCTGTTTAGATTGTTTATATCATCCTGACTCAATCTGGATAGTTCATATGTCTTAAGGAATTTATCGATGCCTTCATTATCTTCTATTTTACTAGAGTATAGGGTTTCAAAATAATTTCTAAGTATCTTCTGTATTTCTGAATTGTCTGTTGTGTATTGCCTTTTTCATCCTGTAAGCTAGTAATTTGGATTCTCTCTCTTCTTCTCTTTGTTAGTGTGGCTAGTGGTTTATTAATATTATTTATTTTTTCAAAGAACCAACTTTTAGTTTTGTCAATTTTTTTGATTGTTTCTTTTGTTTCAATTTCATTGAATTTAGCTCTAATTTTAATTATTTCTTGCCTTCTACTGTATGCTGCTGATTTGTTCTTCTTTTTCTAAGGCTTCGAGGTATAGTGTGAGGTCATTTACTTGTTGGCTTTTCCTTCTTTTAAGGAATGAACTCCATGAAATAAATTTTCCTCTTAGTACTGCTATCATAGTGTCCCAGAGATTTCGATATGTTGTGTCTGAGTTTTCATTTACCTCTAAGAATTTTTTAATTTCCTCTTTGATGTCTTCTGTAACCCTTTGTTCATTCAGTAGCGTATTGTTTAATCTCCATGTGATGTAGGATTTTTCCTTTCTCATTTTATTATTTATTTCCAATTTCATTCCATTATGATCAGATAAAATGCATGGTAGTATCTCTACTCCTTTTGTAATTGCTAAGATTTGCCCTCTGACATAATATATGGTCTATTTTTGAGAAGGATCCATGTGCTGCTGAGAAGAAAGTGTATCCGCTTGATATTGGGTGATATATTCTGTATATATCAATTAAGTATAAATTATTAATTGTATTATTGAGCTCTATGGTTTCTTTATTCAACTTTTGTTTGGACGATCTGGCCAGTGGTGAGAGAGGTGTGTTAAAATTTCCCATGATTATTGTGTTGTGGTCTATTTGACTCTTGAACTTGAGAAGAGTTTGTTTGATGAACGTAGCTGCACCATTATTTGGGGCATATATATTAATGATCGTCAAGTCTTGGTGTATGGTTCCCTTGAGCAGTATGTAGTGTCCTTGTTTATCCCTTTTGATTAAATTTGGCTTGAAGTCTATTTTATTTGATACAAGTATGGACACCCCTGCTTGCTTCCGGGGTCCATATGAGTGATATGATTTTTCCCAACCTTTCACCTTCAGTCTGTGTATGTCTTTTCCTATCAGATGAGTCTCCTGTAGGCAGCATATTGTTGGATCTTTTTTTTTTAAATCCATTTTACTAGTCTATGTCTTTTGATTGGTGCATTTAAGCCATTAACATTTAGGGTTACTATTGAGATATGGTTTGTATTTCCAGCCATATTTGATTATGTATGTTATTTAACATGATTTGTTTTTCCTCTATGATTAGTTTTTCCTTTACTGTACTACCTCCCGCTGTTGGTTTTCATTGTTATTTTTCATTTCCTCTTCCTGTAATGTTTTGCCAAGGATTTTTTTAAGAGCTGGTTTTCTAGCTGCAAATTCTTTTAACTTTTGTTTATCGTGGAAGATTTTTATTTCATCTTCAATCCTGAAGCTTCATTTCGCTGGATACATGATCCTTGGTTGGAACTCTTTTTCTTTCAGCGTTTGAAATATGTTGTTCCAGGATCTTCTAGCTTTCAGAGTCTGTGTTGAAAGATTAGCAGTTATCCTGATTGGTTTACCCCTAAATGTAATCTGCTTCCTCTCTCTTGTGGCTTTTAAAATTCTCTCCTTATTCTGTATGTTGGGCATCTTCATTATTATGTGTCTTGGTGTGGATCTCTTATGAATTTGTACATTCAGTGTCCTGTAGGCTTCTAGTATTTGGATTTCTTTTTCATTCTTTAAGTCTGGGAAGTTTTCTAGTATTATTTAATTGAATAGATTGCTCAATTCCCTTGGTTTGGACCTCTATACCCTCTTGTATCCCAATAACTCTTAGGTTTGGTCTCTTTATGTTATCCCATAATTCTTGGATATTCTGCTCATGATTTCTTAACATTCTCACTGAGCTGTCTATGTTCTTTTCAAGTTGAAAAACTTTGTCTTCGTTGTCTGAAGTTCTATCTTTTAAGTGTTCTACTCTGCTGGTAATACTCTCATTTGAGTTTTTAATTTAGTTTATTGTTTCCTGCATTTCCAGGATATCTGTTTGTTTGTTTTTTATATCCTCTATCTCCCTATAGAGTTGATCTTTTGCTTCTTGGATTTGTTTATGTAATTCATTTTCAAATTGATCTTTCATTGTCTGAATTTGCTGTATAATGTCTTCCTTGGGACTCCAGATCATCTGAAGCATGTATATCCTGAACTCTTTGTCTGACATTCGGTAAGCTGCAGATATTACCTCATCTAATGTTGAATTGACCTGTATTGTTTGTGGTCCTTTGTTTCCTTGTCTTTTCATACTGCTCATGATTCTTTCTAGCTTTGTAAAACTGTTGTGTTAATGTTTTTACCCTTATATATTTGTATTGTTCTTGTATAGCTCCAAAATCCCTCTTTTGTGGAGAAAGATAATGTTAACAGTTCCCAACATCAACAGTACATCATCTAAGCACAAGTTTTTATTATTAATACATTTATAGTTAGATTCTAAGTCTATAGATATTGGTTTTAATTATTACTTAAGCATATATTCATTAGTTTCATAAAAGGCATACCATATCTGATGGCATATAGAAAACTTAATTTCAGACGAAGGGTGTTACACTTAGAGGGAAAGGAGTGAGTGTATGAGATTAAACTAACTTAGCACCTTTGGAGAACTCTAACCAATAGACTGGTAATTTATGGAAGAATGTATAGACTCAACCTCCTATCTGTATTTAGATAGTTACCCTATGTATAGATAGCAAAAGTTAGGAGATTGAAAGTGGTATAGAGAGAATACGAATTAAAAAAAAAGAAAAAAAAATAACAAGGAAGAAAAGAGAAATAAGAGAAGGAAAAGGAAAGTAAGATAGAAATAAAGAAAAAATTGGGGGGAAGGTGGGATATATGCAATTCCTCTATATTATATTACTTTGGTAATTCGGTTGTTCATGCACAGTTCTTGGTTTCACATATATTGAAGTTGTGGAAGAGAGAGAAGAAAAGAGAAAGAAAGAGAAAAAAAAAGTCTCTCAGAACACTGTTTTCTTTGCTTCCAGTAGGTGGCGTTGTCTATTCCTAGCTTGAGCCTCTGTATTCAGGGTGGTGGGTATAGCCAGTGTGAAAGGAAATGAGCTTCCACTTGTATCTTCCCTACTCTAGTCTCTGAGGTAGAAACCAGGTGCCTGTACAGTTGTTGTTTTGCATTGATAGTTACAATCCCCAAAAGCTTGTGGGAAATATTTTGAGTTATCGCAGCTAAGGGTGGAGGAGTTGGAAACCGGGTACCTGGATCAGCCGCAGAACCGTGCTGGTAGCCACACCCCCTTTGATGGGTTCTAAGGGTTGATGGGATTCCTCCAGACTAGCACATGGGGCGGGGCCAGGCTTCCTCCTCCGGTCTGACTTGGCTGGTGCTGGGCTGCTTCCTCCTCTGGTCAAAAAGTGAGTTTTAAAAAAGTGAGCCAGAGCCCTTAACAAATACCTTACCAGTGAAAACACACAGTTGTCCAGTGTTAAAATATTCTACATCATATGTCATTAGAGAAATGCAAATTAAAACAACAATGAGATTATATACTATGTATCTATATATGCTATGTAGAATGTATACTATGTATACTATGTATAATAACTACAGCCCAGAACACTAACACCAAGAGATGCCAAATAGAATGCAAAGAAGCAGGAAGTCTAATCTGTTACCACTTGAAATGCAAAATGATATGACCATTTTTGAAGGGAGTCTAGTGATTTCTCACAAAACAAATATACTCCAGTCCTTCAATATAGTAATCACAATATTTTTCCCAAAGGAAGTAAACATTTATGTCCCCATAAAAACCTGTACAAAGATGTTTATAAAAGCTCTGCTTATAACTTCAAAACTTGCATACAACCAAGATGTCCTTTAGTAGGTAAATGGAAAAACTGTAGTATATACACTGTCTAGTGGATTACTATTCAATGTTAAAAAGAAATGGGATATCAAACTATGAAAGGACATGGAGGAAACATAAGTGTATGTCATTAGATAAAATAGTACATCCATGTTACATTTGTCCAACCCCCCAAAATATACAACATCAGAAGTAAATCCCAATGTAACTATGGATTCTGAATTATATATCATTATAATTATAATGATATATAACTGTAGATAAATCAGTTGTACCACTCTTTTGTGATAATGAAATAGGCTCTGCATTAGACTAGCAAGTGTTCTTTTCCAAGCCACATTCCCAGGTTTTGCAGGGCAGAGGTATATGGGGAATCTTTCTACCTTCTGCTCTAAAACTAAAACTGCTCTTAAAAAATAAAGTCTACTTATCTTAGAACTGATAAGTGAGTTAATCAATTTATGGAACACAAGATAAATACATAAGATCAATTTCTTTCTATATAGTTACAAGCACAGTTCAAAAATAAAATTGAAACAATGTCACTTATATCATCAAAAATATAATACTTTAAATAAATTTTGCAAAAGAGGAAAAAAATTTACCCTCTGAAAACTATAAAAAAATTGTGAAAAAAGTTAAAGGAGTTTTAAATAATTTTAAAAAGTTTACCCAATGTTATTATTTCTATATGAGGTGTCCCCCCAAAAGGTCTTGTGTGAAACAATCCAAAAAGGTTTAGAGGTGAAATGATTGGATTATGAGAGCCTTAGCCTAATCATTGTATTAATCTCTGGATAGAGATTAACTGGGTGGTAAATAAAGGCAGCTGTGTTATGGCTAGAGAAGGCAGATTACTGGGGGTGGGGTGTCTTTGGGGTATATATCATGTCCTTGTTGCGCAGGGCTCTCTCTTGCTTCCTAGTGTGATGTCCTATGCCACTTTCCTCTACCACACTCTTCCACTGTGATATTCTGCCTCATCTTGATCTCCAAGGAATGAAGCCTGCAGTCTGTGGACTGAGATGTGAAACCATGAGCACCCAAATAATTTTTTCCTCCTCTAAATTTGTTCTTCTCAGGTCTTTCAGTCACAACAGTAAAAAAGCTGACGAGCACAACTTAACTTACTAGACAAAGTTTACCCATCTTGGAAGAGGGAGAATAGGATTTCAATGATGTGTTTATATACTCTTTCTCTTCTTGTGCTGCTAGAAGTCAGACCCAGGGCCTCACACAAGCCTGGCAAGTGTTCTATTCCGAGCCATATTCCCAGTCTTCCAGGTAGGTAGTTATTAAGTCCTGCTAGACTAAGGGCAGAGAGAATAATTCACCAGAATTCAACATATTTCCAACAGCATTCATTTTTCCCATTTATTATTATTTACAGACTACTTTTTGCCTGCATATCACAGTACAAAAAAACAATATTTCTGATAAATAACACTCAATTTTGAAAATTTGCTTTGCTTTAACTTTAAAGACTAGTTTTTAAAACAATTTTAAGTGATATTCACATATTATGAATTTGCAATCTTGTCTACACCTTTTCTAGATATTAAATCTATTGTTGTATCTCAGTCATGTGTTGCTTATCTTTGTATCTTAATATTGCAGTTATTAGATGTAAGAAAGAAGCTAGCCATTCCTCTGCAGTACATCCAGAGAGAATAAGGCCTCACTGGCATACATGAGGTGAAGAACTTACTGCTTGTTTTCTGTCATTTTGCAGTAATGATGTGTGAAAATTAGGCTTAAACTTGAAGACCAGAGCTTTGGATGCTAAAAGTTGCATTAAATTACTTGGAAATTTCTCAGCAAACTTCAGAAAGGCCATACCAACTCAAGATTTCTGTCAAAATAGGTTTCCAAAAACATCCCAACAGTCCTCCAAAGCTGGGACAAGACCAGTTGATCCCTTCCCATGGGCCCCATCTCTCATAAATACCAGTAGTCCTCAGAATCACATTTAGCATGCACACTGTTACCAAATGACCTCTATTTCCCATTTTGGCAATAGTATTAGATCTGAGTATCCTTTTATTTTTATTTCAAAAGCCCCTGTTTGTCAAGCTTTCAATTTCTGGTAAATGTGCTCATAAAACACAATACCAGCACAAACTGGCAATGATTAAAT
This sequence comes from Callospermophilus lateralis, assembly GCF_048772815.1. Lineage (NCBI taxonomy): Eukaryota > Metazoa > Chordata > Mammalia > Rodentia > Sciuridae > Callospermophilus > Callospermophilus lateralis. The sequence continues at coordinate 92,668,037 of NC_135306.1, read as the reverse complement.
TAAATTTAATGGGGCTTAAAGAGTTAGGGCCATTCTTGGTGTGGAGGAAACAAAATCCATGTGATCTTTCTAATCATTTGATCAGCCCATCAGAGAAGCTAGTTCCTCTAAAAACAACTCTCAGTGCAAAAATTTCCAGCTGAATAACCAATTAAAGTAGGTAGAAGCTTGTTTTGGGAACAAAGGATCAAGTTAACTTAGAGCTCACATTTTTCTTCCTGATGTGTAACAACACTGGACATCTTTGCTTGCTGACGCTAATTTGTTTATCCTCAGAATTTCTATGGGGCTTTCAATAATCCTTCAGAATAGAGACAATCTTTAGTTTCCGAGGGTCATATGATAGAACTGGGTTTGGCCCCATCTCTTCCAAAACTAGCTCCATGTACTTGACCATATTTTGGAAGTATTCTAAGCCTGTTTTTCCCCTTGGGCAGAGCACTGGTATAGGAAGTAAGTGAGGAAATGCATAGAAAGCAGAGTATGGCCCTCTGACACATAACTGTTATCAATTCTATAGCTCAGGGAGGACCCTCTTGACCTTGAAGATGCTCACCGGGTGGTGACTGAACACTGATTCTCCAGAAAAGATGCTCCCTTTGTGTTTGGAAGATGCTCACTGCCACCACCAGCACTTCAGGACCATCTCACGTGGACCAGCTGAATTCTTCAAAGATTTGGACAGAGTTCCAATGAGAGGTTCCTGTCCTCAGTCAATTAGGAAAAGTTAGAAGCATTTTGTTAAATAAGAATATTTTAGCTGTTCTTCACACACACACACACACACACACACACACACACACAGTAACCATGTAGAATGACAGACATGTTAATTTTTTTCACTATTGTAACCATTTTACTATCTATGTTTACATTAAAATATCATGTTGTAAACCTCAAATATACACAATAAAATGTATTAAAAATAAATAAAAAGAAAGGTTATAAGCAGTGTGCTTATAACTGTAGCTGGAACTTTGGAATCCAGGAACACTAAAATTAACCCCAGAGGCAAAGGGCAATTTGATGAAAACTCTGAACAGATTTAGTCTCTTCAGAAGCAGTCACTTATTTGTTTGTTTTTCTCTCTCTTACTACCCTGCTCTTGCTTGCCATTTTTTTTACCCCCTTCAGAATTTGATATAAATGTATTGCTTACTAAAGTGTCTCTGCCAAGACCTTTTCAAAACATTTAGAAGAAATGGCATTTTTTTTTTAACAGCAAAGAGCTTCCTGTAGTAAAAGTCCTTGGAGATGCTTGAGGTGTGACATGACATTATTAAGGCTAGGTGGCTGGACCAGTACAGATCCTGTGGTAGAAAGAGCTCCAAACTAAGAGTGGTGGTCTTCCAATCCTATCCATTGATTCTCTGCAAGCAGGTGGTGTGCCTGAATTCCCCAGAAAAGTTCTGCCAATTTCCAGAAAAGAAATGAATATTCCTCCTCCTTATTAGCCTATCCCTTCTCATTTCTTTAACCCTATATCTATATCTTTTCCTCTGTGTCTTGACCCCAACAGGCTGAGAAGCTGATCTGAGTCTTTGTCCCTGTTTCTTCTATTCTTGGCCAGGAATAAACTCTAAATTACCACTTAGTCTTATAATTGTTTCCATAACTCTCAAAGGGGAAAATAAAAAAACCCAGTTTGTTGTCAAAATTTATAACAATAATGCTAAAACCTAAAATCTCCACTCCTGGTAGAACATGTGATGCATGTTTCATAAAAAATATGAGAATATGATAAACTCTGCCCCATGACCAGTCCTTCTCTCCTCCTCTTAGGAGATCACTTGTGTGAATAGCCCAAGATCCTTCATAAGCCAGTTAACTCTTTGTCCTCCAGCTTCCCAGTTTCCTGATTTACACAACCCATTGAAATTCCCTTCTGTTTAACTCAAACCCCTGTCTTGGAGTTTCTATTGACATAAGTCCCAATCAAGGACCCTGAGGCCATTAGGCTAGGAAATACACTATTAAAGAGTATTTTGATTTCACTGCAAGTGATAAATTAGCAACCTGAGTCCCTGATATACAGTTTTGAGCAAGATAAAAAGAATTACAAAATTTTAGGTACAGTAAGATTCTTTTTGTCACCTTAAATTGTTAATATTTAGTTTGGCTTCCATGTTAGGAAAAAGTATAAATTCACTAGCAATGTTATCTTGGAATAACTAACCTTCTGAGATATGCAGAGATCTCCTATCTGAGTTATTTAATGCTTTAAAGGCTTAGTATAAAAAGCCTTCTTGCCATACTTTCTCCTGTCTTTTCAGAAAATATTTTTAACTACTGGTTTTCAGTTTGTCAGAAATGATGCATTTCTTCAGATTTGCTCTTGCAGCATCCTCTAATATGTCTACCTGCTTAATGTACTTATGTATAAGTAAAAAATGGCATCCTATTTTATGAGGTTTCCAGCTGGAAGACAAAGTAATTGTTTCCTCATTCTTCCTCTCTACCCATTCCCCAGGCTTGGCCTTAGCAATGATTGCCCTTTAACAATACTTTGTAGGTGGGAGAAGGTGTTCTCTCTCTCCAATGCAGGGTCTTCCTTTGCTTATAAAATATACAACATTAAAATAAAGTCATATGGGCTTTTTGACTAAATTAGCCAAATCAGTTCAATCCAAGCATGCTTTGAAAGAATAAGAAATGAATTAAAGAAAGTCATATAAGTCTCAAAAGAGCAATATTCTGTACATTTCTATGTTTAATGCATATTTATATTTAGAAATTTAATTGATAAATATGAAATGCATTCAAGGAACATAAATGATAACTCAATACACATATGCATTGTGTGGTGATTATGACAATCAAATTAACATATCCATCATCCCTCAGGCTGAAATTTAAATCCCCAGAACTTGCTCATCTTATAATTGAAAGTTTGGGCTCTTTGACTAGCATCATCCTCATTTCTCCCAATGTTCAGTCCCTAGCAGCAACCATTTTTTCTTTGCTTCTGAGTTTGACTATTTTTGGTTTCACATATAAGTGGAATTATACAGTATTTTTATTTTGGGGTCTGACTTATTTTACTTGGCACCATGTCCTCCAGATTCATTTAGGTTGTAGCAAATGGCAAGAACTACTGTTTTATGACTGAATAATATTATTTTGCACATATGTACTATAATGAGATAAGATCACACTCTTGTTAGGATGTTAAAACAAAAGTTGACCAAGGGTATACAGCTTAGATACTGTTGGTAACAATATAAATTGGTATAGCCATTATGGGAAAGAGTGTGAAGTTTCCTCAAAAAAAAAATGAAAATAGAGTTATCAAATGATCTGGAAATTCCACTCCTCAGTATTACCACCAAGGACAAAACCAGAATCACAGTATGACTTTTCAATAGATGGATTTGGATGAGATTTCAGGCTCTCAGCATCAGATATGCTTAAGGGTCATCTGTGGAGGTTTATATACTTATATTATTAAGCTCCAGCCAGGGAAATTCTGATTCAAAAGACCTATAGTTTAATACAGATGTCTGCTAAAAAAATCTATAGTTGATTTTGTTGCATTTCAGTATAAAAACCACTGGACTAGGTCATTGGAAAATTTAACTGAAATTAAGATTTTATATCAGTCGAAAGTGGGCCAACATTAGGAGGAGCCTCTTGAACCATTTTAAAATCAGAGCATATGGTGCTATATTTCTGGTTCTTCCAAAAAGAGAAGAATGGATTGTTACCTGAAGACTTTTCATAGTTTTTTTTATGCTCTCAGTGTTATGAAAATTAGAGCAGGATCCAGGCATGAAAAGGGTGAATCACTTACTTCAACCCTGCCCTTTTAGATAAACAATAACATAGTTCTAGAAGCTCAATGGTTCAGAATAGCCTAAAAGTCACTTTTTGTAGTGTATCTCTAGTCACTACTTGGATACCATCTACATTGTCTCCCTCTAATTCTTTTCCACTTCTATCTTCATTGGCTAAATTGAACTATTTTATTTTCAGTAATTTCTGACCTCTTCTCAACATAACAGACTTTTCAGTAGAATTTAAAGCCCCCATCCTTGGCTATGTGAATTGGAATCTTTTACATTAGTACAGTCTTCCAGCCTTCATCTTTTATCTATCTATCTATCTATCTATCTATCTATCTATCTATTTATTTTTTCACTAGTCCTGGGAATTGAATTTAGGACCTTTCCTGGTTGTGCTATACTACAAAGTTATACTCCCAGACCCTACATTTTATTTAATCCTTTATAGCCTTCTGGCTATTGTTCTGTGAAAACAGCACCTTTACTAAAGAATTTAACCTACTTACCCTACCCATTTTGGGTAAAGGCTTTCCTATAATTATTCTCCCAGAACTCTGGTGCAGCAGAGAGTGAGGTAAGTCAGTCCAAGCAGAACCAATCCCACTTTAGAAAGGGGAAATTGCAATCACCCAGGAAACCATTCATAGGGATTCTCCTGCATCCAGGGATAAGGTCTAAGGTGTATAAAAACAGTGAAAAGCTTTCAGGGCTTCTGAGTCATTGAGGAATCTGATAAAGACTTCATCTTTTCATAGAAACATTTTAGAAGAGTTTAACATGAACTGCCATCCTGTTGGTGAAGAAGGAACAATCTCCGGGTGTGCGAGAATTCATGGGTGTGAGGAACTCCTGCCACACTATTGTGCTGGGACCAAACTTGTCAAGACCAAGTCCCCAGGTGAGCCAACTGGCCTCTCTGCAGTCAAGAAGAGAAGCATTAGTTCTTGGATCTATTTGCATCTTTACGTTTAATGTAAACTTAGAAACTGTCTTTAATCAATAAAACACTTCAAGTGTTTTGTTGAAGTAAAGTTTAGACCTCCTATAAATAAATTGAAGCAAACTAGGTACACAGCTAAGTCATTCTGCTTCTTTCATTTGTTTGTTTTCTTTGCTTTTGGGAATTTTAGTCCAGGTGTGGACAGCATGCGATCACCTTCCTTCTTCCTACCTCAAGGAAATTGTTTTCATCTATTTTTATTTTTATGAATGCTCTGACTTTATAAACTGTCTCAGTAATCTTCTCTATGGCCTCATACTGTTCTAATATAAGGTGATTTTTTTCAACCCAGGTTTTCTTGTAGTAATTTAAACAAGTTTTTTAAAAAAGACTTGAATATCCTCTTTCTCCACTGGACCATAATCATCATCTTCTGTGTGCTTAGACCTTATCAGAATCTCAGTGATTCTCCTTCATATTCAATATAACACTAAAATTATTATTGTTGTTGTTGTTGTTATTCTTTTTGTTATTTTCCCTCAAGTTCAAGAAGAAAATTCTCAAGATTTTTAAATTTGGGGGTTTCTAGGGTCTTGGACTAGAAAGAGAAGGAGAATATTCTAGAATGGTATAACTCTTTATAATGTCTTAAAAATTTTACTTTTTTTCCAAATTATGCCATTACTACAAAAGACTTGAAGAAGCTAAGTTTTTTGTTCACATTTATTGTTCATAAATTTAGTTCTCAGAGAGACTGTGAAACTTGCCCAAAGTCATATGGCTGCTGATCAACAGATCTGTAACTTTGACCCCACCTGCTCTGGTCTAGAAGTCATTATCATCTCTAAAAAAAATGGCTCTTTAAAAAGCCATCCTCTATCTGTTAATATGAGGACCAAACTGGTCTTGACAAGTTTGGTCCCAGACCCTACATTTTTATCATAAGTAGCCACCACTCTGCATTTGAGTAGTCCTCCGCTATATGTGTTCTTCTAACCCACAATGTAACTAAAGAGGGCTTTCATTTTTCTCACCTATATCCTAAGGAATTGGGCAGAGTATGTGAAGGAAATTAATGAAGAAGGGAAAAGTTCTTCTGTGAAATTTCCCCTGATAATTCTTCTCAACAAACTTCAGCTAATCTTAGAACCCTCTGCCTCTGCCTGCACCTCCCTTCTCTGTACTCTTCATACAGAATCTAGAAAATAATTCTGTTAAAACATAAGCCACATCAATTGTCTTCCTGTTGCATATAATTTCTTGGTGCAACTCCTCTTGGATTCTGGTGAGACTATTGTACTGGAGGGAACTTAAAACTGGAAAATAAAAAGCTAAACTCAGTGGTACACACCTATAAGCTACTTGGGAGGATGGAACAGTTCAAGGTCAGTTTTGATAACTTAGTGAGACTCCATCTCAAAAAAAAAAAAAAAAAAAAAAAAACACCCCAGGGAGATAAATGAGAAGATAAATGGAAAGATCCAATACTGAATATGGTGTTGATACTACAACAGACATTCATCATTTTTACTTTTTTTTTTTTTCTATTCCAGAGTCTCCTTACTCTCCGTTAATACTTCCACTGGTCCTGGTAGCTTACCTCATAAAAGGTTTGAGTGCCTGATCTATATACACTCTTGAGGCTGGCGTTACTACTTTTATAATTTGCCATCAAATCTTGCAAGAAAAGCTGTCCAAGTAGATAACTTACATGGTGAGTGTATTTTTTCCTCTTCTCACTGTACAAGGATAGCTATGCCTCTTCTGATGATCTACAAGATAGTGGCTACTGTTCTTGCCTGCTAGGCCATTAAAATAAGAAATCAAAAGTACTAAATGACAGTTTTACCTTATAGTTCAATATGATTATTGCTATGTCCTTGGGAAAGGTCTTCCTTTAGGGACCAGAACTGTTAAATTCCTGAGTCCTTAAGCTTCAGTAAGAGGAAGCAGAGATTTCTTAAATGAGTCACTGGGAGTGTAAGAATATCTGTTCTGTAAGCCAGTTTTCTCTGCCTGTTGGGGGGTCACAGAATTATACAAATATTCTTGATTTGATAAGTATACTGCATACCAAAAGATGATGCCCTGTTCTCCTATAAAAAATGACTCTAATGTTTTTTAAGCAGGTCCTTACAACACTGTTCACCCAGTAGCTTCTGTGTGGTATGGTAGATGATATGTGCAATGTCATCCATGGTCATGATTCCATTCTCACATCTCTTTACTAGAAAGTAAATATTTTAATATAATTCAATGTAAGCATGGCATCCTGTACCAGTGAATCAAACATTTCATAAGTGCTGGGTAGTGTTGTTCTCTGAGTTTCTTCAGGCAGGGAAGACCAATATATACATGGAATATGTGTATATTCGATCAGAATGAATTGATGACTTGTCTAAGATTGAAGGGATCCAATGATGTAGATAGCCTGCATGATGAGTGTTAATCACAATTAATCACACTGAGAGTTGGTCTCAGTTGCTAGCCATATGGGTATTTGGCAGTAGCAGTGGCTGTATCAGCTTTGGTGTATTGGAAACCACAACATTGAGACCTGCATTGCTTCTGTCCCTGCTACCATGATGACTCTGCTCTAGGTGGGCAATAATATTAATTTATATCATCCACTGTCAACCTGGTTACTTATCTTTTTTTCTGTGCTGGGCATCTTGGATGGACATTAGCATGTTATAAGGAGAAATTCCAGATGGCACCCAATCCCATGTATTTATCTGTATGTTTTCCCTCAAGAGCTAATTGTCCTCTATTTCCTGTCCCTAAATAGTTGGCCAAGTCAATCACCACTATCCTTAGGCTTATGTATATATTATCCTGAGGTCCATTCTCTTTCCACACAAAGCAGATCTTTGGGTGCAATACCTTAAGCTCGTTTCATTGGAGAATTTTTCACCCCCCACTGTCCTTGCATATCACATTTGAGTGTGCCTGCAGAGTATTTTCAGTTGAGGCAGTCCCCAAGAACCAAAAGATGCCAGCCAGTAATCTTTCAGGGGCAGGAATTGTGAGTCCTTTATTCCTGAAGAGAAACAGGGTGACACGTTTTAGCACTCACCAACTGCTTCTCCACAGTGCCTTCATCCTACATAAGATGATGGTCCTGTCTCCATGAATCCCTTTTTCTGTACTGGGCATCTTGGATAGACATTAGCATGTTTTTCTCCAGAGCAGCTATCACCTTCTAATATTTGGTAATATTTATTTATTTGCTTTGTTTATATTATATTCTTCAAGAAATGCTATTTCCTTGAAGATAGAGAATTTAATAGGTTTAGTTCACAGCTATATCTGAACACCTGGCATAGTTGCACAAAACCAGTTGCTAAACATTGTTTTAAGAATGAATAAATGCTACCTTCTCAGAGAGGCCAATCCTAATAGCTTACCTATCCTCCAAAACAAACCAATAAACACACACACTAAATTAGATCTGCCCTAGGATTCTCTCTCATAGTTCCTGTTCTTTTACAGTAAAATAGATGCTGCAATTTTTAGATATGTATGTTTTTATTTGTTTTATATTCATACCCCCACTCCAGATGATGAATTCTTGGGGTATATGAAGTATGTCTTATTCTCTACTACATACTCAATACCCAGTGCGGTAGCTAATTATAGATGTCAAATAAGTGTAAGGTAGATGAAAGGAAGGAGCAAAATGAGAGAACAAAATATGTAACTGATTTTATGTATTTTATTATATCTCAAATGCTAACAATTATTTTTGCATGAAAAGTTAGCACCTGGAGCTGAGGGATATCTCTACACACACACACACACACACACACACACACACACAAAACGAGAATGACTGTACAAAGTCCTCAGGGAATTCTTAGCTCTCACGGCTCCAAACTAATGATATGACTTGAGGAAACACTTCAAAAGTGTTATGTGGGACTTTCCCCTCAATGTGTAAAGTGAGAATGTCACCTCTCAATAATTTCTGATTCCATAACAGGCTACATCATGTGCCCTTTTCCTTCAAGGCCATCTGTTTCCACTTCCAGGTGCCACAACCAGAAGAAAGGATAATCACCGCCCCCCTCCTTTCCTGCCTGGCTTCATTTAAAAGGTTCACCCCTCAAATACCAAATTTTAGATGAGTTACAGTGAATTTGTGTTCCTGAAGGAGGAGAGCATGCAAGGATCCCATATTAAATTTCTCAGGGCTCTTAAAGTCATATAAGATAGCATTCTTAAGACAGTGTCTGTGTGTAGAAGTAATATAGCAAATAAGGCTGACAGTATCAACTTCAGGGCCTGCATAAATAGCATGCACATGTACACAGGGATTCACATACAATTTCATACATGCATACATATTCATATGCTCCCACCTGTTCACATACACATGAACAGTTACATGAATACAACTTGCACAACTCTGCTACAAGAAGGAAGAATGTTATCTACACAGAGGACAGTCCTTGTCCCTGCCAGGCCTAATGGCATCACTGATATGGCCTGGTCTCTGAGCCTGCTAGAATCCCATGGACTATAGGAAACTGACCCTTAACACTAGGATGTGCTAGTCAGGATGAAGTATGTCTTATTCTCTACTACATCTCCTTAACACTAGGTCAGGATGTGCTACTGAGGTTTCAGTGTGTTGATTTAAAGCAACAACAACAAGTACAGAGTTTTCTCACATGATTTCAGAACTCCTGGTACTCAAATGGCCTTTTGAGGTTAAAAATGTGCCAACAGTCTCTTTACTGACTTCCAAAATATTGCCAGTGCTTTCCTTGACCAAGTTAACCAGGGCATGAGGATGGCAATTACAATTAAAAAAAAAAAGGCTAAGAAAAAGAAGAAAAGCCCCATGTCTGAGTCCCAGAGAAATTAGAGGACAGGGAGCCTACTCGACATTTTTTCTTTTGTAAGCCTATCTGAGATGCTTTTCCTGCTCATAAACAGGGCTAGTCTGTTAAAACCAAGCTTAAGATGGTAATGATGTTGCATCCTTATAGATGAAGAGCCTTGGCAGGTTTTATGCCTCTCCATCTTGACCCTTACTTAAAATTGTCCTGCCCAGCTTAGCTGAGGGCAACTGATGATGGACTCATTTCCTAACCGATCACCAAGTGATCCTGGTTTCAGTCTGAGCAAGCAGTTATATCTCCAGTGCAGGCTTTGTCCTCTGGGGGAATAAAAACACAGGCAGCTTTCTTGAGGCTTGCCAATGATGATCTTATGTAAGCAGGAGACACTGTGTCTAGGACAATTCTGTTTCTCATTCCTTTTTTCCTTTTCCTTGCTGCTTCCACCATCCTTCCCCCATTTCTGCTCAGAAGCAGCAGAAAGCTCTATGAGATGAACTATTTTGTTCCTAAATGCTTTCTGAAGGTCTCTGAACATGTCGCCAAGGTGGCCATTTTCTCTCAAATTAGGTTGGTTCTTTCATCCCAGAGGAAAGCTGGGAAGATGGATCAAGTGCTCTCTCCCAGAGGCAGCATTAGGAGCTCAGAATTATGGGAAGCTGCTAAGAACTCTGAGCTTCTACCTGGTCCTCCAGCTTCCAGCAAGGGCAGGGATTGCTGAAGAACCCAGGAAGTTTAATTTCAATGTCATCAATAACTAGGCATTTCTTTCAGCAGCAGACCCTAAAGTGTCTGTGTCAAATGCACAGTTTGACTCCACCAACTGAGTCATACTCTGGTAGAAAGAGAGAACACAGAAGGGGTGGTAGCATAGAATCAAATGACAGTGACCTTTTATAAAGGCTAGAAAGAACCCTGCATACTACCCTCACTGCCCCCCCCCAATTGCTCAGCACTCAATGTCTATGCTCAGGCCCCCCCAAAAACACCCCCCACAGCTCCCAAGGCTGCTGCCCTGCTTGTCTGAAAGGAGAGGAAAGAAAGCAATGAGACCAACCACTTATGTCAGATCTCAGCTGCAGATCACTTATAGGGAAAGAGCAATGCCATTTCAGCTTTTATTCTTATCTTTTGAACTTTATCTGCCTTATAGACTTGATGCTGCCTCCAGGTAAAGCCACAGAGCTGCTTGTCTGAGCTCATTATCACCTTCTCTCTTAGCTCACCTCATCTGATTCTTTGTAAATACCTCTCACCCAGCTGCTTCTTAATAAACCTCACAGCCCCCTCTCCCTCCCTTTATCGACTCTCAGTCTTGCTCCCTCTACCTCCTGTCTGCAGCTGGAACCTGGAAGATGAGGTCTCAGATTGAGAAGGAATCTCAAAAGGAAAAATTACAGCTCAAGGACTTCCTTCCTTCCTGGCCCATATCCCCTACAGTCCCTGCTTATGCCTTGGTCCAGAAGCTATGGGGCCTGTGGCTTTCCCCTGGGCTGCTGAAACAGAGCAGGGTGGGAAGCCACTAGGTCCTTTTGCAATCTTCTCTCTGCAGGAGTTAGAGCTGCACTAAGCAGGAGGGAAGGCTTGCCAATGAGGATCTTATTCTCGATGGACTCAGGCATAAGAAAACTGAGTGGGTGCTATTGAGCTGGAATATCCTTGGATGGGTGGCATTGATATCACACAATCTCTGATCCACAATCCTGAGAATTTTAACTCCTGGAGATTGCTGATCTAGCACATTTAAGATGGTTGGACAGGGGCAGACTGAAAAACACTTTCCACAGAATTAGACCAGTTTGCTTAGCTTTATGGTTTGTCTTTAATTAGAAGAATTAGTCTCAGTGACACAACAAAATGAAATTGATGATTCAGTGACAGCTAATCACTTGCAAGAAATGAAAGATGCCCTTACAATAAAGATTTATTTCATGTTTTTTTCCCCAAGCACTCTTAACTGACTGAATAATATAGTAAGGATAACTCTGATATTTCCATGTATACTTTTAAGAATTCATAAGGTAATCTGTCTTCTGATGAGCCTAGGGCAGTGAATGGTACAGTTAAAATAATAGAGAGTAGAGGATTAGCCCTCCCAGCAGTTAAGATGGGTCTACTGGGGAACAGCCTTTGGAATTCAGAGACTTGGGAAGCAGATATAAGGAAGATAGACTCATGTTACAGAAGCAATCCCTGGATTATGACTAAATATTCATCAAGTCAGTGACAGGTGTCAGAGACCGGGGTGGGGATATAAGTACTACATGAGGTCAGAATAAGATGGTCTGTAGGGACTTGGATACAGCCTCAAGAAGGAATCCCCACCAGAGTTGGAGAGAAGAGTGCAGCCCAGCTATCTAAGGAGGCTGGGTGTAACTGGAGCGGGGGTGGGGGGAGCTACACTGACAGTGACTCCTGTAAGAACAGAGGGAATATGTGTATGTTCATGTGCATGTTCTGTATGCATATTATGTGTGTTTCTGTCCCTATACCTGTGTTCGTATGTGTGTTTAGTGCATGGAAGGTATGGAATGAAAACTCAGGCACTAGCCCTACAGGTCTTTCAGGTGTGGGTTCTATAACCATGGAGATGTCAGGATTTAGGGAGAGGAAATAAGGCTGCAGAAACAAAAACTCTGGCCCTTCTGGAGAAAGTCTCTCAGCCCGGACCAGACAAGCTATGGGTTACTCCTAGCAAACTGCTAACTTCCTGCTGGGTTGACCTCAGAAAGCTCCCTTTAAAAATGTAAAATAAAAGCTGTAAAAATGCCTTTATACAGCTTTTCTTGGTCCGTGTTCATCCTTGACACACACAGCATTTCCTCTATCTATTCAGCTATGGTCAGCCAGTAATGAATAGCCCATCACCAGAATAACACAGTTGAGTTTCAGGTGTTAAAGGGAAGAACACTAACCTGTGGTAGGGTTGACCACTGAGGCCTGTGAAGTGCCAGCACAGGGTATGCTGTGGAGATTCAGTTTTCTGTCTAACAGCGAGGGACCTGAGTCCTGGACAACCGTCTCCTCCGGATCAAATGGCACCAGTGTAGTGTGTGTGCCAGGAAAGCATCAGGGGATTTCCTCCATTTGGAGGGATGTTCACTGGGTTGCAGAAGACCTTTGCTCCTCAGAGTTTCTGTAAGTCAGTTCAGCCATTTTTTTTTTTTTGCATCGAGGGTCAGTGAATGAGGGTTCAGAGTCTCTTAGTTCAACATTTTGGTCATGTCTTTCCCTTAGACCTTTTAAAACTTAACACCTTTAAATTTTTATTATGTTGGGGTGGGGGGCAGTGGGGAATATTTAGCACTACAAAATTTTTCTCTTTTTATAGTTTTGGAAATTTTTGACAAGCCAATTTGCATTTTTGTTTTCCATGTAACTTTAGTTTGAAGGATTTGATATTTTATAGTCATGAGATTAAAAATAGATGTAATAAGATGTAAACAAGAAAGCTGTATTAATGTATATCTGTAATTATAGACAGTTCTCTTTGCAATTTAGAGAAAGTACATGGAACTGTAGGGTGTAAATGTCTCCCTTGAGGCAGTATCATCAAACATATCTTAGGTTTTTATGCTTCTGTTATTTAGACAAAATGTGACTTTTACCCAGTGGCTGTCTTTGTATAAATTTATGTGTTCTTATACAGCAGCTCTCAAATTTTAGAGAATATCATCTGGTTATTTTATTGAGAAAGCCATAAGTTATTTTCTTAGCTTGTTTACTTTTTAAGACCACCTGCAATTGTCTAGATGCATCAGTTATTTAGAACTAAATAATCTGTTTAATATATAAGCCTTATGAAAAGAGAATAAGGTTTTGTTTATTTTAACTGTGAAGTCTATTCCACAAAAAAAAGTTTTCTGAAGCACAAATTTTATCTTTATTTAGTTTACAGTTTGGGATTTTTGTTTAAGCCACTCTTTAAAAAATAAATTTCTCCATACAGTTGTGTTAGGGTCTTTATCTGCTGTTAACAAACTACCACAAATGTAATAGCTTAATATAATCAAACTTACTACCCTGTGATTCAATTTTATACTTCAGAGTTAAAAATATGTTTCACTACTTAAAAGTAAAGGTGTCCTTAGGGCTTTGTTTCTCCTTTTCTGTAGACTCTAAGGGAGAATCTGTTTCTTGGCATTTCCAGCTTCCAGAATCTGCTCTTACTCTTTGACTAGTGGTCCCTTCCTCCATTTACTACACCAGTAATTTCAGGGTCAATCTTCATCACAATGAATAACTCTGACACTGACTAATCTTCCTCTCTCTTCCAATTGAAGGCCATTTGTGGTTACATATGTCCTACCCAGATTGTCGTAGTTTATTTCCTGATGCTATAACAAAATACCTAAGGCTGGAAACTTTACAAAGAAAAGATATTTATTTAACTCACAATTCTGAAGGTTCAAGAGCATGGCTCCTACACATTATCATTTCTGGTGAGGGCCCTGCATCAAATGGCATCATAAAGATGGAAATATATTTGAGTGGCCAGCATCTCATCAGAACAGGATTTCAAGGGAGATGCCAGTATCTCTTAAGAGACTGATTCAGTGTGAGAAAGATTGGTCCCAGAGTTGTTGGTGATGAACGATGGAGAAAGGGACAATCAACTAAGGAGTGAATGTAGTTTTTAGAAGCTGGAAATGCCAAGGAAAGATATTCTCCCCTAAAGCCACTTCTTGCAAAACAATATTAAAGTGCAAGAAGTACATTAATCACTTCTGAGGATGGTGTCTTTAATGATCTAATGTCCAGTCAGTTTATCTCTTAAAGTTTCTTTCACCTTAATACCATTCTACTTGGGACCAAGTTTCTAGCAAATGAAACTCTAGGGAACATGCTCAAAGGTATAATACAGGAAAATCTCTCTTGTTTAAGATCAGCTGATTTGAGACACATCACCCCAATTGGAGGAAGGGCAGAGCAGAGCTGCCACCCGCGCCTGCAAGGTAGGCAGACCTGCGACCTACTGGCAGAACAGGCCCAGTGGCCCGCTGGCATGGTAGACACATCACCCCAATTGGAGGAGAGGAAGAGCCGCCGCCTGCACCTGCAAGATAGGCAGACTTGCAACTGACAGGGAGAATAGACCCAGCGGCCCGCCGGCGTGGTAGACACATCACCCCAATTGGAGGAAGGGCCCAGCTGCTGCCCGCAAGGTAGGCAGACCGCGACTCCCAGAGAAGGGGCCCAGCGGCCCGCCAGCCTAGTTGAAAGATCACCCCAATTGGAGGAGGGGCACAGCCGTCACCCGCACCTGCAAGGTAGGCAAACCTGCAACCTGGAGAACAGGCCCAGCGGCCTGCCAGCATGGTAGACAGATCACCCCTATTGGAGGAGGGGCCCAGCCATTGCCCACAAGGTAGGCAGACAACACGAACTGGAGAAGGGGCCCAGCGGCCCGCCGGCATGACAGACAGATCACACCAATTGGAGGAGGAGCACAGCCGCCGCCCGCCCCTTCAAGGGAGACTTTGCAACTATACAAGAGCAATATAATTATATAGGGGGAAAATTCAATAACACAACAGTTTCACCAAGCAGAAAGAAAAGTGAGCAGTATGAAAAGACAAGGAAAGAAAGGACCACAAGCAATGCAGATCAACTCAACTTTAGAAGAGGTAATAGCTGCAGCAGATGGAATGTCAGATAAAGAATTCAGGATTTACATGCTTCAGATGATCTGGAGTCTCAAGGAAGACATTAGACAGCAAAATCAGACAATGAAAGATCCCTTCGACAATGAATTACATAAACAAATCCAAGAAGCAAAAGATCAACTAAACAAGGAGATAGAGGTAATAAAAAACAAACAGAAATCCTAGAAATGCAGGAAGCAATAAACCAATTTAAAAACTCAAATGAGAATACTACCCGCAGAGTAGAACACTTAGAAGATAGAACATCAGACAATGAGGACAAAGTATTTCAACTTGAAAACAACATAGACAGCTCAGCGAGACTCTTAAGAAACCATGAGCAGAACATCCAAGAAATATGGGATAACATAAAGAGACCAAACTTAAGAGTCATTGAGATACAGGAAGGTATAGAGGTCCAAACAAAAGGAATGAGCAATCTGTTCAATGAAATAATACGAGAAAACTTCCCAGACTTGAAGAATGAGACAGAATCCCAAATTCTAGAAGCCTCCAGGACACTGAATGTGCAAAATGATAAGAGACCCACACCTAGACACATTATAATGAAGATGCCCAACATACAGAATAAGGAGAGAATTTTAAAAGCTTCAAGAGAGAGGAAACAGATTACATTTAGGGGTAAACCAATCAGGATAACAGCTGATCTTTCAACACAGACTCTGAAAGCTAGAAGATCCTGGAACAACATATTTTAAACGCTGAAAGAAAATGGGTTCCAACCAAGAATTGTGTATCCAGCAAAATTAAGCTTCAGGATGGAAGATGAGATTAAAACCTTCCACGATAAACAAAAGCTAAAAGAATTTGCAGCTAGAAAACCATCTCTTCAAAACATCCTCAGGAAAACATTATAGGAAGAGGAAAAGGAAAATAACAATGAAAACCAACAGTGAGAGGTAGTACAGTAAGGGGAAAAAATAATCAAAGAGGAAAAACAAACCATGTTAAGTAACATAAATAAACAAATATGAGTGGAAGAACAATCCATATCTCAATAACAACCCTAAATGTTAATGGCTTAAACTCACCAATTAAGAGACACAGGCTAGTAGAATGTATCAAAAAAAAAAAAAATAGATCCAACAATATGCTGCCTACAGGAGATGCATTTGATAGGAAAAGACATACATAGACTGAAGGTGAAAGGTTGGGAAAAATCATATCACTCATATGGACTTCGGAAACAAGCAGGAGTGTTCATACTCATATCAAAGAAAATAGATTTCAAGCCAAAGTTAATCAAAAGGGATAAAGAGGGACACTATATACTGCTCAAGGGAACCATACACCAACAAGACATAACAATCATAAATATATATGCTCCAAACAATGGTGCAGCTATGTTCATCAAACAAATTCTTCTCAAGTTCAAGAGTCTAATAGACCACCATACAATAATTATGGAAGACTTCAACACACCTCTGTCACCACTGGACAGATCTTCCAAACAAAAGTTGAATAAAGAAACCATAGAACTCAATAATACAATTAACAACCTAGACTTAATTGACATATATAGAATATACCACCCAACATCAAGCAGTTACACTTTTTTCACAGCAGCACATGGATCCTAATCAAAAATAGATCATATATTATGTCACAGAGCAACTGTTAGACATTATAAAGGAGTAGAGATAATACCATGCATCTTATCTGATCATAATGGAATGAAACTGGAATTCAATGATAAAAGAAGGAAGGAAAAAATCATGCATCACTTGGAGAATGAACAATAAGTTACTGAATGATCAATGGGTTAGAGAAGACATCAAGGAGGAAATTAAAAAATTCTTAGAGATAAATGAAAACACAGACACAACATATCGGAATCTATGGGACACAATGAAAGCAGTTCTAAGAGGAAAATTTATTGCCTGGAGTTCATTCCTTAAAAAAAGGAAAAAACCAACAAATAAATGATCTCACACTTCATCTCAAAATCCTAGAAAAAGAAGAGCAAAACAACAGCAAAAGAAGTAGAAGGCAAGAAATAATTAAAATCAGAGCTGAAATTAATGAAATCAAAACAAAAGAAACAATTGAAAAAATTGACAAAACTAAAAGTTGGTTCTTTGAAAAAATAAATAAAATCGACAGACCCTTAGCCATGCTAATGAAGAGAAGAAGAGAGAGAACTCAAATTACTAGCATACGGGATGAAAAAGGCAATATCACAACAGACACTTCAGAAATACAGAAGATAATTAGAAATTATTTTGAATCCTTATACTCCAATAAAATAGAAGATAGTGAAGGCATCGATAAATTTCTTAAGTCATATGATCTACCTAGATTGAGTCAGGAGGATATAGACAACCTAAACACATGAATATCAACTGAGGAAATAGAAGAAGCCATCAAAAGACTACCAACTAAGAAAAGCCCAGGACTGGATGGGTATACAGTAGAGTTTTACAAAACCTTTAAAGAAGAACTAATACCAATACTTTTCAAGCTATTCCAGGAAATGGAAAAAGAGGGAGAACTTCCAAATTCATTCTATGAGGCCAACACCACCCTGATTCCAAAACCAGACGAAGACACTTCAAAGAAAGAAAACTACAGACCAATATCTCTAATGAATCTAGATGCAAAAATCCTCAATAGAATTCTGGCAAATTGGATACAAAAACATATCAAAAAAATTGTGCACCATGATCAAGTAGGATTCATCCCTGGGATGCAAGGCTGGTTCAATATATGGAAATCAATAAATGTTATTCACCACATCAATAGACTTAAAGATAAGAACCATATGATCATCTCAATATATGCAGAAAAAGCATTCGACAAAGTACAGCATCCCTTTATGTTCAAAACTCTAGAAAAACTAGGGATAACAGGAACATACCTCAATATTGTAAAAGCTATCTATGCTAAGCCTCAGGCTAGCATCATTCTGAATGGAGAGAAATTGAAGGCATTCCCTCTAAAATCTTCAAATTGGTGTGGCCAATTTGGAAAGCAGTATGGAGATTTCTTGGAAAGCTTGGAATGGAGCCACCATTTGACTCAGCTATTGCCCTTTTCAGACTATTCCCTGAAGACCTTAAAAGAGCATACTATGGGGATACTGCTACATTGATGTTCATAGCAGCACAATTCACAATAGCTAGACTGTAGAACCAACCTAGATGCCCTTCAATAGACGAATGGATAAAAAAATGTGGCATTTATACACAATGGAGTATTACTCAGCACTAAAAAATGACAAAATCATGGAATTTGCAGGGAAATGGATGGCATTAGAGCAGATTATGCTAAGTGAAACTAGCCAATCCTTAAAAAACAAATGCCAAATGTCTTTTTTGATATAAGGAGAGTAACTAAGAACAGAGTAGGGAGGAAGAGCATGAGAAGAAGATTAACATTAAACAGGGATGAGAGGTGGGAGGGAAAGCGAGAGAGAAGGGAAATTGCATGGAAATGGAAGGAGACCCTCAGGGGTATACAAAATTACATACAAGAGGAAGTAAGGGGAAAGGGGAAAAAAAAAAACAAGGGTAGAAATGAATTACCGTAGATGGGTTAGAGAGAGAAGATGGGAGGGGAGGGGAGGGGAGGGGGGATAGTAAAGGATAGGAAAGGTAGAAGAATACAACAGACACTAGTATGGCAACAGGTAAATCAGTGGATGTGTAACCGATGTGATTCTGCAATCTGTATACGGGGTAAAAATGGGAGTTCATAACCCACTTGAATCAAAGTGTGAAATATGATATATCATGAACTATGTAATGTTTTGAACAACCAACAATAAAAATTAAAAAAATAAATAAATTATTATGTTTGAACTTCTAAAAAAAAAAGATCAGTTGATTTAGCAAATTTTAATTCCACTACAAACTTAGCCCCCCTTTCCCTATGTAATATGATATACTCACAGTTTCTTTGCACAGATTTTATTTTATGTTGTCTATAATAGTAGTCATTTTCTATTTTTATTGATTTAAAAGGATTTAAAAAACTATTTTTTGCTTTTAAGATTTTAAACATATGGTTTATTAATCTCATCTCTTCTGACTTCCCAATTAATTTTACTATAGCCTAACAAAATTTTAACAAAATTCTAAATTCTGTAGAAATAGATGCAGTGAGGATAGATTTTATAAGGTCACAGAATTTCTGAGGTAGATCATCTGGGAGTTAGGATTTCGAGATTCCAGTACACCAATTAAAAAGTTGACTATTGGATATTTGGTGTTTTACTTTATAATATTTTGGAACTTCTTGTAATGATCTAATTTTTTATTGCTATATTTCAAATTTTATCTGTAATTACTATGGTTACATTAAGTTTATTTTGTTATTTATTATTTATTTTACCATTTATGAACAAAGTACAGCATAAAAATTATACTGCAACCTTATAAAGGAAGCAGAAGATTTTTCTGGAAGGAATAAGGATCCAAAATAGACCAGAGTTTAGTAAATTATTTTCTTTGTGCCACAGCTCACCTGCCACCCATTTTTGTAGATAAAGATTCTTTGAAACACAGCCAGAACTCTATTTATGTAATAGCTGTAGCTGTTTTGTGCTATAAACACAGAATTAAATAGCTGCCTCCAGTGATTGTTTAGCCCACAAAGCCTGACACGAACAAGTTTACAGGTCTGGATCAAAAAAGCAACAACAAACAAGAAAAAGACACTATGGCTAGTCAATAGCGTGTGCTTAAGAGTGATGTTTCTGATTTCTGAATCAAATAGAGGATAGAAAATAGCTACACAATTATTATATGGTTAACCCCATATATAGACTTTTAGTAATTTTTTTCTCACAACCTGACAAGATGAAGGGTGTGTGTGTGTGTGTGTGTGTGTGTGTGTGTGCCCACATGAAAATTGTATTATCTACCCAAAGCAAAGTTTGAACTATTGTTTATTAATTAATGTTACAGTTTGAACATAAGGTGTCCCCCAAATATCCTGTGTTCATGTAGAAATGTTTAGAGGTGAAATGATTGGTTTATAAGAGCTGTAACCAAATAAGCTCATCTTAAACTAACTGGGTTTTAGCTGTAGGCAGATGGGGCATGGCTGGAGTGTGTGTGCCCTGGAAAGATGGATGTTCTTTGTGAACTTTTGGCTTCTCTCTCTCTCTCTGTTTCCTGGCTTCTGTGAAGGCAACAATACTTCTCTGCCAAGTTCCTCTGCTGTGATGTGGTGCCTTATCTTGGGTCCAGAGCAATGGACTTTGTCAACCATGAACTGAACCTCTGAAACCAACCATGGACTAAACCTTTGAAACCGTGATCCAAAATAAACTTTTCCTCCTCTTAGTCCTTCTTATCAGGTATTTTGTTTACAGAAATGAAAATCTGAATAACATAAAGAATATGTTTTAGGTTTAATTTCTTAATTCTTGGATCCCTGGAACTGGACATTTACAAGTGTATATATCCCATGGAATATTCTCTTAATCATTCATCAAAAATATAATAATCCAAGATAAAACAAAAACCACATGAAGTCACATTTTATCATACAGACCAAGCAAAAACAAACAGCCAGAAAATATTTGCTTATTAAAAATAATTACCAAATTTATATCTCTAAAACAAAAAGTCTAGTAAACTTATGTCAGGAATTTATAAGCTAGGGCAACATTATACCCCAGGAATCATTTAACTTATGCCCTGAGATAATCTTTTTTTTGTGTGTGTGTGTTTATCACATTTGAAGTTGAAGGTGTTACTAGAATGTAGTGAGTAGACCCAAGGATACTTTTAAATATCTTACAGTGAACAGAAGCACAACAATGAATTTCCGGCCCAAAATGTCAGTAGTGCTGAGATTGAAAAATCCTGCTTTAATCAAAGACCTAGGTTGATTACTTAGTAGTATACTTCTAAATCAAACTGTTAATTAGCTAATGAAAAGACCTAGGGTTAAATACCCCATACAAAGATCTAAGCCAACTGATCTTATCTGAAGAGTTATGTGGTAACAAATTCTAGAAGTTCAAAATGATCTTGGAGAAAGTTCCAGAACTGTCAAAGGATGATGCCTGAAACAAAGGAACAAAGTTGAATTTACTACTTACCACAAGGAGGAAGAGCTATAATAGTCAGCCATATTCTTTTTGGACAGATTAGTTGATCTTATAAAGGATCATCCAGGGAAGGTGGTTACCTGAGTGGGAAGTGGCTGGTGCCCAGAGGTGATACGGCTAGGAAAATAATACCCCAAAATGAAGTCTTCAGAAGTGAACTCTCTTTCTGAACTTCTCCTGCACCTTTTATTGTTCAACCCTCATTCTCCCCAAGTTATGAAAACTAGAATTCCTCTTCCCCAAGGTGGGCCATAGAAATCGAAACCTTTTCCCTAAAGCCAGCCATACAGCCTAAAAATATGACTCTAATTTCCTCTACTTCCTGTGTACCCATTTCTCATCAATAAGTCAAGAACTTCATTACTGTTACAAACCTGGAGGGAAGAAAGGGTACAACTGAGGGTCTAAGAATCTGAGCAGGCAGGCACTACATGGTCTACCTGCTCAGTCTATTTCATTATCTCACAGCCTTTATGTTCAGTCATATCTCTATATAATTTTCCTTGGTTTGTCAAATCTAAGCATAAATTAAGTTAGCTTCCCCCAGATCTTTGGGTCTTTAATCCTCCCATTTCATGTAAAGCTCTAATCAAATGAGTTTATTATAGTCTTCTCTGTTAAACTCTCTTTTGTCACAGGACTGTTCACTGTAACATTTATGCTGGGCCAGGAAAGAGATATCACGCTTCATCTCCCTTTTTCCTCTCCAAACAAAGGTGTGTTTATTAATTAATGTCCTTTCATTCATGACTGGGTGATGTCTGAGATGAGAGCTTGACATAGATTGGTCAGCCTACAGGTGTATCTATTGAGGAGTATGTGCCTGGTCAGGGAAGCAAATTTACAAGTGGTTTGAAGTACGAGTTTTTTAACCACAGCTAAGCAACAATTTCCCTCTAAATCCATAAGATCAAAAAAAATTATAAAATATCCTCACTTTTGGTTTAATGGATGGCTTTGCATTTCTGTACTGTAGAATAAAATACTTGCTATAGACCGCAAAATCCACAGTTTTCCTCCTCTTATCCGTATTTCTCTTTTGCTTACCACACTCCAAGCGTAAGGTAGCTTTGTGCTACCCTTAGGACATGTTAGGCCCTGCCATTCAACATCTAGGCACTTGCTGGTTTCTCCTCCAAGAATCTCTCCTTACTTTGTTTGGTGCATTTTTTTTTCATTGGTAGTTCTGAGGTCAGATACAGAGAGCCCCCCTTTTTTATTGGTTGTTCAAAACATTACAAAGCTATTGACATATCATATTTCATACTTTAGATTCAAGTGGGTTATGAACTCCCATTTTCACCCCATATACAAATTGCAGAATCACATCGGTTACACATCCACATTTTTACATAATGCCATATTAGTAATTGTTGGATTCTGCTACCTTTCCTATCCTCTACTATCCCCCCTCCCCTCCCCTCCCATCCCATCTTCTCTCTCTATCCCATCTTTAACCACCTGTCACACAGGTGACTGAAGTCATTCGATTCCTGGTACTTTGTATCCTATCACTAATTTGCTATTGAAAATTATCATATGTAATTCCTTTCCACTTATCTCTCATCATCCACCTCTGCTTCCATTTTATTTACTACCTAATTTATACCTGTGAAGGGGAGAAAATCAAAATTCTTCCTCACTTTCATAAGAAGCAGACTTCTAAAACTAAAGATGGATTAATAAGAGAAAAACAAGCAAGTTTCTCAATGTGTGCAACACACATCATGAAGGAGAAGCTTTAGTTCAAAAATAACTCAAAGCGGTGACTTAAACTCTGACTTAATACAGTAAATTTTAGAGATGTGAGAAGACAATGGAAAGCAGTCTCAGTCTTCCAAAAGCAGGAAAGTTGTGAAAAGGAGGGATGTCTGTTCCCAGATTCTTCTGAGATCATTTCTGAGCTGATAAAAAAGTACTGTGAAGGTGGATTTACATCCTGATTTTAGGAGAGAAAAGGAGAATAAGGTATAAAAGAGGTGTGTGTGTGTGTGTGTGTGTGTGTGTGTGTGTGTGTGTGTAAATCTCTATCCTGCTTTTTAGCAAGCAGAAAGTCATAGAGTTCCCCTGTGTCTTCCCTTTTTTTTTTGGCTCTTTAATCCCTCATACTTGGTCTCCTCCACCTGAATCCCCAACACTTCAGCAACCGGTTCTCAATAAATATTTGGCATGCAGGAGTTCAATTAATGAATAAATTTATGAGTACATAAACAAGTCAGTTTTTTTAATCTGGGAAACCAAAGACTTGATGTAACATGCCTCTAAATCCTCTTCTGTTTCAGAGTATACAAACAACATTATGACTTATACTACAACAAAACCAATTCACCAAGCTTTCAGTCCTACAGTTTCAGGATGCCCTGTGGTTAGAGCTTCAGTGGAAATGTGGTAGAGGGAATTTGTATAGCTTGGAGTGTGGGAGGGGTATAGTGAAAATTTCATATCAAAGGTGAATATCCTATTGATCTTGCAAAATGATAGTTCAAAATTACTAAGTAAGTCAATTTTAACTGTTAATTAGCCCAATTTACTCGTTCCACAATGCATTTGCATATATATTTTAATATCATAACATCACATTGTATTTCATAAATATATCTAACTTGCTGACTGACAATCAAAAGTAAATTTTACATAGTGAGTTGGTATTTGCTAGGTAAATGATGAAGGCAGGAATTCCATCCAAGGGTAAAGTGAAGCTTGGATGAACATGAGAACATGAATATGCAGGAGTTAGTGAAAAGTGGGCATAGATATGGTAAAAACAAAAGAAAAAAATAGAGGAAAAGTCCACAGAAGAAGCAAGAAGTGTGAGTTGAAATGAGCTAATAAAGCCCATAATCCCTGCTTAGACCTAGGACAGGGTTCTATGGACAATGTAGAGTTTGATGGCTTTTGTTAGAAGATAATTTGCATTTTAATAGAGGTCAAGCTGACACTGAGTGGGATGGTGTAAATGGGGTGCCTCCAGACCCAGGAACACTTCACCTCCAAGAGGCAAGTGCAATTGTCCAGGTGAGGCATAACAAAGATCTTAAATTCACAAAGACAGTGAGAATGGAGAGAAGGAAACAGGCTTTACAATATTAATAGCGAAATTTAACAAAACAGGGTGACTATTTCAGTCAGTGTATTTCAAAGTCTAAACCAAATCTCTGAGTTAATTGATTGCCTTTATGCCTGGAATAGTCCCTGACTCCTGGACCACATATAATGGTTGAATTTGAGCTTGCAGCAGTTTAAATGCAGCTCCTTTGATCCATTTCTCTTCAGAGTCAGAGAGAGCTGGCAAGACAGGCTTGGAACCAACAGCCGCATATGTTCAAAGGAAGATATTGAATTGGCTCAGGTTTCTCATCTCTAGGCCAAGATGAATTTTCAAAGACAAACTTTCTTGAGTTTATGTGGAATTGCTTCTTGATGGACAAAGACATGTTTCTAATACCTTGAAAATAGGAAGGAGAAGGTGGCTGCACCCAATAATGATGATAATTGTTAGTGGATTATCTTCTGGTACAAAGAGTACTGGACTTAGAATCAAAAGGCCTGAACTTGAGAAAGTTCATAGCATCTACTACCTGTATCTTAAATTCTGTATATGTATTTTATCTCCCATCAACTAGTCATTTGACAAATACTTACTAAGGATATATTATGTACCAAACACTATATTGCATATATCAGGAAAAAAACTGACTAAGAAAATAGCAATTCAATTGACTCTTGAAGGTTGAGAAAATTTTCAACTAAAGAAAGGGAATGTATAGTGAAGGAAATCTGTCATGCGAAAGATAAGACCATATTCACAGGCCAGCTTACATGGCAGAGAAATCATGGTTTAAAGGGAAGAGCAACCAGGTTATCCCATGCCACCAATGGCACAGAGAGCTTAGACTCAAGGGAAGCTTCCTAGCAGCAGGTACAAGCTGAGCCTACATATCAAAGTAGCTGGTGACAGTGTTGAAAAACAGAGACCCTCTGCTTGTCCTGGTGAGCTCAATGTTTCTATCATTCTGCATCTGAGTATAACAGAAAATTCCATGCTGCAGAGAAGTACCTTTTCTGAGGAAGGATCTTTAGAGTGGCTCTGCTCCTGGCATCTTTAAGTGTGCCTGCTACCTGAATTATCACTTCATAAACATGAGGTATATAGTGTCCTGGGCCCCTTCTCCAAGGACCTGCTTCAAATGATCCCTAGCTCTACCCTACCCTTCATTAGGTTGCAAGAAACTGACTTATCTTCCAGCCTGAAATGATATAGTCACTAGGTAATTTAGACAATATCCAAATACTCTTTCTGAAAATTCAAAAAGAGAACACAAAAGCTGGTTTGGAAAACTAGGAAAAATAATTCACTTCCTGCAGTGTTATCCCATGTCACTATACTTCAGAATATGTCTCTCTCTGTACCAGGCTCCAAAAGTCCAAGTCTAAGGGGATGAAATAAAGACGGAGACAACCCCAACAATTTCTTCCCATACCTTCTCAAAGCCAACCTAGTCAAGAGGCAGAGGAGTAAATGGCTCAGAGAGCAGAAATGACCTTAGGGACTCCTGCAAGAGGATGATAAGCCAGTTCCCTTACAGCTTTGAGCAGAGGGTAGAAGAATTAAAGAGCTAGTCAGACAATGGCCAGCACATTAGCCAGGCCAGAGAAACTGCCTTTCATGACATGATAACTTTGCACTCCCAACCCTCTCTCTAAATTGACAGGTATTTGAGCCCAACTCATGGATGTTAAAGAGATTTATGTTGAAAGAAAAACTATACAGACTCTCATATGCATCATACGTTATGATCCCTTTTGAAACTGATTAATGGCAAGTTTTTAAATTATGAGTGCCATCTTGTGGGATCAATATTTGTTTGTAAAATTGACTTTACTGAATTTACTAAAAGAGTTGTAGGAAAAGGAAAGTTTTATGTGCTATGCTCACTGATAATAGCATTGAACAGGTAAAAAATTCTGCATTGTTAAGTCAAACTTGAGATCCAACACTTGAATTTCTAAAAAAGTGTAATTTATCTCACAAGACTGTTGAAAGAATTCAACATAAGATGTGAGATAGATAGATACAGGATCACCCTTTCCAACCAGCAGACTACTGCAGGAGGTCAAGCCCTGTGGCCCGGATCCACCCACACCACCCATGCAGGACCCAGGCTCAACAGTAGGCATTTGTCCACCACTCCACTAGCAGGCACCCACCTGAGCCCAGCCTCTGGCACAGGATCACCTCTTCTGACCTATAGACTACTGCAGGAGTCCAGTTCTGGTTCAGAGCAATTCACATCGATTATGCAAGACCCAGGTCCAGAGTAGGTCCAGGTTTGCCCCCAAACCTGGAAGCCTAAGCCTAACCCACTTCCATCTTAGGACATTGCAGTCATTGCCATAGCCTTCTCCATGCAGTAGGAACTTTTTGACAACAGACAAGGCCTAGAAGCAGCTGCATCTCAGAGAAGTCATCCCAAAGGGAGTGTGAGGTGCAGGCTTTCAGGCCCATCTCTTTAAGACATTGCTTCCGTCTTGGGGCACCTTAACTATTATCACAAGTTACTTCAGCTATTGCCACCACCAACTTTAGATGCAGTATCATACATTGAGGGACACCAGTAAAGTCTGGAAGCACAACATCAAGGTGAGGTACAGACAATCTGTATGAGTACTACAAGAATATAGGGGGAAAAAAACTGTAATATATCAGTTCCACACTGCAAGAAGGGAAGACACATAGATAACATAAAAAAAAAAAAAAAAAAACAATGGAGGAAAGTGTCCCAATGTCCCATACAAACCAGAATACTATAATACAGAACCCATGGACAGTGGAGTTGATAAAATGTCAAAGAAGGAGTTCAAAAGGTTCATAACTAAAACTGATCTATGAATTAAAGAATGACACAAATGAGCAAATACAGGCAAAAATTGATCAGTCAACAAAGAGATAAGAGAGCAAATACAGATAGCAAAAGACTACTTCAAGAGAGAGAGAGAGAGACTCTGAAAAAAAGCCAGTCATAAATTCTTGAAATGAAGGATACAATAAATCAAATAAAGAACTCAATAGAAAGCATAACTAACAGACTAGATCACTTGGAAGAAATAATGTCAGATAATAAAGACAAAGTGTACAGTCTAGAATATAAAGTTGATCACACAGTGAAGATGGTAAGAAACCATGAACAGAACATCCAAGAATTATGGAACAGCAACAAAAGACCAAATCTAAGAGATACTAGGATAGAGGAAGGCACAAAGTTTTAAACCAAAGGGATGTGCAATCTTTTCAATGAAATAATATCAGCAAATTTCCCAAGCTTGAGGAATGAGTTGAAAAACCAAATACAAGAGACTTACAGGACACCGAATGTACAAAATTATAACAGAACTAAACCAAGGCACATTACAATGATAATGCCTGGTATACAGAATAAGGATAGACTCTTAAAGCTGCAAGACAGGAAAAATCAGAACCCATATAGGGGGAGACCAATTTGGATCTCGGCAGATTTTTTTAACCCAGACCCTCAAAGCCAGGAGATTATGGAACAACATATACCAAGATCTGAAAGAAAATGAATGCCAAGCAAGGATCTTATATACAGAAAAATAAGCTTTAAATCTGATGATGAAATAAAAATCTTCCATGACAAACAAAAGTTAAAAGAATTTACAACTAGAAAGCCTGCACTATAGAACATCCTCAGCAAAATAAGAAGAAGAGGAAGAGGAAATGGAAAATAATTTTGAAAATCAGTAGAGGGAAGTATTACACTAAAGCAAAATTCAACCAGAGGAGAAACAAAATTATGTTAAATACCAAAAATAGCTGGGAATACAAATCATACCTCAATAATAATCCTGAACTCACCAATCAAAAGACATAGACTAGCAGATTGGATTAAAAAAAGATAAGAAAAAAAAAGAACCCAACAATATGCTGCCTCCAAGAGACTTATCTCATAGTAAAAGACATTGACAGACTGAAGGTGAAGGGGTGGGAAAAATCATACAAGTCACATGGACTATGGAAGCAAACAGGGGCTTCCATCCTCATATCAAATAAAGTAGACTTCAAGGAAAGCCAATTAAAAGGGATAAAGAATGGTGCTACATACTGCTCAAGGGAACCATATACCTAGAAGACTTAACAATTATAAATATATATGCTCCAACAAGGGAGGGTCTATGTTGATTAAAACAAAACAAAACAAAACAAAAACTCTTTTCAAGTTCAAGAGTGAAATAGACCTCAACACAATAATTTTGGGTGACTTTAACACAACTTTTTCATCACTAAATAGATCTTCCAAACAAAAGATGAACAAAGATACTATAGAACTCAATAATGTAATTAATAACTTAGACTTACCTGACATATATAGAGTACTTTATTCTTAGCAGCATATGGATCCTTGTCTAAAATAGACCATATACTATGCCACAAAGCAACTCTTAGAAAATACAAAGAAGTAGAGACACTATCTTGCATTCTATCAGGTCATAATGGAATGAAATTACAAATCAATGATAAAATAAAAAATAAAATACACTCAACACCTGGAGATTAAACCATATGCTACTGAATGAACAATGGGCTGCTTCTTTAAGGGGAAGATTAAAAAAATTAGAGGTGAATGAGAACACAGATACAACATATTGAAATCTCTGAGACACTATCAAAGCAGTTCTAAGAGAAAAGTTCACTGCATGGAGTTCATTCCTTAAAAGAAGAAAAAGTCAACAAATAAATGACATAACATTACATCTCAAAGCCCTAGGAAAAAAAGAACAAATCAACACCAAAAGGAGGAGAAGAAGGGAAATAATTAAAATCAGGGCTGAAATCAATGAAATTGAAACAAAAAAGCAATTGAAAAAATTGCAGAACAAAAACTTGGCTCTTTGAAAAAATAAATAAAATTAACAGACATGCTAATGAAGAGGAGAGAAAAAACTCAAATAACTAACCTATGGGATGGAAAAAGGAAATATCACAACAGACACTATAGAAATACAGAGAAATACAGAAGATAATTAGAAATAATTTTGAAAATTTGTATGGCAATACAGTAGAGAATGTCAAAGGCATTGACAAATTTCTAGAGTAGTATAATTTGCTCAAATTGAATCAGGATGCTATACACAATTTAAACAGATCAATTTCAAGTAACAAAATAGAAGATGCCAATATCGTCATTTTGATGATGTTAGTTCTGCCTATCCATGAACAGGGTATATTTTTCCATCTTCTAAGATCTTCTTCTATTTCTCTCTTTAGGGTTCTGTAGTTTTCATTGTATAAGTCTTTCACCTCTTTTGTTAGGTTGATTCCTAAGTATTTTATTTTTTGGGGGGATATTGTGAATGGAGTGGTTGTCCTCATTTCCATTTCAGAGGATTTGTTGCTGATATACAGGAATGCCTTTGATTTATGCGTGTTGATTTTATATCCTGCCACTTTGCTGAATTCATTTATTAGCTCTAATAGTTTCTTTGTAGACCCTTTTGGGTCTGCTAGGTATAGAATCATGTCATCTGCGAATAGTGATAATTTAAGTTCTTCTTTTCCTATTTTTATGCCTTTAATTTCTTTCGTCTGTCTAATTGCTCTGGCCAGTGTTTCGAGAACTATGTTGAACAGAAGTGGTAAGAGAGGGCATCCCTGTCTTGTTCCAGATTTTAGAGGGAATGCCTTCAATTTTTCTCCATTCAGAATGATGCTAGCCTGAGGCTTAGCATAGATTGCTTTTACAATGTTGAGGTAAGTACCTGTTATCCCTAGTTTTCCTAGCGTTTTGAACATAAAGGGATGCTGTACTTTGTCGAATGCTTTTTCTGCATCTATTGAGATGATCATATGGTTCTTATTTTTGAGTCTATTGATGTGGTGAATAACATTAATTGATTTCCGTATATTGAACCAGCCTTGCATCCCAGGGATGAATCCTACTTGATCATGGTGCACAATTTTTTTGATATGTTTTTGAATCCGATTTGCCAGAATTTTATTGAGGATTTTTGCATCTAGGTTCATTAGAGATATTGGTCTGTAGTTTTCTTTCTTTGAAGTGTCTTTGTCTGGTTTAGGAATTAGGGTGATGTTGGCCTCGTAGAATGAATTTGGAAGTTCTCCCTCTTTTTCTATTTCCTGAAATAGCTTGAAAAGTATTGGTATTAGTTCCTCTTTAAAGGTTTTGTAAAACTCTGCTGTATACCCATCCGGTCCTGGGCTTTTCTTAGTTGATAGTCTTTTGATGGTTTCTTCTATTTCCTCATTTGATATTGGTCTGTTTAGGTTGTCTATATCCTCCTGCCTTAATCTGGGCAGGTCATATGACTTAAGAAATTTATCCATGCCTTCACTATCTTCTATTTTATTGGAGTATAAGGATTCAAAATAGTTTCTGATTATCTTCTGTATTTCTGAAGTGTCTGTTGTGATATTGCCTTTTTCATCCCGTATGCTAGTAATTCGATTTCTCTCTCTTCTTCTCTTCGTTAGCATGGCTAAGGGTCTGTCGATTTTATTTATTTTTTCAAAGAACCAACTTTTAGTTTTGTCAATCTTTTCAATTATTTCTTTTGTTTCGATTTCATTAATTTCAGCTCTGATTTTAATAATTTCTTGCCTTCTACTTCTTTTGCTGTTGTTTTGCTCTTCTTTTTCTAGGATTTTGAGATGGAGTATGAGATCATTTATTTGTTGGTTTTTTCTTTTTTTAAGGAATGAACTCCAAGCAATGAATTTTCCTCTTAGAACTGCTTTTAATATGTCCCATAGATTCTGATATGTTGTGTCTGTGCTTTCATTTATCTCTAAGAATTTTTTAATTTCCTCCTTGATGTCTTCTATAACCCATTGATCATTTAGTAACCAATTGTTCATTCTCCAAGTGATGCATGTTTTTTCCTTCCTTCTTTTATCGTTGATTATCAGTTTCATTCCATTATGATCGGATAAGATGCATGGTATTATCTCCACTCCTTTATATTGTCTAAGAGTTGCCCTGTGACATAATATATGATCTATTTTTGAGAAGGATCCATGTGCTGCTGAGAAAAAAGTGTAACTGCTTGATGTTGGGTGGTATATTCAATATATATCAATTAAGTCTAGGTTATTAATTGTGTTATTGAGTTCTATAGTTTCCTTATTCAACTTTTGTTTGGAAGATCTGTCTAGTTGTGAGAGAGGTGTGTTGAAGTCTCCCATGATTATTGTATGTTGGTCTATTAGACTCTTAAACTTGAGAAGAGTTTGTTTGATGAACATAGCTGCACCATTGTTTGGGGCATATATATTTATGATAGTTATGTCTTGTTGGTGTATGGTTCCCTATTACCAAAAGTTCTCTATAGGTTTAATGCAATGCCAATCAAAATCCCAATGGCATTTCTTATAGAAATAGAGAAAGCAATCATGAAATTCATATGGAAAAATAAAAGACCCAGAATAGCAAAAACAATGCTAAGCAGGAAGGGTGAATCAGGTGGTATAGCAATACCAGACTTCAAACTATACTACAGAGCCATAGTAACAAAAACAGCATGGTACTGGTACCAAAACAGGCGGGTGGACCAATGGTACAGAATAGAGGACACAGAAACCAATCCACAAAACTACAACTATCTTATATTTGATAAAGGGGCTAAAAGCATGCAATGGAGGAAGGATAGCATCTTCAACAAATGGTGCTGGGAAAACTGGAAATCCATATGCAACAAAATGAAACTGAATCCCTTTCTCTCGCCATGCACAAAAGTTAACTCAAAATGGATCAAGGAGCTTGATATCAAATCAGAGACACGGCGTCTGATAGAAGAAAAAGTCGGCTACGATCTACATACTGTGGGGTCGGGCTCCAAATTCCTCAATAGGACACCCATAGCACAACAGTTAATAACTAGAATCAACAAATGGGACTTACTCAAACTAAAAAGTTTTTTCTCAGCAAAAGAAACAATAAGAGAGGTAAATAGGGAGCCTACATCCTGGGAACAAATCTTTACTCCTCACACCTCAGATAGAGCCCTAATATCCAGAGTATACAAAGAACTCAAAAAATTAGACAATAAGATAACAAATAACCCAATCAACAAATGGGCCAAAGACATGAACAGACACTTCTCAGAGGAGGACATACAATCAATCAACAAGTACATGAAAAAATGCTCACCATCCCTAGCAGTCAGAGAAATGCAAATCAAAACCACCCTAAGATACCATCTCACTCCAGTAAGACTGGCAGCCATTATGAAGTCAAACAACAACAAGTGCTGGCGAGGATGTGCGGAAAAGGGTACACTTGTTCATTGTTGGTGGGACTGCAAATTGGTGCAGCCAATCTGGAAAGCAGTATGGAGATTTCTTGGAAAGCTGGGAATGGAACCACCATTTGACCCAGCTATTCCCCTTCTCGGTCTATTCCCTAAAGACCTAAATAGAGCATGCTACAGGGACACTGCTGCATCGATGTTCATAGCAGCACAATTCACAATAGCAAGACTGTGGAACCAACCTAGATGCCCTTCAATAGACGAATGGATAAAAAAAATGTGGCATTTATACACAATGGAGTATTACTCTGCATTAAGAAATGACAAAATCATAGAATTTGGAGGGAAATGGATGGCATTAGAGCAGATTATGCTAAGTGAAGCCAGCCAATCTCTAAAAAACAAATGCCAAATGTCTTCTTTGATATAAGGAGAGTAACTAAGAACAGAGTAGGGACGAAGTGCATGAGAAGAAGATTAACATTAAACAGGGATGAGAGGTGGGAGGGAAAGGGAGGGAGAAGGGAAATTGCATGGAAATGGAAGGAGACCCTTAGGGTTATACAAAATTACATATAAGAGGTAGTGAGGGGAAAGGGAAAAATAATACAAGGGGGAGATATGAACTGCAGTAGAGTGGGTAGAGAGAAAAGAGGGGAGGGGAGGGGAGGGGAGGGGGATAGTAAAGGATAGGAAAGGCAGCAGAATACAACAGACCCTAGTATGGCAATATATAAATCAATGGAAGTGTAACTGATGTGATTCTGCAATTTGTATACGGGGTAAAAATGGGAGTTCATAACCCACTTGAATCAAAGTGTGAAATATGATATATCAAGAACTATGTAATGTTTTGAACAACCAACAATAAAAATAAATAAATAAATAAATAAATAAATAAAAAATAGAAGATGCCATCAAAAGTCTACCAACCAAGAAAAGCTTAGGTTTGGATGGATACACAGCCGAGTTCTATAAGACCTTTAAAGAAGAACTAATACAAATACTCTTCAATTTATTTCAGGAAATAGAAAAAGAGGGAGCATTTTTGAATTCATTCTATGAGGCCAATATCACCCTGATTCCAAAACCAGGAAAAGACACAACAAAAAAAGAAAACTTCGGACCAGTGTTTCTAATGAACATAGATGCAAAAATTCTCAATAAAATTCTGGCAAATCAAATACAAAAACATATCAAGGAGATCAAGCATCAAGATCAAGTGGAATTCATCCCAGGGATGCAAGGGTGGTTCAACATGTGGAATCAATAAATATAATTCATCACATCAATAGACTTAAACATAAGAATCATATGATCATCTCAATAGATGCAGAAAAAGCATTTGACAAAATACAGCACCACAGTATGTTAAAACACTAGAACATCTAGGGATAACATGAACATATCTCAACATCAAAAAGGCTATCTATACTAAGCCCTAGGCCAACATCATTCTAAATGGAGAAAAATTGAGGGCATTTCCTCTAAAGACTGGAATAAGACAGGGATGCACTCTTTCACCACTTCTATTAAAATAGTTTTTGAAACATTGGCCAGAGCAATTAGACAAAATAAATTAAAGGGATACACATAGGAAAATAAGAACTCAAATTGGCACTATTTGCTGATGATATTTTTCCATACTTAGAAGACCCTAAAAGTTCCACCAGAAAACTTCTAGAACTAGTAGATGAATTCAGCAAAGTAGCAGGATATAAAATCAACACCCATAAATCAAGGACATTTCTGTATATCAGTGACAAATCCATAGAAAGGGAAACAACAAAAACTAACGAATTTACAATAGCCTCAAAAAGAAACAAACAAACAAATAAATAAATAAACAAAATACTTGGGAATCAACTTAAGGAAAGGGGTGAAAAGATCTATATAATAAAAATTATAGAACTCTAAAGAAAAAAGTCAAAGAATATCTTAGAATGGAAAGATCTACCTTGCTCTTGGATAAGCAGAATTAATATTGTCAAAATGACCATACTTCCAAAATCAATATACAGATTTAATGCAATTCTGATCAAAATCCCAATGACATTCATCATAGAAATATAAAAAGCAGTCAGGAAATTTATCTGGAAAAATAAGACATCCAGAATAGCTAAAGCAATCCTTAGTAGGAAGACTGAGATAGGTGGCATCACTATACCAGACCTTCAACTATGCTACAGAGCATTAGTAAGAAAACCAGCATGGTATTGGCACCAGAACAGACTGGTAGACAAATGATACAGAATAGAGGACACAGAGACTGACCCACAAAATTGCAATTATCTTATATTAGGCAAAGGTGCCAAAAACATGCATTGGAGAAAAGATAGCCTCTTCAAATGGTGCTGGGAAAACTGGAAATCCATATGCAACAAAATGAAGTTAAACCCCCTCTCTCTCACCATACACAAAACTCAACTCAAAATGGGTCTAGGAAATAGGGATAAAACTAGAGACCCTGCATCTAATAGAAAAAATAATAGACCCTAATCTCCATCATGTAGAATTAGGCCCCAACTTTCATAATAAGACTCCTATAGCACAAGAATTAAACCCAAGAATCAATAAATGGGATGGAATCAAACTAAAAAGTTTCTTCTCAGCAAAAGAAACAATCTGTGAGGTGAATCATGGGAGCAAATCTTTACCCCTCACACATCAGATAGAGCACTAACCTCTAGGGTATATAAAGAACTCAAAAAGCTAAACACTAAAAATACAAATAACTCAATCAATAAATGGGCCAAGGACCTGAACAGGCACTTCTCAGAAGATGATATATGATCAATCAACAATATATTAAAAAATGTTCATAATCACTAGCAATTAGAGAAATGCAAATCAAAACTTCTCTAAGATTTAATCTCTCTCCAGTCAGAACAGCAGCTATTATTAAGACAAACAATAATAAGTGTTGGCAAGGATGTGGGGAAAAAGGTACACTCATACATTGCTGATGGGACTGCAAATTGGTGCAGCCAATATGGAAAGCAGTATGGAAATTTCTTGGAAAATTAGGAATGGAAGCATCATTTGACCCAATTATCCCTCTCCTTGGTATACCCAAAGGACTTAAAAACAGCATACTACAGGGACACAGCCACATCAATGTTTATAGCAGCACAATTCACAATTCCTAAACTGTGGAACCAACTTAGATTCCCTTAAATAGAGGAAAGGATAAAAAATGTGGCATATATACACAATGTAATATTACTCCACATGAAAGAGAATAAGATCATGGCATTTTTAGGTAAATGGATGGAGTTAGAGAACATAATGCTAAGGGAAGTTAGCCAATCCAAAAAAAAAAAAAAATGCCGAATATTTTCTCTGATTTAAGGAGGCTGACTCATAATTGGGTAGGGAGAGGGAGCATGGGAGGAACAGACAAACTCTAGATAGGGTAGAGGGGTTGGAGGGAAAGAGAGGGGGAATGGGATTAGAAATGATGATGGAATGTGATGAACATTATTATCCAAAGTACATGTATGAAGACACAAATTGGTGAATATACATTGTATACAACCAGAGATATGAAAAACTGTGCTCTATATGTATAATAAGAATTGTAATGCATTCTGTTCTCATATGTAAATAAAAACTAATTTAAAAGAAGATATAAGAGAAATATATGGATGGATGAATGAATGATAAATAGATGACATACTTTTAGATAGATAGATGGATAGCTAGATTATATAGGTGTAATGATTAAAAAACAATAAAAGTTACAGTACGTTAAGTGTACAGGGCCAAAAAAATACATTTCTAATACAGGTACATATTACAGCAGGAGAACCCCGGTCAATGAAAAAGTAATAAAATAATTCAACAACAAAGCAGGAGGGAGATAAACAAGGAATAGATAATAAAATGAATTATATGCTGAGACTTGAACGATGGAAAGGAAACAATCATTTACAGTTATTAGAGAAGAATATTTTTGAAAAGAAGGATTAGCAAGTACCAAAGTCTGCAGTAACTAGGAGCTGGTTATATTTACACAGAA
Organism: Callospermophilus lateralis; assembly: GCF_048772815.1. Taxonomy (NCBI): domain Eukaryota; kingdom Metazoa; phylum Chordata; class Mammalia; order Rodentia; family Sciuridae; genus Callospermophilus; species Callospermophilus lateralis. Next base: position 92,631,440 of record NC_135306.1, on the reverse strand, counting down.
AGTGATAGCAGCGGGACCAAAACTTGTAAATAAGGGGAATAATGATAGCAAAGAGGTACAAAAGGCAGGCTGGCCCAACTTAATGTGAACCCTGTGAGATGTAGTTAAGAGTTTGTATTCCAGTCTAAGTGTACAGAGAATACAGTGAAGTAGGTTTAGCTAGACATAGGTAGGATCATTGGGAGTGACAAGGAGGCACACTGGAGTTAGATGTGAGCAAGGACTTGCTAAAGTCATACTGCTGAATGAATTGTTAATTTGAAACATTAGGGATTGTAGTAAAGGAAAGGCACATGGCTAGAAGGCAAGCTAAAGCTGATGTTCACTTTCCGAGTTTCCAGTCAACAATACAGCACTGTGGGTAGGTAAGCAGCCTCTTAGGTCAGTCTGTTTAAATTTTAATATTGATAGTACATTTTTAACTTTGTAACCTTGAGCAATTTTACCAGTCTTAAATTCATAGTGTAATGGATGTTTAAAGCTGTATCAGCTACACAATGATATTAGGAGAGTTTAACATTATGAGGAATATATGCTGATCAGTACAGTGTCTGACACATATTATGGCTTAAGAAATGGCATGCAGACATCTGTGATGGGTGAATAAGGGTCTCAGAAAATCCCCTCCACAAACAAATAATCAATAAATGTGACTTTATTAAATTTAAAACCTGTGCTCTGCAGAAGAAACTTTTCAGAGATAGAAAAGATAAGCCACAAACTGAAAGAGTATTTGGTAAAACATGTATCTGATAAGGGAATACAAAAAAGAACTCTTAAAATAAATCAACTAACCTAGGTGCCCTTCAATAGATGAATAAATGGATACCAAAAAAATGTGATTATACACACACACACACACACACACACACAGTGGAATATTACTCAGTCTTAAAGAAGAATGAAATTATGGTATTTGCCAGTAAATGGATGGAGCTAGAGAGTATCATGCTAAGGAAAATAAACCAATCCCAAATACCAAAAGTTGAACGTTTTATTTGATATGCAAATGCTAATTCACAATTAAGGGGGGTGGCTAGGGAAGAGTAGAGTAACTTTAGATTAGGTAGAGAGGAGTTAAGGGAGAGAAACGGGTAAGGAAGTAGAAAGAATAGTAGAATGAATCAGGTATTATTACGCTAGGTACATAAATAACTATACAACCAGTGGGATTCTACATGTATAACCAGAAGAATGAGAAGCTATACTCCATTACATATAATTGCATCAAAGTGCATTCTACTCTCATGTATAACTAATTAAAAAATTTTTTTAAAGAAGTCATTACAATAAAATAAGAAGGATGGACATGGTGACGCATGCCTGTAATCCCAGCGGTTTGGGAGGCTGAGGCAGAAGCATCACAAGTTGAAAGCCAGCCTCAGCAAAGGTGAGGCACTAAGCACTAAGCAACTCAGTGAGATCCTGTCCCTAAGTGAAATACAAAATAGGGCTGGGGATGTGGCTCAGTGTTTGAGTGCCCCTGAGTTCAATCCTTAGTGCAAAAAAAAAAAAAAGTAAGAAAAACAGCTTTCAATTGTACAAAACACCTGCACAGACACTTTACCAAAAGTATATGGGTGTCAAATAAGAATAAAAAAATATGCTCAACATCATTTGTCATCAGAGAAATACAAATTAAAACAACAATGTGATACTACAGACCGATTAGAGTGTCTGAAAAGTAAAACACTGCCAATGCCAGATGCTGGTGAGAATATGAAGCAACAGGAACTCTTATTAATTGCTGCTAGAAATGCAAAGTGATACAGCCACTTTGGAAGGCAGTTTAGCAATTTTTTACAAAGCTAAATATGATCTTATGGTATCATCAAATAATTGCACTTTGGTATTTATGCAAATAAATTGAAAACTCATGTCTACCAAACATCAGAACTTGCATGTATATAGCAGCTTCATTGTATATAGCAGCTTCATTCATCATTACCTAAATTTGGAAGCAACCAATATGTCATTCAATAGATGAATATATAAACAAAATATGGTATTCCTTCTGATGAAGCATTATCCAGTGATAAAAGTCACAAAAGTGTAGAGAAAAAGTCTACATGGATATTGCTAAATCAAAAAAAATCTGAAAAGGCTTTATACTGTGTGATTCTAACTCTATGACATACTTTGAAAAGGTCAAGCTATAGTGACAGTGAAAGTCTTAAGGGTTGCCAAGGTTTGAGGGAAGGGAGGAATATATGAATAGGTAGAGTATAGGGCAATTTTAGGGTGGGAAAACTATTCTGTATAATACTGTAATGGTGGCTGTAAGTCACTATGCATTTGTTAAAAGCCATAGAATGTATAAAAAGAGAAGTGACTGTTAATGTATGCTATGGACTTTAATGAGTGATTGTCATGAGTGAGCTATGCCATTAAGTTAGACCAAACACATTTGGGTCTTTCCACAATGCAAGAATTTATTGAATAACAATAAATTCACAAGCTGTATCACTTTTATCATTGTAATTCATGGAAAACTCAAGGGTTTTATGCAGTGATAAACCAGAAAATCATAGGTTCTTTAATTTCAACCACAATTTCTTATGCTGTTAATACTCAAGTTGCACATAATACTTTACACAAACACCTATATCTATATATCTACATATATATATATATATATATATATATACATACATATATATGCATATCTCTCTCTCTCTCTCTCTCTCTCTCTCTCTCTCTATATATATATATATATATATATATATATATATATCAGAAAGACTAAGAGAGGGTTAAGGTAGCCACAGGGTAACAGTATGCTGGGCCAAGAATAAAGGCAAAATAGCAGATGCAAATGCAAAGTACAGATACAAAGACTCACTGTAGGTGGTCAGATAAGTGTTTTTTATTTACTTTTTTGTTGATTTTTAAAAAAATAAATGACAGTGGAATACATTACAATTCATATCACACATATAGAGCACAATTTTTTTATATTTCTGATTGTATATAAAGTATGTTCACACCAATTCCTATCTTCATACATGTACTTTGGATAATGAACCATTTCCACTGAGTTGTTAGGGTTCAGACAGACCTCATTTTCAGTGTCAGCTCAAAGTATCAGCCTAAGGGGTCAGTTTGAAGTAAATCATGCATCTTCCAGAGCAGAAAAAAGCTTGCTGAGTAGAATCCCAGAGGCAGAGAACTAAAAGTCCATCATTGTGGTGATTTTCCTTGATAAGACTTGTGATGAGTGACCAGGTTAGTGTGCTGCAATATCCATCCTTGGGGAAGATTTCTTTTATGAATTTTAGGAGAAGGGGTTTCTTATGGTAAGGTTGATAAGCTCCTGGATCTCGTGTTTCAGATATGATTTGGGATGCCCATGTGTTCAGGTGTTCCTGATTTACGTTGATAAGTTGGCAAGAAAAAAATATTTATCAATTTGTGCATTATGGTTGGGCTGAGCAGATGGTGATTGTTTATTTTGTACATACAAGGTGTAGAATCATTATATCTTTGCACTTGTACTCAAAATGTAGTAACTCAGAGCAAACCAATACTTTATAAAATGAAATAACTCATGGTTAGGCATAGCCTAAAACTACTGTTCTATATATCATGAAGTAACTCAGAACAGGGTGCAGATTTTGTTCCACAATATAATGTATTAATATCAGCTCATCCATTTGTTGCAATTGCCCATGTTAATACATTATTGCAGAATATGTTAGCAATATACTATAAAATATTTTTGTGCTTTCTGAAAGCCTATATCCTCTCAGAAACATGAAGTCTATTAATTTTTAAAAAGGCAATGATAAAACTTGACACAATTGTCAGAATTAACCACTCAGTACTCTGGAAATTGGCCAACGGTATGCACCAAATTGAGATGCATTTATTCAGGGAAACAAACAGGGTAGAAACTCAAAACACTGGGAATTGCTGTTAGTCCCAGGCTCTTTCCATTTTTCCTATCAGCCTCAGTTACAGGGAAATTTAGTTCATGAGTTGGGAAGACCCAAGGAATCAGCAGCCTTGTTGCATTAAATAATCCAGATTTTTAAAAATGGAATAATGTATAATCCCATTAATATGATATTCTTGAAAATGCCAAATTATAGAAATGTCAAGCAGATAGTGGTTGCCTGGGGGGAAAGGGTGGTTCTACAAAGGGGAAACAGGAGGGAATTTATGAGGTGTTAGACATTTCTCTGATATATTTTTGTAATGGTTCTATATCTTCCAAAAAGAAAATATACTATTTATGGAAATAAAAATGTAAATAAGAAAAAAGTCTGAATCTTATAAAAATATGCATACACTATTGAACAAATAGGCACTTTAATTGATTTAGAGGAAATTAAGGTTGCATTGCCTCACCAAATCAATTAATATTTTTCTTCTCATTATAGATAAGTATATATACATATGTATATTAGTTTATGCATTTTTATAAGGTTTACACATTATATATACATAATGGCAATAGTAAGGGTACCTAAACCCTTAGAGTTAATCAAAGCTAAACGCATGAGATATTGAATAAATTAAATAAGCATTATGTATTAAAATGTCATAATGATTGGAAAGTAAAACCATCTTCATTTTTCTTGTATTGTCATATTATTGTTTAAGCAAAAATAAATATTAAAAAATATCAAAATAATACATAGAACTACTGAATAAAAATATGGCATCTCAGTATTTTTTTTTTAGAAAAAGAACAATTACATTTCTGTATATTAGTAGAAAACAATTTTGAGGCTTTTTGATATTTAGAATTATCTTTATTTTGAAATAATTCACCCACAATGCAGTTAAAAATGTTAATTGTACAATTTGATGAATTTTGAGAATGCAGTTGGTCATGTAATCATCACCATATTTATGATAAATTTTTTCCTTCATTTCTAAAATTTTCCTCAAAGTCCTTTGTACCTCCCCTACAATTTCAGTCCCTGGCAAACCTTAACTTGCTGAACTCTATCAATAGTTTTACATTTTCTAGAAGTTTATTTTTTAAAAAGGAATAAAAAATCTATGCAGTCTCTTGTGCTTGTTCCCCTCCCACCACCTACTGCATACACTTTAGAATAATAAAAATTAAGATGTAGTGTGAGTTCATTTATTTGTTGGTTTTTTCTTTTTTTGAGGAATAAACTCCAGGAAATGAATTTCCCTCTTAAAAGTGCTTTCATTGTGTCCCATAGATTCTGGTATGTTGTGTCTGTATTGTCGTTTATCTCTAGGAATTTTTTGATTTCCTCCTTTATATCTTCTGTAACCCATTGATCATTCAGTAACATATTGTTCATTTTCCAGGTGATGCAGGATTTTTCCTTCCTTCTTTTAACATTGATTTCCAGTTTCATTCCATTATGGTCAGATATGGTGCATGGTAATATCTTCACACCTTTATATTTACTCAGAGTTGCCCTATGGCATAATATATGGTCTATCTTTGAGTAGGATCCATGTGCTGCTGAGAAGAATGTGTATCCACTTGATGATGGTTGATATATTCTATATATGTCGGTTAAGTCTAGGTTATTGATTGCGTTATTGAGTTTTATAGTTTCTTTGTTCAGCTTTTGTCTAGAGGATCTGTCCAATGGCGAGAGCAGTGTGTTGAAGTCCTCCATAATTATTGTGTTGTGGTCTATTTGACTCTTGAACTTGAGGAGAGTTTGTTTTATGAACGTTGCAGCACCATTGTTTGGTGCATACAAATTGATAATTGTTATGTCTTGATGGTGGATGGTTCCTTTTAACAGTATATAGTGTCCTTCTTTATCCCTTTTGATTACCTTAGGTTTGAAGTTGACTTTATTCGATATGAGTTCAAAAAATAGAAAAAGAAGGAGCTCTTCCAAATTTATTCTATGAGGCCAACATAACCCTGATCCCAAAACCAGACAAAGACACTTCAAAGAAAGAAAACTATAGACCAATATCTCTAATGAACTTAGATGCAAAAATTCTCAATAAAATTCTGGCGAATCGAATGCAAAAGCATATCAAAAAAATTGTGCACCATGATCAAGTAGGATTCATCCCTGGGATGCAAGGCTGGTTCAATATACGGAAATCAATAAATGTTATTCACAACATCAATAGACTTAAAGATAAGAACCATATGATTATCTCGATAGATGCAGAAAAAGCATTTGACAAAGTACAGCATCCCTTTATGTTCAAAACACTAGAAAAACTAGGGATAACAGGAACTTACCTCAACATTGTAAAAGCTATATATGCTAAGCCTCAGGCTAGCATCATTCTAAATGGAGAAAAACTGAAGGCATTCCCTCTAAAATCTGGAACTAGACAGGGATGCCCTCTCTCACCACTTCTATTCAATTTAGTTCTTGAAATACTAGCCAGAGCAATTAGACAGACAAAAGAAATTAAAGGCATAAAAATAGGAAAAGAAGAACTTAAATTATCGCTATTTGCGGATGACATGATAATATACTTAACAGACCCAAAAGGGTCTACAAAGAAACTGCTAGAGTTAATAAATGAATTCTGCAAAGTGGCAGGATATAAAATCAACACACATAAATCAAAGGCATTCCTGTATATCAGCAACAAAACTTCTGAAATGGAAATGAGGAAAACCACTCCATTCACAATATCCTCAAAAAAAAATAAAATACTTGGGAATCAACTTAACAAAAGAGGTGAAAGATTTATACAATGAAAACTACAGAATCCTAAAGAGAGAGATAGAAGAAGATCTTAGAAGATGGAAAAATATACCCTGTTCATGGATAGGCAGAACTAACATCATCAAAATGGCGATATTACCCAAAGTTCTCTACAGGTTTAATGCGATGCCAATCAAAATCTCAACGGCATTTCTTGTAGAAATAGATAAAGCAATCATGAAATTCATATGGAATAACAAAAGACCCAGAATAGCAAAAGCAATTCTAAGCAGGAAGTGTGAATCTGGAGGTATAGCGATACCAGAGTTCAAACTGTACTACAAAGCAATAGTAACAAAAACAGCATGGTACTGGTACCAAAAGAGGCAGGTGGATCAATGGTACAGAATAGAGGACACAGAAACCAATCCACAAAATTACAACTTTCTTATATTTGATAAAGGGGCTAAAAACATGCAATGGAGGAAGGATAGCATCTTCAACAAATGGTGCTGGGAAAATTGGAAATCCATATGCAACAAAATGAAACTGAATCCCTTTCTCTTGCCATGCACAAAAGTTAACTCAAAATGGATCAAGGAGCTTGATATCAAATCAGAGACCCTGCACCTGATAGAAGAAAAAGTTGGCTATGATCTACATATTGTGGGGTCAGGCTCCAAATTCCTTAATAGGATGCCCATAGCACAAGAGTTAATAACAAGAATAAACAAATGGGACTTACTTAAAGTAAAAATTTTTTTCTCAGCAAGAGAAACAATAAGAGAAGTAAATAGGGAGCCTACATCCTGGGAACAAATCTTTACTCCTCACACTTCAGATAGAGCCCTAATTTCCAGAATATACAAAGAACTCAAAAAATTAAACAATGAGATAACAAAAAACCCAATCAACAAATGGGCCAAGGACCTGAACAGACACATCTCAGAAGAGGACATACAATCAATCAATAAGTACATGAAAAAATGCTCACCATCTCTAGCAGTCAGAGAAATGCAAATCAAAACCACCCTAAGATACCATCTCACTCCAGTCAGATTGGCAGCCATTAGGAAGTCAAACAACAATAAGTGCTGGCGAGGATGTGGGGAAAAGGGTACACTTGTACATTGCTGGTGGGACTGCAAATTGGTGGGCCAATATGGAAAGCAATATGGAGATTCCTGGGAAAGCTGGGAATGGAACCACCATTTGACCCAGCTATCTCCCTCCTCAGACTATTCCCTGAGGACCTTAAGAGAGCATACTATAGGGATACTGCCACATCAATGACCATAGCAGCACAATTCACAATAGCTAGACTGTAGAACTAACCTAGATGCCCTTCAATAGATGAATGGATAAAAAAATGTGGCATCTATACACAATGGAGTATTATGCAGCACTAAAAATGACAAAATCATGGAATTTGCAGGGAAATGGATGGCATTAGAGCAGATTATGCTAAGTGAAGCTAGCCAATCCTTAAAAAACAAATGCCAAATGTCTTCTTTGATTTAAGGAGAGCAACTAAGAACTGAACAGGGGGAAAGAGCATGAGGAAAAGTTTAACTTTAAACTGAGATGAGTGATGGGAGGGAAAGGGAGAGAGAAGGGAAATTGCATGGAAACGGAAGGAAACCTTCATAGTTATACGAAATCACATATATGAGGTTGTGAGGGGAAAGGGGGGGGGGAGGGAGAAAACTGAACAACAACAGATGAGGTAGAGAGGGAAGATGGGAGGGGAGGGGAGGGGGGATAGTAGGGGATAGGAAAGGCAGCAGAATACAACAGTCACTAATATGCCATTATGTAAACATTATGAATGTGTAACTGATGTGATTCTGCAATTTGTATTTGGGGTAAAAATGGAAGTGCATAACTCACTTGAATAAAATGTATGAAAGATGAAAAAAATAAAATAAAATAAAAGAATAATAAAAATTAAATATAATACAACTAGTGCTACTGATGAAGCAAAACAACAGAAAAGAACAAGCTTTTCTTGTTGAAAGCAATCACTTGGAAAGATTTTGTCATTTTTTAATGAAATTAAACAAATATATTCTTATATTATAAAGTGGTGATCTGTAGTCATCCATGCAGGACCCTCAGCCCCAGTGTCTGAGCAGGATTCCCAGCATTCAGTGCCTGTGCAGGACACCTGGCCACTCACCCGTGTAGGACCCCCAGTCACCACTCCCATGTGGACCCTCATACCAATGTGGGGCTCCCCTGGCCACCTCCATCTTGGGACACTGCAGCCACTGTATAGTCCCCTACACAATAGCCTGTACCTGGGGACACTGGACAGGGTCTGGAGACAGCTGCCTGCCACAGCACTGCATGCCATTGAGCTGCATCTCTGAGCACACCGCCCAGTGACACCACCCAGCCCACCCAGATGCCCCAACTCTGAAAATGTCCACCTCCATCTTGGGACACCTTTGTTATACAGGAAGGGAAAGATTACTTCAATAAGGAGATAGAGATTCTAGAAAAAGAAATCCTTGAAATGAAGGAAACAATAAACCAAAGTAAAAACTCAATAGAAAGCATCACCAACAGATTAGATCACTTGAAAGACAGAACCTCAGATAATGAAGACAAAATATATAATCTTACAAATAAAGGTGACCACTCAGTGAAGATGTTAAGAAGCCATGAGCAGAACATCCAAAAATTATGGGATAACAAGAAAAGACCAAATTTAAGAATTATTGGGGTCAAGGAAGGCATAGAGTTATAAACCAAAGGAATGAACTATCATAAACCAAAGGAATGAACTATCTATTCAATGAAATAATATCAAAATATTTTCCAAACATGTAGGATTAATTGTGAAATTAAATACAAGTGGCTTATAGGACACCAAACATACAAAATCACAACTGATATACACCAAGTCACATTATAATGAAAATGCTTAACATACAGAATAAGGAGAGAATATACATACACACAAACACACACACACACACACACAGAGCAAGGGACTTTAAGAAAATATATGAAGAATTTCTACAAATCAGTAAGTAAAAGGCAGAGAACACAGCAAAAAAAAAAAAAAAGTGTTTCAAGTCTTAAATGAGGATTTCACAGGAGAAATTTACCCATATGACTAGTATGTATATGAAAAGGTGCTCAAATTTCTTAGTCATAGGGGAAATATTGATTTAAAGCACAACAAGACATTATTCCACAGTGATCAATGTGGCTAAAGTGAAATAACAGAAAAATCAATAACAGTTTCTATTACATGTGTTTTATTATTAATCAACACAATTGAAGTCTCCATATCTTACACTTTGAATTGTAAATTTGTAAAAGTACTTCACAAAAATATTTAATAGCATATATTAAAACCAAATGTACAATACACTATCACAATCATTAGTTCCATATTTACATATATGAACAACAGAAATATTTGCATAGGTATACTGAAAGATATGCAAAACACCAACAGCAGTTTTAGTAATAGCTCAAAGCTGGAAAAAATTCAAATGTCCATTGGTAGAGGAACTGGTAAATAATTTGTGACCTGTGCAGACAACAGAGTACTATATATCAGTGAGAATGAATAAATTACAAATATGTCAACATGGGATAATCGGTAATACATCATTATGAGAAAAAAAGAAAGCTGGGAATATAAATGATACATTCTTTATTATAAAAACTCAGAAAGAAGTATGTGATTTTAAGTTCAGAATAACTGTCATTCTGGGTAAGGCCTTAATGACTAAAAAGAACATAAGGATTTTTCATGAAATTCAATTTAAATTGCTGGTAATATTGTTTCTTTTTTCTGAGTGGTGGTCAAAGGGATGTACTCATTTTTCAAAATTAATCCAGATTTGTATACATATGAATATATTGCTGTGTTTCTTTTTCTTTCACATCTTCATACATGTATTTTGTATAATGATGAGGGTGTTGTGTTTCAAAGAAAATTAAAAAACAAACAAACAAAAAAACTTCATATCAAGCCATGTAAGCAGTAAGCATTGGTAAATCTGAGCAGATTCTTACCTACCTTCTTCCAACAATGATCTTGATAAGGAAGATTACTGGGATTGATGCAAAATTGATTCCATTGACTTCTTTGTTCTAAGCATGATTCTTCTTTCCACTGGGTTGGAAGAAGGAGCTAATGTTCTGGGTACAATATGGTAAGAAACTTTCATCTATGTCAACTTGTGTTATATGTTTTATTGCATGCTATGCAGAACTGGTGCATATGACATTTACTTTTGTCTTTAGCCTTCAACCTCAAACATACGTATCTCCCAACCCCAAGTAATGCAGTTGACTGATCAGAACTTTAAAGATGTTTTTCTATTTTTTCTCTGATCTCCATAATTTACAATAAGAAGTCAGCTTTTTGTTGTTTTTTTGTCTCTGTATAAAATAATTTTTTAGAGGCAGCACTTCTAAACTATTCTATGAGGCCAATATTACTCTGATCTCAAAATCAGGCAATGACACTTCAAATAAAGAAAACTTCAGGCCAATATCTCTAATAAACATAAATGCAAAAATTCTCAATAAAACTCTGGCAAATTGAATACAAAAACATATCAAAAAGATGGTGCACCATGATAAAGTGGAATCCATCCCAGGGATGCAAGGTTAGTTCAACATAAGGAAATCAATAACTGTAATTCATCACATCAATAGACTCAATAGATGCAGAAAACGCATTTGACAAAATACAGCACCCTTTCATGTTCAAAACATTAGAAAAACTAGTAATAACAGGAACTTAAATTAGAACTATTTTCTTACTATATGATTATATATCTAGAAGACTCACCAGAAGTTTTCCACCAGAAAACTTCTAGAACTAGTCAATGAATTCAGCAAAATAGCAGGATATAAAATCAAAACCCGTAAATCAAAGGCATTTCTGTATAACAGTGACAAATCCTCTGAGAAGGAAATGATGAAAACTACCCCATTTACAATAACCTCAAAAGAAATAAGATAGGTAGGAATCAACAAAACAAAAGAGGTGAAAGATCTATACAATGAAACTACAGAACCCTAAAGAAAAAAATCAAAGAAGACCTTAGAAAATGGAAAGATCTACCTTGCTCTTAAATAGGCAGAATTAATATTATCAAAATGACCATACTAACAAAGAAGTATCAAAGCCACATCAATGTTTATAGCAGCACAATTCACAATAGCTAAACTGTGGAGCCAACCTGGATGCCCTTCAGTGGATGAATGGATAAAAAAAAATGTGGCATATATACACAATGGAATTTTACTCAGTAATAAAAGAGAACAAAATCATAACATTTGCAGGTAAATGGATGGCGTTGGAGAAGATAATGCTAAGTGAAGTTAGCCAATCCCTAAAACACAAATGTCAAATGTTTTCGCTGATATAAGGAGGCTGACTAATAGTCGGGTAGGGAGGGGAAGCATGGGAGGAATAGCTGAATTCTAGATAGGGCAGAGGGATGGGAGGGAAAGGGAGGAGGCAGGGGATTAGCAAGGATGGTGAAATGTGATAGACATCATTATTCAAAGTACATTTATGAAGATACGAATTGATGTCAACATACTTTATATACAACCAGAGATAGAAAAATTGTGCTGTATATGTGTAATAAGAATTGTAATGCATTCTGCTGTCATTTAATTTTCTAAAAAATATCAATTAAAAGAAGAAAAATCTGTGTAAAAAAATTAAGGTCCAAAAAAAAATAACTTTAAAAATATTTATTTTTACCCTGGTTTTTAGTGGTTTATGATGTGCATAGATGTGATTTTGTTTGCTTGCATCCTACCTGTGGACAGTTCCCTGAACTTCTTGGATTGCTTAATTGTGAGTCCCTGTGCCAACTCCTGAGCCCTCAATGGTATATAGTATCCTCCTTTTGGAGGCCCTACCTCACAATTTCCAGGGACTATAGTAACCTGGAGTTCTGATACTAAATTCCTGAGCTCAGTGAGAGACCACTCACCCATTCTTCTTAGGCTTTATTTTTTTGTGTCCCTGGAGAAAAATGCCCAGTAAGAAGGTGGAATGATCAATGGTCAGTCTCAAGGGTCTTTGATGCCTACTCTTTAAAATATTTTCTCTCAAATTATGTTCTGTTTATAAAGGAATGGCAAGACCCAATCCATTTACTCCATCATGGCCAAAAATCACATGGTGGTGATTTTTGTCAGTGCAGTTTTTGAAAGCTATAAACCCACATTTCTGTGTTTTCCTGGCACAATTTCCATAACTCATTTTTGTGTAAGTCATTACTTTTCTTTGCCCCCACTTCCCCTGTACTATTCCATTTGGTCTGTATCTCCAGCTCAGTTTAGTTTTGTCCTGGAATATATATAATCACCTGGTTTTCTTCAGAGTTCATAGAGCACAGCCTGCTAAAATGTTTCTGACTTTTCACAGATGCTTTGCTCCACAGTGTGAACTCTGGAACAGGCAGAAGCTGAGCATCTCCCAGTTTTAACTACTATTCTGCAGTGACCCATGATGGTTGACTTTTGTGGGCTCACTTAGCTCAGCTATATTAGAGACCCACCATGGTCCCCTCCACTTTCTTTTATACAGATCTTCTAGCTGTTAGAAATCAGACCCCACCTGCTTATACCTTGGGATTCTTGAGGAGATACTGGCATTTGATTTCTTGGACATTTCTTAAGCTTTTGGTTTTCTTTGTTTGTTTTGCCTTTTTGTCCTACCTGTTTTTAATTTATTTATAGGCAGACTCAGTGAGATTCACAATTACCTTAATGCCAGAGTTCTCTCAGGAAGCAGTAATTTTCACATTTAAATATAGTATAACTTGATATGCTCACTGAGAGATCCCCAAAATGAAGGGGAGGAAGGATGATGCTTTCAGTGTATTATTCTCCCTCTAGACACAGATGATACTACACCATTGCATTTCCTCAAGTAACGTGGTAGTGATGCTTAACTTGATTATCTGCTGAGATCCCAGTTCAAGAAGTGGTGCCTTATACATTACAACCCACTTTAGTAAAAGAACTGACACATTAATGTCATTAGTGTACAAAAGGTGACTAGCTGTTAACCAAGCAGAAATTAACACCAAAGAATCCCACATACTGGGGGTTGTCAGATGATATAAAGTGTAACAGTAGAAACAAGGTATTCTCTCAACTATAAGGAACTGAGATGAGACTATCTAGGTACCAAAGGACAAAGGTTACAGAATAAGAATGAAAATAGTCATGTGGACAACATATAAATCACTAAAGTGAGGGATAAATTTAAGAGCTTCTTAATAAATCTTAATTTTATTCTACATCCTGATCTGTTAAAGTACAAAGTGCTTTGAGGATTAAACCCATGTTTCTAAACTTTTAGAAAAACTTTGGAACTTATTGCAGGTCAATATTTTCTATCATCTAAAATAATCTTTCACCCTTTGTTATATTACTTTAAACTTACAGATGTGACAAAATAAGTTTTCCATTGCATACCTAACTTCTATTTATTAGAAAACATTCAAAACATATTTTTCATGTGCAAAATAAAGGATCTAACAGCCAGGGCACAAGCATAAAGGAAGTAGGTAAATTGAGAATATTTTTTAAAAAGTTTGTTTCATAAATGCCTGGGTTCAATTTATGAACATCAGTAAGAGCTGACACATTTTCCTGGGGCTAGTGATATGAAGGGGGGAGTGCTGTAACTTCTACTAGGATAGAAGAAGAGGGAGTGTTACTAGAACACAGAGGTAGAAATTGGTGATACATACTCCTGCGTCCTTCAACCTCCTGGCTAAACTACACATAAGCCAAACCCATCCAAAAATGTACCCACTGTTCCATACCCATAAGAAAATGCTGGTGTACATATCAAGGCAGGAGAATGAATCTTGGGGAGTAAATTGAGGACTTTTAGCATATCTATATGGATATGATAATTCATCTAGAATAATGGAGCAAACAAATTATCAAAATCCTAACTACTTCATTCTAGTGGACAAGACACACTAAACAAATAAATATAATAGATAAAATGCATGCAGTCAGGAAAATGTTAGAGAGCTAAACTAGACTCAGGTAGAGGTCTCGAGGTCTCTGAAAGCTCTCTCTGAGAGAAGCAACTGAATGAGAAAAAGAAGAAAGTGTAGCCACTGCCAGGGTTGAGAGTCAGCTGGGATGGAAAATACTCCTCATGCTAAAGGCCATTCAGGAGAAGATTAAATATTGTCTAACTTCCCACTAAGCTAACCACATGGCTTTCCAGTGAATACTGCCACCCACAAATAAGTGAGAGGAAAAGAGTTTACATATCTCAATCTCACTTAAGCACAAGTCATCAGAAAACAGATAAACTTCCCCAACAAAAATTCAGCTTTAAATTAAAAAATAAAGAAAAATAGAAACTTGCTGGGGTTTTTTTGTTTGTTTGTTTTCCTTATGTCAGAGCTTAGGTCATCTGTGCCTATATTTAAATACCTACTAATTTCATTAAAGGGTAAATAATAAGTTTTGCCTCTTGATTTGGAAGTATTCAAGGTAACAGAAGTCTGGAGAAAATGAAAATCATCTCTGAAAGGTCACCAGAAGATAAAAAGTCAGGATTGAGATGCAGATGTTTGAGAATTAAATTAATTCCATGGCTAAAATTCCTACCTTACTGGGATGGCCATGGCTAACTGAAAATGCCAGGTTGGTATAACAAATAATTATAATAACAAGAAAAAGGAGGAGGAGGTAGAGGGAAAGGAAAAGGAAGGAGTAGAGGAAAACGAGTATTGACAGTGGCCATATGTAGTATGATTTACCCTTTTCCCTTCTTCCCAGGATAACCCTGCCTTCTTCAGTCCACGGAATCAAAATGACATCCACAATTCCACCTCAAAGGAGGTCATCTTTAGGAATTAATGAGGATCAGGCAGAAAAGACGTCACTCCCATAAACTTTCATAAAGGTTCTATTTATAATGGTGCTGGTGGTGTAGACTATTATGTAAAAAACAAAAAACATAGAATCCTTGGGATTAACAACAGCTGGACTTTAGTGCCTGACTTCCACATCTTAGCCTGAAGGCCAAAGGGAGGTGTCCAACTGGAGGAGAGAACAACATGAGGAAGGGCTGCCTA
This sequence comes from Callospermophilus lateralis, assembly GCF_048772815.1. Taxonomy (NCBI): domain Eukaryota; kingdom Metazoa; phylum Chordata; class Mammalia; order Rodentia; family Sciuridae; genus Callospermophilus; species Callospermophilus lateralis. The sequence goes on along the minus strand of NC_135306.1, from coordinate 92,615,710 downwards.
TTAGGAGGTACACACTTTAATGGAAACAGGAGCAAGTGTGCTGACCACATCTTCCACCTTCCCAGTGATATTCAGCCAATAATTCTCATGTAGAATCCTCTTGGAAACCAGAGTTCAAGGAATCCCATCAATGCAGTTCATTCAGGTCAATTTCAGAGTACACCATAAAAATGAAGCAAGGGCAAGGTTGGATCTGGAGGGGCAGATGGAAAGGCATCCTGTACGCTGAAGCAATTCTTCTGAGAAAGGAAAATGAATGGGGTACAAAGCCTGAGCAAGGGGGATCCCAGTAATTTCTCACTCTGACCCTTGTCCTGCTGCCAAGAATTTATGCTCCTTAAAGTCACTTGGTATTGAGAGAAAATGGGTTGTATTTTCCTACATCACACAAGGATGTTCTGCTGTCCTAAATCCTTTTTACTTCAATATTCCTTGATGCAGAACCCAGAAAATCTCTCCATATTTTATTTTACCCTGTTGGCTGCAGTATAACCAACATAAAATGAATGAATTTTGAAAGTTTGACTTTTTTTTGAGTCCTTTAGGCTTGAAAATAGCTGTATCAAAATATGTCAATGTTCTTGCATCAAAAGGGTCAATGAAATGACAAGGTTGCAGGGAATCCTCAGGGATGCTCCCTAAGAAGACTTCAGCTAGGAAGAAGCATTCCCCATCCTGGAAAGGCTCTGAAGTCTAGGAGAACTCCTATAAAAAGGTCAAATTATATAACAAAAAATATTTCCCATCTGTGATTTCCAGATGAAAGAGTGATTCCATAAGTATTATTTTATTTGAGGCTTTAGCAACCATAAAAATTATGTGCTATTTTTTATTTACAGTTGATGGATATAAATAGCAAAGCCAGTTCTTAAACCATAGCCTTCTCACACTAATACCTAAACCATATGCCCAGAACAGCTGAGCATTATTTCTATCACTGTGCTTATCTTATATCCATATTCAGAAAAAAATGAATAATTTCGGTTTAAGGAATTTAGGTCAAGTCAGACAAAAAAAAGAACATGTAACCTTTTAGAGAGAAAAAGATGCTAGACCTTAGAACTGGGTCCACTTAAGGAATCTGAACTCTTTCTTTAAAGTTTTGAAGTATGGGCAAGGCATCAGTCTGTCTACGACAGCTGTCTACCAATCATAAATGGCATCTCTAATGATGTTGAGAGGTACAGAAGGAGCCATCTTGAGAGATAGTCAGGGTCACTGGAATGGCTCTACACATAAAAAAAATCTAAAATTTGAGAAGAAAACCTAATGAATACTTCTTTTCATGATTTGTTTTCCTTTTGACATATATAAAACTTCTTTTCCCACTAATCCTACTTGGGATATTCCCATGTTTCAGTCTGAGTTGCTATAAAAAAGTACCTTTAACTGGATAATTTATAAGCAACAGAAACTTATTGCTCATAGTTTTCAAGGTTGATAAGTCCAAAATCAAGATGCTAGCAGATTTGATGTTTGGTGAAGGCATGTTTTCTGTATTCTTTCACGGTAGAAGAGGAAAGGAAACAATCAAAGTCTCAGGGCTCTTTTATAAAGGGCATTAACCTTGTTGTGAAGGTGACCTACTTACCTCTCAAAGGCCTCACTTCTTAATTCCATTAACCATTTGTTAGAATAATATACCATTACTGGTAACAATTTCTATCTTAGACCATTTAATCAGCTACAATAAAATACCTTAGAATGGGCAATTTATAGACAAATTGCTCATTATTCTGAAGACTGGGAAATCCACCTGCATCACAATTCTTTTTTTTTTTTTTTTTTTTTTTTTAGAGAGATAGAGAGAGAGAGAGAGAGAGAGAGAGAGAGAGAGAGAGTTTTTAATATTTATTTTTTAGTTTTCAGCGGACACAACATCTTTGTTTGTATGTGGTGCTGAGGATTGAACCCGGCTGCACGCATACTAGGTGAGCGTGCTACCGCTTGAGCCACATTCCCAGCCCTTGCATCACAATTCTTCTCTGTCATATTTCCTATAATCCTGAGGTGCAGACAAGTAATGTGTTATATGATAACAAAAGCTACCCTTTGATAATCATAAGAATTTTCGCTCTAACAACTCACATGTATTATATGATAACAAAAGCTACCCTTTGATAATCATAAGAATTTTCGCTCTAACAACTCACATGTATAGAAATTTTCTCTCTCTCTTCCTGTTGTTTTTATTCCCAAATGCTTTCCTAGACTCCCCAGACTCTTGCCCAGACCTTAAGTAATGGAAAAACAGTTGTTTCCTGAACATTGTTGACTCTGACCTAAGATGGTCAGAGTAAGCCAGGGTCCTGAACTATGACCAAGCAAGTTGCATTCAACCCTAAAAGCCTAGAAAATCTGGACTTAGAACTTTGTAGTAAAACATGAATATTGCATTTTAGACCTGACCATGTGGTTTCATGCTGAGTATTTGGAAAAGATAGTTCAAAATGGGAGTTAGAATGCTTGTGAGAGAATAAAAACTCTATCCCCCAAATACCATTCATTATGCAATATAGTATCTCTTGTATTTGTGGGAAATATTGATCCACAGATTAAGATAGTGCTGTCTCTGAGTATGAAATCTGAGTGTGCTAGGAGGGTGGATATTTGACAGCAATGACTTTCACTTTTTTATTTAATGATATTAGAGGATAATAAATCTACAATACATGTTAGAGATGAGGACAGGGGCTGGGTGAAGTCTCAAAAAATAAAAATAAAAACATAGAACATTCTTGAGTTTTCTTTCCCAGAGGACATCTTCAGGTATAAAAAGGGGGTTAGGAGAGAGCTATATCTAATGGAAGAGTGACAGTTGCTTAAATAAGAAGGAATATTTCCCTAGTCTTGTGAGATAACCTCCAGGCTTTTGTTCTTCTCTTATATTATAGGTATTGGCTCTGTGCTAAAGGATCCTGAAAATCTGATTCACTACTTAGAACACTGGAGTGGGATTCAAGAAACTTTGGATTAAGTATTAGTTTAATCACTAACTAGTGGGGTAGTTTTCAGGAAGTCATCTTTATATCTTTATAAAAACTGAAAAAAAACTCCAGGATTGTCTCCAGATTTTAAAGTTTTTAGAAAATATTTGATAGAGAAGCTCTAGCTTTGAACTAGCACACTACTTACATTAGTAATATTTGATACTCTGTACAGCAAAATGATCTTTCTACAGGAAGATTCAAACACATAGCCCTTTAGTTCATTTGTACTAATTTGATTGTTCATAAGAGGATTGAGTTTCAGTGAAGGGAATATGTGGCATTTATTAAATTTATGACCCTTTTTTCTAACACTGGACTCAGACAACTCACAAAAGAACAAGGAGAGCCATCTTCATAACGTTCCCTTTCCCAGCGCTAACTTCAGACCCACTAAACAATCACATCTACATTACTTCTTCAAGTGGTATCTACAAAGAAAGTCACCAGCAGAATTATACCTCTTGATGTCATATCCACCCTTATTCTCATAAAAAACAAACAAACAAACAAACAGAAAACCTGCCTTCTTAGAATCAACAAATCCTCTCCCTTGGAAGTTCACAGTAATTTTCTTTTTCACTTCTGAGATTGCCTCCTTATGGGTTTTGCCTAGGCTTTCATTTCTAAGGCTTTATCCGAGGACCCAAGGCCCAGCCTCCACTTTGGTATGAATGAGAAATGTGTACTGAAAAGTTTTTGCCTCCCCAGTTTCTGTCCAAGATTTAAAGTACTTCTGTAGGATAAAGAAATATCATCCTAATTGAAGTTTTAGTTTGTTTTGTATTTTTCTTAACACAATTAATTTCTTTCCACACGTTTTTGATATGAGTTCTTGGTCAAGTAAGTTTTCTCAAGGAGGCCATTTAGGAACTCATATGATTTCCTCATATTAAATATGAAGCAACTTTAGTAGGATTCATGGGAGAAATTTAGAATTTGGAATAGAGGAATAAAGCAGCTATAGTGAATAATTTGTACTTAGAGCCTACATGAATCAGTTGATAATGGTTTTCCTGGAATGCTATATTTAAAAGACTCAACAATCAGGGGGATGTCAGGGCTTATTAAATGCTGCTGCCTGGCACATCCGTGATGAGGGAGCATAGGGCTAGAAGCACGAGACATTTGCCATTTTAGTGTGAAGGTAAAGAGATTGACTCAGCCATGTCTTTTAGACAGATATTCTCTTGAAACTGCATGATTTCATTTTCAAGCATCAAGTAAATTAAGGTAGGAACCATTTGCAGGTAGAAAAAACTAAGCTGAAATAACACTTTCTGAGTCATGTGCAGAAAAATTAAAAAAAAAAAATCCAGTAAGTCTGTAACTCATGCTCTACCTATAGCCTCCTGGCTCTACTATTCTCAATTTCAACTTCTCAGTCTGAACTACACTAAATTTTCATTATAGATTATGAAAGCCATCTCTGCATTATCAGGACAGGGACAGTGTGCAGTCATCTGAGTGTTATTTCTGAGAAAATGAAACCAACCATCTATTCTCACTTTCCATGGACATTGAATTTTATTTTTCACTTAAATACCACTTTCTGGGTTATTTCTGCTAGTGAATGATTTTCCTACCTCTTAGCATAGATAGATGGCAATTAGTACTGCTTGCTAGTGAAAGAAATATGAGGATAAAGAGAAAAAGGACATAATTATAAGGAATAAGAGACATAAAAAGTATTTTATTAGCTTAGGAATATATTTCAAAGTTTTCAACTTCTAGCTCTCAATTGACAAATCCACAATTCATTATCTAACATATATTTTTCTTCTGGGAGATGAAACTGAAACATTTGACAATTTCCCCAAAAGATCTGTTGATTCAGGAATGCAAGATCTTTATTAAGATGTCTGCACTGGCTCTTCCTATTGAAAATATAAGGTTCTCTGAGAGTCTTTGCATGACTAGATTCTTTCATTCTTCCTTCATTTTCTATGTGAAGTAACTTTTCTTCCTCACCACCAGTCTATTTCATTAACTATTGCATTTCAACTCCCACAATACTTAACACAGTCAATGACAATCTCTTTTAGCTTTTTGTTTACCTATTAATTGTATATTTCCTCCAGTAAAATTTAAGCTCAGTGAGGCCAGGGCGCTGCCTATATTACTCATCACAGAATTCTTATACACACAGTATTATTAAAAATTCTTTATGTGGATGGGGATTCTTAAATAATAGAGGGAATTATTAGAAACATATAATGGTTTTCTTTCATTGAAAAAAAAATCTTGGAGATGCTTTTTTTTCTCTCCACAACAGTAGTTATAAATGTATAAATCATGGCCTGCATGTATCCCCTTACAATATCTCACTTAGCATAAACAAAAAGCCTATGAATTATGATTATCCCCGATTTGCAGATGTTAGAATTAAGAATTAAGAATACCAGAAAGCTTGTTTTGGGCAGTATAGCTGAAGACAGGCATGAACCTGAGTAATGCACATACTCAAACATTGTGTTCCTCAAGAGCTTGCTGGAATTTTTATGGCAATATTTCTGAAATGTTAACCACCCATAGAGAAAATATTGAAGTGGAGTCTGTCCAGGAAAGGACTAGCCAGAAATAGCGATCCCTGGGCATAAGAAGCAATGGCACTGAAAGAAACAACTGTCTAGCAGAGAATAAAAATGCAAGAATATGGAATAGATGTACACCCTCTTCTCTTAAGCCCTGAACTTTGTATGAAACAAATATAAGCAATTAGAGAGAAAAAGGAAGAATGGTTTGGGAATTTCATGAACCAAGGAAAAAATATTTTGGTGAGTTTAGGTCTTCATTTTTCACCATATATCCCAGATTTAGTGGTGAAAATATTGGCAAACCAAATGTAAACAAAGAATGCAAAACTTTTAAAATAAAAAAAAAAAATTAAATTATTTTAAAATAAAAGAGCCCCACTTTCTAGTTAAAACAACAAGGAACATTCTTGTCATTTAAAAAATATTTTAGAAAATAACAACTCTATTGCAAGCCCCAAACTGAAAGAAACAAAAATTGTTGCCCTGCCACATTCATAAGGAATGGTTTAAATAAGACTCACGGATTCACAACATAGTATTTAAAATTTTTGGTTTTTTAATAAAAAGTCACTTTTTACACCAAGAAAACTAAAAAAACATAAAAAACTCAACAAAATAACCAACAGAATTTAATCAGCATTTATTGAATGCATCTCCCTACAGTAGCAGAGTACACAATCTTTTTAAGTGCTTTTCAAAAAACATATGACAAAATAGATTCTATTCTGGTTCATAAAATGAGCCTCACATATATTAAATCACATAGACTGTATTTTCCTAACAAAGGACAATAAAAGTAGAAATCAATCACAGGAAGGTAACAAGAAAGATAATGAATCCAAATACTTGAAAATTAAGCACAATTCAATGCACCTATGGTCAGTGAGAAAAACAAGCTGGGCATCATGGCACATGCTGTAATCCCAGACACTCAGAGGCTGAGGTAGGTTACAGCTAGCCTCAGCAGCTTAGTAAGGACCTACTTAATTTAGCCAAAACCTGTCTCAAAGAGCTAGAGATGTGGCTCAGTGGCTCAGTGGTAAAGTGTCTCTGGGTTTGCCCCTCAGTATGCCTGCCTGACAAAGAAAGAGAAGAGAAAGGAGAGAGAGAGAGAATGGACACAACTAAAAATAAAGAATACATCAAATGGAATGAAAATGAAAATAGAATGTAGTAAAATTTTTGGATGCACAAAATAGTTCTGAAAGGGAAATTTAAAACAATGCAAAATAGTTATTATTAATAGTCTAAACTCCCATCTCAAGAACTATGAGAAAGGATAATATAAACTCCAAGGAAGCCGAAAAAAGAGAAATAATAAACATAAGTGAGGAAATCCAAAAAGAAAATAGTTAAAAGCATAAAATACAATAGAGAAAGTGATGAATGTAAGAGGTGGCACTGTTAAAAGTTAATAAACTAATAAATCTCTAAAGATACTGATAAAAACAGAATAGTTGCAAACTACCATATCAGAAGTGAAGCACTATATCTCTTGATAGCTGTGGATGTCAAAAGAATAATAAGGAAAGCTATGAACAATTCTACACACACAAATTTGCAATTCAGATAGATTGAACAGATTTTTCAAAAATCATACCACTAATAAAGTACACTCAGTGTGAATATTCAGATACATAATAGGGCAATGAAATAGCAATTTTATGTATGTATGTATGTGTGCATGTAGTTTTTGGTACTGGGAATTGAACCCAGATGCACTTTACCACTGAGCTCGAAGCCCAGAACCCTCCTTTTTAATCTTCATAAAAATTTTGAGACAGGTTCTCACTAAATTTCTGAGGGTCTAGCTAGGTTGCTGAGGCTGGCCTTGGACTCCACAGCCTTGGGAATTGCAGGCCTGCACCATCATGCCCAGCTTGAAATAGCAATTTTAAAAGTTCCCCTTCACTCAATTATCCAGGTCCATATTGTTTCACTGGAGAATTTCAACAACTTTTAAAATAATTAACACCAAATCTATACAATATTTGCCAGAAAATAGAAAAGGCAGTACAACTTCCAGTATCATTTTATGAAGCTACTATCACCCTGCTATCAAAATCAAACAAAAATATACAAAAATAAAACACAGATTAATGTCCCATGCTCACAAAAATTCTTAAACAAAAAAATGGAATATAAAGTTAAGAGTACCCCAAATAATTATACACTATGACCAAGTGGGAATTATTTCATGGATGAAAAGTTTATTTAATATTCAAAAGTTAATCACATCAATATGCTAAAGACAAAATATACGATCACATCAATTGATGTAGGAAAGCACATGTGGCAAAAGTCATTACTCATTCATATTGACAAAAACTTTCATAAATATAAGAATTAAAGGGAACTTTCTCAATTTGATAAAGAGCACCTACAAAATACCTACAGCTAACATTTTTCTTAACGATGCAAAATTAAATATTTTCCCATGAATATTATAAATAAAACAAGTGAGGGTGCATGAGGGCAGGAAAGATGGTGGAATGAGATGTACATCATTACCCTAGGTACATGGATGACTGCACATATGGTGTGATGTTACATCGTGCACAACTACAGAAATGTAAAGTTGTGCTGCATTGCATGCATTGAATCAAAATGTATTCTGCTGTCATATATACCTAATTAAAATAAATATATTAATTTAAAAAAAAAGAATGTCCCAAGCAGCCCAATTGACATGGGCCTCTGGAAGAAAGCAGTCAGCAATCGGCATGGTCATCAGACTGCAAGTTAGGGGTGTACTTGCAAAATAGAGAGTAAATCACCAGCAAATTTGAAGTGTAAATAAAAAGCAGCACCACCTGGAGTTGAAGGAGAGACTTATGTATGGATTGTACTATTTCTCTTTATGGAAAATATAGATGATTCTTGACTTTCGATGGAGTTATGTCCCAATAAACTTATTGTAAACTGAAAATAGTATAAATATGTATCATATTCATTTATTTATAAATGTATTTATAAATGTTTATTTATGATAAAATTATCATAAATAGGTAAAATTTATAAATTTGGCTGCTTAGCAACACAGAATATCCTAGAATGTATTGCTAGCTCAGGAAAAGAAAAAATTCAAAATTGTGTATAGTTCTTTCACCTTTGCACAGTTGAAAATTTGTAAGTCAAACCATCTACCATCATAGGTCAGAACCCTCCGTATAACACTTTTCTACCCCTGGGTGATCTATTTTCTGAAAGCACAGGGGATCTCCAGCTGAGGGCTCTTTGCCCAAGCATGGAAGCAGCTTTTCTTTCCACTGAAATCCTTTCAAGATTTTTAACCCTTCTTGCTTCCAAAACAAGACTTGAGATGCTTAGGGGGCCTTCAGACACCATAAAAAGTTCCTTTTCTTTTTCTGATATTTGCTTTCTGGAAGGTGACAGGATTCTTATCCCTGGTCTTCATTATATGGTCCAGGGTAAATACCTGGACTAGACATATTTTCATAAAACTTTGATCATTTCACTCTTATCCAGCTTATACAAGTTTAATGATCAGAAGAAAAATCCAAGGAGTACATGGAAGACATCTTTAAGACATGGCAGGACATCCAATCGGTACCTGGCTATAATAGCTCTACTATTAAATCACTGTTGGACCTTGGGCAAGTTAATCGACCTTTTTGAGGCTGAGTTTATTCTTATGAAGTTAAGTGTGTTAGATGACATGTTCCATAAGGTCATTACTAGTTCTATAACAGTTCCCACTTGAAAGCATCATGTTCACATGGTTCCACAGAAGGGAGAAGCCTAAGGCCACCACATGTCTCCTCAATAAAGTTGTTTAAACAGGAGGAGGGAGAAAGGTAGATTTTCATGTCTCCATTTTTTGGGAGACCCCACTGAGCAAGTTTAGAGGACTCAATGAATCTCTGGGGGTCCACTGGGGGTCTGAGTTTCCCAAAGTCTGATCTCCACCCCTGTTTTCCCCACTGACCTCCCTTCAGCCTAAAGCAGAAGTTTTCTGAATCTCTGGTCATTTGTCTCAATTTCTCTTTAGAACAAGAGGCAGAACAGAAAAGGCCTAGAATTCCATAGTGATAGAGCTCAAACCCAGTATAAAGAATTCATAAGCTTTTCCTTCCGTTTCCATGCAATTTCCCTTCTCTCTCCCTTTCCCTCCCATCACTCATCTCAATTTAATGTTAATCTTTTCCTCATGCTCTTTCCCCCTGTTCAGTTCTTAGTTGCTCTCCTTAAATCAAAGAAGACATTTGGCATTTGTTTTTTAAGGATTGGCTAGCTTCACTTAGCATAATCTGCTCTAATGCCATCCATTTCCCTGCAAATTCCATGATTTTGTCATTTTTCAGTGCTGCATAATACTCCATTGTGTATAGATGCCACATTTTTTTTTTATCCATTCATCTATTGAAGGGCATCTAGGTTGGTTCGACAGTCTAGCTATTGTGAATTGTGCTGCTATGATCATTGATGTGGCAGTATTCCTAAACCCTCATCGTTATACGAAATCACATATATGAGGTTCGAGGGGAAGGGGGGGGAAGGGAGAGAACTGAACAACAACAGATGAGGTAGAGAGGGAAGATGGGAGGGGAGGGGAGGGGGGATAGTAGGGGATAGGAAAGGCAGCAGAATACAACAGTCACTAATATGGCATTATGTAAACATTGTGAATGTGTAACTGATGTGATTCTGCAATTTGTATTTGGGGTAAAAATGGAAGTGCATAACTCACTTGAATAAAATGTATGAAAGATGAAAAAAATAATAATAAAAAAAATTCATAAGCTGACCTGTCCAGATAGAGATGGAAAATAGACACCATGGCTGGAGTGGGATGGAGCAGCAACAAGACTTACCCCTGTTCTGACCCATGCCAGCTTCCATCAGCTCAGTGTCCTCAACCATAAAGTGGGCACAATATCACTCAATTCCTTCTGTTGTTTTAGGTATAAGAAAGATGGTGTATTTTTACCCTCTAATTAAGAGTAGATAGTCATATGTGATAAGCAACTTGAACATTCACATCTTAAAGGTACGTAATGAATAGCAGGCCTCATTATACTATTGTACTTGGGGAACAGTAGTGAAACCTGGAATTTCAGGGTGGGGGTGGGCAGAGTCTTAGGGGTACAGGGATGTGGGATAGTACTCCAGAACTGCTGGAAGTTTCTCTCATCAGCTTTACATGCTGCTATCATTTACCTACCCATAGAAAAAATTCTTACCTGTCTTAAAAAGAGAACAAAATCGTTGAACCTAGAAGAGGGTGTCTGTATGGGCAGGACAGATCAAATTGGTCTGTGTTAAGGACAATGATTACAGACATTTAGGTTCACAATATAGCACCTCAGACAGGAGAGGTGACTGGGTTCAGTTGGGCAACAAGAGGTTGTCAGGGGAAGGCAACGTCAGGTATCTGATGCCCTCCTCTCTCCAGACACATAGCAAAGCCTCATAGGAAGTGTGATCTAAGAGTCGCAGAAGGACCAGTGGTAGAAAGAAGCCAATCTTGAGTCTGGAGTTCCAGTGAACTTTCTACTCTTGCCTTCTTGACCTGCAGAGTGGGCTAAGATATGTACCTAATTTGTCATGAAGGTCAAACTGTCAATCTCCATGAGGCCCATCATCTACTGGAGCTATACTTATTAAGGCAACCTACCACTTCTGATTTACGGAGCCTCTGGGGCTTACGTTTCCCCCTAAGTTGTAGGGATGGAAAAAAGTAGGTCCTATCTTCTAGCATGGTCACTTCTAGGGAAAAGTGGGGTTCAGAGGTTGGGGACTAGGTGTCTCTCACCTATCCTTCCATGTCAGCCAACAACATTTATGCCTTTGACCTGAGAAAGCAGCAACTCTGTTTTGTCGGTGAACCCCTAGAGTAAAGAGAATGGCAGCGAGCCCTTTACTCATAGTTAGAACACTGCCAGATTTAAGAACCTCCACCTTGAACTGCCCTCTGTGCCTTAATCAGAGGTTTGTCATGAAGCTCAGAACTCAGCAGCTCGTGGCAGCAGAATTCTCCTCCATTCCCCATCTCTCCTGCTGCCGGACCTCAGCCACTTCTGTGCACCCAGCCTGCAGAGCAGGCCCAGCTACTTTTCCAGGCATATATTCCTCTCCACTGAGAGGCAGCACTCTCAGTTTGGGATACCTTGAGATACTCAGAAAATCATTCACATCCCTTTGGATCAAAAGAAGATGCCCCAAATATCTTCGACATTTCTTACCAATCCTTTATTACATTATTCCAAAGATGGGAGTATGCACCATAGAGTTATATAAACTGAGGTTATGGATAAAATAATGTAATTTATATGCCTTCAACATTTAATATAAAACTTTTATTGAGTGTTACAAACACAAAGAAAACTTCACAGTTTGTTAAATTTTTACAATCAGATCCCAGTGGGAGAAGGAGAACTTTACTTCTGCCCAAGAAGTCTCCCACACCCTAATCACACACCCTACCAAGGTTTACCAAGATTTCTACTAATGTGGACTGGCATTGGGAGATTTTCTACTTTATGTAAGTAGAACCATTCATTATATGCTAAGATATACTAAGATAGAAAACACTTAACTGCCGAAGTCTGGCTGGGCACAAAATCACGAGGAACAAACTTTATTTTTTGAAACTGCCACCAATGCTCCGTACACGTCCGGGAAGATTGCCAATCGACCTACGCCACGTTCTCCCCGATCCCAAGAGGAAGTTCCTCCTCTGGAATTCCCTCCTACCGCACTTCCCCAACCAATGGGAACTCTTCAGGAGTCCCGTAGCAGGCCGAGGTGGACAGCAGGAGTCCAATATCCATATGAATGCAAATCTTAACATAATCATATCATCTCAGTGGCTTGCTGGCGTCACCTTTCAACCAAAAATGCCATGCATCATATTACTTGGCTATGGCTCTTAGCACTTAACCACAGAAAATCTCTAGCCCCCCTTCCCAGGTAACCCCCTTTCTAACTTTTAAGTCCCCTGTATTAATCTTGTTTGTCCCCAATTTTGTACAAATGGAACCATACCATGTGCTATTGTTGACTGGCTCCTGTCACTCATCATGTTTTCTCTGGGATACAAATATGAGTTTGTTTATATTAGTAAGTTTCTGGGTTTTATTGTTAAATAGTTTTCCATTGTGTATTTACATCATAATTTATTTATTCACATTGGTAGATATTTGGTTTCTTTATCATTTGTCACTTATATTATTTTTTTAATGACACTATAACAAATGACTGAAAACTTGATGTCTTAAAACAATAGAAATTTAACCTCTTACAGTTCTGGAGGCCCAGGAGTCTGGAATAAAGATGTTACTATGGTTTTTCTCCCTCTGAAGAAAAAAAAATGCTTTCATAGCATACCAGGAATATTGAATTTAGGGGCAATCTTAATTCTGTATGACCTCATTTTACTTAACTATATCTACAAAGACCCTACTTCCAAATGAGTTCATATTCTGAGGTTGCAGGTGAACACAGATTTTGGAGGAACATCTTTAAACTCAATATAGGGCTGATAGAAATTAAACTGTTATGAACATTCTTACACAAGTCTTTTTACACATAACTTTGATTTTATTTTGGGTCAATATTCTGAAGCATAATTGCTTTGCAATAGAGAAAATACAGGTTTAATTTCACAGGAAGCAACCAAACTTTTTCCCACTAGTTTCATAGGGCCTGTTTGGGTGTAGGGTTTTCCTAGATCCCTGAAGTTTCCTGGACAGGATGACTTCTCATCAATTTTCCCTTGTTGCAGTGGGCCTCACATATTTGTCAGAAAAATCTGTGTCCCCATAAGCCTGAGCCCTCTTTCTTTCTCTTAGCTGTGTTAGGCTTTTTGTACTCCTCTGTCTCAGGCAGTCTCCCAGGTACTACAGCATACAAGGTCTAGAACCCTACAAAAGGCACAGACCTAAGATGAACTAGGTAAATTCACCTGGAGCAGCAATACTTTCACTAAGCTCAGGCACTAAGAATGTAAATTATTCATATCAAATTTCAATGATAGAAAGAAAAGAGAAGAGAGGACTCCAGTATCTAAAAAGGTGTTCTTGGGAAGAAAAGAAAGACCACTGACAGGAAGTGGCTTCTTCATTCTATTTTTTTTTTAAATTATATTCTTCCCACTTTGTTGAATTAGATTGTGAATCTGCATGCCATTCACAAAACCCTACCTGCCTAAACCCATCCTAACATTTCTCCCCAAATCCCAACAATGTTTAAACCTAATGTTTTAGTCAATTTTTTCATCTTTGTAGCTGTGACCAATATGCCCAACAAAAACAACATATAGAAGGAAAAGTATATTTTGGCTCATGATTTCGGAGGTTTCAGTCCATAGACAGCTGAGTCCACAACTCTGAGCGTGAGGTGAGGCAGAATATTATATCAGAAGGGTATAGAGGAGGAAAGCAGCTAAGGATATTGCAACAAGAAAATAGAGAGCTCTGATCATTAGGGGTAAAATGTAAACCATAAAGTCATACCCTCAGTAATCTATCTCCTCTAGTCATACACTACCTGCCTAAACTTACCAACCAGTTGTAATCCAATTACAACTTTCATAATTCAGTCAACTCACATCTGAGCCATCTTTCATTATCACATAAGTTTTTGGGAGACATCTCTTATCTAAAGCACAACATCTAGATGGTGGAGAATGTGATGTCCAAGACTTCCTACCATGAGCACAATTTTGCTAACACACCACAATAGGACTGGGGGGAAGAATAGAAGTTCAATGAATTAGACAAGGGGGAATGAAGGGAAGACCAGGAGGATATGAATAAGAAAGACAGTGGAATGAATTGGATACAACTTTTTTATATTCATATATGAATACAGTACCAGTGAAACTCCATCATGTACAATTACAAGAATAGGTTCCTAATTAGAATAAGTTATATTCTATGTATAAATGTCAAAATATACTCTGCTGTAAAGTATATCTAAAAAGAAAAAAATAATTTTTTTGTGTGTGTGACCAGGGATTGAACCCAGGTGTGCTTAATCACTGAGCCACATCCCACATCTTCAACTCTTTGTGTTTCATTTTGAGACAGGGTCTCACCAAGTGTTCAGGGTATTGGTAAGTGGCTGAGGCTGGCTTTCAACTCATCCTCCTATCTCAACCCCCCTCCCACACCCCTGGGATTACAGGTGTGCACTACTACAGCTAGCTAGCATATCTTCTTGTACCTTAAAATTTAGAATGCGGTGTGTTCCCTGGGAAGTGCTCAATAGGTATATTGAACCATAGCATTAATGTCTGGCCAGGCACAAGCCTCTGTATGTCTTATGTATGTAAGGTGCAGTAAACAGAAATGTATTTCTTGCAGTTCTGGAGACTGGAGAACCTAAAATCAAGTAATTTGGTGAGGGCTGTCTTCATTTTTTTCATAGATAGTATCTCCTCACTTTGTCCACACATGGTAGAAAGGGGAGGGAGTCTCCTTTATATGTACATTAATCCCATCCATAAGAACTCTGCTTTCATGTTCTAATCACCTCCTGAGGACCACATCCTAATATCATCACATTGAAGGTTAAGATTTAAACATAGGAGCCCTGGTGGAGCACAAACCTTCAACCATAGCATTTTGTCCCTGGGTCCCTAAAATTCACGCTTTTCTCTAATACAAAATGTATTCATCCTGTTCCAATAACTCTAAACATCTTAATTTGTGCCAGCATCAGCTCAGTCTGCAGCCCAAAATCTTATCTAAATCAGATGTGGGTGAGATTCAGAGGTGTGATTCATGTTGAGGCAAACTACTTTCTATCTGAAACCATGCAAAATCAAGCAAGTCGTGTGCTTCCAAAATATAATGGTGGGGCAGACATGAAATAGACATGCCCATTCCAAAACTGAGAAATAGGAATAAAGAAAAGAATGATGATTTCTGAATTTCCTTAGAGATTATTTTTCCACAGTCTTGTGCAAAAGGTCTTGGCTTTTTTTAGATAGATAATCTATCCATATTTGGATGAATATCTCCTGGCTTTTATTAAAGGAAACATTCAAATCATATAAGACTCACACAATTATAAATTCTCAAGGTCAGAAGCCTAGGACCAGGAACCTAAACTGTCAACACTGAAGCACCTTTGATTGAAATAGAAAAAGTGATCTCTTTGCAAGTCCAGATTAGGAGAAGGGATTCTTTCTGGGCAGATGTATCTGTCTGGCAGAAAGTTTATGAAGTAGGGCTCAGGTTTCTCTGCTGTTCCTACATGCCTTTTTAGTCTGACAACACCTAAGTCCCCATCACAAACTACTTCCAGGTTTTGTAAGGATGCAGTGAGATATCTCTGGCATATACTATGAAGCCCTCTGGGAAGTGGGTTCAGAATCTGCTATGTTAGCTAAATATTGGGTGATGGAGCTGCTATGGTTTTAAAATGTCCCCCAAAAGCATATATTGGAAAATTAGTCCTCAACGCAAAAGGGTGAGGAGGTAGGGACTAATTAGAAGTTGATACAAGAGATGAAAACTTCTTACTCAGTGATGGTAGAAATAAAACCAAGCATAAAATAAGTAACAATGAATCCTATCATTATGTACAATCATCATTATTACCAACAAAAATATGGAACATATAGAAAACTTGGAAAGTAAGGGGAGCACAAAGCAGTTTCCAGAATAAATGAAAAATCATTCATAATTCTGCAATTAATTTATAGTTACTCCAGTACCTCATTTACTTCCCAATATTTTCTCTCCTGTGAGAGTAAGATAATATTGTGCATATCCTATATGAGATTAAAGTGGTGACTCTTGATGTATTCCAGGAATTGGTGGACATGAACAACAGAAATGATCCCCCTTCTTTCTATACATTGTGTTCTTCATGAGTAAGATGCTTACCATCAAAGTCAGGAAATAAAAATGATAATTACAGTGCAAATAAAAAAGAAATGAAATTAAGTCTAGTGAGCATAAATATACAGGCTAGGCTTTAGTGAAGAGTGGAGTTTTACTTGGAGAAGGGTAAAAACATATATTGAGAGAGGAATCAGGCTATTCCCCAAACAAAGGAAGTGTCTGGCCTTTTATCTGGTTGCTGTGGTAGCTAGGGTAGGGTCTGGTAATTTTTTTTTTTTTTTTTTTTTTTTTTTTTACTGCTCATGGGAAATTGTTCCAAAAGATATTTGTTGTGCAAATCCTATTCTGGAGGAACAAGCGATCAGTTTATCCCAGGACTCACATTTATTTCCTTCTATTGGCACTACCATCCTGCACAAACATCCTGGCCTTGTGATACGACTGTAATTGCTCAGAGAGTGTAAAGGTGGGAGTGGAAGAAGGCACATGCCATGTTTTTATAAGTACCATGTGAAGGCCTCAGGAGGTGTTTGCCTTTTGTCCTTTTGTGGTGACCCCCAATAGTCTCGTTGGCATCCTAGCCTCTACATTATACCTGTCTTACCTCTAATGGGTCATATATTATCAGCAAAGATGTCCTGGTGCATTTTCCCTTTCTTTTCATGATTATCCCAGTTGTCTCAATGTAATCAAATCATGAGAGTAGCATGAATGGATGAATGACATTTTTTTTATTGTGTTTGTAATTACAGGTTGAGTTTGCACCCTTTCACTCTTTTATATCTTCTCTTTGTTCTTTCACCTTCCAACAAGGGGTAAAATACTAAGAAGGCCCTCAACAGATGCCAATTTTGCTAGCCTCTAGAACTGTGAAAAAATTACTTTTTGTTATTTCCAAGTTACCAAGTTACCCATTGTGTGGTATTCTGTTATAGCAGCACAAAGCAGGCTAACACAGGAACCCTGCAAGGTTCATGACTGGCTTTGTCATATGCAGATCCAGCTTCATTCTGAAAGGTCAAGCCATGCTGGGGTTGGGGGTGCTCTGAGTTAACTCATGTGAGGGCTCTTTAGATGTTAAAGTTCCAGATGAGTGGAAGAGTTGATGATAGTTCGATGAGAAGGAAGAAAAGACTGTGTCTCTAAAAATATAATTTGAGCTCTGAGCACCAGTGATTAAGCTCAATTCACCTTTGTAGAAAGTCTTTGTGGTGCTGCATAAAAAAAGCACACTCTTCTCAGTGTGGTCATAAGTGATGAGCATGAGGGAAATGTGAATTGAGAAAAAAAGTATGAGATTTTGACTTGTTCTTTGTAACGCCTCCTGTGTCATTGCTTCCCTGATTAAATGTCACTTTCTTGAATAATAACAAAATTCCTCCATTGATAGAAAATTGCAGAGATGGCAATAGGGAAACAACTAGGTATTTATGCAATGCCACTTTCTCCTTGAAATAAATGTAGTTGTTATCATTAGAATCATTCTTCCCACTTGAGAGATATGGAGAGGGAGAAGTAGAAAGGAAGGAACAATTGTTGACTTGGTCTGGAAAAGAAATAACCTGGCCCTCATGGTGCCTACTCATTTGAGGTTTGATGCCGTTACCACCTGCAGTTTCCTGCAGAGGGAACTAAATAGTTATACCTCCAGACCCTGCCTGGGAATCTGGAATTAGTAAGCTGCTAGAGTCATCATTCAGGTTGGTCCTATTGAGCCCCAGACTTTCTAAGGGCTCAGTCAATACTAATACTTCCTCACTTGACTATGGGAATTTTTCTGAAATTCAATTTGACCAGAGTTTCCCAGGACAAATGATGGAAATTTTTCTTTCATGTTCTTCCCACTTTCTTTTTACCTTTAGGAGAACTGTTTTATTCAGTCCACTCCTATTCTTGAACATCCAGACAGGACATGGAAGCACAGGTCATCTGTTTCCAGAACTCCCTCTTACAGTTGGGGCTACTCTTGAGGAAGCAGCAAGTAGTCTCCCTGTTGAACCACTAGGTGCCTGATTCTTCTGATGAATGGAGTCTATTTTCTAGGTTTCCCTATTTTGATCTCCATATCCCTAGCTCCTACCTCCTAGACAGATACTTACGAAGAACCAATGCCCATTTCAGAGCAATGGTAACAATGGTAAAGGGGATACAAATAAAACCCAGTCTTGTACCTGGGTTCAGATGAGAGGGTCCCTTAGAAAAAGAAGTCATGGGCATGCAATATTGCTGGAAGAAGAACCCATGATGTGGTGGGATCACTGAGAGGGACAAACTGGACCTCTGTGTGTGGGAACTCTTCAGCAAAACCTGCAGGGTTTAATGGTCTGACTCAGACTTGAGATGTAGGGCCCTGATGGTAGGCTCAGGATGTAACTGAAGAGAAGCTGACCATTCCTGCTGTTATTCTTTGGATGTGAGGTGTCCCCCAAAAGCTCATGTGTGAGACAATGCAAGAAGATTTAGTGGAGAAATGATCAGGTATGAAAGTCTTAACCCAATCAGTGAACTAATCTCTTGTTTGGATTAACTGAGTGGTGACTGAAGGCAAGTAGAGTGTGGCCTGAGAAGGTGGGTCATTGGAGGCCTGCTTTTGGGGTATATATCTTGTATCTGACAAGTGGAGTCTCTCTCTCATTTCTGATCATAATATGAGCTACTTCCCTCCACCACACTCTTCTGCCATGATGTTCTGCCTCACCTTGAGCCCTGAGGAATGGAGCAGGCTGTCTACGGATTGAGCCTCCAATAAATTTTTCCTCCTTTAAAATTGTTCAGGTCAGGTTTTTCAGTCACAGCACACACAAAAAAATATGTCTAAAACAGAAATTGGTACCAAGAAGTGGGGTTGTTGCTATGACTAACATGACCATGAGATTTAGAAGGTTTTGGAACTTTTGGAAATTTGGGGGAGAATTTTTTGAGATATATAGCAGTGCAAGCTGAAAATGCTTTAGATTGTTGTAAATGGAGTTTAATGGGAAATTCTGTGGGAGCTCAGAAAACCAGAATGCCAATAAGACTGTGCAAAGTAAAGACCGGGCTCATGAGGTTTTAGAGGAAAAGGAGGACACTTTTTGTAATTGGACTAGAGGTCATTTGTGTAATGTTCTGGCTGAGAAGTTGTCTGCATTTTGCCCCTGTCCTGAGACTTTCTCTGAGGCTGATTTAAAAGCAACAGACTTCTTAATGTGGTGGAAGAAATTTCTACACAGCATAGCATTCAGGAGGTGGCATGGATACTTTTGGCAACTTTTAGCCAAATTTATTGTGATAACCAAGAACAGAAAGCAGAGCAGAAATATTAACAACAACAACAACAACTTGTACTTGAAAGGTGGGAGTAAAACTGGGGCTAAGGACGTTGCTGCCACTAAATAAATGCTAAATATTTTGCCTAGAGGCAATAAGTAAGATGGCTTGTGGGCATCTGAGAAATTGGCAAGACCACATGCATCTCAGACTCAAGGGAGTAAAAGTGAAAAATATCTTGAGAAGAACATCAGTGGGATACCGTTTCACGAGTAAGCCTAGAAATTTTTTTCAACATGATCAGCTGCCCACGCACTCAGAGACTACTTCAGTAAGGTCCCTGGAGTCTTGGCTACTGCTTGAGATGGCAGCAAACTTTGATATAATGATGTGGTGCTGGTTCTGCAAGATGGCAGGATGCTGGAGTTACAGTGTCATGGAGGCTTCCACCAATATTTCAAAGAAAGCCTTGGGAAACCAGGCAAAGTGCAGCAGGGTCAGAGTTCCTGAAGATGCAAAGAGGGAGCCAAAGTTGCAGTGGAGACCCCCCAAGAGTAAGAAATGCCAGTACTGTGGAACATCCATTGAGGAAGCCTACAGGAATTGAGCAGAGACAAGCCAAAGAAAAGTTCACTTGGGCTGCAACAGACAAGTCCACAGGGGCAGAGCTACACAAACCCTTTGGATATCACCATGCCATGTGCCCCAGATGCTGGATGGAAATGAAGCTATAGGACTTATTTGCCCAGCTGGATTTTGGTTTTGCTTTGGTCCCATCTTTTCTTCCTATGCCCATATTTTTGTAAATGGAAATGTTGACTCTGTACCTTTGTATATTGGATCTTGTAAATTGCTTTTGATCTTTACAGCAGCTCACAATGCAATTTTGCCTCGAGTCTCAGAGGAGACTTTGTACTTGAACTTTTGGGAAATCTTGGAACTGTTGAGACTATGGGGACCCTTGGAAATGGACAAAATGTATTTTGCATTGTGAGATGGTCATGAGCTTCTGGGTTAGAGGGCAAAATGTTATGGGATATGAGGTGCCCCCAGAAGCTAATGTGTGAAACAATGCAAGAAGGTTCAGAGGAAAAATGATTGAGTTAAGAAAGTCTCAACCCAATCGATGAATTAATCCCCTGAAGGAATTAACTGAGTGTTAACTTAAGGTAGGTAGGGTGTGGCTGGAGGAATTGGCTAATGAAGGCATGAATTGGGGGTATATATTTTATATCTGGCAAGAAGAGTCTCTCTCTCTACTTTCTGATCATCAAGTGAGCTGCTTCCTTCCACAACACTCTTCTGCCATGATATCCTTCCTCACCCCTATTCCTGAGGAATAGTGCTGGCTGTCTATGGGTTGAGCCTTCTGAAACTGTGAGCCCCCAAATAAACTTTTCCTCCTTTAAAATTGTTCTGGTCAGGTTTTTTAGTCACAGCAGTGAAAAAGCTGACTAAAACAACTGCAAAGGCCAAAGAAAGCATGCTTGGCCTGAGGCTGAATGAGAACCTTATACTACTATAATTTCCAGGAAAGTGTACAGACAGAAAGCTCACAGATACATCCATGCATTTATGATAAACTGATCTTCAGTATAAATGCCTAGAACAGACAATGGGGATTGGACTATATTTTTTAATAAAAGGTCTTGGCAAACTGACTACTCATGTGCAAATGAACAGTATCAGGCACTTATCTCACATCAGATACAAAACTCAACTCAAAATGAAAAAACACTGGCAATCTTCAGTCACCAGCCAATGAGCTCCACATTCTCAATGAGGACACTTTGTTAATACTGTTTGTCAATAATTTTATGTGACAAATAACATACAGTGTTTCTATAATGATAATTATCATTAGAAACAGAAGTGTCCAGGTCAACTGGCATCAGACACAGGAGCAGAAAGGCACCAAAGGAATTGAACAGGAGCCACAGATTCAGTGAGAAGCCTACTTCCCCGGAAACTTTGAAATATGAGAAAGACTTAATGGTTTTTCTGTCATCTTACCTCAGAGAACTTCCAGGAACTCAAAAGGCCCTACAGTCAGCATCATAGAAGAGCAAAGATGATATTTCACATCATCACTCTCATTTTACATATGGGGCCCAGAGCTGAGGCCCGGAGAGGTCACGAAACTGGCCAAACCACCCTGAACTCCACATGTGGAGGGGCTGCTTATGTGGGTGGGTGGGGCATGGCTGTGCTGCTTAATGTCTAAAAGTCTCACTTCCACATTTACAGCTTTGATGTAGGACTCCAGGTCTCCCTTTTCATACCTCTATCCCTTTTTTACCACTCTCTTCTCTAAATTGTATGTATGTAAGTAAGTAAAATATCACTTTGCTACGGATTCTCTTTTACTCAGCACCATTTATGTAGATTTGTTTCTTAAGTGCCTCCTAGCTCTGATCTCCCTCCTCCTATATTCAACAGGAAGGGAATTGCTTTACTTAGACTGGATATCCATGGGTCAGAGTTGGAAAAAAATTGCTTGGCTTAGACTGTATATCCATGGATCACAGTTAGAAAAATGCCACCTACAGAAGACTAAGGTGAATATAAAGCCATGTCCTCCACTCTCACATGATTCCTTTCTGGCAGAGTGTGAAGTTCTGCCCAGTCTGTTTCCCAAAGCCTGAGACATGAGCCTCATATATTCTATCAAGTTTTATATTTGTCTGTGGTGAGGAGACAGGTAAGAGGATTGACCTATCCTTGAGGTCAGGAGTCTGTTCTTCCCTTTTCTCCCTGGCACTTGGTACATCCTTGTTGAGTGAAAATCCTCCTCTTATTATAGTACACTTTATTTTTATTTCCTAATGCTTGACATACCTCCCTTTCCAAACACTTTCTCTTGAGGTTCCCATCTCATGTGTTTGCTGTATGGGTTTGAATATCACAATTATTTGGATACGTGTTTACCTAAATACAATATGTTTTGCTGTGGATTCTCTTTCACTTTTTAAAAAAATTCTAAAACATCTATGTAACTGTGTGTACATACTACTTTGATTTCTGTGTCTGATGTGCAGTGTTTTATCTACTCATTTTTGCATTGTTCACTCCTGCAACCATCAGAATCAATGTTTAATTAACATCTTCTTATAGATCCTCTCATAGGCTCAAAGGAATTATTTTAGTTAACTTAAAGACCGAATCCAGATGGTAGAGTTTTATGCAGTAGAAAGGACTCTTGAGAGAAAGTGTGAGATTGCCATTTGGGGGGGTGGGGGTTTGTAGGACAGCCATAGATATAAAGGGAATTACTGTTAATCTCCTCCTTTATTCTTACTCTAGCACACATAAAATAACTACTTATTTCCCTGGTACACAAGTGTGTGTGTGTGTGTGTATGTGTGTGTGTTGTGTGTGTGTGTGTGTGTGTGTTTCTCATTAGGAAAATGTTTCGTCTTCTCACAATATGTCATTTGACTGTTATTACTAATCTCTCAGTTTTATCTCATTAAGGGACTACATCTATGGGATTCTCATTCCTTCCATGTTCTCTAAAACCTTTCCTCCTTTACCAATATGGTAGAATTTCTTTACAGCTCTCAGATTTTATAATAGGAAAGAATGGATATTGAGTCCTACCTTCTTATTTTATGTTCTAAGAAATGTCTCTGAAACAGGGAAAAGAAAGTATGCAAAGGTCTAATTTCCTAACTGAAATGGGAGTGGAGAAGATAAAATATTAGAAAAGCAAACATTAATTAATTGATTATAACTAAAGTATCCTTTAAAAAACTCAGTAATAACACATGCAGAGATGTGAAAGAAAATGCATGACTGTTAGATTGAGAAAAATTTAAATTTATACCCTGGTACTTTGTGATCTTGAGTAAGTTCTTGAGCTCCTCTGAGCCTTCATTTCTGTGGTGTGAGTGTGTGTGTGTGTGTGTGTGTGTGTGTGTGTGTGTGTATGTGTTTATGAAGGATTACTTTCCATGAAGATTAAATGGGGAATAGCATTTTGAGGTGTTCTTTCTGCCACTTACTAGTTATTCCATTTTCATCAATAGTCATTATACTGATTATACTGCAAACAACCAGAGTAAACAATCCTGAAGGATTTTGATGTTGATTTTTATGGTTGAATTATGACTGGGGCCAAAGTCATTCTTAGCACTTGCATGAGTATGTGTTTCTCTGAGGCCTGCTTCAGATATTGGTCAAAAATAGCCACCAAGCTCTTGCCTTGAACTCTTGTCTCTGTGAGCTTCAGAAAGAATCTGAATGGATCTTGAAACCCAGAGGCATTTCCTAAAACAATTGCAGAGTTGCATTTCATTGGTGGAAATTGCACTTTGGTAATACTCATAAGAAATATGTGTGGACACTGCCCCCACTCTAGGATCCTCCAGGTGCTCCTCGTGGGTCCTGCCCCTCTGTGGGAGGTGCTATACTCACATTATCATTGATGGGGGCCTCTGGTGCCTGAGCTGAGAGGCAGACCTGGTGCCAGAGCAAATTGTAAAAATCACCTGGTGACAAACATTGTGCTCTCCACCTTCTATGAGGGCATTACTAACTTGTGGCCTGAGGGGAGAGAGGGGGAATTAATATTTGTTCCAAAGTAAATTAATAGATGAAATGTAATGAGGAGTGTTAACTTTGTGTGCTATTACTTGGTACTCCTCTGGAATAATTAGATTTGCAAACTTGATAATCAGACTGGCTCTGTAGGAAATGAACCCAGGGAAATTGAAAGCTGACAAGAGCAACATTAACATGCAAGCAGCATTATGCATATCCCAGGTCTTCATATTTTAGGGATGCTGGTAAAAAAAGCCATGAGATTGGAGAAGGATGAGCATCAGGAGTGGAACAAGGGGTCTAGCAAATTGTCTTCATTTCTTCTGTAGGATCACTTCTTCTTTGCCTCATGAATATACCATTCTTTTCTGTATGATGAATACTGCAGGCTCATCTGCCAAAGCCTCTGAAGGTTGATTCTGAAGCTGATAAAATACAGGGCAGAGCCCATGGAAACCTCCAGTGGGGCAAGGCTGAATTCATCCTGAGGTGCTGATCCTACAGGAGTGAGACAGGTTCAGATGGGCTAGTGTGTAGAAGATGAGATTCATCTAGTGTGTAGATGACTGAGAGAGGAATGTCATACCATGAACCAGATGGGCAGGTGCATTAATTGGGACCTACTAGATCCTATGTATGCTGGTACTACCAGGAATGCAGAGTAGGAAAGGGAACGGAAAATAAGACTGCACATGGGAGTCTTAAGACCAAATTTGTGATAAGAACAGAGGCTTTGGAACCTGGAATCTTCCAAATGTCTATTCTAGGTTTCACAGGGTGTAGGGTTGTAGGTTGAGTAACCACATTTTTCACTCAGGTAGGCAGCTCAGGATGGGACTTATTAAAGGCTCATGCAAGTTTAGAATCACAGCTTACCACAGGCTTACTGCTGGTAGGAACCTTGTGAACCTTTGCAGTTGATGCAGAATATTTTTTAAAAGATATTGACGTTTTCATTTTAAATTGTAGGTGTATTCCAAATAGGTAGTCTTTATCTTATTACACAGTTATATAAAGATGTGTTTGTGTGTGTAAGTAAAACCCCTGCATGTATAGCTTGTGAACAAAATGGTACAATGTGGCATCAGCCCTTCCTGCTCTTCCAAGCTCTGGTGACTCAGCAGAATTCTGCTGGTTATTCTGTCTCCTGCCTAAGATCCTGTCAGTGGTGATACTTGATAGATTGGTTAAAAAAACCCTCATCTGCTTACCTATGAACTGTCACTGATGGCAAAACACAAGCCACAAGATTATCAAGACCTGTACACTGAGAAATTTAGTACTGAGCCGCAGGATATGCATTTAGTGTAAAGATATTGGTTGAGAAGCTAGGACACCTGGTTCCTCATTCCATCTTTACCCCACACATTCATGCAGTCTTTCACAAATTCTCAATGCCTCTAGCCTCAGTTTTCTTTTGATTGGCACAAAGGCTTTGGAGTGGGGTCAGGACCATGATTATAAAGTTTTTTTTTTTTCCAATTTTGACATTTTGTGGTTAAACCTCTCCAGGTACAACAATGAGATTCTGACCTGTTTTGATAGACACTGAAATTTCAAGGTTAAAAAGTGATGTGGGGGAAGGGGATAGAACTGGGGACTGAAATGTGTTAATGTATGTGTTAATGTATATGTCAAAATGAATACCACAATTAATCTCTGATCATAATGCACTAATACAAAATTAAAAGTATGAAGTGAACATAATATTGAGGAAAATATAGTTTAGTTCTCTACCTGGAGATGGCCACCATTTCGAAGTTCATTGAAAAATGAGGAACTCAATTTCTGAAAAAAGATAAGGAAAACATCTTAGAGAAAAATCTCAGAGCATAGGTAGGTGTGGAGAAAGATGACATAGGGCCTGTGCGACAAGACACAAGCAAATCATTGTCGTTTTCTGGAGTTTCCAGGAATTGATTTTCTGGTAAATCCTTGAGCTGGAACATTGAAAGGAGAGAGGTATGGGTGCATCTCCCTCCCCTACTTTGTCTCTCTCTCTCTCTCCCCCACCCCGTGTCTGTCTCTCTCACTCTATCTCTCTCTCTCTCTCTCTCACACACACACACACACACACACACCAAACACATGTACAAACACAATAAGATGTGTTAATCATTTCTGAAAACATTAGACAACTCATGAATGCTTAGCTCTACCTTGACATTTCCCTGAGTCTCTGTAGGAACACTGAGAGATGAGAGAAACTGTGTTTTTAACATAACTGAATACTGAAAGGCACCAGAGCAGGTGATACTCGACTTGTTTAGAAAAATAAAAATAAAAATTGTTCCTTAGAATAGAAATTCCAAAAGTATAATCACATCAAAAAGACTTTCTCAGCTGTGCCTTCTGCTAATGTGTATTTGTCCTGGGTTGGGTCCCTTGGGGACTGTTTAAAGCTGAGCAAAATGACATAGCATCCTCTGAGTGGGTGGATCATTCCATGGAACATAGGGATCAGCTTAGTTATTTCCAGTTCTTTTAAAAAATGCTCCACAACAATGGGATAGGTAGTCCATTGCTCATGAGCCAGGTACAAAGTCTAATCCAAGGTCACACAGGTTTCCCCTCAGTGTTCTTCTTAAAGCTTTATAATTTTTGGCTTTGTATTTCTTTCTACAGTCCATTCTGAGTCCAGTTTTTTATATGGTGTGATGAAGTTCATTTAAAAATATATATTTAACCAGTTGCTCCATTTGTTGATAAAATACTTTTCCCGCTGAATTACCTTTACAGTTTTATGAAAACTCAGTTGTCTATGTACAAATGAGTCTATTCTGGGCTCTCTTTTCTCTTCC
This sequence comes from Callospermophilus lateralis, assembly GCF_048772815.1. Lineage (NCBI taxonomy): Eukaryota > Metazoa > Chordata > Mammalia > Rodentia > Sciuridae > Callospermophilus > Callospermophilus lateralis. The sequence continues at coordinate 92,588,777 of NC_135306.1, read as the reverse complement.
CATGAATCCATTTATCTATATGACAATAACACATTGTTTTGATTGAACCAGATAATATCAGGCCTTTGATTTTTTTTTTTTGCATTTTCTTATAAATTTTAAAAGTATTTTAACTAACCATTAGCTTGATTTGGCCATTTGACAACATGTACATATATCAAAACATTTTATTGTACACCATAAATACACATATACATACATGTATAATTTTAATCTACCAATTAAAATAAAAAACAATAAAAAATATAAAAATAAAATTATTTGATTGACTTTTGACTTGGAATTATATCAAACTATAAATGAATTTGGGATGTTTTATAAGAACATGGGGTCTTATGACCCATGAACATTGCATATTTTTTTCTTTAATTAGCCACCTTAAATTTTTCTCAGCAATACTTTGCATTTGTGTAGTGTTAAACCTCTTTTGTCTGAGTTATGCTAAATATTTCATGCTTTTTAATCTTATTCAATCTTATTCTAATTTTTTTAAGCACATTCCAAATACTCTCTGTTAGTTTTACAAAATGTAATTCCTTTTTTTCCCCAGAAATATATGTTTTCAAATAGATCTTCTTTTTTGAAATGCTTTAGAATTACCAAAAAAGAAAAACAAAATGAGAATAAATAAAATTATAATATTGGGCAATGAAATTTGCCAAATTATGCTATTTTATATACAAATATCACACCATTAATTTGTTTGTGTGTGTATATATATGTATATATAATTGTTATGCACTAATTTGAATAATAATTATAATAATAGAAGAGAGAGATCAGTTGAGTAAAGCAAGTGAATCAAGGAAGGGAGGAAGGGATTAAGGGAGAAAAAGAGAAGGTAGTAGGAAATGAGATTGAATAAATTATATTATGTGTATGTATGAATATGGCATAATGAATCCCACCAGTATAATTATCATGCACTAATAAAAAGTCCTAAAAAATAGAGAATTCTTATATACAGCACCATTTTTCCTGTTATAAATATCTTACATAGTATGGTATATTTATACTACTGATGTCTATAGTTTATTGAAATTTCCTAGTTTTCTTCTAATGTTTTTTTTTTAATCTATGGCAGCATCCCTTTCATGATACCATATTATATTTAGTTTTTATACCTTCTAGGCATACTTTTGGGCCCCCCCTTCTGGCTGACAGTTGCTCCTACTTTCCTTGTTTTGGATAGACCTTGACTGTTTTGTAGAGAGCTAGCCAGATATTCTATAAAATATTTCTCAGTTGGCATTTCTCTGATATTTTCCTCATGATTAGAATGGGATTAGAGATTTTGAAAGGATGGATGAGCACAAAGATAAATTGTCATTCTCAGCACATCAGATGAAGGTTATAAACTATCAACATGAGTTATAGATTTTGTGATCAACCTTGATCTTCTGAAGAGGTAGAGGAAGTGTTTCTCAAATTTCTCCATTATAAAGTTATTCTGTTTTCTCGCTTTCCATATTATACTTGCTGGAAGAAAATTACTATTCACAGTCCATGCACCTGGGTGAGGAGAGTTATCCTAACTCTGCTTGATAGTAGTGTATCCACAGAAAGTATCTGCAAATATTCCATGTTGGAGATTTGTCCCACCTTTACAAATTATTTACTTATTCAACAATTTATTTATATTAGTATAGGTTCATGAATATTTATCTGAGTAGTTATCATCCAATAATTTCCTTTTTTAAAAAAAATTATTCTGCTACTAAGTGTACTTTCTCTTGGCTCCCATAGTCCTTTGACATATTGTTATCCATGTTGTTTGTTTGTTTGTTTTGTTTAATACTTTCATATTTTATGGCACTGCAAGATGCTCCAAGCATATCTTGTCTTTCCTGCCCCATTCTTTGAGATGATAATTTCTCCAAAGAACTACAATTCACTTTTTAAGAATGATATTAAACCAAAATATGAATGCTGGGTTCAGTAGATTTTTTATGGTAAATTTGTATCTTGTGAACTTGCTAAGCACATTTATTACTTCTTGTGGGTTTGTGTTTTGTAGTTTTCATTTTTTAAAATTTAGATAAACATATCACCTGTAAAGAAAGACACTTTTTAAAAATTCTACTAACTCTGAATAAGTTTTACTTAATTATTTTCATTTTCCTAATTATATAAATTTCAAAAAAGGAAACAAGAACCACACAGTCTTGTCCTGTTACTAATATTTGGAGAAAATATAGAATATTACACAAGTAAATATGATGTTAACTACAAGTTTTTCACAGATCTTTTTATCTGGTAATAGCAGAGAATATTTATTAGGATTACATGTTGGATTTAGTCAAATTTTTTTTCATCATCAATTGAGATGATCAAATGGTTCCTCTATTTTAGCTTTTTAATATGGTGAATTACATTGATTGGTTCCTGAATGTATTTTGATGCTAACTACATACAAGTTAAGCACTGAGCCTTCCATAATACTGCCCTCACTTCAGCTATTAGCAACAGTTAAGGGTCTCCAGCTCAATTGTACTTGTGACTAATGGCTACAAATCTAGATCCCATTCTTCATCAATTTTATTCACTAAATAGAATGGTGCACAGAACTTAGTAAAAGTATTGTTATTATAGTTTTATTATAAAATATTTAAATCAAGACCCATATTAAATGACACATAGGCTGAAATCTGACAAGGTTCTTTTTAAATTTTTTTTAATTTTTATTTTTAATTTGCTCTAATTAGTTATACATGACAGTAGAATGCATTTTTTTTTTTTTAGTAGTAGAATGCATTTTGACACATTGTACATAAATGGAGCATAACTTCTTCCTCTGTCTGAACATAGTATAGAGTCACACCAGTAGTGTAATCATACATGTATATAGAATAATAATGTCCATCTCATTTCACTGTCCTTCCCATCCCCATACCTCCTCCCCTCCCCACACTACCCTCTGCACAATTCAAAGTTCCTTCATTCTCCCATACCCCATTAATTGATCAGCATCTGCTTATCAGAGACAATATTCAGCCTCTGTTTTTTGGGGGGATTGGCTTACTATGCTTAGCATGATATTATCCTACTCCATCAATTTACCTGCAAATTTTATTCTCTTTAATGCTGAGTAATATTCCATTGTATATGTGTACCACATTTTCTCTATCCATTCATCTATTGAAGGCTACATAGATTGGTTCCATACCTTAGCTATTGTGAATTTAGCAGCTATAAACATTGATGTGGCCATATCACTATAGTATGTTGATTTTATGTCTTTTCGGTATAGACCAAGAAGTGGGATAGCTGGGTCAAATAGTGGTCCATTTCAAGTTTTCTGAGGAAATTGCATACTGCTTTTGATAGTGTTTGCACCAATTTACAGTCCCACCAGCAATGTATGAGTGTACCTTTCTCTCCCACATCATTGCCAACATTTATTATTTCTTATACTCTTGATAATTGCCAATCTGACTGGAGTGAGATGAAATTTGCAATTCCCTAGAATGGGGATGTTGAACTAGAGATGTTGAACATTTTTTTTTCATATATTTGTTGAGCAATTGCATGTCTTCTGAGAAGTGTCTGTTCAGTTCCTTTACCCATTTATTGATTGGGTTATTTGTTTAGTTGGTGTTAAGTTTTTTTGAGTTTTTTTATATATCCTAGAACTTAGTGCTCTATCTAATGTACATGTATTAAAGATGTTATTCCACTCTGTGGGCTCTCTCTTCACATTATTTATGTTTCCTTTACTGAGTAAAAAGCATTTTAGTTTGAATCCTTCCCATTTATTGATTCTTGATTTTATTTTTTTGCACTTTAGGAATTTGTTTAAGGAATCAGGACCTAATCAATATGATGAAGATTTGGGCCTACTTTTTCTTCTATTAGGCACAGGGTCTCTGGTCTAATTCCTAGGTCCTCAATCCACTTTGAGTTGAGTTTTGTGCATGGTGAAAAATAGGGGCTTAATTTCATTTTGCTGCATATGGATTTCAGTCTTCCTAGCACCATTTGATGAAGAGGCTACCTTTTTTCTCAATGTATGTTTTCAGCACCTTTGTCTAGTATGAGATAACTGTTATTTATGTGGGCTTGTCTCTGTGTCTTTTATTCTGTACCAATGGTCTACATATCTATTTGCTGCTAATACCATGCCATTTTTGTTACTATTGTACCACATTTTCTCTCTCCATTCAAGGTCTGGTATTGTGATGCCACCTACTTCACTCTTCTTGCTAAGGAGTGCTTTGGCTATTCTGGGTCTCTTATTTTTCTAAATAAATTTCATGATTGCTTTTTCTAGCTCAATGAAGCATGTCATTGGGATTTCAATAGGAATTGCACTTTTGGTAGTATGGCCATGGCCATTTTGATAATATTAATTCTGCCTATCCAAGAACATGGGAGATCTTTCCATCTTCCAAGGTCTTCTTCAATTTCTTTCATTAGCGTTCTATAGTTTTCATTGTAGATGTCTTTCACCTCTTTTGTTAGATTGATTCATAAATATTTTATTTTTTGAGGCTATTGTGAATGAGGTAGTTTTATTAATTTCCCTTTCACTGGATTCATCACTGATGTATAAAAATGCATTGGATCTATGGATCTTAATTTTATATCCTGCTACTTTGCTGAATTCCTTTATTAGCTCTAGAACTTTTATGGTGGAATTTTTTGGATCTTCTAAAAATAGAATTCTGTCATTGACAAATAGTGATAGTTTGAGTTCTTCTTTTCCTATTCATATCCCTTTAATTTATTTTGTCTAACTGCTCTGGCTGGAGTTTCCAGGACTGTGTTCAATAAAAGTGGTGAAAGAGGACATCTCTGTTTAGTTCCAGTTTTTAGGGGGAATGCTTTTAATTTTTCTCCATTTTCAAAACCCCAAATTTTTGCTTTGCCATTTTTTTAAATTGTTTCTTTTGTTTCAATTTCATTGATTTCAGCTCGGATTTTATCTATTTCCTCTTTTCTACTGTTTTTGGTAGAGCATTGAGACATAATATTAAGTCATTTATTTGTTGACCTTTTATTCTTTTAATGAATGAGCTCAATGCAATGAACTTTTCTTTTAGCTCTGCCTTCATATTTTCCCAGATATTGATATGTTGTATCGGTGTTCTCATTTACCTCTAAGTATTTTTTTTCTTTCATCCCTGATTTCTTCTGCTATCCATTCATCATTCAATAGCATGTTATTTAATTTCCAGGTGTTGGAGTGGATTCTTTTTTTAAATTATTTCATTTATTTCTAGTTTTATTCTGCTATGATATGATAGAATGCAGGGCAATATTTCTTTTTTTTTTTAAATTTGCTAAAGATTGCTTTTTGGCATAACATATGATCTATTTTAGAGAAGGACCCATGTGCTGCTTAGAAGAAAGTGTATTTAAAGTGTATTCATTCAATGATGGATAAAATGCTCTTTGTATATCCATTAAGTTTAAATTATTGATTGTAGTATTTTCTTCTATAGTTTGTTTGTGTAATGTTTATTTGGAAGATCTATCCAATGGTGAAAGAGATATGTTAAAGTCAAACAAGTATTAGTGTGTTGACAAAGGGCTGGTGACCATAGCGGACAAACGGCAGGGGATGGGTGTGCAATGAGGGCCCTCTAACATAAAACAATGTTTTCTTGCTTGAATCTTGAGTCACAGAGTGACAATGAATGCAGCATCCCTCTAGTTCACCATCTTGAATACTCCCCTTGACATGGTTCTTAACACAAAGGGTCCATATTTTTTTCCTATGGAATCCCGGCATGTCACTGTCCTGGCACAGCATTTTGTTCACCTACCAGGAAGCTCCACAAAGCTTCAGTTCCATAGTTTTATTTTCAGTTTTATTATGCAGGTATGATTGATTGAGTTTTCAGCCAGGTAATTGAACTCTATCTCCAGCTTCCCTTCTCTCCCAGAGGTAAGTCTGTCTTAACACCCCAACTTTCTACTCACATACATCCTCTTTCTGGTGAATAACATCACCCTTACTCATCTCATCTCTTAGCATAAACACATGTGTGATCCAAGGACCTCAGGAATAAAAACGACTCATTAGTCAGGAAATTCCAAAGATACAAAGTGTCCCTGTCAGGAATAAGGGGATAATCTAAGTTAAATAATTTTTTAAAGAATATAATGATAAAAACTTTGTATTTCTAGGGTAAACTTGAACAGGTAGTGATGCATTACTTTTTCTTTACATATTGTTGGGTTCAACTTGATTATTTTATTTAGAATGTTTGCATCTGTGTTTATGTAGGACATTGGGTTTTAGTTTTATTTTCTTGTAATATCTTAGTATAATTTTTATAGGAAGGTGATCCTTGCTTCAAAAAATCTATTGGAAAATAGTCTATACTTTTCAATTTGGGGGAAGTAGCTGTGACAATTTTTTGTTCTTTTTAAGTATTTCACAGAATTCACTAATCAAGTTACCTACACTGTCAATTTTCTTCATAAGAATATTTTTAAACACAAATTCAATTTCTTAGGTAGTTATAGACATATTCTAAGTATGAAATTGTTCTCACATTAACTTTGATAGCTTTCATCTTTCTGTTTTATCCAAGTTTTCAAATTCATGGCCAAAAAGTCGTTCACAACATTGCATCATTATCATTTTTATTCTCTGTAATCAGCACAAATGGCAGCTCGCTTCTTTCTTATATTGGTAATTCATGACTCTCTTATCAGCTTGATGAATTTTTGATGAAAGATAATTGATCTTATCAAAGAATTAGCTTTTGATATTCCTCTCTCTCTCTCTCTTTCTCTCCCCCCCCCACTCCCACTTCATAGCCCCTCTCTTCCTCTTTTGTGTTTTTTTGTTCTCCACTTCATTATTTTCCTTTCTGGTCTATCTCCTTGTCTTCAAATTAATTTTTCACACTTGTGTAGTCTCTGGACCTTAGTGTCCCTTTTCCCTCATTATATAGATATTGAGAAGTTCCTGGGTGTTTGAGTTGGATACATTCTTCCTGCAATGGGTAATGAAGCAAAAGGAGAGAGAGAACTTGGAGCCCAAACATCATTCTTTGGATTTGTTCTGCTAAAGTATGTGAATTTAGTCCCTGTACATTGAGCCAGTCCAAGGACAATAATTCTCCCCAGAACAAGAAGTGGGAGACTCCTGGAACTTACTTTGTTTATTCCCCCCCCCTTTTTTGGTAGATTCCCTTGTCTTAATAAAGCAATACAATTTTCCTTGAATAAAGGTACTATGTCTATATTTTTCTTTTGTGCCTTGCCCAAATGAACAGGCTAGGACTTCAGTACAATAGAAGAGATGAGAGGGTATATTTTTACCTTTTTTCTCAATACAAAAGATGTTACAAATTGAATGAAAAGTAGAACATAACATTTAAAAATTTGGGCCAAGCACTTAAAATTATGTTTCATAGCCATGTATCTACCTGTGTGTTTATCTTAGAAAAGATAAAACTAGACACTTCTAAGATGCCAAAATTAAGGTAAACCCAAAGTTAGAAGGAAAAAGTAATTTAGAATTCTCTGGATCTTCTACATGTTAAAATATTAATAATAGTGCCTTATGGGTAATTTCATGTCAATAATTTTGATAACTGAAGTGAGGAAGATGGATTCTTGGAAGAACACAAAGGAGAGTCCATACCCACATTTGAGTAGTTTCTTGCTTTTCCTAAAGAGCCGCCACTCTCTTCCCCCAGTCTGGTTTATGTCAAGTCTTCCCAGTCTATTCTTTAGGTATCCAGCTGGTTTCACAGAGAAAATACCTGCAAAAATAAATATCTCTATATTAAATATATGAATAAATAATGACTCTATCTATATTTGAGATCACAAGGACTTCATCCACTCTTGTCAGAGCATGAACCACCTGCAGCAATTCAACTATGACCCAATATTAATTATTCTCACTGCTGTCACATCACATCATTCTTGTGTCTTGTTTTTACCTGAAGAAGTTTCTTTATCTCTAAACTATGGCCAAGACATTCACCTTTGCAAACTCAATATACCAGTGGATGTTTTTATTGCAAGTTTGGTAACAATGTTTTTCCACCTTTCCACTAAAAAAATACAAAGTCTCTCTGTATTATATTGGAATAGTTTTGTATCATTATTTATTCCTAAATAGTCTGATATATATATTCTTTCTATTTCTTTAGGGCAGCCTTGGTATATTAAATTTATTTTTCAAACTTAGTGGTAAAATTTTAAATAAACCACTTCATGTAAAACATTTGTGCATTATGACATTTTATTTTGATTCTTCTTGAATGTCTTTATTAGTAGTATTATTCATGATTTTTGTATGTGTTACAAACTCCAGATGTATTTGTTTTTTATTTATTGTTTTTGTTACACATAACATCAAGATTCATTTTGAGATAATTATAAATGCATGGAATATAATCTGTTCTAATTCAGTCTCAGTACTTTCTCTTTCTTTCCTCTCCTCCCTCCTCTTCCTTTCTACTCACTGAACTGATTTTTCTTTAACTTACAGTTCTTTTTTTTTTTTAAATTAACATCCTGTGGTATTACATGATAATGAGATTCACTGTGATATGTTCATATATGTACAAAGAAAAGTTAGATCAGATTCCTTACACTGTTTTTCCCTTATCGCATTCCTCTTCCCACCATTATTCCCCTTCATGGACTTTTGTTTTGTATTTTGATGAAATTTTCTCAACACTTTCCACTCTTCTTATTTTGGAATAGCTTCTGCGTATCATAAAAAAATATTCAATCCTTGACTTTTGGTTTATGGATACTTTCACTTAGCATGATAGTTCCCATTGTGATCCATTTATCAGCAAATGCCATAATTTCATTCTTTATTATCACCAGCTGGCTGGGCTTGACAATATGAACTGGGTTCAAAGGAACTGGCTGTATCAATAATTAAGAAAACAGTGAAGAAACCATGCAGAGCATGAACATAAGTTTCTAAGGCAGGGCGGCTTGACTTGGTGACTCCAAGAGTCAGTTCTAGCACTGGAAGAAGCAAGAAAGCAAGCACACCCAAACCCTTCTATTTATTGGGGAAAAGACATTTGAGAAAGTTCCACCCAAATAAGGCAAGGAGTTGGGAGTTTCAGGGGGTTGCCCATCCTCATTAGGTAACACCCAGGTAGGGCTTGAAGCAGGCTTCATTGCCAATTGAGGGTAAAGACCACTTGCCCTGAGCAGCTTTCATATGTGTGTCAGACCGGTACCCACATCTCTCCAGGAGTGGGCAGCAAGCTCAGCCCAGGGGCAATGGATGTCTCCCCACATTTTATGGCTGAGTAGTATCCCATTGTGTGTGTGTGTGTGTCTGTATGTGTGTGTATCACATTTTCCTTATACATTCCTCTGTTAAGGGATATCTAGGTTGGTTCCATAGCTTAGCTATTATAAATTATGCTGCTACATTAATGTGGCTGTATCGCTATAGTATGCTGATCTGAGATCTTTTGGATATATACCAAGGAGTAGGATACCTGGATCATATAGTAGTATTTTTTATAGTTTTTTAAGGAGTCTGCATACTGTGTTCCAGAGTGGTACACTAATTTAGAGTCCCTCCAACAATGTATGAGTACACACTTTCCTCACTTCCTCATAAACCCTAATTATTATTTGTGTTTTTGATAATTGCCATTGTGATGGGAGTGAGATGAAATCTCTATGTAGTTTTGATTTGTATTTCCCTAATTGCTAGAGGTTTTAAACATTTGTTTTATATATTTGTTGGTCAATTTTATTTATTCCTGAGAAAAGTGTCTGTTTAGTTCTTTGCTCACTTTTTTATTGGGTTATTTGTTGTTTTGGTTTAGTTTTTTGAGTTCTCAGATATTTTGCTCTGAGGAGCAGGTGCAAAGATACTCTCCCATCCTGTAGACTCTCTCTTCATGCACTTATTTTTTCTTTTGCTGAGCAAAAGTTTTTCATTTGATACTGTCCCACTTTAAAAAAAAAAATATATATATATATATATATATGTATATATATATATATGTATATATATATACACTTTTTGTACTTAAAAGTATTGTTAAGAAAGTCAGTTCCTGTGCTCTTGTGTAGGACCTACAGGTTCTTCTAGTAGTTGCAGGGTTTCTGGTTTAATCCCTAGACCTTTGCTCCACTTCGAAGTGAGCTGATACAGGGTGAGAGATAGGTGTCAAATTTTATTTTTCTATATATGAATTTTCAGTTTCTCCAGCACCATTTGTTGAACATTCTATCTTTTCTCCAACATGTGTTTTCTGGCACCTTTCTGTAGTATCTGGTAACTATATTTGTGTAGGTTTGTCTCTGTGTCTTACTGTTCTATTTCATAGATTTTCATGCCTGTTTGGTACCAGTTCTATAGCTCTGTAGTATAATTTGAGATCAAATAGTGTGATATCTTTTGCTCTACTTTTTAAAGAATTGCTTTGAATGTTCTGGCTCTCTTATTTTTCCAAATTAATATTAGAACTACTTTTTATAGTTCTATAAAATGTCATTGGATTTTTATGGATATTTTATTGAATCTATACAAAGTTTTGGATAGTTGGCCATTTTAATAATATTATTTCTGCCTAAGAAGAACATGGAAGGTGTATCTATCTTTTAAATTTTTCAGTTGTTTTCTTTAGTATTCTGTTGTTTTTACTGTAGAGGTCCTTCAGATCCCTCATTAGATTAGCACTCAAGTATTTTATTTTGAGGTTATTGTAAATGGAAGGCAATTGATTTATATACGTTCTTATATTGTGCTACTTTATAATTTAGCATATCAACTCTAGAAATATTTGGGTGAAGTTTTGGGGTCTTCTAAATACAAAATCGTGTCATCAGAAAACAGATATAATTTGAGTACTTCTTTTCTTATTTGTATCTCTTTAATTTCTTTCTATTGTTTGCTCTAGCTAGAGTTTCAAGGACTATGTTGAACAGCAATGGTGAAAATGGACTTCCTTGTCTTGTTCATGTTTTTAGAGGAAATGCCTTCAGTTTTTCTCTTTTCAGTATAATGTTAGCTTTGGGTTTGTCATACATAGTCTTTACAATGTTGAGGTAAGATTCTTTTATTCCTAGTTTCTCTGGTGTTTTAAACATGAATGAATACTGGACTTTGTCAAACTCTTTCTGCATCTATTGAGATAATCATATGATACTTGTCTTTATTCTATTTATATAGTTAATTACATTCATTGATTTGTGTATGTTGAGACAACCAGGCATCCCTGGGGATGAAATCTACTTGATTATGGTGTCTTATCTTTTTAATGCTTTTTTATTATTATTATTGGTTTAAATTTATTCATCCATCATCAATATAACAAGTTATGAAAATTCAATTCTAATGAAACAATGAATGTTACTATTAAAAGCAGAAAAATAAATGACATCAAAATTACTACAATATGAAAATATATACTACTTTTTAATAAATTTAATAATGGACTAAAAATAAGGAAGGCAGGCAAAGTTAGGCTAACGATGCAGGGGCAGGAATAGTTTCTTAATGTGGTTTGCCAATGTTTTATTAAGTTTTTTTAATCTATATTCATCAAGAATATTTGACTGAAATTTTATTTACTTTATATGCCTTTCCTTGTTTTTTGTTATCAGGCTGATGCTAGCTTCATAGAATTGATTGCACCAATTTGCAGTCCCACCAGCAATATATCAGTGTACCTTTTCCCCCACATCTTCACCAACATTTATTACTTGTATTCTTGATAATTGCCATTTTTGATTGGAGTGAGATGGAATCTCAGTATAGTTTTAATTTACATTTCTCTATTTGCTAGAAATTTTGAACATTTTTTCATTTATTTGTTGATCATTTGTATTTCTTCCTCTGTAAATTGCCTGTTCAATTCTTTTGCCCATTTATTAATTGGGTTATTTGTTTTTGTGTGTTGAGCTTTTTGAGTTATTTGTATATCTTGGAGATTAATGCTTTATCTGAGGTGAGGGTGGTAGAGATTTTTCCCCAGGACTGGAGTTGTAGCTCAGTGGCACATGAGGCACTGGGCTTGAATCTCAGCACTACATAAAAATAAATAGATAGATAGATAGATAGATAAAGATATTGTGTCCATTGACAACTAAAAAGTATTTAAAATTTTTTTTCCCATTATGAGGCTCTCTGTTTATTATCTTGTAGTTTTATTCTTAATTTCACTGATTTCAGCTCTGATCTTAGTTATTTCCTTCTTGTATTGATTTTAATATTGTATTTTAATTCTTTTTCTATGGCCTTAAGGTACAATATTATTTTTTGGTATCTTTTTATTTTTATTTTTTAATTTATTAACTTAGTGCTATAAACTTTTCTCTTAGAACTGCCTTCGTATTTTTCCAGAGATTTTGATATGTTGTATAACTATTTTCATTTGTTTTAAATATATTTTTAATTTCTTGACTGGTTTTGTCTGCTATTCATTCATCATTTAGAATTATCTCATACTAGAAAAAGGTGCCATAAATGTACATTGGAGAAAAGATAGCATATTCAACAAATGGTACTAGGAAAACTAGAAATTCACACATAGAAAAATGAAATTCAACCCCTATTTCTCACCCTGCACAAAAGAACAGAGACACTGTGCCTAATAGAAAAAAGTGTAAACGCAAATCACCATGTTAGCTTAATAACCGACTTCCTTAACAATACTCTTAAAGCGTAAGGTATAAAATCAAGAATCAATAAATTGGTTGAATTATAAAACTTCTTCTCAGCAAAGGAAACAAATAATAACATAAAGAGAGAATCTACAGAATAGGAGAAAATCTTTACTTCATGCATGTTAGATAGGACATATAAAAAATATATAAAGAACTCAAAACACTTAATACCGCGCCCCCCAAATAAATAAATAAATAAATAACCCAATCAATAAATGAGCTAAGGAACTGAACAGATGCTTCACAAAAGAAGAAATACAATCAATCAACAAACTTGAAAAAATGTTTTCATTTTGATGTTTCAAAATACATTCTGTAATTTATAACTAATTAGAGCAAATAATTTTTTCAAGTGTAATATATAGTCTCTAGGTGTTAGAATGATTTCATTTTTCATCTAGTTGTTGATTTATAATTTTACTGCATTATGATGTTATATGATGCAAATTATTATCTCTAAATTTTTATTTGTTGCATTTTCTAAGATTTGCTTTGTGATACAAAATATAAACTATTTTAGAAAATATTTCTTGCACTGCTGAGAAGAAAGTGAACTCAGTTCTTGAAGGATGAAATATTCTATAGACTCTGTTAGGTCCATGTGATTAATATTATTTTCTAGTTCTGAAGAATCTTTATTTATGATATATCTGAATGATCTATCTAAAGGTGAGAGAGGTGTTTTAAAGTCACCCAGTATTACTGTATTGTGGTTTATGTGATTCTTAATATGGAGAAAAGTTTGTTTTATGTACATAGATGCACTATTTGTGGGGGCACAATATTTTATAATTATTATTTCTTATTCTTCTATGTTCCTTTAACCAGTGTGAAGTAAATTTCTTTGTCTCTTCTGATTAATTTTGGCCTGAAGTCCATTTTACCTGATATGAGAACAGCTACTTCTGCTTAATTTGGGGTCCCGTTTGCATGATATAACATTTTTCATTTTTTCCTCCTTCAGTCTGGGATATTTTTGTGTGTAAGCTGTGTTCCTTGCAGACAACATAATACCGGATATTGTTTTATATTCCAATCTGTTAATCTATTTTCTAACTGAAGATGGTAGACCATTTACAATCAATAGAAAAAATGATTTTTATTACTTGCCATTTTTATTCAATTCTAATGTTTAATTTGAATTGGTCCTCCTTTAATTCACTATTATTACAATGTAATTCTTTCCTATGCTGGTTTTCAGTTTCATTTTTCCTTCTTCATGAAATATTTCATTGAGTATTTTTTGTAGTTCAGTCTTTGTGATTATGAATTTTTTTCTGGTTGTCATGGAAAGTTTTTATTTTATCACCAATTCTGGAGAATAAATTTGCTGGATTAAGTTATCTCATTTTCTTTAAGAGTTTCAGTTTTTTCAGATATCTATTTCCTAAGTTCTCCTGGCTTTTAAAGTCTTAGTTGAGAAATCAGATGAAATTTAAATTGGAGTAGATATATTCTGATTTTGTCTATTTGGAGTTCTATTTGCCTCTTGTATTTAAATTTCCATTTCATTCCTGAGACTTGGGAAATGTTCTAATATTGTTTCAATGAAAATATTGTGCATCCCTTTAGTTTGTATTATGGAGGCTTAATCTACCCCAATGATTCTTAAATTTGTTTTCTTTTTGTTAACCCATATTTCTTAAATATTCTGGTTATGTTTTCTTAGCAACTTTTCTTTATCTTCAAATTTATTTTCAAGATTATATACTTTGTCTTCAAGGCCTGAAAAGTTATCTTAAATGTGGTCTAATCTATTGGTGATGTGTTCCATTGAATTTTTAATTGGGGTTATTGAGTCATTCATTTCCAAGACTCTTTTTTTTTAACCCAGAATTTCTCTCTTTATTAAAGTGCTCTTACACTTCCTATATTTCTCCCTAATATCACACCTTATGTCTTCAATTAGCTAATTAGAAATTTATTTTAATTTTTTTTAGTTGTAGATGGACACAATGTCTGTCTTTCTTTCTGTCTTTCTTTCTTTTTTTTTTCTTTCTTTCTTTCCTTCTTTCTTTGTGGTGCTGAGGATTGAACACAGAATCTCACATCTGCGAGGCAAGTGCTCTACAACTGAGCTACAGCCCCAGCTTCTCACTGGACATTTTAATAATAAAATTTCTAAATTCTTTCTCTGTCACTTCCTTCCCTGTGTTGTTGAAGTTATTGAAATGTTACAGGCTGTTTGGGATAGTTTTCTCCCTTACCTTTCCATATTGCTTGTTTGCCTACACATCTGTTGGGACGGTTATTGCTTCTTCTTCTTCTTTTTTTTTTTTTTTTTTTTTGTGTGTGTGGTGCTGGGGATTGAACCCAGGGCCTTGTGCATGCAAGGCAAGCACTCTACCAACTGAGCCATATCCCCAGCCCTGCTTCTTCTTTTAAACAAAATATTATTTTTGTGAGTTTACTTCTCTTAAGAGCCCTAGGTTGGGCAAATATCTATATATGATTTCTTTCTTTCATTCTTTCTTTTCTTCCTTCCTTGCTTCCTTCCTTCCTTCCTTCCTTCCTTCCTTCCTTCCCTCTTTCTTTCTTTCTTCTGAACAGGAGATTGAAGCCAAGGGTGCCTAAGCCACATACCCACTTGTTTTTATTTATTTTATTTTATTTTAAAAAATAAAAATATAGTTGGACACAATACCTTTATTTTGTTTGTTTATTTTTTTATGTGGTGCTGAGGATCCAACCCAGGGCCTCGCACATGCTAGGCAAGTGCTCTACAGCTGAGCCACAACCCCAACCCTTGTTTTTATTTTTTATTTTTTATTTTTTGTTTTAAGACAAGGTCTTGCTAAGATTTTTAGGGCTTCACTAAGTTGCTAAGGCTGGCTTTTAACTTGTAATCCTCTTGCTTCTGCATCCCAAGTTGCTGGAATTACAGTCATATGCTACCCAGTACTTATGCCACCGGGCTAAGTACTGATTCTTTAACTCAATCTGTGGCCTCTTGTAATTGAAGTATTAGGACAACTTTGAAAGAAGCCTCTGAAGGCTACTTGCTAAAATCACTTCAGAGTCAAACCACATACTATTCAACCTTTTAAAAAGTGAAAAATGTATTGATGTTGTTCTCTATAGTTCCTCTAATTCAGGTATAAACTTGTAAACTTGAAAGTATACACTTTCAACAGATAGGTTGAAAAATTAGTTCTCAAGTGTGATAAAATTACTATAGAATTATATAAAATTACTATAAAAATTATATGGGGGTTGAAAGAGTCAAGAATAAATAGGCAAAATAAAGAGAATGATTAAAAAAAGGAAGATAGAAAATAATAATACACTCCAAGGTAAAAAGGAGAAAAAAGGTGGATATGGTGTACTTCAGATAGTAGCAGATAATGTAAGAAGAAGAATGGGAGTAGGAAGAACAAATATAAATTAGGGCTTGGAGAACAAATATAGGGATAATGATTCCAAACAATGCTTAAAGCCATTAGAAGAAATATGTGCAAACGATTTGAAGGTACAATATTAACTACTGGGGCAACAACTAACAATCAAGATAAAGAGTAATTTATATGACCAAATTTGATGTTAGAATTATTTATAGTAAACCATGCCAAGGTGAAGAAAGTTCCTGTTGAATCTTGGTTTAGATTTCATTAGGATTTGAGACATTATGAAGATATCCATTGTTCTTGGCTTTGGATTCTCTTAGCAGTACTGGAGTACAGGAGCCATTTTTTCTATCATCTGTAAACCTCCCACCGGCCAGTTCTGGTTTATTAGCTCAGAGACCTGTGGCTGACTGCTAGGAGGGTGTGGTGTTTTGTCTGTTGTTTGTTTCTACTGTTTAAAGGAGTTAAGGATGTAGCACTTTGGCCTTTCACTATGGGTCAATGTATACTTGCTCCTCTCTACAGGGTTCTTTTCATGGTATAAAATCTGAACTTTCATAGAATCTGCTTGCTGTCTAAAAGCACAAGTTCTGTGGGGGTGGATTTTCTGTGAATAATCTGTGGTGTGTAAACATTCCCTCTGGCCTACAGCAGTTCACTGAGGTACTGTCTTTACTGCTGAGTAAATGGATTCAGCTGATTCCCTTTGGTCCTATTTTCCACTGCCTCAGATTGTGAACAATGTGTGCCGACTCTTTCTGATGATTGTGAATGAGGCAGGGTCCATCTACTGTCCAAACAGTGTCATATCACTCACCCATTGCAGGAGTGCTCCTTCTGATTTAATTTGTTACTGTCTGGAGGTAAGGAGATGCCAGGTTGATTAATAGGAATGACACCTCAGCTGTGATCACCACAAAATGACTGTGGAATCCAGAAGACTTTCTATTGACAATTTGGTTTTATAGTGCTTGATATGCTTCAAGAACACTGCTTTTCCCATCACCTTTTAATTTTTCTGCCTTTCTTCTCAAATGTTGTTATGGGCTGACATTATGTGCTTTTCTGCTTCATTTTTTAAAAATTTAGTTTATAACTTTCAGATAATTCATATGTATATGGGTCTATATAATTATTTTTATTTTTTCTAATTATTTTATATAAACTGAATTTTCATATACATTCTTCTATTTTTACTCTGTACTGGCACCCCCCCACACACACCCCAGCCCCCAACTTCTGCCACCTGGTCTGGGTGTAAGGTTGGGAAACTCTGCTTATTTTTTTTACTCCCATACTAATATTCAAATCTCTTCAAGGTCTTAGACTTTATAATATTGGGTCTTAGAGCATTTATTCTGTCACCCCCTCTCAGATCCGTTTTTCCTTTACTGCCTCCTTTCTGGGTCATGGGGAGATCCAGAATAACTACCTAGGTTCATTCAATCATTTTCAAGACCCCCGCCTCTATTGTTGTTAGTTTTGGTTGAAATGAATTATTTGTGATGTTTTAGAAACATTAAAATGAAACTTTTTCTTCTTTTTCCTTATTTCATATGTGTATATTTTCACTATATTCTTGCAAACACATTTAACATCGAATATAATATCCTTTAGTCCAAAAAACTTCAACTAGTACATAGCAACACATTTTCTCAGAACACTTTTGTGTTAAAGTGTGTTTATTTTGCCTTCAATTTTGTAGAATCTTTTTGCTAGATAAAAAAGATTGGGGTGACATTTACTTTCGTTAAGTAATGTAAATGTTTGTAATCCCATTATTTTCAGACTTGTGTTATTTCTGTTAGTAATCTACAAAAATTCTAATATTTTGCTCTTCCTAGAATGAGTCTGTCCAGCTGATTTCTAAGATTTTCTCTTTATCACAGTTTTTTTTGGCAAGTTGAATATAATACACCATAGTGTAGGACCCACTAGATATTGCTATATCAAATTTCTTGATGTTATCCCAGATGATATTGCCCTGAAAATTCTAGCAGCCTTAGTCTTGCTTAATTCCAATTTATCTCCTTACCTTTATGAGACACTTTTTCTCTAGTCCCACCCTGTGCCACTGGCCAGAGTAAAACTGTGAACGTCTAGAGCGTTCGGGTCCCTGGGTAAGGGTCGCGAAATAACCAGGACACAGGGGATGCAGAGCCAAGGCAGCAATTGCAACTGCATGCTGAGGTTTATTTGCAAGTTCCTTTTATATTCTTCTTCTAACAAAGCAAGCAATTCTTCAATAACACTTTACCCACATTGTCCAAATATCATGCCTCAGCGGATACACAAAGCTAAATTCAGATTGTTCCTGTTTCTTTGATAAGTACCCTCTTAAAGTTCTTTGTAGACATTATCTAACCCCTGAGGATGCATTTGTTTCTTTAGAATGTACTGTTCCCAGGACAAGTATGCAGGAAGCTTCTTCCTCTTGGCCAAACCATGCAGAACTTGTGACTTGCGATAAGGGGAAGAGAACTTTTCCTCCTCCTAACTGAGGTTTGCCTCAGCTGGCCTAAATCACAGCCACAGCTCTTGCAAACTGTCAGGCCTGAGGGAGCTAAACTCTGCACACTCAAACCCCAACATAAGACTCCAGAGAGAATCCTTTCTTTCAGGCCTTATACTCCTGTGCAATGTGATTTTTCATTTGTGAGAAAGAACTATTGTTTCATACTTCTTATTTAGTTCTCTAAAAGTGCACAAAGCAGTTCAAATCTGGTATCAAAGCCACAGGCATCTTGAGTCCCTCCTGAAAGACTCATTTATTAGCCACATATGTGCATATTTAGGAGGATGTTCATGCTAATGCGCAACTACTGCCTTGTAATGTGTACATAAAGCAAATTAAGTCTTTCTATTACATAAGAGAGTGATTTCAAAAATAATTGCCATGTCCTTGAATTTTCTTGTTTTAATTATTATTATTATTATTATTGTTTTGACTTGGGTGTGATAGTTTTGCTTACACATCCCATAAGATGAAGCCCCTCACAGTTGTTCCACCTGCCCACTCTCCACCTGGACCAGTTTTATTCAATTGGCTATCCATCTTGAAGGAAACAGGTCTTTCCTTAGTTTTACTGGGAATATGCACTATCACCCAAAACTATGGCACACAAAATGACCTAGGCTTAAGTTGATATTTGTGCTCACTGTCCCTGCTCAACAGAAGTTCCCATAGAATTTAGAATCTATAATCTAGTTCAAACAAACAAAACCCACTTTAATATCATTTGTCAATAAATTGACTTTGTTTGTATTGATAAATTTTCCCACTTTAGAAAAGTTCTTGCTGTTTGTTAGACCAGCAGTTGGTGTAATCCTTAAAATCATCTGAAAAATCTGGTTAAATGCTTAAAGAGATCTTTAATTGACTGAACACATCATTGATTCTTAGAGCACATCTCTGGTATGTCCCTGAAAACAGAGAAATGAAAGCAATATATTATAAAGCATCCAAGGAGTACAGAGTATAAACTATGTCCAAGAATCTTGGATGCTTTCTAAGGAAAATACTGCATCCATGATGTTTACATTCTGCATCACCATGTCTGGAGGGCACTTACATCATGAAAGCATACTACTCCATTTCCAACCCTGCTATGCTATGAATACCATTGTACCTATTCCTATTGCTCCCAGTTAACTGTCATGACCAGAATGTCCAGTGTTCTGTGAAGCCAACATGACTTTTATTTTCAGCCGCCAATGGGTTTTTATTTTTTCCCACCAAATGTTTAAAAGCTCAATCACATTAGGATAAAAGAATTTTATTTTTATCTTTTGAGTTATTTAGCACGAATGCAGAGAGCTCAACCATCCAGCAGAGAAAAATGAGAAATAATTCAGCCATATTTTTGAGAAACAAAAAAATCCAGCCTTATTTTTGAGAAACAAACACATCTTCTCTCATCTTTATTCACTTCTGAGAGCCAACTGTCTTTCATGTTGCTACCCAGAATGCTGACACAGTGAATTAACAAGTTCATGGAGAAAATGGAATGCTTTCATTGAAAAATAACTCTGTGTTTTTATATTTTCCTCCTATATTTTAAAACCATCCCCTAGATGCCAATATATCTTCCCTCCTTGTAATATTTGTCTGCAGATTTTTTCTGTCTGTTGCTCACTAAGTGTAACCAAACTGGCTATTATCTATCTGTTGTAAGTCTGCAGCTGAGAAAAGGCTTCACATTGGGTATTTGTCATGTAGTGATATCGTTTATCAGAACTAACTTCCCACTATCAGAACTCCTTTTCTAGTTTTGTTAAATGGGCTAGCTATAGTCTTTATGAAATCAATTTTCTTCCTTCCTTTCCCTCTGCTTTTTCTTTTTTAGTGTAATAACTTAGGCTAAGAACTGAGTAATATAATGAATTTGTCATTTTCATTTCTATTTGTTTATTCTAGTGTGAAATTGTTTTCCAAGAAGTGATAAAGACAGCTAACACTTCCTCTTATTGGGTAATTTTTGGAATCTGTGAAGAAGATACTAATTTTGCTGACCTATTATTAGATTGTCATTAGTGTTTTGTCAAATATTGATTTATGTATTGCCTTCTGTCACTCATGCAAGTCCTTTCTCCATTATTCATTCTTCATAGATGCTTTTCCTGTGAAGATGATCAATGAAGCTAGCAGCTTCTTTGAGATTAAATGTTTGACTTTGAAGGTGTTAAACAAGGAGAAAATGCAATGTCTTATACCTGGTATAGAAAGCCAGACCATTACCATGTACCTGGACACTCTTTCCACCTCAATTCCTCCAAGAAAAAAAAAAAAAAAAAGGTGTAATGCCTTACAACTTAGTGCATGACTGAGGTAGCTTAGGATCATGGGGGTCATGTGTTCTTTCAGAAAAATAATGGTAGTGGTTTAAGACCTAATAATGTGGTCTTACCTTATTTTATTAGATCATATCTTGTAATTTATCAGCATTGACATTTAAAGCAGGTCTTGGTGGAACAGTAAAATATTTTGACTAGAATTTATCAATTGAGAAGTGGAAAGCTGTTGATACACATAAAAAATTTTACCTGGTTAAATAAGGATACTGTCCAAATGGGTATGCCAATGTTGGATCTGGTAGAAATCAGCCAAGTAGAGCTCAAGATGAACTGGGAAGGATGATGTAGCACACAGTACAGGTGAGATTTGAAGCTCCAGGCATCAGCATCAAGGAATTACCTTCACAAGGAATAGGGCCTCTGATACCATGTTGAATTTGATGGCTGATTGCTGAGAAAGAACTGATAACAGCAAGTCTGAGGCTCGTGAGCATTCAGAGGGGTTAAAATGTTCTCTGAACAAGGTCCAGGGAATACATTCAACCATGCGAATTTGGGGAAGGATGGCCACCAGGGCATTAGAAACAGTGGTAGCAGAAGATCATATGGTAAGCTCCTAACTTCTGGGTAGGAGGTTGGAGGTGGCAGAAGACCAGACTTTGTGCTATAGTCACAATTGTCTCTGGAAATTAGGACAGAAACTCAGAGGACTCATTTTAGAGACAAGCAGCTGCATATGGAGGGTGACAACCAGATGGGACTTGATGATTTGCATGAGTATTCATGACAGAAAATTCATAAGTTTTAGTCTCTGTGAGGCCATTAAATTAGTGCCATGTCATCACCATGAATTTTATATCTAATCTTTTCTAATTCAGTTGAAAATGTATATTAAAGATATCAAGCAATTGAGTAGCTGATAGGGATTGACCAGAAAAAAAAAAAATCAATGCCTGACCCCTAGTAACACCTACACCCTCAAGATTTACCATTATTCCTTTACTTATTAATTACAGGAAGAAAAATTAGGCCAGAAAACTGAATTAAATGATGGAAAAAAGAAAGGGAGAAAACCCCTGCCTCATTTGGTTCTAAAAATAAAGATACTCAGATTCTATACCCATTTATGTGACATATCACTAACTAACTCTTAAGGGTCTCACCTAGTCCCAACTTCTCATGTCTCACAAGGAAGATTAAATTATAATATGAGTTTATAAGGGAAAGCCCATATTCAAATCATAGCAAGAGGCATAAAAAGTCCTTTACAAACTTACTCATGGAATGCTATGATTGACTCATATGGCTGAAGAGCATCTAGCAGTTCAGGACAGGTCTGATCCCCCCTTCCCCAGAAAGGAATAACACCTAGTTTTGTGTGAGGATTAGTGTGAATTCTGTTTGCATGAATTATTCTCACTAGTGTTGGAAATTCAAGAAGCCCCAAAGACATCTCAGACATGTAAATGTTGAAGACCAGAATGGGATCATTTAACTGTTATTTTTTTAATTAAATGAACTAGTTTCCAATTGTGTCAGTAATTGACCACAAGACTTGACCAACACTATTATCTTCCTAAGCATCCCTTTTCTCATCTGTTAAATAAGAATAATAACCTTATCACCATCTATACACTAAATATTTTTCTGAGGTTTGGATTAGACAAGGTTTGTTAAAGTTTTTCATTAAGTAGAAGCTGTTTCAAAGGTAAAAGCTTATTTGTGAGGTACCACTGATTTTTAGTAGTAAAATCAGCTAAGAAAATGAAAAGGTTTTTTTTTTTTCTCTTTTTTGTGTCTATGAGTTCTGGGTGTATCACAGTGGAAGAACCTATTGACAAATAAGGTTTAGAGCATTAGATTGGGGGGATGCCTTTTGAGAGGTGAGGAGGAATAAGGGAACAGTGAGGTGCCATCCTTAGAAATTTTGACTACTGAAGAAAATGTTGGAGAGAAGAAACTCTGCAAGACCCACTGGTAAACTGGCAGATGTCCTGTGGTTACCAGTATTTTGTATTCTATCCCAGTGGCAAATAAACACATATCCCAGAAATAGCCTTCTTCCTGAGGTTGAATAATTCTGGGTGAGAGACAGTTTCCTTCTCTTGGGTTTCACAGCAACACATCAGGGAGCATGATGGGAAATTCTCTGATCTACTCTGTGGTCTGAGGACTTAAAAGATGAATGATTGCAGGAATGTCAGACTACTTCAAAGGCCAGAAATCTAGGTTACATGATAGAAAATGAGAGGTGAGAAACCATTGCCTCATTTGGGTCTAAAAATAAAGATATTCAGATTCTTAGCAAAAAGGCTTGAAACAAACTTTAATTTATATTATGTTATCATGTTAAGTATTATAGTTCAAAAAGATCTGTTTCAGTTAAAGCTTAGAATTTTTAAAACAGAAATTATGCAAGCAGAGACAAGCCACTGCCAACTAGGAGAGGTCATTGGATTTAAATATTCAATGTGCTCTTCTTGAGGACATCCATTTCTCTTTTTTTCTTTTATAATCAGTAGTAGTGTTCCCTAGATAGATTTTTTTTTCTCCTTATCCATGTAGAAGGATAATTAGAAGAATCTGTAAGAATTACGACTGGGAATAATCAGGTTCCAAGAGAAGGAAATCATAGAAACAGTAACAAAAAATCCTTATACTATTGTGCTTGTTTTACTCAGCTTTCTGTCACCGTGACAAAATACTTAAAATAAAGAACATACAAGAGGAAGGTTTATTTTGGCTCATAGTTTCAGTCCATTGCCGGGTTTCTGTTCTCACGACTAAAAGGCTCAGGGGTCACTCTAGTTAAACTGGGCTAACTGGGCTGCACAAAATAACCACACAAGAGACACAAATACCTTTTTCTTTGGGGTTGCTCCTCTGACCTTAAGGGTTCACAGAAAGAGAGAGAGAGAGAGCGCGCGCTGACCCCTTTTATTGAGGGGAAGCTATTCAAATGAGGCAAGGGGTCAGGTTTCAGGGGACTGAGTCTATCTTCATGATGTCCACTGTCAGCAGGTTGACTGACACCTGGGTAGGCCACACCCAAGGGCACAGTAGGAGGAAGGGACACACACAAGGTACTTCCATGGAAGATTCTATCATAAACAGGGCAAGGGGTTAAATTACAAAGGAACAGGAGAGTATAGCTTCACCCATGGGGCTGTAGCAAGGCACACCCATTTCTGTGACTGAGCACCTCAGCACCCAGCTAGGGAGTGTAACTCAGTCACCTGTAAGGTTGGCCTCCCACAGTCCATAATCTTGAACTTATTGCTTTGAGCCTGTGGTGGCTCAGCATATCATGGCAGGAGTACGCAGCAGAAGAGGCCCATTAATTTTCTGGTATCTGGGAAGCAAAGAAATAAAAATAAAGGAGACCAAGTTCCAATATCCTCTTCAGAGGCATGCCCCAATTACCTATCTTTCTTTCACTAATCCCATTTCGTAAAGGCTCTACTATCTTCCAATAGATTGCCATGTTTTGGGGTCCATGCCTTTAGCACATGGGCATTTGGGGAATGCTTGTCCAATCCACAGCAGTACTTATAGCCAGGAACTTTGAGGTCTTTGATACCAAGGTGTTCCAAAGCCATGAACTTGTATCAAGAAGCATTTAGTTCCAGGTGTGGTGGTTCATGCCTGTAATTCCAGCAACTCAGGAGCCTGAGTCTAGAGGATCACAAGTTCAAAGCCAGCCTCAGCAAAAGTGAGGTGCTAAGCAACTCAGTGAGACCCTGTCTCTAAATAAAATACAAAATAGGGCTGGGGATATAGCTCAGTGGTCAAGTGCCCCTAAGTTCAATCTCCAGTTACACACCCTCCCCCCCCCCAAAAAAAAAGAAGCAGTTCATATCAAAAGGGATTTAGCACTTTGATAGACTTTCTGACAAGTAGGGAAAGAAAGAAGGAGGCAGAAGAGTTGGCAGGGACCTTTTGTAGCCCAAATTTGAGAACTGATAGAATAATGGCAAATACTTATGAAATTTTCATTATTATCTGAAGCTTTCCTCTGTATTCTTTACATGTGGTTAATTCATTAGCTATTTATATAACCCCATAAAATATCTTCTAGCATCCCCACAGTGAGCCCAACCTTATTGCATGAGAAAATTGAATCATCAGAGGTTAAGAAAATTGTCTAGGTTCACAGAGCCAGTACATGATAGCATACGATACACAACCCAAGGATTATATTAATAGCCACTGTTTTCTAAGGAAAAAACTAAAAGGCATAATATGCATTCAATTTGTTATATTTAAATGTCTTTAAATCATGTTGTTTTAGATATATCATTGTCAAAATTATCTAAAATATATGAAATATGTTTTTAAATAATAAAATAACATGGTTTTTAAAATCTTATATAAAAATGAGTTTAGATTTCAAAGCAAGAGTTGGTTTGCAACAAACATAAGATTTTAAAATCCATATTTATAAGTAGTATTATTCTATAGTTTTCTTTCACTATTCTATTTTCATCAGGCTAGATGAATATTATAATTGTTTAGCAAAGTAATAGAAATAATTTTTCATTTTTCTAAAATTTTACAAAAATTTATGTAGCATCAGTGTTACCTGATCTTTGTAGTTCTGTTGGAATTCACCTGTGAACTCACTTGGGCCTAGTACTTTCTTTTTTTCTTTTTTTTATTGATGTAAAAAAAAAATGACAGTGGAATACATTATAATTCTTATTACACATATACAGCACAATTTTTCATTTCTCTGGTTGTATATAACTTTTCTGTGTATCTCTTTATAGGGTAGAATCTTGAGAATCTTCTTTTTTTTTATTAGAGTGAGTGCTTTTATGGACTTATTAATTAGACATAAATTCTATTTTTGTTATCAATATCTCCTTACTTTTAATGAAAGTATTAATCACTATTTTGTTGTTTTTTAAAGCTTTTTAAGATGACAATGTAATTCATTTACTTTCAGTCATTTATTTAAAATAAAGAATTTGAGAAGGTGTAAGATGTGATTAGAAACTGGGATCTGAAATGAAATAGCAAGTGTGAAATTGTTTTGAGGCAGAAATGACTGAAATATTGTTAAGAACAAGGTTTAACACTTTGCATTCATAATGAATCAATTTTGTTTCCTTCTTGGTAAGTTCAACCATGTTGTGATTCTCCTCTGAAGCTCCCAAATCCTCAGTAAAATTCTCTACACCTAATTGACTTGTGCATTGGCATTTTGGAATAACCAAGGAAAGGGTGTTTTGTTTTAAATTTAGGATGTCAGAGGCAGAAAGAATCTAAGAGATTTGAAAGACACACACTGGTCTTGTGTAGAAGGAGGAAACAAGAAGGAGAAGAAATCTTGGGAATTCACCAATGTGTTGAGGGCTGTGCACTGGACTTTACACAATAATTGACATACAGGGTAAAAAAAAAAGTTTGCTTGAATATTAAAAGTAATTAGAGACCTCGTGGAAATGGCTAGTTACTATGTACTGCATTTCACAAGCTCTCTTTCCAACATGGGAAGTGTTGTTTACCTTTATATCTCCATGACATTGAGACTAGGAATCAATCAAGAATCTATTCCTGACAATCACTTCCACATTGTCCTAAAGAGGTCTGAGCTGCCTCCCTGTGACTGCACAATATCATGGTACATTGTTCCTCCTTGAGAAATAGACATTTAACAATGTTTTTAAGGAGACCACTACAATTAGGAGTTGAACCAAGGCTCTTCAGTGATTATTAAGTTGAAAAGTTCTATATATTTTCTTTTTGTAATTACCTAAACATCAGTTCAGTAATATAAAAAAAAGACTAAATATTGCCTTCCCAATCTCTGTATAATTTCCTCATTTATCTAACCCAATATTATTTTTCTGAGTAATCAGTTTCTATTAAATCACTGTATACTACCAAGTGACAAGTAGAAATGAATTCTGGGCAACCAGAGGGTTATTCACAGTGGTATTAACAAGCATCATACACTTTCCTCCTGAGGCTAATTGTGCAGAATAAGGCTTTGGTCACTTTAGGTACTTATCACCTCCAAAAGATCAAAAGATCATTCCACTTACTATAAGAGGGTAATCTGATTAGTACTTTTATCTACATAGCTTCAAACTTCTCTTATAGTCAGCTTTTTTGCTGCTGTGACTAAAAGATCTGACCAGAATAATTATGGAGGAGAAAAAAGTTTATTTGGAGGCTTACGGTTTTGGAGGTCTCAGTCCATAGATAGCCAAGTACATTCCTTAGGGCTCAAAGTGAGGGTGAACATTATGGTAGAGGGAAGCTGCTCACATGGTGATCAGAAAGTAGAGAAAGAGACTCCACTGGTAAGATACAAATATATAACCCCAAGTCACACCCTTATTCCAGGCGTCTTCCAGCCATGTTCTATCACTTCTATCAAGGAATTAATTCACTGAGTGGGTTAAGACTCTTACAACCCAATAATTTCTCCTCTGAAGCTTCTTGCATTGCCTTACATGTGAGGTTTTGGGGAACCCCACATCTAAACCATAATACCTTCTTATAATAAACCATTGTTCAGTATTTCTAATCTGCCTGGCATCTCAATTTCTAACTTTACCTCTAAACCAAGACACATAATCTTTGACAAATGAGAAATGAAGTATAAATACTGCATAAAACCCATTTTCCCCAGTTACTCCCAGAAACACATTTTTATGCTTTATTCCTCTCCTACTTTACAAGTAAAATATCCAACCGATTTATAGACATAAACTCAAAGAAATCTCTTCCTTATTTTGTTTGCTCAGGGAAGTGTGTCTACCTTGTATTCTAAATTTCAAGCTATGCATCTCTAGTGCCTGGGTGACTCAGTTAGGAAACACATTTTATTTTATTTTTTTTTAATTATTTATTTATTTTTTTAAATTTTTTATTGGTTGTTCAAAACATTACAAAGCTCTTGACATATCATACTTCATACATTAGATTCAAATGGGTTATGAACTCTCATTTTTACCCCAAATACAGATTGCAGAATCACATCGGTTACACATCCACATTTTTACATAATGCCATGTTAGTAACTGTTGTATTCTGCTACCTTTCTGATCCTCTACTATCCCCCCTCCCCTCCCCTCCCATCTTCACTCTCTACCCCATCTACTGTAATTCATTTCTCTCCTTGTTTTTTTTCCCATTTCCCTCACAGGCTCTTAAATGTAATTTTGTATAACAATGAGGGTCTCCTTCCATTTCCATGCAATTTCCCTTTTCTCTCCCTTTCCCTCCCACCTCATGTCTTGTTTAATGTTAACCTTTTCCTCCTGCTCTTCCTCCCTGCTCTGTTCTTAGTTGCTCTCATTATATCAAAGAAGACATTTGGCATTTTTTTTAGGGATTGGCTTACTTCACTTAGCATAATCTGCTCTAGTGCCATCCATTTCCCTGCAAATTCCATGATTTTGTCATTTTTCAGTGCAGAGTAATACTCCATTGTGTATAAATGCCACATTTTTTTTTTTTATCCATTTATCTATTGAAGGGCATCTGGGTTGGTTCCACAGTCTAGCTATTGTGAATTATGCTGCTATGAACATCAATGTAAAAGTATCCCTGTAGTATGCTCTTTTAAGGTCTTCAGGGAATAGTCCGAGAAGGGCAATAGCTGGGTCAAATTGTGGCTCCATTCCCAGCTTTCCCAGGAATCTCCATACTGCTTTCCATATTGGCCACACCAATTTGCAGTCCCACCAGCAATGTACAAGAGTACCCTTTTCCCCACATCGTCACCAGCACTTGTTGTTGTTTGACTTCATAATAGCTGCCAATCTTACTGGAGTGAGATGGTATCTTAGGGTGGTTTTGATTTGCATTTCTCTGACTGCTAGAGATGGTGAGCATTTTTTCATGTACTTGTTGATTGATTGTATATCCTCCTCTGAGAAGTGTCTGTTCAGGTCCTTGGCCCATTTGTTGATTGGGTTATTTGTTTTCTTATTGTTTAATTTTTTGGGTTCTTTGTATACTCTGGATATTAGGGCTCTATCTGAAGTGTGAGGAGTAAAGATTTGTTCCCATGATGTAGGCTCCCTATTTACCTCTCTTATTGTTTCTCTTGCTGAGAAAAAACTTTTTAGTTTAAGTAAGTCCCATTTGTTGATTCTTGTTATTAACTCTTGTGCTATGGGTGTCCTATTAAGGAATTTGGAGCCCGACCCCACAATATGTAGATTGGAGCCAACTTTTTCTTCTATCAGATGCAGAGTCTCTGATTTGATATCAAGCTCCTTGATCCATTTTGAGTTAACTTTTGTGCATGGCAAGAGAAAGGGATTCAGTAACATTTTGTTGCATATGGATTTCCAGTTTTCCCAGCACCATTTGTTGAAGATGCTATCCTTCCTCCATTGCATGCTTTTAGCCCCTTTATCAAATATAAGATAGTTGTAACTTTGTGGATTAGTCTCTGTGTCCTCTATTATGTACCATTGGTCTACCCGCCTGTTTTGGTAACAGTACCATGCTGTTTTTGTTACTATTGCTCTGTAATATAGTTTGAAGTCTGGTATCGCTGTACTGCCTGATTCACACTTCCTGCTTAGAGTTGCTTTTGCTATTCTGGGTCTTTTATTTTTCCATATGAATTTCCTGATTGCTTTATCTATCTCTACAAGAAATGCCATTGGGATTTGGATTGGCATTGCATTAAACCTATAGAGAACTTTTGGTAATATCGCCATTTTGATGATGTTAGTTCTGCCTATCCATGAACTAGGTATATTTTTCCATCTTCTAAGATCTTCTTCTATTTCTCTCTTTAGGGTTCTGTAGTTTTCATTGTATAAATCTTTCACCTCTTTTGTTAGGTTGATTCCCAAGTATTTTATTTTTTTTGAGGATATTGTGAATGGGGTGTTTTTCCTCATTTCTGTTTCAGAAGTTTTGTCGCTGATATACAGAAATGCCTTTGATTTATGTTGATTTTATATCCTGCCACTTTGCTGAATTCATTTATTAGTTCTAGTAGGTTCTTTGTAGACCCTTTTGGGTCTTCTAGGTATAGAATCATGTTGTCCGCAAATAGTGATAATTTAAGTTCTTCTTTTCCTATTTTTATGCCTTTAATTTCTTTCGTCTGTGTAATTGCTCTGGCCAGTGTTTTGAGAACTATATTGAATAGAAGTGGTGATAGAGGGCATCCCTGTCTTGTTCCAGATTTTAGCGAAAATGCCTTCAATTTTTCTCCATTCAGAATGATGCTAGCCTGAGGCTTAGCATAGATAGCTTTTACAATGTTGAGGTAAGTTCCTGTTATCCCTAGTTTTACTAAAGTTTTGAACATAAAGGGATGCTGTACTTTGTCAAATGTTTTTTCTGCGTCTATCGAGATGATCATATGGTTCTTATCTTAAAGTCTATTGATATGGTGAATAACATTTATTGATTTTCATATATTGAACCATCCTTCATCCCAGGGATGAATCCTACTTGATCATGGTGCACAATTTTTTTGATGTGTTTTTGTATCTGATTCTCCGGAATTTTATTGAGGATTTTTGCATCTAGATTCATTAGAGATATTGGTCTGTAGTTTTCTTTCTTTGAGGTGACTTGGTCTGGTTTTGAAATCAGGATGATTTTGGCCTCATAGAATGAATATGGAATAGCTCCCTCTTTTTCCATTTCCTGAAATAACTTGAAAAGTATTGGTATTAATTCTTCTTTAAAGGTTTTGTAAAACTCCGCTATATACCCATTCGGTCCCGGGCTTTTCTTGGTTGGTAGTCTTTTGATTCCTTCTTCTATTTTATCCATTGATATTGGTCTGTTCAAATTGTGTGTATCCTCCTGACCCAGTCTGGGCAAATCATATGACTTAAGAAATTTATCGATGTCTTCACTATCTTCTATTTTATTGGAATATAGGTTTTCAAAATAATTCCTAATTATCTTCGGTATTTCTGTAGTCTCTGTTGTGATGTTGCCTTTTTCATCCCGTATGTTAGTAATTTGAATTCTCTCTCTTCTTCTCTTCGTTAGCATGGCTAAGGGTCTGTTGATCTTATTTATTTTTTTGAAGAACTAACTTTTAGTTTTGTCATTTTTTTCAATAGTTTCTTTTGTTTCCATTTCGTTGATTTCCATTCTGATTTTAATTATTTCTTGCCATCTGCTACATTTGCTGTTGTTTTGCTCTTCCTTTTCTAGGGCTTTGAGATGAAGTGTGAGATCATTTATTTGTTGGTTTTTTCTTTTTTTGAGGAATGACCTCTAGGCGATGAATTTCCCTCTTAAAACTGCTTTCATTGTGTCCCATAGATTTCGATATGTTGTGTCTGTATTTTCATTTATGTCTAAGAATTTTTTGATTTCCTCCTTTATGTCTTCTGTAACCCATTGATCATTCAGTAACATATTGTTCATTTTCCATGTGATGTAGGGTTTTTCCTTCCTTCTTTTATCAGTGATTTCCAGTTTCATTCCATTATGACCAGATAAAATGCATGGTATTATCTCCAACCCTTTATATTTACTGAGGGCTGCCCTATGGCATAATACATGGTCTATTTTTGAAAAGGATCCATGTGCTGCTGAGAAAAAAAGTATATCCACTTGATGATGGTTGATATATTCTATATATGTCAGTTAAGTCTAGGTTATTGATTGTGATATTGAGTTCTATAGTTTCTTTATTCAACTTTTGTTTGGAGGATCTGTCCAATGGTGAGAGAGGTGTGTTGAAGTCACCCATAATTATTTTGTTGTGGTCTATTTGATTCTTGAACTTCAGGAGGATTTGTTTTATGAACGTCGCAGCACCATTATTTGGTGCATAAATATTGATAATTGTTATGTCTTGTTGGTGAATGGTTCCTTTTAACAGTATATAATGTCCTTCCTTAACCCTTTGGATTAACTTCATCTTGAAGTTGATTTTATTGGATATGAGGATGGCCACCCCTGCTTGCTTACAAGGACTGTGTGCGTGGTATATTTTTTTCCCAACCTTTCACCTTCAGCCTATGTATGTCTTTTCAAATCAGATGTGTCTCCTGGAGGCAGCATATTGTTGGATTTGTTTTTTAATTCATGTTACCAGCCTATGTTGGAGAGTTTAAGCCATTAATGTTTAGAGTTACTATTGATATATTGTTTGTACTTCCAGCCATGTTTGATTATTTATCTTTTTTTTTTAATTTAGTTTGTTTCTCCATGATTAACTTTCTCCCCACCCTCTGTCTTTACTGAGGCACTTCCCACTGTTGGTTTTGGTTATTGTTTGGTTATTGTTTTTCATTTCTTCCTCGTGTAGTGTTTTGCTCAAGACACTTTGCAATGCTGGTTTTCTGGCTGCAAATTCTTTTAACTTTTGTTTATCATGAAAGTTTTTAATTTTGTTGTCATACCTGAAGCTTAATTTAGCTGGATACAAAATTCTTGGTTGGCATCCATTGTCTTTCAGTGTTTGAAATACGTTGTTCCAGGATCTTCTCGCTTTCAGCGTCTGTGATGAAAAATCCGTTGTTAACCTTATTGGTTTACCCCTGAATGTAATCTGTCTCCTTTCTCTTGTAGCTTTTAATATTTTCTCTTTGTTCTTTATATTGGATATCTTCATAACAATGTGTCTTGGCGTTGGTCTACTGTGATTTTGTATGCTCAGTGTCCTGTATGCATCTACAATTTGTATATCTGTTTCCTTTTTTATTTCTGGAAAGTTTTCTATAATTATTTCATCCAGCAGGTTGCTCATTCCCTTGGTTTGAACCTCTATAACTTCCTCTATCCCGATGACTCTTAAGTTTGGTTTTTTTATGTTATTGCATATCTCTTGGATGTTTTTCTCATGATTTTTTACCAGCCTTTCTGAATTGCCTAGACTCTTTTCAAGATGA
Organism: Callospermophilus lateralis; assembly: GCF_048772815.1. Taxonomy (NCBI): domain Eukaryota; kingdom Metazoa; phylum Chordata; class Mammalia; order Rodentia; family Sciuridae; genus Callospermophilus; species Callospermophilus lateralis. Next base: position 92,556,166 of record NC_135306.1, on the reverse strand, counting down.
TATATTTTGTCTTCATTATCTGACATTCTGTCTTCTACTTGCTCCACTCTGTTAGTGATACTCCATTTGAGTTTTTAATTTGGTTTATAGTTTCCTGCATTTCTAGAATTATTGTTTGATTTTTTTTTTATAATCTCTATCTCCTGATAAAGATGCTTAATTTCTTCTTTTGCCTATTCATGTAATTCATTTTCAATGTGTTCTTTCACTGGTTGAATTTGCTGTCTCATATCCTCTTTAAGGTTCCATTCCATCTGTCTAAGGTATTCCTTGAGTTCTTTATTTGACCATTTTTCTGATGCCTCTAGGTCGTCCTGAATATTTAGGCTGTCCTGCATTGTTTGTACTCCTTTTCTTCCTTGCTTTTTCATGCTGCTCATGTTACTTCTTGTTCTGTTTGAGTGCTGAGTTACTGTTTACTCCTATAAATTTATTTGATGCTTGGGAGGAAAGGTATTAGAAGGGAAGGGAAGAAGTCTCTAAAGAGAATGAGAGTAAGCAGGTAGAATTCAAGGAAGGGGGAATAAGGAAATTGAAAAGAAATGAAAAGACAAAAGAAAAAAATAGAAAATAAAAAAATTTAAAAAAATTAAAATTAAAAATAATAATAAAAAATTTTTAAAAAATTAAAAAACAACAACAAAAAAAGCCAAATAAAAAAATTAATAAATGCAGTCTTAGAGCTTGATTAACTTCTCTTCCAGTAGGTGGAGCTATGCCCACTGGGCCAAGCTTCTCCTCTCAGTAGATGGGAACCAATCCCTGTGCAGCAGCTCTTCCTCCCAGACTGAGCGGGTCTCCAATCCTGAGTACCTAGGGCCTTCTCTTGTGTTTCCTCAAGCCAGGCCCCACTCACCTGTGACGCTCACCATAATACTGGCTACACGCCAGTTCTGCTGCTCCTGGGAGCCCTGTTTTCATGAACACCTGGGCACACTCTCCCTGTTTGCCTCCCTCAGACCCTAAGTTTGTAGAGCTTGGGGCTGAGAACCCCCAGTGAATTTGCTTGCACTCCGGTAGTCACGCCCCCCAGTAGCTGGTGCAAGAGACCTCAGTTGTCAGCACTGGTGGGAGCGGTAGCCGGGAGTTCTGCGCCGCGGGTCCCTCGCCACTCCTGATTCCCTGGGTCTGGCTATCACGCTCAAGGGAGAGCTGGGAAGGGCCCTTAAGGTTTCCCTGCTGTGTGGAGAGGAAGGACTAGGGGGTTACACACCTGTCACCACTGGTTTCAATGAAGTTATCTCCTCCACCACATTCTGGTGACATCAGTTCTCTGCCATGGTGGTATCCCATGCAAATGGCGACAGTTAGTTCCCTTTGCTGGATGACCAATGCTATGGGTGGGTCCTGACTGGCTCTCCCAAGCCCCGTCTCAATCCTGTGGCCACTGCCTATGAAGGCTTAGTTGGCATTAACCTCCGCAGGTTCAAAAGGGCTGACCAGTTGTTTCAGTGGGATCATTTAGTGCTGAGTCACAGCGGTTTGTCTGCGAGAAGCAGGTGAACGGGAGCTTGAATTCAACCAATACGGGCTCGGTGTGTGTTCTGAGAGGCCTAGACTGTTCACCCCAGATCCACGTCAGCTCAGCATTGCCTAGTGATCCTGAGCAAACAGCATTTAGATGGTTTACGACTCCCTATGCCCGAGCAGCTGAAGAGGTCAGAGACTTGATCTCTCTGCACCCGCCGCCATGTTGGATCTATAGTAAACACATTTTCTTACACTACAAGTCTAGGCTGGTCCCAAATTTTTCTTTCTTTTCAGCTGAGGAGAATTTAGTTGAATTTTTAGGAATGAATATGTTTGATAAGAATTCAGAATCCTGAATCCTTGCCCTAGCTCAATATTGGTTACAATTTTAATCCTGATGGTGTTTAAAGTGAGTAATAAAACCCCCTGGACACCATAGTCTGCATTCACTGTGAGGCTTCTTCATTAGTGGGAAGTGTCAAGTGATTCTTATGGCAGATGGCGTGATTCTATCAGGGATCTGGGGCACAGGGCACAGACACAGATATAAAGACACTGGAAGGGTGAGTTCTGGGCCTCATCCTTCTCTTCACCAGATGTTTATACTAAATCAGAAATGTCCCAGAGCAGAAGGACCAGGATTGATAAGCATGTGCACTTCACACTGGTTGCCAGCAAGTACTGGGAAACACTTACCAGCTGAAACTCAGCCCAGGATCACTAGAGGAATATGGATTTGAATCTGAATCCAGTTTCAGGGAACTGAGCATTATGATTGGGTTTGAATTGCACTATGCTGAAGTTTATTATTCCTCATGCATTTCTGTGAGACTCTAGACAATGTTTCTCACTCTGAACTTCCATCAGCACCTTTATGTGTTATTATTTTTTTAAAGCAGTAACTACTGAGAAGAAACATCTGAGATTCTCCAGAGACAAGATTCTATAGTCACAGATTGGTCAGAGTTCACTACTGAAATCTTATCCAGTCTTAAGGCTAAGCTCAGAAAGCTATTCATGACTATCCATTAATTATATCCTTCTTTGAATTCCTATATTAGTTTTCTATAAAACAGTTGTCTAAGTTGAAGTCTGGCTTGGATTAGTTAAATGCCTGATGAATTTATTCAGTTTTGCTCTCTAAACTATAAGCTCCCTTGGACAAGAAATAATGCTATTCTTCAGTGCCTTTCTCCTCCCACATACATATGTCTTAAACTGATCATGACTGAGTATGTTTGACAAGCACATGCTGAGTTGTATTAAGTTGATGACTGATTGACTAATTTTATTAATGAGATAAAGTGGGACCAAGAGTATCTTTATGGGGAAAGTCAGTTAACATACTGCAACACAACTCAGTAGAGGTTCTATGGCCAATATATTTGACCATTTGGCAAATACTGCATTAATTTTTGCTACCAAGTAGATCTGTTCTCTAAAAGGACAGCTAGGCTCTGATATCTTTCTTATCTTGCTAAGGTATCGGTTCACTTGCCAAAAGGGGATGTGTCCTTAGACCTCAAGTCAATCTTGTAAGAAAAGCACCAAAGGATGGTGAGCAGCAGCCTAGGAGTATTCCTCCCTGACAGCCCAAGATGTTCCAGAATCTCTTGAAAAGAACTTGGCTTCCCTTGAGTAGCTTTCCACTCCAGTTGTTTGATTCTCAAGTCTGTCTCAGACAAGATTGTTTCCTACTGGTGCAATGAGTTTTTTCTTCAATGTAACCATAGTGATAATATGATTATCATACTCATTGTGATTTTAATTTGTATTTCTCCAGTGAACAAATAATATGAATATTTTTATTTCTATCAGCAGGTGTATATCCCATGAAGTATTGTTTTATATTTTTTCCCATTTTTTAAAGTCACCTATATTTTTCTTTTTTTAGATTCTGGATCTGAGTCCTTTTTCAAATATGTGTGTTACATATCAGTTTGTCTTTTTATACACATAATGGTATATTTTTTGATAAGGTTAAGTTCCTAATTATAGCATAATTTAAATTGTCATATTTTTTGATTTTACATATCTTGTGTAACATTTAGGGAATCTTTCTCTATTATAAGTTCATTAAGATGTTTTCCTGCATTTGTCTCTAAGTGCTTTATTGGTTGATATATCACATTTAGGTCTGCCATCCATCCATTATTATCTCTTGGTTGATATTGGTGAGAAGTAGAGATCAGATTTTCCTGACAACGTGAACCTGCCATCCAAAGATACCATTTAGAGGTTCAATTGTCTGTTAGCATGAAATGAAAAGATTATTCTTTCCCCTACTCTCTTAAATGATGTTTTTATAATAAATTGGTGATTATATATAATCACACATGGTAGCCTTAACCTTTTTTGTTCCATTGGTCAGATTTCTATACTCACTTCACTAAAATACTGAATAAAAAAGAATTGTGTGGTAATAGAACTTGAAGTCTACAAGAGCAAGTTATTCAGATTCAGTCTTCTTCAAAATTATCTTGATTACTCTTGGTCTTTTATATTTCCATATGAATTTTAGAAATAGCTTGCCAATGGTATGCATACCTACCCACTGCTGGGACTTTGATTGGGATTTCTTTGACTCTGAAGATTAATATGGTATGATAGCCCTGGCTTTGTGCCAACCTGTCTTGTATTCCTTTTAGAAAGCCTATTTAAAGCAGAAGAGCAGTTATATTTGTTTAAAGGTCCATTAGTCAAGTAGCCAGCTGTACATACACCAGGAGTCAAGCTCATTGAGATAAACAGACATAAGATCAATGCAGTTTTGGACCAACTCATGCTGATTGTCACATGGCTGCCCAAGGCACTGCTGGTTCCCCTCTCCTGCCCTTTAATTTCCCTCATTTTCCAAGCCACCAGGGGGCTCAGAGATTGTGTTGTTTTCAAGAAAAAACACTGAATTTGACCATGCAGCCCTAGCGAATCCATTTCAGAGCCTCCATTGAAAATAATTAATTGTTGCTTTCACTCTATTTGTGAGCAATTTATGACCAAAAAAAAAAAAAGAGGAAAAAAAATGTCCATTCTCAAGTATCAAGGAGTCAAATGTATTATTTTCTATAATAAAAGTAGCAGAAAGAAATCTTAATAGTTTCACAGGATTTTCCTTAAAAATGACTTTCTGACCTATGCTATGCTGTACAAAATTGCTGGTTTTCTCCATTTATCCCTTTCCTTTCACTTCTTTGTTAGATTGATTGATCAGCTGCCATTGAGATAAGGAGCATGTAGAAAACCAAGTAAGCCATAAAAACAGGAGTTGGGGAGAGAGGGGTTGAAAGAGGACTGAGCAGTCACAATCTTTAATATCTAAAGTCATTCACCCTCAGGAAAGGCTGCAAAATTCTCCAGCGAGTCATATTTAACCAAAACCAGAATTATTATGTAGGACTTATTCATAATGAAAAATGGTTTGCATAATTGACCTCCCAAGGTCCACACAGTAAGTGGACCAGAGTTATCTAAGACTAGGGTATAGTATGGTTTTTTTAAAAAATAATTTTTAAGCATTGGAATTGATAAAATCCTATGAATAGCAATGCACCCAATGCTCAGATTTCACTATTAATATTTCAGTATATATGAGTCATCACTTTTATTCATCTATCAAATCATCATTTTGCACTTCTAAACTAATTTTGTACATTTCAGATTTGTCCTTCAGAACAAGACAGAGTACCAATGATTGGAGTTTACTTATCCTCCAGTATATATGAAATTAAGGTTTTTAAGGCACTGAACAGAAGAAAGCATAGAATAATGATCTCTGACAAATGTGAAACAAATAGATGTGTTCTACAATGGACCAGCTTACTGCCTCAACAGGGTTTTCAGCTGATAATACAAAGTCATAGAATCTTAATATAACTTGACTGCCTCTGGAGTTCAAGAGATGGAATAGGGAGAACAAAGAGACAGTTCTCAGTACTGAGGCTTAAGAAGAGACAGAGGTACAAAGTTAAAACCCCAAAAGCTCTGCAGAGGGTGCCCTTGAGTACAGCTCCAGTATATGAGTCAGTACATGGATCTGAGACAACAATTCAAGGAAAGAGAAAGAACAACAAAGTCCAGAGAAGCCTCAAGTATGGAGGTCTTGCATCAATCGGGGAAGTTCAGATCTAGACTCAGCTCTGCTTGGTCCTACCAAGGACCAAAGGAATCACATGCTTTGAGGTAATTTGGTTCTAATTCATAAAAAGCTCAATACTATCACCAAAATGTGAGGATCAAAATGTCTGTAATAAAATAAGAAAACTACTACTCACAAAAAAGTAATAAAGGTCCACACTGAGAAACATTATCAATAATGGAAGACCAACTCAAGTGATTTAGATGCTACAATTAGCAGAAAAGGATAGTTGTTGTAATGGAATTTTATAAAATTATAAGAATGATTAAAAACAATTAAAACACACACACACACACACACACACACACACACACACACTATATATATATATATATATATATATATATATATATATATATATATCCAAATCAAATATTTAGAGTAGAATATCACAATGTGAAAGGGAAAACATGTATGGGATGGGACAGACAATAGATTTGACATTACAGAAGAAATATTAGTGAACTGAAGATGTACCAATAAAACTAACCAAAATAAAAGGCATGGAAAAAAATAGCAACACGAACAATGCATCAGTGAGCTGTAAAACAACTTTTAGACTAATATTTCTGTGATTAAAGGTTCAGAAGGACAAAAAAGAAAAAAATTATATTTGGAAAAAAGTCCTCTTTTTTTTCCAATTTGATGAAAATGATAAACCTATAGATCCAAGAATCTCAATTACCAATGAAAAGAAACATGACTAAAACTACTCAGAATACAACATAATCAAATTTCTCAAAACTTGTGGTATGATAAAATCTTTAAAGTAGGCAGAAAAAGAAGAAAAGCAATATTTACAAGAAATTGAATGCAATCGAGAAGGTAGTAGAATAACATCTTTGATCTACTAAAAGACAAAAATGTCAACTTATAATTGCATTTTCAGTGAAAATGTTTTTGAAAAAATATAATGAAATAAATATTTCTTGCAAAAATTGTAAAACTACAGTGCATGGCCATAATGGCACTCAAGTTGGTAGAAGAAAACTGAGGAGGACTATATTGTAAGAATCTTACACTAAAAGTGAAATGGTATAATCTCACTTGCAGGTAGAATATAAAAAAATTTAAAAATGTATACTATCAATACTAAAGTAAGTACAAAATAACAAAAGAAAATAACAAATATATATATTTGTATATATAATATATACATATATATTTGTATATATATGTGTGTGTGTGTTTATATATATATATACATATATATATATATATACATATATATGTATATATATATACATATAGTTCTACTCAGCTAAATAAGAATGAAATATGGCATTTGCTGGTAAATGGATGAAACAGAAGAACATTATGCTAAGTGTGTGGGGGGGAAGATCTGGAAGGGTCATATGTTTTCACTAATGTGTGGAATTAAACAACATAAGGAGGTGGGGAGAAGAGGAGTATCACAAGAGAATGGAAGGGAAATCAGTGGAAGGGGAAGGGGATAAAAGGAGAGAAAGGAGGGAGAGGGAAAAGGAAAGAACTGTGGAATGAAATTGACCAAATTATGCTATCTCTCTATATGAATATACCACAGTGAATTTCACCTTTATGAATATCTATAAAGTTCCAATTTAAAAATAATAAATTAATAAAAGAAAGACCAGTACAGTAGAAAAAGAGCAGGAGAAATAAAAAGGACAGGGAAGGAGGAAGTATTGGGGACTGAAATGGAGCAAATAATATTCTGTGCATATATGGTTACACTAAAATGAACCACACTGTTGTATGCAATTATAAAACACTGATAAGAACATTTTTATAAACAAAAATAATTAAAGAAAGAATTGTAGGTAGTAAACCTAGCAAGATGAATAAGTAGGACTTATCTAGGAATGAAATTTGTTTAACATTAGAAACTTAATCCATTTAATTCACTGTTATAGTCAGGTTTTTCATTGTTTCAAAGAAAGACCTGACAAAAGCAATGTTAGAGAAAATAAAGTTTATTGGGGGTTCACAGTTCCAGAGTTCTCAGTCCATGGAAGGCCAACTCCATAGCTCTGGGTCCAAGATGAAGCAGGACATCATAGCAAAAAAAGTGGGATAGAGGAAACAGTTCAGGGCATGATAATCAGGAAACGAAAAGAATGCTCCACTCACCAGGGACAAAATATAAATCCCAAAGACGTACCTCCAGTGGTCCACCTCTTCCAGCTACAACCTACCTGCCTACAATTACCACTCAGTTAATCCATTCAAGTTTTGGATTAGCATAGTGATTAGGTTAAAGCTCTTATAATCCATCAGTTTGCTTCTGAACTTCCTTTTATTATCTCACATGAGCTTTGTAGGGATACCTCATATCTAAACCACAACATTTACCATTATAATAAAACAAAAGCAGAAGGAAAACACGTAATTATCTCCATCAACAATTAAAAAGTGCTACAGGTGAAGTCAAATCCAATTTTGTCCTCCAAAATTCAGACTGGAATCCTAAACTCCAATGTCACATATTTGTAGGTGAGAAATTTGGGGTAATTAGGTAATGCAGGTGGAACCTCATTAATTGAATCAGTGCTTATAAAAACGACTATATGGAGCTCTCTCACCTTCTTTTCATCATGTAAGACCTACAAAAGGAAGTGGGCAGTCCATAACCAGAAAGAAGGCCCTAAATAGAACATGGCTGTATGGCACTCTGATTGTAGGAAGGACTTCAACTTTTCACTTTTGTATGCATATGTCTGATGGGTGGTTAAAAACAAGATTAAAGATTTGTTATCGTTGCATCAATTTTGCATCCATGTCTGTTGTTCTTAATTATCATGGATTCCAGGAACAAAACCTATTGCTATAGACATTTTTTAATGAGTGGAGGCTACACCTCCCCACCCGGCAAGAGCAAATTTCTTATCAGGGACAAGACCCTGCTTGACCAATACTGAGATAATGATGAAGTAGATCATACTTGGTCAAGATCACCTGCTTTGGCAACTGTGAAAAACTTTCTAACTGTGTTAATCCCCCAACCCTTTTCTTCATTTTTTTCTATAAAACCTCAAAGTTATTATTAGCTCCTTGAAAACAGGGATAAGGACATTGGTTCCCTTGTCTTTCTCATGTTGGTAAACTGATTAAAGTTTCTTTCATGATTTTCACCATTATCTCTTCTTTTGGTGTTGGGGACAGTAGTCAGCATTGACTTGTTGGATCCTTAGAGGCAGGCCTGTGGTAACATAATCATTGTCTTCAAGCCTCCAAAACTGTGAGAAATAAAATTTTCAATTTTAAGCTTCCAAGTCTATTATACTTTGTTATAGCAGCCCCAAAATATAACATAGCAAAATAAATTATATGTTTTTCTATATGCAATAATAAACAATTGAAATAAATTAAAAATTAATGTATCCATGTTGAAGTAAACACTAATCAGTAACTAGGAAAACCTTCAGTGAGACAAGAAGGTCTCTAAAAGAATGTGGAAATGAGGGAAATGGATAGGGGGACGTGTCTACTTCCCTTATCTTCAATTTTAGATGAGACTCTAAGCAAAGTGACCCCAGTTGTAAGAAATACACTCATATAACATCTGAAGAACTCCATCTGCTAAGTGGAATGCAGCCTATCCTATATATTCCTCATGCTTGTAGGTGTGGTACAGATCACCATTATATCCTAGCCTATAGTTACCAAGGAATGAATAGTAAAATGTCCAAAACCACTCTGTTGAATCCTCCAATTTCTTTCTTTGGGATTAAAACAAAACAAAACAAAAAACATCAGATTGTGGCTTTTGAGCTGACTCTAAATTTGGGAAGGGGCATGGAGGCTAGACATGATCTTCAATGTGGTTGGAGGGGTGGGGACCACTACATAATTATGGGGACACCCTGAAAATGCAAAAAGTATGCCACAAGTGTTGGGGAAAGCATCTAAAGTAGTCTACAGTAAAGCAAAAGGAAACAAACAGTGATGCTGCAGTGTTGGCAAGACTCCTGCTGTGCACATTAAAGTTAGCCACACACTGGAAGTTAGCCACCAGGCTCAGCTTCACAAAGTACAGGAAGTGTTAAAACTAGAAAGAGAGTCCAGTTTAGCTAAGGTTAATAGCAAGAATATGCTGTCACAGTGCTTAGAACGTGCAGATAAAGGCCTGCCATTATGCTAAACTGAGGAGACACGGGCCTGAACCCATATTAGGACATTGGTGACTAGTGAAAACTGGGACCCTCAGATGGGCTTCACTCAGGGAGTCCACTAATTCCAGTAACCTAGAGGTTGAGGTGGAAGATGAAGATATAGTAGAAGGTAGACCAATAATGGCTCAAAAATTAAAGACCCAGCAGCCATGGAGAGATAGTTATATACCATAAGACCTATACTCTCACAGTGTTAGTAGAATTGGAGTCCAATTTAAGTAGAAATTAAAAGAAAGTATACCTGTATGACCACTCCACTTATGGAACACTGAAGCAGAAGGTGAAATGTTGAATAACACAGAATTGTCTAAAAGGGCTTCAGTGTCTGATCACTCTGTTTTATATCAACAGCTTTATGCCAGTGCTGCTGCTGAAAGTGTGGGGTCAGTACTAGCTGGCGGCTTCTTGCCACTCCCAGTATGTTGCCAAATTCAGGAAATATTCCTATGCCCAAAGGCACCTGGCCTCTATAAAACTAGAGAGTTATGTGTAAGAACTGGGAATAAAATATACTATTTATGTGCAGCCTTTACCAGGATTGGTTAGCATGATATTTACTGCTGAGATGTGAGACACAGCATCACATGCAACCACTCCATTCATTTATAATGCCCTGGTACCAATACTCTCCCCATTAGCTGGTCAGCCACTCCAGCAAGCAGAGCAACTAATAATAGTTCTAGGGGAGACAGAAACATTTTGTTTTTGTGGCAGAAAGCAGGAGTCCATAAAACTTAGCTCAAACTGGAAGGAACATTTTGAATCTTCTGTAGAAAGTTGTACATGGATTTAATAACAGCAGGAGTAGATGAAAGGGAAATAAATTTAAAAACCTAACAGGACCCTTGAACAATTATGGAAGCAATTGTCAAAGTATAAGAGGTTCAACTATTCCCTTTCAATAAAGAAATAAGTTAGGAGACAATCATAAAGGTAGAAAGGATTCCTATTCCCTCTTTCTCAGGAAAAAAAAGAGAGAGAGAGATAGACAAGCCTCTCCTATTAAGTGATATGATAAAAATAGAACCCATGGATTCCCCTTAGGTGTTTTTGAAGCTTTTGATATGAGACAACTAGGGAAATTATCAAGGTTCAGGGGTCCAAGCCATGTCTCTGGACCAGGAACCTATTTTGATCTTTAGAAAACATTCAGAAGTGGACATAGGAGCTGAATGCACATTGATATGTGGTAATTCTGAAAAATTCTCAAACTAGCTGGTACTGATGAATAAGGGGAAAATAGAGTCTGAACCTTAATGTTCACTCTGCATCCTAGATGTCTAACACACAGTCCCTACCCAGTGTTCATAGCTCCCATTCTTAGATATATTGTAACTGGGATATCTTGTGGGGTTAATGCCTACAAACTATTGTAAAGTAGTTCCACTTGCATTTCCTGGAGATTAAACTTATGTCTCTGATATTTTGCCTGCCCTCTACTGAATTGGTGCCACCAAACAATATTGGCTTCCCATTGTTCATCAAGAGATAACAGGGGTCTTATGTAAACTGGCTAAAGTAGACATAAGGGACTGGGAATGTGGATCCGTGGTTGAGAACTTGCTTAGCTTGCATGAGGCTTTGGGCTCAATCCCCAGCACTGCCCTCCCTCCCCACAAAGAAGTAAAAAATTTGCCCAACCCACAATACTTTTAACTCCCAATTTTTTTTTTTTTTTTTTTGCCAGTAAGAATTCCAGACAGAAGAGGGCAACTGACAGTGAATTACAGAAAATTGAATGATTCCTCTACTTAATGCAGGCATCTTGAATATAACCATTATTCTAGAAAACTGTGTTCTGGACCTTGCTACTGTTTTTTTATCACTTTACCCATAGAGTAGAGGCTCTTATGTGTCAAGACCTACAGTGGATGTTGACAGTGTTACCTCATTGGGTCATGGTATGGTAACAAACCTGGTGCTGGCTGACATTTGCTGGTAATAATGTTTACATAACAACCACATCTGATTCTCATTTACTGTTTTACTAAGTCTATACCCATGGTTTTGACCCCTTTGCAAAGAAGAGAATGAGTTATAAATCCTGAGAGAGTGCAGGATTACAGTTTATTGGTAAAATTCTTGAGTGTTGTTTGGTCAGGTAAGACAAAGATCATACCTCAGGTTGTGATAGATAAAGTTTAGATGTTTCCATTTCCCAACACAGTAAAGACATTACAAGAATTTATGCAGCTGCTGAGTTTGGGGGTGGCACTTCTATTCTTCATCCTTCATTATGACCCCTATATAATTTGTGTAGGAGGTGTGCCATATAAGACAGAACTAACTGGCATACTGAGGCCTTACATCATGTCAAATGGATAGTAAAAAAGATACTAGTCCTTGGGACATTAGACACATCAAAAACTGCTGAACTTACTGTCCATGTTACTCCATATGGATTTGGATGGGGTTTGTGGCAGCAGATTAAGGATATAGTCCCCCACTGGATTTTTGCCACAGTTATGGAAGGGGAAAGAAACTTGTTGGATCTTCTTGCCACAAATCCATTCACCAGAGAAATACCAGTCAAGATTGCAATTGGTGAAGATGGCTAGAAAAAGCCCCCAAAGAAGAAATTGCCACTTGACTACATTGCAGATTAAAAAATACAGGAAAAAACACTATGTGGACATACTAGATTTGCTCATAAAGATGTCTGAAGTTGTTGCTGCATGCCAGAACTGTCTTGCCTGCTCTCGGAGCTAACTACAATGACTTGATAGCACCAATGAGCAAATCATGTGAGGAAACATCCCTTTTCAATGATGGCAAATAGACTGCATTTGGTCTCTCCCACTATCAAAAGGGGTCATTAATGCTCTGACTTGCAAGGATATAGTTATAGGCTTGATGAAAGCATTTACCAGCAAAAAGCCAACAAAAAGACTGATTCAACTGAGTACCATGTATGACACACTGCAGGTAATTGAAAGTGAACAAGGAATTTATTCCACAGGCCAGGACATATAGCAGTAGGCTCAAGACCAGGACATATTATGAATTTTCTACCTGCAATACAATCTTACAGGAGGTGGATTAATTGAAAGAATAAATGGCTTGCATCTCTATTCTTGCCCGTATTCTGCACTGGTGGTGGAAATGGGGTTCCCCTAGGTGGAATGGGCTGGCTGAGAAATAAAAGCTAAGAAAAACAGAATGACAAAAAAAAAAACAAAAAAAAAACACAGGACACAGAAAATAGTTTCAAAAGCGGGGGCAGGATGGGCAAGCAGATCAGATGGATCTAGCTTCTAGACTCTGGCAAAATGGAAGCCATGCCTGCTTTATTTATATTGGGAAACATCAAAGGCCTTCCATGGAATGTTCTTCACCAAAAAAGGTTAAAGGTGGGTTTTTCAGTTCCCAATAGGTTATGCCCATCACCAGAACTACTGTAAGATATCTTCCTAATAGAGGGTAAATAAAGGTCGCATGCATTGGGCAATCTATTGGCCTGGGAGAGCCACAGATAGTTCACAATGCCAAACCTAAATCTCCCTGGCTACCATACTGAGAGAAGACACTCACATAATTAATGGATGGCTTCCCACACTCTGTAGTATTGGAATTCTCATTTGGTTGAGGCATTGAGAACATTAAATGAAAAAACCCAGACATCAGTGGCCTACAGCTATTTCTAGATTGTTTACCCATGGTCATCATCAGTAAGAACACTTCCACTGAAATTTACTTAAACTGAGCTGGGACACAAGTAACAATTTACTGTTCCAGATCCTCAAGACATGATATCAGAAAAAAGAAGTTCTGAGTGGACCATGGATTTTAAAATAACCCCCCCCTGGTGGGATTTTAAAATAAACCCCTTTGAGGGGAGAGGGACAATAACTAAATTTAAGAGTGAAGCCTACTAGGTTGGGAACCTGGCCCTCACAAGTATAAGTGATGTTACTCTTAGGAAGGCATTACCCAAGGAACAATTTATATCAGTTTATGGAATTTGTATATTCCAGATGTCTTAGTCTTTCTATATACCTGTAGTACAAACAGATAGATTGATAGGGTACACTTGTCCAAGCAAACCTACCATGGAGGCTGCACTATTAACACAAGATGGCACAGTAGTTTGTATACTGCCTCATAAAGTTGATTTGCCATTATTAGTGCATATTAAACATTTGTCATATTCTTCATGGGCAACAAGTAGCCTATTCTTGGATTGGGTAACAGAAATTGAACATCATGCCAACCAGACCAACTGTTGGATCTGCTCAGAATACCCTGTGACTTCAGCATAAAAACTTCCCCAGGTAGCCCTACATGTGAGTCTGAATAGATTTTGCTGACAAAACTGAACTTAAAATATGCCCACCAAAATGGCGTCAGTAAACAAAATGTTTTGGCTTTGATTTGAGAGACATGAAATATTTCTCAAGTACCTGGATATACCTACATATGTAAAGGGCTTTTATGGGAAGTAGCAATTCAGGTTACAGTTAAAAGGAGAGCTTTCATTGTGTCATTCAGTATTATTATGATACCAAGTTGGTATGTTTAATTCCTGACCCTCTACATGAGACCACAGTCAACTCAACAGATATTCTTACCCCATCACATCATGTTTTTCACAGGACTTTCTCCTTGCTATGGAGTGCACTACAGATGTGTGGATCCTATGCATTGTCTTGCCTATCTTGTGACTGGGAAGGATTATATACATGGGAATGACCTTATATTACCATCTCTTTTACCACAGACAACTAGTAATTGGGATAGCCTTAAGGAACTGCTGGGCTTCCTGGTGGTCCTGTCCATTAGCTATTTTTTCTCTATAAGCTGTAGTGATTGATGAAGAAACTAAGGCCTCAGCATTAGCCTCCCACAAGCTCTTAATCAGAATAAACAGTCCATAACCTTGTTAACTGAATAAACTACTCAGATAAAAATAAAACACAGGGTGGCAGTAGATATGCTTATGGCTGCCAAAGGTGGAATGTGTACAGTCTTGGAGAAACAATGCTGTGTGTGAATACATAATAATTAACATGATATTACCCATGTTTTAACTCAAGTGACTAAACAAAGTAATGCTATTGATACCCCCCGCCTTTTAATGTTGAAGACAATGAAAGCTGACAAATTTATTTTAGCTCAGTGAAACCCATCTCAGACTTAAAAAATCGTAACAAAATAAATTTGTGTTGTTTTAAGCCATGAATCTGTGATAATTTCTTATAGCCATATAGAAACTAATAATCCCTGGTGTTTTCTCTCTCAGATGAGTCTCGTTCAGAGGGAGTCTTCTCTTATGGAAGAGCAGCATCCAAGTCCACTTTCTACTGAATGGATACAGCTTTTACACCTCCAAAATGGAAGTAGTGCAGCTCCAAATTTTTCATGAGTCCCATTTTTCCATTGGAAGGACCCATAGTATCAGAACAGTGACTCACACAAATAGTACTTAGATAGCAGCTCTAGGTGCAGAGCTAATTGCCCACATTTGTGCACATGGTTCAGAGAGTGCATGCTCACCATGCTGTCTTCAGTCACAGAACACAACTGAAAGCTGAGTTCCATCAGGCTACTGCTCTCTCTTTCTCTGGCTCATTATCTTAAACCAGTAAGGAGAGAACTTCTATAGAGAAGTAAATTGTGACCTTCTGATTTCTTGGAAGGAAAAACAAACAAACAAACAAACAAAAATATAGTTTCCATGTGGCTATAAGAAATTATCACAAATTTGTGGCTTAAAACAGCATGAATTTAGTTTATAGTTTTGTAAGTCTGAGGTGGGTTTCAGTGAGATAAAATAAAGTTGGCAGCTTCCATTGCCTTCAACATAAAAAAAGGTGGAGGGAGTACCAATAGCATTACTTTGTTTAGTCACTTGAGTTAAAACATGGGTAATAGTGTGTTCATTATCAGGTATACGCACACAAAACATCTCTCGAACAGACTCTGAGGAGTGGCATTTGGTTGGATATCCTGATACCCTTTTGTTTGAACCATTCTCTAAATGATTAACTTCCCTTTCCTAGACATGATGCATACCTTTCATGCTATCTTCATAACACTGGCATGTATGCTAATAGGTTCTTGTTCTTTGTACTGGACTAGAGACGTTATGTGCTTCTGAACCCTGTTCTCAGGGCCTTGTGGAAGAGATGGGATAGTGTGAGCTTCTGAGCGACATGAGAGGCTTCCAGGGCACTAAAGGCATGGAGTGTTGGGTTAAACATTAATCGCGGCCTTTGAAAAACTTGCAGTATGACAAGAAATCTCTAAAAGAATGTTATAATGAGGAAAACAAAAAGGAGGAGGTGGCCACTTCCCTTATCTCCAGTCATTAGGAGAGGATCTAAACAGAGTGACCCTGGTTATAAAGTAAATGAATGTATTCATAAAACACCTGGAGAACTCTACTTGCTCCATGGGATGCAATCTATCCTATATATCCCCCCTCTCTGTAGGCATGGTATGGTGTTAATGTTAGGGTCTGTAAACAAGTCTAGATGGCACCTGGCATTTTGCCAGAGGGAGTGGTTTGTGAAGTAATGCCATGGAGCCATTAAGTGTGGAGATTCCTTATTGGTTGACTGCTGTATCTAGTTTATGTTAATTAAGATAAGCTGTGTGGAATGTATATATACCCCTCTGGTCCTACAATAAATGGCTCCCACTCCTGCTGTATCAGTCTACACAAGTTGCTCGTCAACCCCCCCCCCCCCCCCCCAGTTATTTTGCTGTAGCCGGACTGCGGCAGTATGGCCCTCTATTGTATCCTGGCCTGCCACAGCTGAGGAGTAAGTAATAAAATGTTCAAAACATCTCTGTTGAGTCCTCCAAGTTCTTTCTTCAGTATTCAAAAATAGTATTATGGCACCCTTACAATTCTAGAGTTGAGCTATCTTTTAAAATTGCATACAAATATGAAATCTAAGGTTAACTTTATCAAAAGATATTTGGGTGATATACACTGAAAATTATAGGCCATTGTTGAGATGAATTAAACTAAGCAAATGAGAGCTTAACCATGCTTACATCCCTTAAACTTTTAAGCTGTTTAATCTCTTTAAGTTGATCTACAGATTCAATGCAATCCCAAAAGAAAATTCCTTCAGGACACTTTGTTGAAATTTCTGTTAAACCAAAATATTTTCTTTTAAATAAAAATGTTTTATTGAGCTATTACAAATGTTAGTTAAAAATAAAAGATCAGAACTGGGAAAAATTCCCTAATCCACCAGAAGCTTGACTAGATAACAGATGAAAAAAAAAATATGTATAAGATACAAAAAACCAGAGTATCTTATAATAAAATTTTGGGGTGAAGAAAGCATAAATATTGTGACTACATAGCCTCTAGGTTAGAATGGTGGGGCAATTGATAGCATAGTTCTGGGATAAGGAGGAGAAACCAGTTGTTGCTTCTTGCTGGTTTGGTTTTGTAAGGAGAGTGCAAAGTAATCTTGATGGCTAATTTTCAACAAAAAGGAAATGCACGTGGGACATTTTTTTTTTTTTTGTCTTTTCTTTGTATTGGTTTAGTCCAAAGTAAGTTAAATAAACCCTTATTACCTCTACCCTCTCTACAGTTTTTGGTTTAAAAACAGCTTAAGGAAATGTCAGAATTCTTCTTTATCACTATTAATTAAAATTCCAAAAAATTTATGAAAATAAAGAGAAACTGGAGTGCCAAAATAACTTAAAAATGAAAAAAGCCAAATGATTAACATTATTTCCTGTTTAAGACTTTTAGCAAAGTGGTTTTGTATTGTAATCAACACAAATACAATTGAGCAGAATAAAGAGTCACCATAGACAATTCACTTTACAAATGATATTTGAGAAAGATGCTGAGGAAAAACAGTGTATAAAGTACAGTACCATTAAAATAAATGGTGTTGGATAATTGGATACCCATATAAAAGTGAATAAAACAACAACCAACACTTCAAACCATGTCTCTTAATATATTGAAGAACTAGTACAAAACAAATCTTGTCTCTAAATTTAAAAAAAAGTAAGAAATTCTACATAATAAAGAAGGATAATACTTTTGAAAACATATTTAGGAAAAGATTTCTGAACTATAGCATCAAAAACCCAATTTCTAAAAAAAAAAGTGATAAACTATACTTCATAAAATAAATTTCTCTTTTAAGGACACTTAATTCAAAAGACAATCTAAAGACTAAGTGGAAATACTTGCAAATTACATATCTGATAAAAAAACTATATCAGAGCTACAACTTAAAAAATCACAGAATTCTGCAATAAGTTAACAAATAGGCAAATATTTAAATAAACTTTACTCAAAAGAAAATGTGAGATAGCAAATAAGCACAAATAAAGATGCTCCTTATCATTAGTCATTAGAATAAAATGAATAAAAACTATAATTAGATATTCCTATATATCTATTAAAGTAACTGTAATTTAAAGTCAATGATTATACTAAGTTTGAGGAGAAAGGTGGAATAAATAAAATTTTTATACAATTCTGAAAGAAATATAAAATGGTGAATTCATTTTGCAAAATATTTTGACAGTTTTTTAAAAATAAATACCTGACTCAGTCTAGGTATTTTTCCAAGAGAAAGAAAAGCACATGACAATATAAGATCTTCATGCAAATTTTATGACTTTATTTGTAATAGCTAAAATTTGAAGAACCCAAATGTCCAATAGGAGGTGAATACAAAAATTCTTTATTCCATAAAAAGGAAAAACATCAGTAATTAAAAATGAAGAAATATTGATATATGATATGACAGATTTATATCAGACAACTATAAAACAAAAATTAAATTAAATTTTTAAAAAATTAATTTAATTTAATATTTGTTTTATAGTTGTCTGATATAAATTACATCTGATGATATTCATTTACATAAGATTTAAACTAGACTCAATTATAGACTTTCAGTTTCTGATTTAATATGTAAATAGCCTGAAAGTCATTACTACCATCCCCACAGCAAGGAAAAAAAACTGAATAAACTAGAAATGTGACATTTTTTAAAATATTCATCAAAGAATTGAGGTTATCAGGAAATCCTCTGTACAAAATTGGAGAGACAGTCAGATACCAAGAATTATAGCTCACTAGGAGCAGAAGGCCCACAGCAGAAAACTACCAGAAGAGCCAGGACAAGTAGTAGCACCTAACCAGTAATTACTAATTTTTAGAGGGTGAACATATTCTAGACTGAGTTAAACCTCAGGGACCAATCACAGTACTCCCCATTTATGTTTTACCTCCAGAAACTCTATTGCATCCTCAGGTTAAGAAGCAAAGAAAAATCACTTGTGCTGCTGGCAGGAAAAGGGGCAAAGAATATGACCATTTTGAACTATACTCAGCATGTTTTGTTCTCCTTAACAAAGGATTAGCTTCTAAATAAACTATTTAAACAAAACCTAACCCACTCCAGTTTTACTGGCCCTGCGGCAAGAAAAATTCTCAACTCCAGCTCTCTGTAATCTTCCTGTCTCACCTAAGGTGGTAAGGACATGAGATCTACTGTGAAATTCATAGCCCAAGGACACACGCTTACCAAATGACTAAAACCTAATGATAGATTTATAGAACACCTTCCCTCTCTGTATACCCCACCACCATACCAGCCAGGCTCCCCTAATAATAGTGCATTACAGCAAAATGATGGGCAAGGAGTCGATTATATTTTAGAAGATGTCACTGAGAAACAAAGACAATAGAAAAGACAAAATAGTGTTTCCTATATAACCAATAGTCAACAGTAAATAAAGTATAGCTCTTAGCAAGATCAGCATACTGTTTAAAGCATAAACATCTTAATTTAACACTTTTTTTCCCATTCATCATAGTCTTCTATCAAAAAAAGTACAAAGCATGATAGATGAAAAAAATAAAAATAAAACAAAAGACTTTTTTAAAAAATAATGGTCTGAAGAGATAAAGACATACTACTAGCATATGGAAGAGATTGGGGATTATCACACTGGGAATTTAAAATAATTGTGAATAATATGCTAAGGAATCATATGGAAAAGTAGAAAACATGTGGGACCACATCGGTATTGAGCACAAAAAGATGAAAACACTAAGAAAGAATGAAAAAGAAATGTTGAAATCAAAAGTACTATAACAGAAATAAACAATGCCACTGATGTATTCATCAGAAGACTGAATATGACCAAAGAGAGTATCAATGATTATAAAGATTTGTCAATGGAAATTTGAAATAGAATATCTATAAACTGTGAGATAATTATAAAAGATACAATTGGTGCATAATGGGAAAATCAGACAAAGAAAATAGAAAAAATAAACAGAAGAAATCATTAAAGTAAATATTAAATAAAGCATGTGAGAATTTTCTAAAATTAATGACAGATCCAAGAACAAATTCAAGAAGCTCAGATTACATTGAGCAGAATAAATACCTAAGCAAAAGAAAAATCATGCAGGCATTCCATATTAAATTTTCAAAAAATCAAAGGCAAAGAGAAAGGGTTATAAAAGCTGGGAGGGCACTTGTCTATAGCAGAACAAGGGTATGAATTTTACCAAATGCCTTCCAGGAACTATGCAGATAAGTAGAGAATGGAGTGAAATATTTAGGTTATCAAAGGGAAACAAAAAGGACAAATCTAGAAGTTTGTATCCTGAGAAATAATCCTTAAAAATTAAAAAAAGAATCATCTAAATTGAGGGAATTAATTCCTAGTATATCGTATTTCAAGAATTATTCATAGAGAGCAGCCCAAGATGACCGACTTCGAGGTTCGGTTGTCAGATGAGGAAAAGGTACCCATAGCTGCTAAATTCATCATTCATGCACCGCCAGGGGAGTTTAATGAAGTATTCAGTGATGTCCAGCTACTACTTACAATGACAATCTCCTCAGGGAAGGAGCAGCACATGCATTTGCCCAATATAACATGGACCAATTCACACCTGTGAAGATAGAAGGATATGAAGATCAGGTCTTAATTACAGAGCATGGTGACCTGGGTAATAGCCTATTTTTAGATCCAAGAAGCAAAATTTTCTTTAAGTTTGATCACTTATGGAAATAAGCAAGTGACCTTCAACCAGAGGAAGTAGATGGAGGTTTGAAGTCTTGGGGAGAATCCTGTGGCAATGCTTTAAGAGCCTATGTGAAAGATCATTATTTCAACAGCTTCTGTGCTGTTTATGCTAAAACAATAGATGGGCAACAGACTATTAATGCATATATTGAAAGCTTCCAGTTTCAGCCTCAAAACTTCTGGAATGGTCGTTGGAGATCAGAGTGGAAGTTCACTATTACACCATCTACAGCCCAGGTGGTTGGAATGTTCAAGATTCAGGTTCACTATTATGAAGATGGCAATGTTCAGTTGCTTCGTCATAAAGATGTACAAGATTTAATAACTGTTTTGAATGAAGTCCAAACTGCCAAGGAGTTCATTAAAATCATAGAGAGTGCAGAAAATAAATATCAGACAGCAATTAGTGAAAACTACCAAACAATGTCAGACACCACATTCAAGGCCTTGCACCAGCAGCTTCCAGTTATCCTCACCAAAATCAAATGGAACAAGATACTCAGCTTCAAGATTGGCAAAGAAATGCAGAATTCTTAAAGGCTGACTATGGGATTCTTCAGTATGTAGAAAGAAAAGTATTTAACATGTGGTTATATGATAAATAAGTGATATATAAATAAGAGTGATATTTTGCTAGGGTTTTCAAAGTTAACAGATTTTTTTAGCCTCATGAAATACTTTTGAACCTATAGCATTGACTTCATCTTTTTCTATTCTCTGTCTTGTATTTTTCTGTTATCACTATATCTACTTGTAAATCTTTTTTCCCCCTTTTTGTTAATTCTGCTACACTTAGTGCTGAAGAGAGATCCATCTATTCTGGAGTCATTTTACTCTTAAGAAAATTTTCTTACCCATGAAGTCCTGTTACTGATTTAGACAGATAATATGCTCAGTACTTTTACCCTGTGCTCCAAAACACTTCTGGTACTTCAATGCTTTTTACTGATCCACCAATAGCCAAGGAGGCTATGCTACAACTTGTAGCTAAATGGAAGACACATTCATCCCCTCTGACTGCTTTGATCGTCCTTTATAGCATCTCATAACTATAGTTTTCAAAAGTTTGGATTGAAGCTTTTCAGGTCCATTTTGGGGGGGAAAGGGAAATTTTCTGGAAATTCCATGACAGCCAGCTTCTCTGGGGGACACTCATTTTTAAATCCAAAGACTTGAACCACATTCCTTGCACATGGAATACATTTGCTTTCTTCATTCCCTCATTGTCTTCTTCCCATTTAGTACCATTTTAGTTATAGACATCTGCATTTTAGAAGAGTTTTATTCATGTATTATTTTTTTAAGTATCCAAGAACTGCAGATATACTGTGGATGTAGTGGAGTATAAAACTTGAAAAATGCAGGTGCTGAAGGAATGATGGGTATCTTGCAATTTAACATTTTGTGGCAGGATTGTACTATAAGCAAATGAATCAACTCTGTAAGTCACAAAAACTTAAAATGAACCAAAGTGAAAAGATAACTTCCAGGCAGTATCTTTCTACTATAACCTGCTATTTAATGAAATACTAGTGTTTTCTTCAAAATGGAATTTAAAACTTGTTCCAAATTATTCTTCCTCAGTCTTGCCTGCAAAGAAATCAAGTGTAACTGTAATATAGCAACTTTCCCAGTTATATTGGCAGGTATATGTGTGATCTCAGAATACACAGGTAACATAGATATGATAGGACAACTGGGTAATGGTGGATTCATTTACATTGTTTACACTTCTATGACCAGGCCTTAAGGGAAAGTCAGTTTTTTGAAACCAAGTAGTGTCTTCCTACCTGTCTCCAAATACATGTCAAACAAGAAGAGTGTTTGTACTTCAGCTTTGTCTTTGCTCAGTAATACAGTCAAGCAAGAGTTTGTTTCCAAGTGAATGCTGTGTAAGAATTTTTGCTTATTTCAAATAAAATATATTTGTATTATTTATCATTGAAAAATAATTATTCATAGAAATTCTTCAGCAAGGAAAAAATTATATAGATTAGAATGTCAGATTCATAATAAATAAAAAGTTTTGTTTTCATTATTTTGTCTTTTGTTTGTTTTTGATAATATGTTTTTATTTTTCAAAGGTGAAATATCCAAGGAATTGAGTGTTTAAGTCATAGTGTAAATGTATGTTTAGTTTTTAAAGAATGGGTAGAATCTTCTCCAAAGTACCATTTTATAACTCTATGAACAATGGATGAGGTTTGAATAATCCTATATCTTTGCTGACATTTGATGATGTCAGAAGGTGTTAAGTGATTGATATTTCAATCTGATAAAATGTCCTAATTCAGGACTTAACACTTTTAATCAGCACACTTCACTTTCATTTCTACACATACCTAGTCCTTAATGAGAAGTTAACAAAAAGGCCTTTCCTTCAGAACATGGCAAGATAGTGATTTGTTCTTTGTGGTTTTCATGTCATTATCTTAATTCATGCACATTTTTCTCTGTTCTCTTTCCCAGCATATTCCAAGTTTTCTGAAATGACCTTTCTAATTCTGTCTTAATTTCAATTCAACTCATACATAAACATATATGATGAAGCTATTGTAAATACTGTGGACACCTAATTCAAATGAATATGGCTTGTCCCTAGAAGTAATTAATTATTTTAATAGTTAAGGGCTCTTCTCTTCTCCAGAGATTCCTTGTTAAAGGAATTCCTGTTATATTATAGTCAGTCTCATAGGAAATTGATGTTTGCTTTTATTTGAATGTGGTTTGCATTTTGGGGCACTTTGTAACATATATAATTAATTCCTATTCAAGTTTTCTTGAATGTTTTTGTCCTACTGTAACTAGCACTTTAATGGTGGTCAGTATGAAAAAATGGACTTTTCTATTAGTTTCCACCACTCTTGAGGCTTATTGGATGCCTTCATGGAACTGATTGAGCCAAAGAAGTGTGACACAGGGTATTGTAAAAGGACTAGAGATGATAGTAATTGACAAAGGATTTATTCATGTGAACAATGTTTTTATTTCTTAAGCTGGTTTATAGGTAGCCATGGTATAACTCTTATGTATTTTTATTCTTCAATAACATATACTGAATTTTTAAATATAAAAATTTATTTTAAAAGCATATGTTTAAGCCTATGGAAATATTATGTACATGGTAATTGTGGGACAAGTGCATGGAGTACTGCACACATGGCATACTTTAAGGGCCTCTGAGTGGCAAACCACTCCCCTCATGCTAGGTGTATGAGTGGCAAATCCCTTACCCTGTAGGCACAGCCCTGTGCTTGAGGCCACGTGTTACATCCTGGCGCTTGCTCCATGGCCCATTCCTCAGTTGGTTGTTGCAAGGACAGTTGGCAAGAAATTTTATTGGTGACTGCCTGTTATTTGCTTAGCTGCTATCTGAGTGTATATACAGGGTAACTGTGCAATAAAATCAGACCTGCTTTCTGCTTGATCTCTAGAGGTCTTGAATAGTGACTCCGCAGCCACACTCTCCTTTACCCTGTCCGTGGGCCTCCTTGCTGGATGGGAGAGAGCCCAACAGGTAATCGTTAATGTTGCTTTTAGTCTTGGTTATTTTGGCTGGTTTTGGTAGAATGAGGGATAACATTTTTTGGTTTGCCTAGATTATATTTTCATTCACACCTGGGCATGTTCTAAGAAACTCTGTGGACTGGGTCCTGGACTAGAACTCAACCAGGAGGTTGATATTTTTCCACAGGGATTCCTGGTTAGGTCTTCTTCAGGTCAAATTTCTTAATTTTTTTCTAGATTACTTTTCTTTCTTTTTACATTTGAAGGTGCATGGAAACACTGTTATGAATGTTTGCTACTGGCTGGGAATATATATATTTATGTTTCATAACCTTGATAATTATTCCTGTAAAGGAAAATAAATTTAGCTCTAAATCAGGAGGAAGATGTTAGCCTTGAGTTTGATGGACATAGCTTTTACAATGTATGTTCATTTTATTCCATTTTTTTCCTAGAGTTTTAATCATGAATGGATGCTGTGTTTTATCAAATGCCTTTTCTCTATCTGATGAGATAATCATGTGATTCTTGTCTTTAAGTCTATTTATATGATGATTTATACTTATTGATTTCCATATGTTGAACTAATTTTGCATCCCTGGGATGAAACCCACTTAGTCATCGTGCACTATCTTTTAATGTGTTTTTTATGTAATTTGCCAGTATTTTATTAAGAATTTTTGCATCTATGTTCATCAAGGATATTGGCCTATAATTCAATGATGTATCTTTGTCTGATTTTGGTATAAGGGTGATATTACCAACCTAGGAGCCCTTTAATGGATTAATGGATAAAGAAAATGTGGTATATGTACTCAATGGAGTATTACTCAGCTATAAAGGAGTATGACTTTATGACCTTTGGACAGAAAATGGATGGATCTGGAGATTATCATGCAAAATTAAATAAGCCAGTCCCGAAAAACTAAAGGTTTTCTCTGATATGTGGAAAGTAACCCAAATTGTGGGAGGGGGTTGAAGTTCAGTAGATTAGACAGTGGGAAATGAAGAAAAGGGAGGGAAGATAGAAATAAAAGACAGCAGAATAAATCTGATGTAATTTTCTCATGTACATATATGAAAACAGCACAGTGAATCCTACCATCATGTTTATCACAAGAATGTGATCCTAAATAAAATAAAATATATTTTATGCTTGTATATTTATATCAAAATGGATTCTGATGTCATGTAAAACTAGAAAGAACCAATAAATAAATTTTTTAAAAGGGAGAAAAAGAAAAGAAAACATGTGTCTTATTTTCTGTTTTTTTTTTTTTGTTTGTTTGTTTGTTTGTTATTGTTGTTACTGGGAATTGAACTCAAGGATGCTTAAGGACTGAGCCACATCTTCAGCCTGGTTTTATTTTGCATTTTGAGATAGGGTCTCCCTAAGTTGCTTAGGACTTCACTACCTTGCTGAGGCTGACTTTGAACTTATGATCCTACTGCCTCAGTGTCCTGAGCCTCTGGAATAACAGGCATAATGAAAGAGTATTACTTTTTTTTCCAATGTCTTTTCTACACTAATTGAGATGATCATAAGTTCATTTATTTATTTATTTATTCATTTATTTTTGTCTTTCTTTTGTTCAATTAATGGGATGTGCTACATTGATTAACTTTCTTATGTTGAATCACTCTTACAGTTATGAGACAAATCCTACTTGGTCATGTTGAATAATCCTTTTACATATACTGATGGATTTATGGGGAAATATATTATTGAGAAATTTAGCCTCTGCATCTCTAAAGGATATTGTTGTGTTGCTTTCTTGGTGTACTTCTGTTTGATTTTGGCATAAATATTGATCTCATAAAATGATTTAGAAAATGTCCCTTATTCTTCTAATTTTGAATTCATGAAAGACTGGTCTTAATTCCTTTTAAATGTTGGGTAGAATTTATAAACAACTATTTCAGGGCTTTACTTTGTGGGATTTTTAAAAATTTATTTTTAATTCACTGTTATACATTAATTCATTTTTAAATTTCTTTTTGTATCTTTTTCACATACTTTGTCTCTTTCTAGAAATTTGTCCATTAGAACAAATTTATCTAATTTGCTGCACAGTTTTTCATGATGTTTACTCATCATTCTTTTGTAGTTTTCATCTGTAATGTTGGTAGTAATGTCTCCTCTTCTGTTCCTAATTTTAGGCATTGAAGGTATCTCTGTTATTTCTTTAGTCCACTTAGCTAAAGATTTTTAAATTTCTGTTGATCTTTTTCAAGGGCAGATACTCATTTTATTAATTTTCTCTATTGGTTTTCTATTATTTGATTAATTTATTTTTTATTTTATCTGAATATTTATTTGAATTTACTTTGGGTCTTTATTTACTCTTCTTTTGCCAATACCTTAAGACCTATAGGAACATTATTGTTTTGAGATCATCATGTTTCATTTTTTAATATGAATATTTGCAGCTATTAAATTTTATCTAAACATGATAGTTATATTCCATAAATATCAATGTGTTTTTTTCTTATTTCTATTAATCTCAAAATAATTTTTATTTTTCTATGATTTCTTTATTGATAATTTAAGAGGTGTTTTTTTTTTTTCTTTCTACACACTTACGAATTTTCTAGTTTTTCTTCTGCTATTGATTTATAGTTTCCTTCTATTATTTCCAGAGAAATGCTTTGAGGATTTCAGTTTATAAAGTGTATTGGGACTTCCTCCCTTTCCTACTATGTGTTTTATCTTAGAGAATGCTCTAATTGCACTAGAAAAGAATGTATGTTCTGCTATTAATATGTGAAAAGGTCCAAATATTTCTGTTAGTTCTACTTAAAGTGTTTCCAAGTATTTTATTTTCCTGTTGAAATTATCTTGTTTTTCAATTATAGAAAGTGATGTGTTGAAGTGTTCAAATAATACAATTTCAGGTACTTTTCTATTCATTTTTCTTAGTTTTACCTCATGTATTTTAGTACTGTTATTATTATGTATATATGTTTATAATTATTTTCTGTTCCTGTTGAGGTCTCACTAAGTTGCTTCAGCATTATAACATATCCATTTCCTTCTTTAACAACAATTCTGTATTAATGTTTGTTTTCTCTGATATAAATATAACCACATTAGCTCTAATTTGGAGACTTTTTGCATTTTATATTTTATTTCATTTTTACCTTTTCAACCTTTGTGTGTCATTAAATCTAAGCAGTTAATCTTGTAAACATATGATAATTAAAACTTTTCCCATTCATTCTGGCAATTTCTACCATATATTAAAATATTTAGTCCATTTATTAGAGGGAAGTGGGGAGTTTAATCTCTAAATATTATTTCTTGTGTCTCAATGAAAGAAAATTTAACATCAGAAAGGAAAGAAAAATTAGCAAAAAATCTTTATTATAAGTGTAAGTAAGATTCAAGCAAAGGGCACTCTTGAGAGAGAGAGTGAGTCCTCTCTAAACAGAGAACAACAAAGGAAACAATGTTGTCTCCCAATTAATTGCTTATTAGTATCTGTCAGGAAAACTGGATTCCACCTTCTAAAGTTTTACCAATCAGATATTTAACTCCTTCACATTAGATAGAGGAGTTTTTGTCCCTGGTTGGTCCTCTCTGGAATTGTCATGGTGACCAACCTATTCAGGAAGACTTCATTTATAAGTCAATCCTATATTAATGTGGTACCAGGGTCCATGACCAGGAAGACTTCACATTTTTTTTTTAATTTTAAAGATTATTTGTTTCTTATTTATTTTTTAAATATGATTGAGCATTTAATGCACCTATGCCATTAATGAAATTTCCCTTCTGAAATTCATCGAAAAACCTATAGTCATAAATCCTAACTTTACAATAACCTCAGTAAACCCAGTCAGGAATTAGTCCTATTGATCATTCCTTCTGAACATATTTCTTAATTGTCTTTCTTATTTTCTACCTGTTTATTCTCAGGGTTAATACACCTGTGGTTTTTTTACAAGTTACTTGATTGTTTATGATTTCAATTTAAGACGATTTAAAAAAAAAAAAAAAAAAAAGTCATGACCCTGCTATTATTGGTTCAAATTTCAATGCTCCTTACTAAACTGATACATTTACCTTTAATGTTTACATATCATAGTCAGCTTCATAATATATTGTGATTTTTGCCTTAGTCATCTAAATGTTTTAAAATTTTAAATGATAAACATCTCTCATAATGTAAGGAAAACTTCTTTTAGACACTTTTTATTTCTTTTTAAATACCATACTCTTCCCTAAAGAACTTTCTTTTACATTTATTGTGCTATAGACAAATATACTTAAATAAGTTATAGGTCAGCATGAAAATAATGAGTCATTTGTATCTTTGCTTCACCTTAAATAATGCACTTTTTAAAAATTGTATTAGTTCGTTTTAGTTACACATGACACTAGAGTATATTTCAAAATATTTATATAAACATTAAATGTATTTTATAAGAATCAGAATCCCATTCTTCTGGATGTACATGATGTAGAGAATCACTGTGGTTTATTCATGTATTTACTTAGGAAAGCACTTTTATTTTTTGACCCCTTTAAACTCTTCTCCTTATTATTATTTTTGGCAATGTTTGTATTATGTAAACTTGCTTTGATTTTTCTACATTTTTGTTTATTTATTGTTGTTGTTCTGCATAGACTTCTTTATTGTGCAAGTTTGGAGTTTTGTCAATTTTTATACACTCTATAAATATATCCTTCTTCTCTGCTTATTCTGGTACTACAATTGTGTATATATTAGACTTTTGAATATTTCCAAAATTCCTTGTCACTCTGCTTATATATTTTATAAATATAAAACAAATGTATTTTCAATTTCTTCATAATTTATTTTAAATATGGTATTCTATATTCTTATATCTTCAAATTTATAGTCTTGTATTCTGTACTTTCTTATCGGCAGTTAATCTGATTCATCAAAAATTTCTTTTCAAGGCAGAAGTGGCTGTGCATACCTATAATCCTGTTAGGAGCCAGAAGATGGGGGAAACATGAGTTTAGGGAATAATTCTATAATGCAGACACACTGTGCTGACCCCCATATGCTTTACAAGAGGCATTTGTCTTCAGCTCTGTGTGGCATAAATGGACAGGACATTTCACATTCCTCAGCAAACTACCTGTTATCTTAAGGAGAAATACAGTCCCCAAATAATGTTGATAAGAGAAACCTAAATTACTCTAATTAAGGAGACTTTTGTGACCAGCTCTTGAAAATATGGGAGATTAGGATAATTCCTCATAAAAACAAAATCTGTAAACAACATATGGTCTAAAATCCAATTAGAATTGGTCAGCATGGGCCAAAGTGACCTACATTTGCCATAGCAGTGGGTACCTGAAAGTCTGAAGTCATCTTGCTGTCAGGCGAAAGTCAAGAGGTGGACCTGGTCAAGACTCTTTGAAGAGTGCTCTTAGATCTCCAGTAAAATTGGAGTGCCAGAGAGGCATGTTGTGCCTCTCTTCTCTGTGAGGACATACTCTATTCCTTGAGAATGTTCCCCTTTCCTTTTCCTATCTCTCCAATAAATTTGTTTCTGTTACTCTGAGTAACATGTCTGAAATCTTTATAACTTACTTATAAGAATCTGGGGATAAAGGGAGGATATTCATGCTGCCTCAATTTTTTGGATGGCCCTTAGCTCTGTAATAATCCCAGTGACTCAGAAGGCTGAGTCAGGAGAACTCCAAGTTTGAGGTCAGCCTCAGTAATTTATCAAGGCCCTAAGCAACTTCACAAAACCCTGTCTTAAAATAAAAAAGTAAAAATGGCTGTAGATGTTGCTCAGTTGTTCAGCATCCCTAGGTTTAATCCCTGGTACCAAATATATATATATATATATACACACACACACACACATATATTTATATATATATATGTATATATGTTTATATTTCATACATTATAATTTCTCTCTAGAAAGCCCATATGGTTTATTTTATATCTTACTTTTTACTCATTATTTTCATGCTGACCTATAACTTATTTAAGTATATTTGGTATGCTTATCGTAGCTATTTTAATATATTTATTAATTTTATAATGACTGTCTCATTTCTGAATCTTTTTATTTATTAATTTTTCATTTAGTTTTTGGTTTCATTTTTCTAGTTTTGCACCTGCCTAGTAGATTTTTGTTTGCAGAAATTTTACAATTGTGAGTAATTTATTTTGCTATAGTGAGATTGGTGGATGGTGTGCTCATAGGCAGTTAAATCATTAGCAATTAAGTAATGAATTGCCGCAGTCTGGCTGGGCACAATTCAGGAGCCACTTGTCAAAAGAAACTAACTTTATTTTTAGAACCACACACGCCAAACAAAACAGCTCCTCAGGAAAAAAACCCTCAGAGCCCAACTGCCACCACCAGCTTCCCACAAGCCTCTCTCACAACCACAAGCCTCTCCACCTCCCACAATCCTCCTGCTCTTGAGGCCGATTGGCTGGGTTGTATGGGCGGAGCCAAAAAAGTCCCCCAATGAGCAGCTCTGTGGCCTGAAAGGACAGGGAAACAGCCCAATGAGCATCACCGCAGAGGAGCCAATCAGCTAGATGTTGCTGGGGCCGCTGTGAGCCAATCATCAGCTGGCAGTCTGAAAGTTTGCTGGGGCCCCTTCTGCTGTGGCTCTCAACAATGAATGCATATTGTATATATGTATTTAGTGGTCTTCCCTTTTCTCGGTTTCATTTTCTGTAGTTTCAGTTGCCTATGATTACCTGTGATCCAATTCTATGAATATTTATTTTGACTTTTTCTAGAAAGATCATTCAAATAATTTTGTAGCAATATTTTATTATAATTGTTTTGTTTTACAATTATTGATTGTTGTTCATCTCTTACTATGTCTAGTTTATAAACTTTATCCCAGATATGTATGTACAGGGGAAAACACAAAATATATAGAGACCAGTACCATGTGAGATTTCAAAACATCCACTTAGTATCTTGGCAACTTTTCCTCACAGGAGAAGAAGATATACTCTACACCCGTTTATTTAGTTGTCTAGAAAAAAAATCAGATCACCTTTTCTCTATTGCATGTCATATTTGTTCAGTGATGTCTCTTTACTATGAGTGGTTCAGACTTATTTGTGAACTCTGGGATTTTACATTTTACAATTTTTCTTTCTCAGAAGTTATTTTTTGATTAGATTCTTGGTATCTTCCACCCCCTCACACTCCTCCACCCCTGTGTATATGCAGATTATCATTTACTCAAATGCTTACATGGGATTTTGCAGATTTATGGGGAATAGTTTCCTTGTTTTACTCTGCAAATTCTAATTACCCTGTTTTTTCAAAAGTCTGATCTCTCTCTCCTCAGCACAGTGAGATTTTCAGGTTCTGTTTGGTTTTATCTTCACTTTATTTGTTCTTGAAATTTCTTCCAGATGGAAACCCAGGTTTTGTCTGATCTCAAGATTCATTCATTGCCTATTGTTCAATATATGAGAGTACTTTATCATTTGAAGATATTTTTGGGCAGTTCTGTAATTGTTTATAATTGTAGATTAACCTTGAAGTCAATTAGGTACTTTAAAATAAAGAACATTGGCTTTAAATTCAAAAGACCATATTTTCTAGACTCAATTTATCCACCATCATATGTGTATTACCTTTTCTTTAAAAATAGGTATCATAACATCTGCATTGCAGTACTGATCTTAGGCGTGCCACACTCAGTGGATTTTCCTGGCCTCACAGACTAAGTCTAGCTGTTTTGTCACATGATTTCATAGTACTCTGGATTTCCTGTTTGGCATCTCTTTCCTACCTACAACTGTGTGTTTGATATATCTCCCTTGACAGCCCATAGCTTTTAGAAGACAGAAGAAATTGTGTCAATCTTATTAACTACTCTATCCACAGACCCTTAAATATGACTTTGAACATACAAACTTCCAACAAATATTTATAGAATAAAATTTAAAATAAATTTATGATACATTAAAAATAAATTTATGATATCAACTATTACAACAGCCCAGGAGCCTTGAAAATACCTCATAAATGCTGTCCCAAGTTTTTCTTATCTAACAATTGAAGGAATGATTGGATGTTCTTAAGATTTTTTTACACTTTAAATTTCTGTTTCTTTGATTTTACTTGGGTTGGGACTAACATTTAACCATACTCTATTTTAAGATACTCCTTCTGCTGTAACTTAACCCTCCATTAAAATGAAACATCATCTCTATGTGTCTATGTCTTGTTTTCTTGCCTTTATTGTGAACATCTTAAATACCAGAATAGTGTATTGCATATCTTTGTAATGGCCAGTAAATAATTTTATATGATTTTCCATAAGAAACTTGAACTTGAGTTAAACACCTTAAAACATTGCTTCTTGGATGTTTCTGTAACCCTTGTGCCATCCAGGAATGTTCCTTGATAAATGACTAGAGCTGGCTGTTAATATAGTGAATGACTTATTTAGCAGAGGGCCAGGTTTTGAAGTTCTCTCACTAGGATTCTCCACCCTCAAGGATGCCACACAACACAGCCCAGTTCTATTCAGAATTATGATGCTGGCAGTCTAGGTATGACAGTATGGAATTCACCCTTCCTAAATTGCCTCCCCGTCTTCTGTTTTTTATGGCTTCTTTATTCTGGGACTAGATTAAGTTTTTGCAAAGCTTTATTAATCAGATGTTTAAAACCCCATGAGTTTTATAGAGCTAGAATGATGATGTAATTGTATAAATCTATGGTTATAAAAAATGGGGTCAGTGATTCTTAAGTAGAGCTAAGCAGGCTCTACCTAGAGACAATAAATTACTTTTGAATGTAAAAACAAAACAAATAAAGAAACAAAAAACCCCCGATCATTGAATTCATCCTGGAATCTCTGAGTTTGTGCTCCTTGCTTTGGATAATAGCACATCCTTGCTGAAATGTTTTCTGTGTATTCTACTTAGCCTTATGAAATACTATATCCAGTTTTCTCAGCTGGACACAGAAGTTGCTATGAAGTCTAATACTCTCTACCTTCCTAGTTTCTTTTCCCCTCTATTTCCTTGTGTTTCCTTCTACTCTCAGATCCAATTCTGTGTTTGACTGTTTCCCCTGAGATAGACCTTTGTCACCTGATTTCATTCATGCCATCTACTTGGCCTGAAGTGTGTTCTTAAAATTGTGTCTTTAGGAATTTGACTGTTGGAATTGGGGTGTCTGCCTTAAATATCCCCTTTACAATGATACTTTTCCAGTGGATCCTGAGGAATGAATAGATACCTTTATCTTTTATTTTTATAGACTTTTAATAGCAATTTCTATTTACTCCTTGTGTTTTTACAACCAGTTTGCAGATGAAGAAGCTAAAATAATGAAAGCTAAGTGGATACTAAGAATGCACAATAAGCAGCTGCACAAGCAAATTTTTTTGAAACTTGACCTGGACTTGCAACACCCAGTATTTATAAAATTTTTTATAAGAATTGTAAAACTATTTGTGGGTCCCTTCTGAATTTTCATACAATTCATACCATTTCCAACAGTGTTAGCACATGGTAAGTGACCAATAAATGACTGAATGCAGTTTATGTTCAGTAGGGAAGTGTGTGTGTGTTTGTTTGTGTGCACGCATGTGAGTGCTGTGAGCAAGGAATTAGGGTCTAGAGCCAACCTTGGGGTATCTGGGATAAGGGAAGATTTTTAATCCTCAGTAGTACATTTCAGGTAGTACCATGTGATTATGGCTCTACAATGGACATTTATAATTGAAATTAGTATCCAGAGCTGGTTTCCTGCAAACTTGTTATTTTTCATCTCCAATTTCTTCATTAATGGTGACTACATGCCACCCTCTTGCCCATCACTATCTTTAACTCATCACTGGGTTCACCCTTCTCCTTGTTAATCCACTTAAACACAAGCTAAGCTTTTGATATAATAAAAGCTTTGTTGATGTACATAATGCCAGGGATGCCATGGTTTCCTAAGAAATAATCTGTTGTGTAAACTCTAAGGGAAAACTCATTAAATGGGCTGTGTGAATGGTGTGTTTATGTGTGCATATGTGTATGTATACATGCTCCAGAAGACAAATATACACAAGCATGCATTCACACTCACTTGTCAATTTTATAAGGAATTTCGGCAATAAAATTTCACTGTAGCATCAGTGAGATATGTCCCAGCTGATGAAGTGGTTTCCATGGGAATATATTAGATTGCTTGTCAAAACTAGCTTGTTCTGCACATGAGAAAGATGTGAAATAGTAGCTTGAATCCCATGAGATCTCACCCCACTTCAAATGTAGCCTATAAACACATGGAACATGACTTGGGCAGGAGCTGAAGACTAGAAAATTGGGTCAGTCCATACATGTTCTGTGGCAGAGCCAAGAAATTTGCATACCTGGGACCTTTTCTGCTATCATTTATAACTTTATTTTTGCTAGAGACCCCCAAAGTTCTGAGCTCTCTGAGGTTAGACACTGCATTTTGAGAGTCATGATAGTCATTAGCATCTTTTATTACTTACTAGGCATGAATAACTGCTTTACATACTTATCTCCTTTAATATATATATTATTTATGTATATTATTTTTAAGTGCCATATGTATATTATTTTTAAGTGCCAGAATATCTGTGATTCACTGGCTCTTCAGTTTTTAAACCTGCCGCAACCCGGCTGGCTGGGCAAAATAACCGGGGGGTGACGAACAACTTGTGTACATTGATACAGCAGGAGTGGAAGCCATTTATTGTAGGATCTGAGCGATATTTATACATTTTACACAGCTTATCTAATTAGCATAAAATAGATACAGCAGTCAACCAATAAGGAATCTCCACACTTAATGGCTCGCTTTTGTTACTTCACAAACCACTCCCTCTGGCATTTG
Organism: Callospermophilus lateralis; assembly: GCF_048772815.1. Lineage (NCBI taxonomy): Eukaryota > Metazoa > Chordata > Mammalia > Rodentia > Sciuridae > Callospermophilus > Callospermophilus lateralis. Next base: position 92,521,015 of record NC_135306.1, on the reverse strand, counting down.
ACCAGGCACCATCCAGACTTGTTTACAGACTTTAACATTTCTCTGGCAAAATAACAGGTGCCAATCGGACTTGTTTACAGACCTTAACATAAACCAATCATTGAGAATCAACCTTGTAAAATAAGCTAATGAAGAAAAGTTAGGCATGCTTCCTATAGGAGTTAGGACATATTATCATTCCTAAGAGTGAGGAGAGGACAATTTTCTGATGAATCCAAGTAAACATTAAATAAATATGTCATTTCACAAGGCCTGAAGCCCTATAAAGAGCAAGCATCTCCATGTTTATAGTGTTCTGGTTAGTGATATTCATTCCAACATGAATGGATGGCTTTTAACATTTTTCAGTATATCTACATTTTCACCAGGGGGCATGTGTTCAGTTGGTTCCAGTTTGTTGATCTTTACTTCATGGCAGAAAATCAGGTTTTCTCTAAGATGGATAAGAGCAGAGGGACTGCAGGTGAATAAAACAGCTCACATCTGAACTGTGAATGAATCCTTCATGTTCACCCTCATCTGTTTATCTCTGACTGTTCTCGGTTTTGCTTTTATGAATTCTGGGAATGTTGGCATTCCAGATGGATGCCTGACTGGTAGTGACCAGAAGAGGCTGATGTTCAGAGAATGATAGAGCCAGGCAGATAAAGATGGAAATAGCAGAATGTGGAGACAAAATCTAATATGTAGTGATGAGGGGAGATGAAATGAAACAAAAATGAGCTGGGAAATAACATAAGAGGGATGGCACAAAAAAGAGAAGTAAGCAGAACAGGTGAAAGAAAGGAAGAGGGAAAGAAAGTAGAAGGAAAGGAGGTAAGGAGAGGGAGGTGGAAAGAAGGCAAGAGGGAAAAGAGAAGGAGTGGTTCAAAAAATATGAGTTCAGGGGCTAGAAAGGGGAATCAGGGAGAAAATGGGGGAAAAGAATATGGAAGAAGGAAGAGAGAAAAAAATGCATAAAAAACATCCTATTTAGTAAAGCTCTACTTAGTAGATGAGATGAAAATAATAAATGAAATTATTCCAAAAAAGAAAAATGGAAGTGGATATAAAACTGAGGGAAGGAAACATATCTAAGAGCTGAGTAGAGGAAAAACAGTCAGCAGGGATCTGGGAGTATTGCCTGGGTCAAAGACAGCTGGAATCTTACCTTTCTCTGAACTCCCCACACCGAATAATCTCAGAATCCCTGCAGCTAGGTTAGATGGAGAAGTGAAAACAGTTGGAAACCACCCCACCATACTCCAGTGTTACTCCAGAACTAGGATTCACATTTAGAGGGGCACACTGTCAGGTGGTTGGTGAACTCAGGCTTGTTTTCCAACTGTGAGAGGTCTCTGAGTTGAGAACTATGCAGAGTCCAGAAGGTAGCCTTTTTAAGGAAGCGAAATGTGGCTACATCACTTAATGGTTGTTGGAGCACCTTGTGCAAGATGAGAGTGACCTCCTTGAAGGTTGACAGGCTTGAATCTTGGGCACACTGACCTGCAAATGCACCTGAATAGCAGGGACACCCTTTTCTGCAGCAAGGCACACTTTGTTTTTCTCTCCTAGCCTGTCTTTTAGGATTAAGAGCTAAGATAAATGTATACACATGGATGTATAATCAATGTAATCCTGCAATCTGTACACATGAAAAAATGAGAATCCATACCCTATTTGAATCAAATTATGATATGTCAAATCATTGTATTGTCTTGAGTAACTAACAAAAAAAGAAAAAAAGAGCTAAGATTATAGGAATATAGTGCTACCACCCTAGCATTATTCTCAGAGTCAGCTGGTGGGAAGAACAAGTGCCTTGGGAAAGGACCTAGAGGAGCCAATAGGTGAGGGGATGTGTTCTGAACACATATACACCAGCAGGTCCAGATCCACAAAGAACATGGAGCCATCAGAAAGCCTTATGGGGTATGAAGAGGCATGAGCTGGTTCTATCCTTCTGAGAAGAAGGTCAAAGGAGCCCACTCACATTGTCACTGTGCTTCCCTAGGAGAACAGCAGTCTGCAAGAAGATAGAGTCTAATCTCTAAGTGACAGGAGATCTTCAGGCTGTCCTGAAGGGGGATGACTCCTCAGATTATTACATTTGATTCAGTGCTCCAACTGGACTCCAAACCCTAGGCTGAGAAGGCAGAAAAGCAGAGCTCAAAGACAAGGGGATAGGAAGTAGGAAGACACCAGAAAGAAATATCTCTATCTCATATGCCCACCAGACTATCTTTTCCCCTTAAAATAATAATTCTGGCTATAACTACAGAGACCTAAATATCAGAAGAAAGTCCCAGGGTAGTTTTCTTCCATTTTATAAGAAAGCTTGGGCTTTTTGTCTTTTCTTTTCTTTTTTATTTTTTTCTTAATGAGTCTAGGCTCTGTCTTTTACCCGTGAAATAGATTTTAATCTCTCTGAGCCTCAGTTTCTTCACAAGTAAAGTGATGCTCATGGTACATACTCTGTGAACTCATAGTACAGAAAAGGGACAATGTGAGGATAGTGCCAACAATCCTCTTAGAACATAAGTTGGGATAATGCACAAAAACTTGGCATCATTTCCATCTATAATGAACCTGATGATATTATAGCCATTCATAAAACCATACTTTAACAATTTTATGAAAACAATTTTTCATTAAGAAATGTAATTCTGGATTATGGTAAATTCACATGCACTTCACTTCTGCAAACACTTGCTCATACTCTGTACCCAAGATGCAGTACGTAGATCCTCAGGAAGCTCTGTGTCATAGTGAAGCCCTGGAACCTACGAGTGCTTCTCCTGCAATGTCAGGAGGGTTCATTCTCCCACTCTCCTTTTACAGAAGTGACTAAAAGTAAATCAGTAGAATTTGGCAGATTAAGAAAATTGGTGTCATCCCACAGCTTCATTACCTTGTAAGAGATAATGGCACCTCCAGATCCCAGAGGGCAATTACCAAACTATAACACATCATTCATGAGAAAACTACACATATCCACCCGCTCCCTGAGCTAATTCCCTGCCAACCACCCTTAGTGCAAAAGACTCTTTCAGCCCAGCCATAGAGAACTGTCCCAGTCATTGGCAGGCACAGCTCCTCTCTCAATCACTTACTGCTTAAATGAAAGTCAAGTTCCTGAACCCAAAATGAAATAATGCCTTTGCAAAAACTGTCCTTTATTCCTCTAAAAATGCAAAATATGGCAAGGTCTGGGATGCAGTTTGCCTCATGAATAACTTCATTCAAGATACTGCAGATCACTAGGACTATCTGCACACTTCATTAGTGTCCCTGCAGAGTGGCTGCTGTGTATCAGAGATGTTCTCTGTGGTTGACTTCCACCAGATTCACAGACATGTACACTCAGGATACAGTTGAGAATGGATTTCTTAATGTCTTACATTAAAAAATAAAATGGAGGGACCATTAAAAAAGTGGGGGTGAAACTAGGTGTACTTTTCAGAATGGACAAAATGAAATAGATCAAATACAACAGTGCACTATTTCCAGAAGAAAATCTAATTAGGGATACCTACCTTTGAATGTTAAGTAAAACATTAAAATCCTCACTAGGATTCTAAGCTTTATCTGCCTTCTCCATTTCTTCAATGCAGTTGTAGAGGCTCTGTTAATGGGTACTCACTATGTGCAGATGTTGCGTAAGTTTTAAGAATAGGGACACTAACTCACCAGCTGAAGACATGACCACTTTGGCCTTGCAAGATCATACTCCATTATTTAAAGTATTGAAGTTCTTCAAGGATAGATTCTAGGCATTCTCTTTTCCCGTATTTGAAACCCTTTTACTGAGACTCATTTAAGCCTCAGTATTTGCTATTATAAACATCTGTGAAAGTACACACACATATTTGACTTCAGGACATACTAGCTTTCTGGGCTCCAGAGTTATGTAATCAATTGTTTTTCTTATTTCACTTCTTAAATGTATCAAAATCACTTGAAACTCATCATATAAAATGCTAGATTAATGATCCTTACCTGGCCATCCTCCCACCTGGATACCCTTTTTTGGGTTGTGCTCATAGAACCAGTGATAAGAACATAAAGCATGGTGGTCACCTCTGACTTCTCCTTTTTTGATCACCCCCCTCATATCCAATTTATTACTACATATTTTCCTAATTAAACCCGTATTAGAGATACGCATTTCTGGGATGGTACTGAAGTAAAAAGTTCCTTCAGCAAACAGCAAAGAACATAAAGAGATCAACCACAAAATGGGAGAAAAATCTTTGCCACCTGCACCTCAGATACAGTACTAATTTCCAGGATATACAAAGAACTCAAAATACTTAACACCAAAAAAAAAAAAAAAAACAATTAATAAATGGGCAAAGGAACTGAACAGGCACTGCAAAGAAGAAGAAATACATTCAATCAACAAATATGCGAAAAAAGTGTTTGGTATCTCTCACAATTAGAAAAATGTAAATCAAAGCTACACCAAGATTTCATTTTACTCCAATCAAAATGACAATTATCGAGAATACAAAGAACAATAAATGTTGGCTTGGATGTTGGAGGGAAAGATCACTCATACATTTCTGGTAGGACTACAAATTGGTGCACCCACTATGGAAAGAAGTATAGAGACTCCTCAGAACACTTGGAATGAAACCACCTTTGGACTCAGTTATCTCACTCCTAAGCATATACCCAAAAGACTAAAATCAGCATACTAGTGTGACACAGCATCATCAATGTTTACGGAGCCTCAACTTACAATAGCTAAGCTATAGAATCAACCTCAGTTCCCTTAAACAGAATGGATAAAGAAAAATGTGGTGTATATATACACAATAGATTATTACTCAGATATAAAGAAGAATGAAATTATGGCATTTGCCTGTAAATGGATGAAACTGGAGGCTAACTGAAATAAACCATTTCCAAAACACCAAAGTTTTCATGTTCGCTCTGATATGTGGATGCTAACACACAATAAATAGATCAAAGGGAAGAAAAGAAACTCATTGGGTTAGAGAAAGGAGAATTTAGGAAAGGGATGGAGGATGGGAATAAGAAACACAGCAGAATGAATCAGTCATATCTTTCATAAATGAATACATACCCAATGAAACTCAACATCACGTATAACCACAAGAATGGGATCCTAATTAGAATAAGCAATACTCCATGTATGTATAAGATACCAAAATGTGCTGTACTGTCTACTGTTTAAAAAAATACCCATTTCTTTATATCTGAGCCCTAATTTTAGTCCAAGCAATAATCATTTGCCTGAGCTGCTGTGACGGCCATGTGTTTTGTCCAAGATCCAATATCCCTACCTGTAAAAAAGGTGAGTTATTCAATACTCAACTATGATGCTGCTGCCCATGTTGCTAAAAATCCTACAGTGGTTCCTTATTACTTTCGGGAAATAGCTAAGCATTTTTCAACTTAACTGTGAAACAGGGAGAGGCAGAGATGGAACCCCATATGGATTTACCTGCAGTGGGGCCTATGTATGCCCAAATAGCAATTTCAGCACCAAGGTCAAAAAGAAAACTTTCAAGCATAGGATATTTGTTCTTGACCTCTATTCAAGGATGTGGGTTGTCTTTGGTCTTTGAATATCTGGTTCTCCAGTCAATAGTACATGAAATATATAATGCATAGTTTCTAGTTGATAGTAAGATCAATAGATCTTTAAATACTGACAACAATAAAATGCCCAAATTATAAAAATTATGAAGACTTCCACAGATAAAACAAAACAAACAAACAAGAAACATAATTCAGGGTCTGGGGTTGTGGCTCAGTGGTAGAGTGCCTGCCTAGCATGTGTGAGGCACTGGGTTCAATTCTCAGCACCCCATATAAATAAATAAAGGTATTCTGTCCACCTACAACTAAAAAAAAATAATTTAAATTAAATTTAAAAACATAATTCAGGGACCTAGGGTTAATTGGTCATAATGTATACTTGTGTGTACATGGGGGTTTTACATGCTCACATACCCACCCCACAACACCTGGAAATTTATGGGCTATCTAAAAATAATAAGAACTTTATATAAATTTATTAGAATTAATTATAGTAATTCATTAGATTCCCCTGTTATGGTTTGGATGTTGTGTCCCCCAAAAGCTCACATGTAAGATAATGCAAGAAGGTTCAGAGAAGAAATTATTGAATTATGAGAGCCTTAACCCAATCAGTAGATTAATCATCTAATGAGTGATAACTGAAGGCAGGTGGGGTGTGGCTTAAGGACATTGGGAGTGTTGCTTTGGGGTATATTTTCGTATCTGGGAAGTAAAGATCTGTCTCTTTGCTAATCATCATGTGAGTTGCTTCCCTTCACTACTCTCTTCTATCATGATGTCCTGCTTCACCTCAAGCCCCAAGGAATGAACCTGCTATCTATGTACCTATGTATCTCTGAAACCATGACTCCCCAAATAAACTTTTCTTCCTCTATAATTATTCTGTTTGGTCTTTTAGTCACAGCAGACAGAAAGCTGACTGAAACATCCCCTAAAATAATTTTGCTATCTTGGATAATCAGATATCAAACATATAATAATCTATTTAGCCCAGTGGTTAAGAATGTGACCCTGGAGCAAGAGCACCCATGTGAAATCCTGGCTATATCACAAATTCACTGGAGTACTCTGGGCTAATGACTTATCCTACCTGTGCCTTAGTTTCTTTAGTCATGACATAGATGGCAATAACAGTTTCTACCCTATTAGAGCTACCAGGGGGATTCAAATAATTATGCAGTTCAGTGGTGGAGCACTTGCCTAGTATGCACAAGGTTCTGGGTTCAATCTCCAGCATCCCAAAGATTATGTACAAAGAGCATTTAAAACTGTATCTGGTACATAATAAGGATAATATAAAATTTTTAGCATTACCTATATTTTCTATGAATGTGTGAAAGGGCAAGTAATGTTCTCCCAAAGGGCATTCTATGTCCTCCTAATCTCTGAAATCCATGAAAATGTTGCTTTATGAAGGACCCAAGATGGAGAGATTTAAGATGTTCCATTTAAAGTAGATCTTGTAAAATGAGAGATCCTAGAACTCAAAGAACCCAATGAATGAGACAGAACTTGCACAAACCTTTCTGTTTCCTAATCAACAATTGTTTGGAATTCATTTCTACCATCCACAATCTACCTCCATCAAAGAGACACTGAATCTTTCTACTCGTCCTTTCAGGTAGCTGCCACAAAACAACTGGAACTGGGACAAAAAAACTGAACTAATTTTTCTTTTCTGAGTTTGATGTGGCTAAAAGCTATTTCACTGAAGGAACTAGCAAGAATCACACAGTAATAGGCTGGATAAGGGGAAGCCTGTGGAAGTCAGACTGGACTTAGGGGTAGGCAAAATGTAGTATAAAGGTAAACTGAAGAAGTAATAAAAAAATTGAAAGTTTCAATAATATTACATAGAATTTATTTTGTATTTAACATATACAAGGCACTACTCATCTCATTTAACATAGCTCTGTGAGGTAGTTAACATAATTTTTTTTTTTTTATAAAACAGATTGGGGAAACAGGTATGGAGCAACTAAGTTCATGCAAAATCTGCATGCCTGGCAAGCAGAAAATTTTGTAGGTTTCAAATTCAACCTGGGCAGTCTAGTTCCAGAACATTTATCCTCAGCCCTGCCCCACAGTAGAAATAAATCTGGGCTAGATTATGGGATATTATGTATGGCAGGATTTATTCTATAGATAAGGAATAATTGCAAAAGACTTCTGAATGGGATGAGATCATGGAAGAGCTGTACTCCAGGAAGACTGACCTAGCATCAGGGCATGGATAGATTCAGAGGACCTTGAGAAGGAGAGATTAGCGTGGAGGAAGATTTCTAGTGGAAGAAAAGCATAAACATGGAAGCAAGAAAATTTGGAAGGTGTGAACAATATTTGTGCTGGAAAAGACGCCAGAGCTGCTTAGCTGGGAGTCATTGTAGAAAACCGTCAGACCAAGTTTAGAATTAAGCACTGGGAGAATCAATATATGTAGCTATAATAACCCAGCGTGCTTGGCTGAGTTGGTTGCTTTAGTAATCTCTAACTTGAATAATGCCATGTCAGAGAAGGGAAGGTAAAGAAGTCTCAGTCATGATGCTTATCTGCAGTGTCTTCTTCAGTGTGAAAACATGTTTTTATTTGTTTTATGCATATATTCATAGAAATGAAACAATCTAAGGTAAAGCAAACCTCATAAAATTGGCAATGGTTTTACAGCATAGCATACCAGTTAAAGTAAAGATATTAGGGCACTTTGAGATTATTAAATACATTGTCCATTCCCTCTCTGCTAATGGTCACTCTACACAAGGCCAGTGGATAAGCTACATGTCCTTAAAACTACCAGTCATCCTAAGACAAAGACATAGAAATCCCTCCTTCCATTTTCTCTCCCAGAAACTAAACCATCCAAGACATAGTTCTCTCTGATGCAGACCTTATTTATTGGGCCAGTGGGTGATTCTGAGCACTTAAGACTATCAATTCTTGCTTTGCATGGGTATGAGTTACTAAAGGCACCACCCCAAGAGGAGTCTGTTGAAGAATTGATTGGGGTTTAGTGGTGGTGGTTTGACTTCATCATTAGAAGAAGCTGCTGCCAACATGTGTCATTGTTCAATTATGAGCCTCTTTACCTTTCCTGTACCTTCAAATTTCTGAAGAGTCTTTGAATACAAATGCCAATTTCTTACCCTACGTTGTTTGATCCAAAACAGCCTTGACTGAGTCTCAAATTTTCTGATTCTTTGAATCACCCTCTGGTAAGTCTAATTTGCATTCAGAGCTAAAAAAAAAAAAAAAATTCTGTGACATAAACAACTAAACATCATATTTTTATTGTCTACAAAATAATTTGCTATCCAATCAAATGAGACAGAACTTGCATATATGAGGATTATTGACAATATAGAATAGCAAATGTCAAATGCTGAGAGCTGTCACCACATACAAATAGTAAATATATATATACCAAAATGTAAGAAAGCTTCATGGAGGAGTGAGGGAGGTAAGACAAGGTGAAAGGGCACCTTTGATATTAAAAGCTGCATAAACAAATCCACAGAGAAGTCACATAAGGATTGAGTAAAGAATTGACTCTCCCTCCCACACATGGCTTGGTAAAAACAGTGGATTAATGACTGAAGACCTTTTTCCATGGAAATGAGAATCCAAAGAAGTGGACTGACCTCATTGTTCTGTGAGGAATGGATTATTGGCCACTTTCTGCTCATAGTCTACCCTGGAAGGGCTGTGGGATAAACTCATGCCAACTGCTTTATCCTATAAGATATATAAAGAAAGAGAAGATATAGAAAAGGGGTAGAGCTGAGGAACCAACCAAAGATGTCACTGAATAAGCCTTTAGCAAGAGCATGAGACAGACCAGTTGAGAGCTAAAAACACAGTGAGCTATTGTGTTTCTACAAGTTCTCTATTCTCAGTTATCTTTGAACCCTTTGTAATTTCTGTAGTGTGGTGATTCTCAAATTAGAGATTCAATGAACAGATTCTTGCATCCTGCTGTGAAGGTTTTTGATTAACAGGTCTGGTTGAAGCCTGGACATTTAGAGATCTAATAAATTCCCATGTGTGAGAGCCAGATTTCTTTCACTCTAACAAATATCTAAGATAGTCAAAATTTAAAAAGAAAGGTTTATTTTGGCCCATAGTTTTAAGGTCTTAGTTCATGATATATTGGTCCCATTGCTTTGGGTCTGTGGTGAGGTAGTACCTTATGGTGGAAATCCGTGATAGAATAAAACTGCTTATCTCATTAACACCATGGGATATGTAAAAAAGCTTTAACTGGGGGCCTTTGGGGGACATTCTACATCCAAACTGGTGGCAAGGAAACTTTGTTGGTACCGGTCTTCTCTGCCCTCCTGTGGGGGCTCCTTACTTCCCTTCTCTCTTTCTCCTACACTGACCCATCTCAGCAGGAAGCAGCCAGAATCATTTAATAACAAAGAGGGTGGAATGTTGGGAGTTGCCACTGCTCTAAAGACTAACTTCCCCATCCCCCAAGAAGAGCCATCCAATGATGAGCCCTGCTGGCTCACATGATCCTGCCATCCAATGGTGAGCCCTGATGGCTCACATGATCCTGCCATCTAATGGTGAGCCCTGCTGGCTCACATGATCCTTACCCACCAATCACACTATCCCTGCTGGCTCCCATGATCCTTACCCACCAGTCAGAAGCACCCCAGCCAACTGTCACACTGTTCAACCATTAAACTGTCATAACTGTCAAACCACCCCTGGCTCTATAAATATGCAGAGCTGTTCCTCAATAAACGGGCATTTTCTCTGACAGCAAGCCTTGATTGTTCGTTTACAAACTGTAGCACCAAAGACACAGTAAAGCTTCAGTTTAGAATTGACATTTTGAGAATTGCTGGGCCAGCATTTGGCCTTGTTATTATCATACTACATATTAATATTTACAAAGATCTTTTTGAAAATCTTCATCTCAGATATGCTAAAGGGAAATCAAGACATAGAATTTGCTCATATCTGCATGATTCAAATGGTGATCTCATATTCCCAGGCTTAGGTATAGTTATAACTATAGGAATTTAAGTAGGGGAATGCTAGGAGTAAAGAGACATAGGTCACATGTGTGTTCAATTACAACTTAGGGCATTCCCTACTTTGTTTTAATGATGAAAGTAGCTTCCTTATTATATATCAAGGAATCCTAAAAGTTAGTTTTGACCAGAGGTGGAGATCCTAGTTAGGGAGAAGAGAGAGGTATACAAGAACTTTATGGAGAATGCTAGACTTGAAATTAAAGGGCCCAGTTTGAATAGATGCTCTAACACTTATTAGTAGTGCATTTTGAATCTTGTCACTTATTTATTTTTTTGGTACTTATTCTTTTATCATGCAGTTAAGGTTAACTTTCAACTACTAATAATTATTAATTAGCCATGATCCTGTACAAGCACAATGCCATTCAATCATCTATATATAATATACATGTATTATATAATATATATATATATATATATATATATATATATATATATGTGTGTGTGTGTGTGTGTGTGTGTGTGTGTGTATAAACACACACACATACACACACTCATTTTTTCTTGCTGAACTTTGTTTCTAAACCTTGAATTAGGCAAAATTGATGATAATGATGTTGACAATGATGACACTGATAATGTTGGTGGTGAGAAAAATGACCATGAAGATGACAAATAAACTTTGCACAAATAAATTCAAAAGAGACTACACATCCTGGAATAGGTTTTGCGTTGCCTCCAAAAACAATGTTTTTGGAGGAATTGGTACCACTAGCATTTATGGTGCAGAAAGAGGTGACCACAAATGGCGTAAGTGCACCTTCTACTGACAGGCAAAGATTATATCCTTCCCTGTCAATGGTAACTGCCTTCTTATGAGGCAATGCCAAAGCAAGCAAGGGACTCTGACAGAAATGACCAGGCCGCCTGACAGGCTCAAGCCACAGTCTTCCAGAAACCCATTCTAGGAGGCCAGAGATCCTTTTGAAGATCTATGTAGGATAAGAGATGAAAAGTGGGGTAAGGAAATACAAACCTTCCCAGTCAATACAGTCCCCATACCACAGTGCCCTGCCACTTTGTATCCACATGCTTTGGGTACCCTGAAGGAGTTAAAGAATGAGGATGGGCCCATAGGTTATTTGCAGAGAAAATGCTTGAATCATTCAGTCTTGAACTTAATTGTTCTCAAGACTGGAAAGACCTAGCCAGAGCTGGTCTTGAGACTGCAACATTTTTGAAGTAGAAGGCATTTTTCTATGATGAATGTGAACAGCAGGGGGATCATAACCACACCACAAATGTTAACCTCCCAGCTAAATGCTTGCAGGGAGAAGAAATCTACAATTGCTCTGCAGTACAAGCTAGAGGTTCATGAAATTATTTTGACCAGGTGTGACTCTATGCTTGAAGAGCCTTGAGGAAGTTACCAGCTGGTGGAGGTACAGATTTTATACAGAGCTTAAGGTAGAAAGCCACTGAGGACTTGTCACAGTTTAATGACAGAGTAAACAAGAAGGTAGAAGAGAGGGTGTCTCATGAAGGAGCTAGGAAAGCCTTAACCAAGGAACAAAATGGCACACTGGATGACTGGATTTTGGCCACCCAGGATACAGGGACACAAGCAGCTCAAGCCTCTCTGCTGGCCTCAGCCATGGCAGCTGCATAAAAGCAAGACTAAGGAGGCTTACAAACAGCTAGTCAGAGACTGCAAAAAAATGTGCATTTTTTTTCCCCATTGGCCCTTTACAACCTGCTGGAGTGAATCCACAAGAATTAAAATCTAATGCTTTATGACAAATGGATATCACTTATTATGCTCCTTTTGGAAGTTTAAAATGTACTCATGTAGTCATTGATAGCCATTCTGGCTATGTAATGGCCACAGTTGCTACAGGAGAAACCACAAAAAAGTCATTTCCCAACTATTTAAATGTTTTGGAATTATGACTATTCCCATGTCTATTAAAACTGGCAGCAGGCCAGTCTGTACTAGCAAGACATTTCAAGTGGTTTGCAATGATAGGCATATACAACACTTAACCGGGATCCCCTATACCCCTTAAATTCGTGACATCATTAAACACACACACACACACACACACACACACACACACACACAGAATTAAAGGCCATGCTACAAAACAGAGAGGGAAAACTATACCAAGTCCCCCTGCAATGCCTTGAACAAAAAATTATTTGCTTTGAATTTTCTTTCAATTTCAAAATTTTCTATGGAAATAGCAGCCCATAATCATTGGGCCATCCTGATGCGTCCATCCTATCTACCTTACAGTCTCATGGAAGGATCTCATAACAAATGCATGGGATGGTCTGGGATCCCTTCTAACCATGGGTAGAGAGTTTCCATGTGTTAACAGGAGCCTCACCCCATCTGGCTGCCTGCCAGAAAGTCAAGCCCTGAACCCCAGGAACACCAACCAAGAAGATGAAGAAACTAACTATGGAGAAGAAACCTCACAATCAAAGGGCTTAACAATGCAAATGACCCTCACATAAATTAACATGGGGTGATATTAAAGGTCTTGTTGGCCAAGCCAACAGACTAGCCCCTTTTCCTGGTGGCAACCCCATCCCTGGGCCTATAATGATGGTCCTATTTTGTACAATGCTCACTGCTAACACTGAAGCCTCCCTTCAGGTAAATTGGGCTTTGGTCAATAGACCACCCCTTTTGGCAGTGGCCAATTGAGAAGTAGTCCTATCTAAGCTCCTTTCCAATAATTCCAACCTTATTGATCCTGAGTTATCTATTATATCCTGGAATGCCAACATGAAAATACATACTCTGCCCATTTGTTTCTCTGTAGTAGATAATGAAACCTATAATCCAGACAGGCCCCTTTGTTTCGCTCTTACCAATAAAACTGTAGATAACTATAATAAGTCATATGTTGGGATATCTCTCAATGACCTTAAGAGTTATAAGTAATGCAACCTAAAGCCGTAGACTCCCCCATGGCAAATGCCAGAAACCCTTTCTGTCAACATGCCCAACAACATTTTTGGAAAGCCCCTTTAGGATAATGATAGCATCCCATGGAATCAATGTGTCATAGGCATACTTTATGTCCTGAAAGAGGAATTTCTCCAGGGAAGAACATTTATGTTTATGAGTGGGAGCAGCTCCCTAGATTGTAACTTATGTGTCCCAAAACCATATGGGCTACTGCACTACCTGCTACATGAGACAAGCTCTTACCAACCATTAGGCAGGAAATAAGCATGTGATATCTATCATGCCATGCTAGCTGCTAGACCCATAAAATGGGCAGCAGATGACTGGATGAATGGGTTGATATTGAGTTCAGACCCTGACTGTGGATTTGCCTTTATGCCAAATTATACCTATATCTACTATGCACAAACTTGTGTTACACCACCCTTTGCTATGCTAATAATCAATGATACTGATGGCATAAATATTACTCATACAGAGATCCTTTCTGAAGTCAATACATCCTGCTGACTCACAAATTGTCTAACTCCTGCTATGAAAGCTAAACATATATTTATCCTCAGAGTGCCCCAAGTAATCTAGCTTCCTGTGAACCTGCCTAGAGAGTGGAGGAGTCCATGTGACATGGAGAAGAAGAATCTTCTGAATGGGAACCTACACCAGACAAGGCATGCAATTTGCCTCATCATCGCTGGAATTATTGCCCTAGTAGCTGCCATTTCTGCCACAGTCACTGCAGCTGCTTTGCTCACTCAGATTATCCAGACTACTCAAGCTGTAAACAATTTGTCTACTGTCATAGCAGAAGCCTTTGATGTTCAAAATGACTTAAGTAAACTGTCCTGAGCCACTATTTTAGTCATCCAACAAGAACTAGACCTCCACAGGAAAAACTAGAATTTCTGTTATGTTGCAAAGGCTCCCTTGCGAGCCTGAATTTTATATCTATGTCACCCATATGCTGTATCTGAAAATGTAACCTTACACTTCTCCAATTTTTTCAATATATTAAGGGCACTTGGGATGATAATTATGTTATGACTATGCATAAACTTACCAAAGCAATTGTCAAAACCAATCAGACTAAGATATCTGTCTTGACAATGTCCTCTTTCCTCTCTCTTCCAGGGATTAACTAAACATTGGAAAAAAACTGAAAGTCAAATTAACTAATCCTTATAATGCTGTTACCCTGGCCCTACTGTTTATAATAGTGATATTTTTTTTCTTGTGTTGTAAGATGCTTATGTAAACATGTAAAAACCACCAAATGAAAAATAGCAATGCTGGCTAAAGTCCTTGCAGCATAGTCAGAGGGAGGAGATGTGGGGACAAGTGCATGGAGTATTGCATACATGGCATGTACTGCATACAGGGCTTCTGAGTGGCAGGCCACTCCCCTTGTGCTAGGCATATGAGCAGCAGGCTGCTTACCCTGTAGGCACAGCCCTGGGCATGAGGCCACATGTTGCAGTCCCTGCGTTTGTTCCATAGCCCACTCTTCGATTGGTGCCTGCAAGGACAGTTAGCAATAAATTGTGTTAGTGGCTGCCTATAATTTGCCAAGCTACTGCCAGAATATATATACATGGTAACTGCACAATAAAATTAGAACTTCTTCCTGCTTGACCTCTGGAGGTCTTGAATAGCAACTCCACAGCCACAATCTCCTCTATCTTGTTCTGTGGACCTCCTCGCTAGAAAAGAGAGAGACAACACAGGGGTCTGTAAAGGAAAGTGAGGTGCCTGACACTTGTGGGAAATAGGAAGACTGACACATGAAGAGATGAAGTATTATTGGCTCTTGGGTTGGACCCCATCCTGCAACAGCCTTTTGGCTGTCTCATTACAGTAAATTCCAATTGTAGAAAAAGAGATGTTTCAGCTCACAGCTATGAGCCTGACCCACAGTTAAAGCTTGATCATCAGGGCTGGGGTAATGGCTCAATTGTAGAATGCTTGCCTAGCATGTGTGAGGCACTGGGCTTGATTCTCAACACCGCATATAAATAGATAAAAATAAAGGTCTATTGAATATATATATATATATATATATATATATATATATATATATATATATAATTTTTTTTTAAATAACCACAAGCTATTGTTGTTTCAAGTAAAAGTGAACATCAGGCCAAGACTGGCTTTCCTTAATCACCTGTTAAATTCTACTGCCATTCATAAGAAATTTTTCATTCCTGGCCAATTTTACCTGGGACAAGTCCATTTCTTCACATATCAAATTCCTTCAGTTATCTGTGTCTTAACTTTTTGCCCCTTACTCTATAAATCCCTTTGTTCCTTTGTCCACCTGACCAGCTTCTCTGTTCAAATGACACTACTTCATGTGCATGTAAACTAAAACAAACAAGTAATCAGAGAGATTTTTCCAGAGAATAATGACATTTACCTGGCAACAGAAGAATATTGTAATGGGAATGTATATGCTATAGTAAACTATGAACATATTCAAAGAGATTGAGGCAAGGGGAAGTTTTTAAAGGCAACAATGAAGTGAATAACATAAGATACTTGAAAACAATAATCTTTGGCCACAATGATTAATAACTGGGTCATGCTAATCTGAGGTTGAACACAGATTGGTAGGCTGAGGTCCTTGCAGTAATGTGTGTGTGTTTGTGTGTGTGCATGTGTGTGTGCGCGCGTGCGTGCGTGTGTGCACGTGCATGATGCCTGAGTGCAAGATTATGGTTCTAGCAGTGTTTTATAATCACAACTATCAGGCAATCTTTTACATTCCCTTCATGGAAGCCTTCTCTGACCTCTAGCCTGGTTACTCATTCTATGTTCTTCATATTTTCTTCCATCCTAACATCCCCCATGCTCCACACCAGTGATTGACATGTCTATCTCCTCAGGGGATGGGGACTTCCCTAGTCAGGGGCCAGTTGTTATTGATATGTCATCCATTTCCTAAAGCAGCTGAAGATCCACTGTGGTTGCTCAGGGTAATGTTTGTAGAAGGAAAGGATGCTTTTCTTCAGTTGAAGGCTCTTTTCTTCCTCATATTCTGCCTTAGACTAACTCTTTTCTTATTTACTCATGTTTAAAAAGACTGGGATTACCTTACCTTCTCCTCTATGAATTTTTCCTTGTCCCTGCTGCCTTCTCCATGAGGAAATAATCACCCTTTTCCCTGAGTTGCCTGCCTCTAGTTTCATATGCTACTACAGCACTTATATCCTTGAATTATTGTTGCTGACTTATATTTCTGTCTCCCTGCTGTACTGTGACCTTATGAGAGGCAGGAGTTTTCTTATTTATCTTTTTATATCCAGTATAAAGCTTAACATGTAAAGAGGAGTTGGGGAATATTTGCTGATTAATTAATTGATTGAAAGATTGGATAATTGAAAAGAATATCTGCACTAGTATCCAAAATGTATGCCACAGTGAGTGTAAGAAAGACGAAAAGCTAATTTGTAATGTGCAATATTCAAATCCAACAGATATCAATGTCTGTGATTTCTCCACTAGGACACTGGTTTTACATAAGGCATATTTATGGAAGAGTTATGGAATTAGACCAGTGCCATGGATACACTAACTCTCACACTTGCTGTTAATAGAACAGTTTTCAGCACATGCTAATAAGAGATTCTGGGTGCATGCATAAGGGATATTATATCAGGATGCTATAATAGGAAAGTACATCAACTTTAGTGTACATGCTTCCTAGAGGAAGGTGAAGTCCAAAGAAAATCAAAAGGATTCTCTCCAGTTAGACTTGGGAACAGGTACTCTGTGCAGCAAAAGCCTTCTCTGGAAAGTGCTGCATGCTGAACATCTTTATTTAGCTGTGTGGTCTTGCTCAATAGCTGGGGTGATTCAGAAAATGTTTGGAGTCTTCTGTTCCCAAAACCTGGAGATATAATTCTCCTTTGAGTTTCCAGTAGCTAATGTGGCTAAGCCCTGGAGCCTGGGAAGGGAGCTTCACTTGCTTAGAATTCCTGCTCTTCACTATTACCTAAGCCGGAAATACATTTCTGTGATTGTGCCCTTGGAGTTTCAAGCCAGCTGATTATAGTAGTGTAACTTACCCCAACATTGTATATATATGTTCGTATATACATTCAACGATTCTCATATATGTCCTAAGCTCATTTCTAATTTCTACATTTACTCTATATTTGCATCTGAATATATCTAAATTCAAAACTTCTCAATCTTTTCTTCAATTTTATCTAATCTGATATCAAACTGATGCATTTAATTCTTTATTTCAATTATTATTTTATTATTTCTATTTTTAATAAATTCTTCTTAGATGAAATTCTCTACATATTATTTCATTTCTTTAATATATATTATGTGTAGTTAAAATCTCTGACACACACAAAAACCTTTTCTTCTCTGTTTCCCATGTTGGTAGAACTTAGTTTAGTCTTATCCCCTGGTATGACTGATAAGTATTGACTGATTAGCAAATGTATACAAAAATCATGGAATTTAAGTCTCTGAATGATGTCATCTTCTCCAGAGTGAAATTATACTTGTTGTTGGCAGGTAATCAGGATAAAGGTGACAACTTGAATTAATCAAAAATTAAAATAATTTGAAGCAAGATATCAAACTTTATTAGTCTTTTATTTCCGGTCCTTCCTTACTAGGAGTGCATATCTTTCTGTGTATCCCAGTGTAGTATGTAGTATGCTTAATGGGGCCATTCTTCCTTTTCCAAGTACAATAAATAATTACATAAGAATAGGTAATAGATTGATAGGTAGATGAGACACAAACAGATAGATAGATACAAAGACAGATAGATAGACAGACAGACAAACAGACATCAGTATAAGAATAAATACACACTCATACACCCAGTCTGGGAAAGGAAAGAGATTGGGGAAGTCACCTAAGAAAAAGGTGAGTCTTCAAGGAGCAGCAGGAGCTAAAAATATGAAGATTGAGAAGAAATTTTTGAGTTTTAAATATTCAAAAAGCTGTCAAATTCTAGCAGCAGATCCAAGTTTTCCAGATCCTTAATTTTAATTTGCAGACTTAGATTTCTCAGTGGCAATACATACACTTATCGTGTAAGCTTTTTGCCTTAAAGATGCATTAATTTTTCAAAAAATAGCTGTTCCATGAAAAGCAAACAAATATCTAGGTCAGCTTTTAACTCAAACACTGAAATGTAGTTTTCCTAAGATAACCATTTTTCAACAAGTATCAGAATCATCTGAAGTAGTATCTGAGATGTATTCCCTATCTTGCACACAAAATATCAAACAATATGCACTCTTGTGGTGAAATTTAATAAAATAAATAATTTTTTACTGCTTCATCAAGGTACTTTTCAAGGGAGAGTTTTTTTCTTATTTAAAAATGCATATATGGCACCAAAGAATGTAATGATCACTGAGTTTGATAGCAATGCCAAATGTTGGCTATGTGGTGAAAAAATAAGTATAAAATTAAAAAAAAATGGATCTTGCTCCCATGCAGATTTCAGTCCAGTGGGAGAGTTACACATTAAATCATTAAAAAACTAAAAGTTGCTTTTGAAAAAAGGTATTAATGGGAATGACCCAAGACAGATAAACAAAAAAGATACATGAAAAGGGCTAATCACTCAATAAATAAATAATTATAAGAAACAATTATATCTCTATATAAACAAATATCTCTCTATATACCTATCTGTGTCTATGATAAGCTAAAGATGAGTTCATCCTGACATTGCCAACTCTAATGCAGCACAAAGGCATCATTTTCTCCTCCCCTTACTCTTCTGTTCACTTCTATTCCTAATCCTACTGTGAGACAACTGACTACTGCCATCCCTTTACTAAATTGCTCAATTCTAGTTCACATTTGCTATTTTAACATGAGGAACCACACTTCCTTTATGTTATTAAAAGGAAAGGGAGAGACGGATAAAAGGCAGAAAAGTAAGTATCACTCCCCAATTAGAACACAAAAGAAATTCCTGTTCATGGCTTTATTTATTTCAGCCAAGGAAAATCATAAACTGCAGCTCAGAGTGGGAAAGAAGGGAGTTTGCAGGAAGTTTAGATGAAGTGGGGAATGCATGAGAGTCAGTTTTCCTTCACTGCCAAAATATCAGAGATAATCAACTTATAAGGAGGAAAGGCTTATTGTGGCTGACAGTTTGGGAGGTTTCAATCCATGATCAATTAGCCCTGTTGCTTTGGGCCTATGGTGGCATAGGACATCATGGTGCATGTGTGGCCAAGGAAACTGCTCACCTCATGGTATCCCTAGCAAGACTGAGAGGGAGAGAGAGTGTGAGAGAGTGAGAACGAGAGCCAGAGCAAGAGAGAGAGAGAAGGGGGGCGGGGGGGGGGCTTGGATCCCTATATTCCTTTCAAGGAAACATGCTCAATGATCTAACTTCCTCAAACTAGGCCCCACCTTCTAAAGTTTCTACCACCTATCAATAGCACTGGAGGCTAGCAACAAAGCCTTTAATACATGGGCCTTGGTAGAACATTCAAGAGTTAAAATGTAGCCATGTCTGTCAAAGTTGTTTAACTATGGTTTTACTTATTTGTATAATATACTGTATTTCTGACCAGTGTTGAGGTAGGTGGTCATAATTCATAGCAGAACTGATCTGTCACTTTGTGTGACTTTTCTTCAGTAATGTTCATTCTTCCCAGTGTTCAGATAATGAAGACCTGATTCAAATATTCTGGGACAAGGGTTTGGTCACTAAGTAAAATGTAGGATAGGCCAGAAATGTAAGTATAATGTTAATTAAGCAATTATAATGATAGACTATAGATGTAAGAGAAACAACAAAATATTAGATGCATATTACATGTGTATATTACATATACATATTACATTTCATATTACATATGTATAGACAAAAAGAAAGTTGTAAGATCCATTATAGGAGGTTTTGGTCTGATGGACGAGGCTACTGAAATAAGTAGTCTAGAAGGAGGAGAGTTTGTGTTGAAAGTGGGCTACTGAAATTTATTTTGGTACTGAGAGAGTTATTGTGAAATAAGCTTCCTATGACCCTGGGAATGGGTTAATATTGACTAACACACATTAGAGGAAAAAGAAATTCTCAGTGTGAAGGTTAAGGCACTATGGATCCAGATACTGAGTGTCACATGCATAGTGATATACCAAGAATGGTGGAAAAGAAGAAAGTGAGCAGTAAGGCAAAAATGTGTTCCATGAATAGGGAAGTAGGCTGAGGATGTCAGTGACCTGGCACCACCAAGTGTATGGAATGGGCAAAGAGAAGACCAGAGGAATGGGGGCTTTAAAAATAAGATGGAGAGAGATGGCATTTGATACAATGACAACCATTTAAATGAATTAATGAATCTTAAGTGCTTAAGCATGCACATATGTCCACATATATGCACACACACAAACACACTTTTTTTTCTCTCTCTCTGATATGGACCCAGAATAAATTCAATGTATGAGACAAAGATGATTTTTTATTTATATTTTATCAGTTCTTTCTTTCACATTGATTATTAAGGCTAGCCCAGCATAGACAAACACAGCTGTCTCATGTTCAGATTGAAGCTCAGTATTTCTATATAGGAGGAAAACAATTGTCCCTTTAATGACAGCTACAACTGTCTCCTCTCGGTTAGTTGCTGTCTGTTTCACACAGCTGCTGTTTTGACTACATGATTATTGCACTTAATATTCAAGTTTCATAGTAAATTCAAGAAGCGATTTTCATTAGTAAAATGCAAATGTATACATCTTGTCATCTCATTTACAAAAAAAATTCTCATTGATTTTTACATTGTTTATGAATTCTCACAAGATTAAAAAGATACTGTCTCTTGAATATTCTTTATTAATTTTTGTAGGCATCACCAATTAGTTTGTTGAATACATTTGAACTTGATGATTTTTTATGGTTTTGAAGAAAACTTCCAATTAGCAAAGAATCAGAATTTTTCCAGCTAAACCCTTTCAAAGCAGAAACGATGATGGCTCTATCCAAAGTTAAACTTAGTGCTCCTTTTAACACATGAGCTCAAGTGTGTGATTTGTGGAATCTACCAAATAAAACATTTTTCCACTGGGAAAGTTGTTAGAAACCCAGAATCCAATTTTCACATCTCCTATTATTTATGTCACCTTATCAGAATAGTATTTCACTAGCTTGGGGCCAGTACCCTGACCAGGTCTATTATATTTATTCTGAAAATGAGGATTCACAATTGGTTAAGTTTCTCACCTGAGAACATCATTCTGCTTTTATAAGGCACTAAACTGCAAACTCTTAGAAGGGACAGTGGCTTCTTTTAAACTTTGTATGTCAGGTATGTATGGCATAGTCCTTATAATAATACATACAGTTAATTGATTATCTAAGTCACAGGACTAAAGAATTTAGCATGTATTTAGGCAGACAATATGGCACATGCTTATAACCCCAGAAGCATACTCAGGAGGCTGAGGCAGGAGGATTTCAAGTTAAAAGCCAGCCTTGGCAACTTAGCAAAGCCTTAAGCAAATCAAGGAGATGTGCCTGGAGATGTGGATCAGTGGTTAAGCACCTGTGGGTTCAATCCCTGGTACTAAAAAAAAAAAAAAAAAAAAAGAATTTAACATATATTAATTCATATTTAATCCACAGCACAATCTTCTAAGATAGTTGTTATAATTGCCCCACCTTAAAAATGCAGAAATTGAGATAGTAAAAGTTAATATAATATGCTCACAGATAACCAAACAAAACCAGGATTTGAATAAAACTCAAAAAACTTGACTTATTTCACTTTATAATAAGTGAAATAAGTCAAGTCACAGAAGGACAAATACTACAAGATCTCATTTATGTGAAATATATGAAATAGTCAAACTTACAGAAGCATAAAGTAGACTGGTGGTTACTAGGGCCTAGGATGAGGGAGAAAAGGAGAGTTGCTATTCATTTGGTACAAAGTTTTACTTACATTTCTAAAGATCTGCTGTACAACATCTTGCCTATTGATAACAATACTGTACTGTGAGATTAATCTGTTAAGAAGGTTGATCTCATATGTAGTGTTTTTACCACAATACATTTTTAAAAGAAAAACGTGATTCATTTTTTAAAGTACTGCTATAAACTAAACAATAAAAATATAAGGTTATCTGACTTCAGATAAGGAGTAGTTATAGCTAGAAGCCAAATGTTTGGGCCTGAAAACTTCCCTTCTTTCTATTCTATGTTTAAGGATGATTTAAAATTAACTGAATATGTGCAAGAGATGCTAAGAACAATAAGGATATGTGACCTCTGCCACATCCTATCCCTATGCTGCTGGCCAAAGAGAATGGCCTGTGGAGAGGGAAAGGGTCTTTACAGCCCTTTTGTGGATCTTCTGATTCAGGGAAGGGGCTGGACTGTGTCTCTGGGCAGTCAGCCACCTGTCTCCAACCAGCTTGTTATTTTTTCAAGCTTTCCAACCCACATTGCCTTAAGGGAATGCACTTAATGCACTTTGGTTGATCCCTCTATATTGGAAGGAGCTCTTGGGTCTGTTTGATCAATATTCTCACACTGGCCTGTCTGAGGCAATAAATGAAGACTGTGTCTGGCTGCGAGCAGGCACTGAATTTCTAGAGGGCTCTGGACTCAACCTAGAGCTAGAGGTTAATGGGTCCCCAAGGAGATTGTCATCTGTTCCTAAGGTAGGTGAGGTGAACACAGATGAATTTCACATCATGAGAAAGTCCTTTAGGGTAAGGTCTTTCAGGAATCCTACATTATTCGTTTTTTTTTTTTCTCTCTCTTCATTTTTTGTTGTATTCAGGCCTGAAATCTTTCTCTGCTGCCACGGAACCCAGCTTTTCCCTCCCCATCAAATTTTACAAATTTCTTCTTTCTTCACCATCAGAACAAATAGTCTCATGATCCTGAAGGGATGAGTAGCAAGGTGATGTATTAAGATACATGTTTGGTTTCTGCTCCCAGACCTTGGCACAGTGCTTCTAATGTCTTGGTAATATAATAAGTGTTAGGAGTGCTACATGCATCTTGCACACCATCTTTGATACCAATTCCTGACACAGAGCTCCTTTTCCTTTCATTTTCCTGGGTGACAAGAGTATCTTTTGTTCTAATCTGGCCACTCTTGGTGGGTGCCTGGATGGAGGCTGATCAATGGAAATACCGAGTTCATGATTAGAAACTAAGAATTTTCAGCCCTTCCCTCTTACCACCACTTGGGAAAGAGAAAGGAAATATAAATTCAGCTAATAAATGATTATGCCTACTTGTTGAAAGCTCCATAAAAAACCTTGATGTTCGCTCAACCTCCAGTTGAGCGAACATGTGAAGGAACCTACAGAGGGCATGAGAACTCTGTGTCCTTCCCATGTGCCTTACCCTGTATATTTTGTCTATCTGGCTTTTCATCTGTGTCTTTTACAATATCCTCTATAATAAACTGGTAAATTGTAAATAAAGAAATTTCCTGAGTTCTGTAAACTATTCTAGTAAATAATCAAATGTGAGAAGGGATCATGAGAACTAATAATATACAGGTGGTTGGTTAAAATGCACAGGTGACAATCAGGGACAAAACAATTAGCAGCTAAGATGCGGACTGAACCCTTAACTTCTTATGTTTGCATTAACTATGGTTTAGGATCTAAATCCAGTTAAATTGCAAGATACCCAGTCAGTGTCTGTTAGAGAGTTGTTTGGTGTGTGAGGAAACCCCCAAACACGTCTATTTCAGCCAGTAGTTTCTTTTTCTTACCATCCACAAGGTAACTTGTAAGTGTTGTTTTCTGGTAGCCCATGGTCTAGACATGGGCACCAGCAGTCCTCTGCTTTCTCCCTGCTCCACAGCTCCCTCCTCTTCATAGTAGAGGAGAAGGCCCAGGAAACTAAGTTCCTCTCCAGGATGCCATCTGCTGAAGGAGAGCCATGTTTCTACTACTTTATTATTTAATGTCTCTACTAACTGATTATATGAGTCAAAGGACTAAAGAATTTAATGTGTATTTAGGCAGACAACATGGCACATGCCTATAACCCCAGAAGCTCACTCAGGAGGCTGAGGCAGGAGGATGTCAAGTTCAAAGCCAGCCTTGGCAATTTAGCAAAGCCCTAAGCAAATCAAGGAGTTGTGCCTGGAGATGTGGATCAGTGGTTAAGCACCCACAGGTTCAGTCCCTGGTACTAAAAAAAAAAAAAAAAAAAAAAAAAAAATAGCATATATTCATTCATATTTAATCCACAGCACAGTCTTCTAAGATAGGTGTTATAATTATCCTACCTTAGAACCTATAAGTAATGCTTCCAACAAATGGGTCTTTTTAATCTTTTACGCTCCTTTGTGAATCAAAGCCTTCAATAATAATGACGAGGTAAAAAAAGACAACCCATGCTTACTAGAGAATACATTTATTTTTCTTTACATTCTTTTACTTGATGCTTAGCTTACATCAGCCTGTGAAGTGAATACTACTAAGATTTCCATTTAAAGGTGGGAAAATTAAGGCCCAGAAAGGGAAAAGTCTGGCTTAAGATTATTCATTGAGACTTACTGGATGATCAATGTAGATAGTTAGGCTATATGTCTCTTAGTCACAACTCTGTATAATCTTCATTGTATGGATGTGTTACATAACCAGGTTGGTAGGCTTATCCCATAGAAAAACCATTGTCTGAGAGGCAATGGGGAGAATAAAAAGCTTTATTCAGTGAACAAAACATGGAGAAGAGGGAGCTTTGCTCATAAATCAGTTTCTCAACTCCAGGGGGCTGAGGACAGGAATAATGAATAAAGGGAGAAGCATTCACATCTTTTTCTGGCAATAGGCAGAGATCTCCAGGTACTTGGTGCCACCTCTTTTTGTGCCTTTCATGGTCATGTGTTCCTGGTCTTGGTGAATGGCAGATGTTTTTAGCATTAGGGAGTAAGATTAGGTAAGTCTATGTTAAGTTAACTCTACATAATAGTTATAGGTAAAATACTTCTCAAATGTTCAACCAGGTTCTGCAGAACTGAGCAGATGCTGACCCAAAAGTTAATGCAACAAAGGAGACAAACAGCACAAAGACAGAAACACCAAGCCTCTTCATCCTACCCCAGTCATGCTTGGGACAGCTACAGGCCCAAATTAAGAGCAGGATCCTTCAGCAAAAGCAAGCAGTCCTTAGTTCTCCAAGGAGTAACCTAGTTAAATGTCATCATCATGACCAATATATCACAGGTGTTATCTACAGAAAGGCCAGGTAAAGACCAAAAAATGCATTGCCCAGGTCTTAACTCCCCAAGTCAGTGACGCTTAAGTCAACAAGTAGAAATGAAGCCAGAGGGCCCACCAGGTTATTCGTCACTAACAGATATACACAGAGTGGTATGAATGGCTCTTAAAAATAAACTATTATTTCTTTCTATGTCTACATATTTGCCTACATTTAATTAGGCATCTATTTTCAATTACATAACAACATTTGTATATTTACAATAAAAGTTTGGAAGTATAAACATAGAACTTTAACATAACTAGTACTTGGTAATAGTGGAAAATGGAAATGTCAATGTTACTATGAGACCAGATTATTAGACAAGAAACCATTTTACCTAGAGTAAGAAATAATGGGAGCTTATTGGCTTAAGAAACAGAAACTTCCTGGGATAAAATTGACATTAAGCACACTTTGATCAAAGAATGATCAAAATCATTCCCCTTATTTATCTTTATTATTAAGAGAGTAAGACTAGGCAATTTTTTTCTTGCTCTGCTGTTCCCTGTATTGACTTAATCTTTCCTGGGGTAAAATAGGGGCTTCCAGAGTTCCAGGCAATCAGGGCCTCAAGGTTCACAGTTGGAGTCAGTGGGAGAGAGATTCACACTTCCATTGCCATTGACTCTTTGTGAATGTCTTCAGGCTAGACTTCTGTTCTGAACCTATTTAATGATCAACTCTACTAAACCTTTTTTATCCATGAGACTGTAAAAATTGTGCTAGTGACACATCTATTGGTGTTGTGGAATCCTGGTCCAATTTAACAATGGTGGCCCCAAATGAGAAGCTGGTTTGGGCCATTTTTAAAAAGTGGGTAATTGGAGAGAAGGGACCAGAATCTCTGGTCCCAATCAGTATGTTCCCTATGCACATACTGTGAACACACTGTGAACATGCACCTGGATTGAGCTTCTTGCATGCACCAGCTACAGTGCTCTAATTATTTGGACATCCCTGTTAAAAGCTCTAAGAGAGTGTTTTTATCATTTACACACAGCAAAGAATATTGGCTGCTGTGCCTGGCTCTCACTAAGCTGACCTCCATTTCTTTCTGAAGCCTCACTGGCTTTTGAGAATGGAGGAGTTCAGTCATACTACCAGGGGCAGTGAAATGGAATTAGGAAAAGTAATCATCCCCGGGTCAGTACCCACTCGGCTGAAGAGCCATGCAGTCTTCTTATCAGGGGCTTGTGAACTTTTGGAGCAAGGAAATGAGTTTTTAGATTATGTAAGAGAGCCAAGGCTTACATTAGTGGAAGCTTTGGCATAAAGTTTGGAATTATTGTCCCATAAAGAAACTGGCTGGAGGGAGTTGGGGAAGTGGGAGAAAAAAATGAAAGAGACATGTAGAGAGAAAGGACCTGTTAGGAACTTTCCACACAGCCAGGCAAATAAAAATGTATTTATATTTTTAAGGATTTCAGCATTTTAGATATAATCACAGTGCTTTAATAGAGATCTGTATGTAATGAATAAATATGCATTTGAACTTCTTGTTTTAATATTTATTTTTTAGTTGTAGTTGGACACAATACCTTCATTTGTTTTTATGTGGTGCTGAGGATTGAACCCTGGGCCTTGCGCTTGCTAGGTGAGCACGCTACCACTGAGCCACAATGCCAGCCCTGCATTTGAACTTTTATTTGCACAGAACTCAGATTTATCCATGTCAAGAGAAACTCAAGTCAATGACTGCCTCACTTTCTTGATTGGGGGCGACGGAGGCTAGTGTGTTCACATCTGGGCAGCTGCTTCTAAGTCTCCAGCATGGACTTTGCCAAGCTAGATTTACAAAGAACTCTTTAGGAAAGCAAACCTTCCCTCTAAAGGTAAAAGAGCAATCCAGGGTCACTGATAACAGGCTTCTCACAGCATCCAATTTCTGATTCTAATGCCTCCCCCCTTTGTCAAAGGTAACCTTTCTAGTTTGATTGCCGTTTAGTTTACACCAATGAATTCTTGTTTCTGGGGGAAAAATGTACCATTTTTATCTTATAAAACTCATTTTAGCTAGGAGCACTTAGCACTTTGAGGCCATATTTGCATAATAAACTGCCCATAACTGTAAGAATCCATAAAAGAATCTCTTAAAGGAGACCTTCAGAAGGTATCTTAAATAAGTGAATAAGTGACATTACCAAGTTGATTATTATGGCCACCAACAATGTAATGTGAATGCAGATTCATAAAAAACTAGTTAATTAGTTAGTTGATGAGAGAGGCCAAAAATGGGGAGAAGTATCTTAGCCAACCAGCTACAGTCTGCTTGCTGGACCCTGAACCTGGCCAGGATCACACATGGCCAAAGCAGAACAGAATGGTAGGTATGCACAGGCTTGATTCAGACAAACCTGGACTTGAATCCTGGCTCTAACACTTAACCAGATATATGATCATGCAGAGCTTTAATTTTTTCATCTCTAAAATGATGATAAAAATACCTACTTTGTAGGATCAATTTGAAGACCAAAGCTCGTTTGTATAAAGTTAATAATGACTGCTTAGAGTGTAAAATTCCCTTCAATGAAACAGGCCTTAACTATAGATTTTCTGTCAATGAGATTGGCCCAGTCCTGAGCCATGACTTCTCAGTGAAGAACAGCCCATACCTGTAGAAGCCAAGCTAAAGAGAATTCAGTACCTTGAAGCCAAGCATAAATCCCCTCCCAGAGAACTGTCACCCTTGAATCTGGTAGAAGCACCACTCAGCTGTGTAACAAGTGACTTGGTTACTGGAAATAGTGGGCCAGGTTCCCCAAGAACCACCCATGGGTAAACACCCATTTGGGGGTCTAAGGCCCTTGTCAAACAAGACCTAGTGAACTGAAAGAGAGTTTAGACATGAGTCACAGGAATATTTAGAAAATATAAAGTGCTAGATTGATTGTTTGACTCATAAAAGAGAAAATTGGATAAGGAGTCAGTGTCAAGTAAGAGGGATACAAGTTTTATCAATAATTAAGCATGCAGAGGATTTGGGGGGAAGTTGTCAAATTTATTTCTGCCAAGCTGATATCTGAATTCTCTTCCTTTCATTCTTCTCCTTTGGATAACTCAATCATTCTTTGAAAAAAAAATATATTTTGGGTGTTTAATTTTTCTCCAATAATAAAATTAGTTATTAATAAACATTAAAACCAGAAACCCCTAAAGACTCCACCCAAAATGTACAGAATTTAGGAATTCTGTATATTTGCAAGATACAAAATCAACCATTGTTTACAGTCACTGCATTAACAACTTTAGTTGCTTCCAGGATCCAGGAGATCCCTCAGCCAAAGGAGGTAGAAACTCATGGTGATGATCCCTGTTTAGGAGTTCCACTGAATGTTCCTTTCTTAGCTAGACTGACAGAGTCACCATGCACAAGCCACAGGGCAAGCGGTGCCCTGGGAAAAGTTTCAGATCTCCCATCTAGCAATACCCTGATTTCCCCTGTCCTTGCAATGATATAAGAAAGGAAGCAGGGCAAATGGGGAATGCCACTATTCTAGAGTGTGTAATGCATACTCATCTAATCCTCACAGCAATACCAGGTTCTAACATATTTGATAATTTCATATTACAGATGAGGAAAACAAGCCTCAGGCCAATGAAATAACTTGTCTAAAATTGTAAAAGCACCAAGCACATGGCCATGTGATTTCTGTCTTGGACGCCAGCTGAGATGTTATCTGTGACAGTAATGAGAGTGCTATAAAGTACACTCTCCTGCATCTTCAGATACAATCAACTATCATTTCACAGAGAAATAAGTCTGCCAGCCTGGAGAATCCCCAATATCTTGTTAGGGCTGCCCTCTTAACATTATTCTTCAACATTTTATTACCCTTGAAACATTTCATATGCTTTCCTTTACTCCTATCCCTCATCCTAAACACAGACACACTGTGTGTAAAAGCAGCACAGTCACAGACTTATTTTTCTATACAACTACAGAGAGAGAAGCTAGAAAAACGACAGCAAGAAGGTGGGATAGAAACTGAAGGCCACAAAAAAGAGGTATAGATGCAAGGCATGGAGGGAGAAAGAGAAGACAAGGAGAGAAAAAAGGAATAGGGAAAAGAAAAGACAGTAAATGTAGGAAAGGAGAAAAAGTTTTTTGAAATGTGCAGGATGTTCAGACCCTCACAAAATTAGCTTAAAATAGACAAAATCCAATTTTTGATCTCTTTTGAAATCACATGACTTATTATGCTTTCAGTAATTTTCATATAGAAAGCAATTTTTTCCCATGGTGAATCAGATCTTGACTCCTACTGATAAATTATTTAGATGATATTTAGATGAGACATCACATTTCAATCTTCAGAGCTAATGCTAAAGAGAGTTGAGATTTGTGAAATATTGAGACATAATAAATGCATTTTTCACGGTATAAGGACACCCATGTTGGAGAGTCAGAGACCAAATGTTGTACACTGAATGTTAGTGTCTTCCAAAATTTGTGTGTTAAAATTCTTACCCCTAAGGTGATGGTATTAGGAAATAGAATATTTTGAGGTGACTAAATCATGAGGGTAGATCCCTCATAAATGGGATTAATGCTCATTTAAAATAAACCCAAGGAGATCTATATTCAGAATCAATTTTTCACCTAGAATGATTCCAACTTAAGTCATACGCTGAAATAATATCCTATACCTATGTGGAGGTTATTAATTATTTTCAGTTTATTCTTCGTGGATTATTTAACTCAAAATTGTTTTAGTAAAGTTATGGTTTTTAGTAAAGCCATGTCTCGTTTCAGTTTTTTAAAGTACTATTTTAGAAATATATATACACAAAAAAAAAGAGGGGAAAAAACTTGTGAACATAAAAAGCTAGAATCCATTATTTGTCAAACCTAGAATTGTTTCAATTTACCAAAGCTAATCATGGAAGTAAGGCTTGTTTAAGAGAGTTGAACAACACAGCTTCTATCACTGAGCAGTAGGCAGAAGTTAAGTGAAAAGAAAAAAAATGTGATCAGGAAAAAGTGGGGAGGACTGAGTTCACTGTGATGCAAATATATGAATCTGATAAGAAAGAAAAGTGAATTAATATTAAACTGATAATGGTTATTTTCAGTATTTGGTAAAGCTCATTTTCTCCTCCTGTCTCCTCTTCCACTTCCTCCTTCTTTTCCATCAACAAGGTATTCCTTATCTTATTATCAATGCATTATTTTTGTTTGTCACCTCCAGACAAAACAGCTTTTTTGCTGTTCTTAAAAATTTCCTTTTCCTATTTAACTGACATCAACTTCTTCCATGATCTACAGAGAATTCATACCCTTTTATTTTGTAGTTCATGTTTCAGAAACTTAAAGAAACATTTTTCTCTATTCCCCTCCAAACATGCATCTCAGGCAGAAAATGTCACCAAACGGAGAAGAGCTCACACTCACTGAAAGTCCATCACTTGGTGAGGGCAGTTGGATTTGTGCATCTGAACATAATCTTCAGGGTTCTCTTTAACTCTAACCAAATAATGGCTTAGTGTTGAGATTTTCTAGTAGGCTCCTTTTTTTTTTTTTTTTTTTTTTTTTTAGTGTGTTTAATCTGCTGTAAAATTGTTTTCACATCTCCAATAAATGTTATTACAACTGCTTGACAAAGTGCATTGTCTGCATTTTGCTAAAGACCTTAGCAGGCTCTTTACCAATCAGTGCATAGTCTGAAGCCATTTCTGCACCTACACATTAAAGCCATAACATTTAGCTGGGTTAGAAGAGAGAGACTGACTTTGGTTGATAACTTATTTTTAAATATTACATGAGATTCATTATACATGTTTATGCTCTACTGACTTTACCTCTGACCCTCAAATAAAGGATTTAATATGTCATACAATAATAAAACCATTCATAATAAGGTCAGTACAATAAAAATGTTAAAATTAATTCTGACAAAAAGAGGAAGAAATACTGATTATCACCAGAACTAGATGTTTTTATTATTACTGTGATTTAACTTCAAATATATCTGTAAGCAACATAAATAAGACCCGAAGTTTATCTGGCCCTGTAAATGATGCTCTGTGAGAAGAGAACATATTTCTAGATGGACACTTGTTCCTTCTCCCACCTGTCAAAAACTCCAATAAATATGACACTAGAAAAGATAAGGAGGTAAGCAGTAATAATAGTAGCTTTAAATTTGAGGTATATGTTTACAATAATTAGTAATGCACATATAACAATCTATTCACCATGTGTGAATCTTTTATTGGCAAATTTTCATATGGTGCTTCATTGTTGGTACTTTACATTATCTCAGTGAATCTTTAAGACAATCCCTAAGAAGTAATCATACTCCTTTTAGAGAAAATAGGCTTGAGATGTTTTTGTTTGTTTATTTTGATGTTGCCTTTCCCTTTCCAGTATCTAAAACCTATTTAACAAATTCTGCATATTTGGGCTGTAAATAAAGCTCAGTTGTACAGGATTTGCATAGCTTGCATAAGACATTAGATTGCATCCTCTGAAACACACACACACACACACACACACACACACACACACACACACCCTTCTGTATTAAATTTGAGGCTGCCTATTTTTCCCCAAATTTAGTTACTCTCCCTGTTGGACTGATGCTTTCTTCATTTACTGAGTCACTGTAGGTACAGAAACCTTGCCATGTCCTCAGGTAATTGCTGATCTAAAAAACTAAACTGAGTAGCAGAGTATTGTCAGCAGTAGAACAAAAAGTGAGATATGCAGGGGGGTTTCAAAGAATTGGAATTATAAAATGATGATGAATTCAATGAGACTGTCATTTGGTGTGACTCTGGAACATTAGATAGCAGTCAGAGACATCAACAGCCATTTGAGAAAAATTGACCCTCAGGTCTTTTTCAAAAATCACCTTTGTTCTTCCTCTCTTATCCACTTATTAGCTTGGATCAATGTCAAACCTTTCAGTAAATACAGTCAGTCTATCTCCACATCATTGGATTTTTCTGCCTCCACTAATCTTAAGCATAAACACATTTTTTTTCTTTTAACAATTATCTTTTAAAATTTTTAACAATTCAGTGTCTTGATATTTTCCATGTAGATCAATTTTATATATCACAGAATTGCTTTTAGGAACTTATTGTAAATATTGTTATTTGAAATATCAAATTAAATTCTCTCTATTGAAATAACTAAAATTGAGAAACATTGGTAAAATCAGTAAATTCCTCCAAAAATTTACCCCTTCGCAACAGCAACAAAAATCTGTCACATTAGTTGTTATTACTTGTCTCTCCCTAAACAGTGAGGTGCTGAAAACCTTCAGGGACATTATAAGCTCACAGAGTAGAAACTCTACTGTCTAGATACATACTGTTAGATGGGTAGAAACTCAAACTACATTTTCCAAACAAAGATACTTCAATAACAAAATTCATTAACACCATAGTGGACAAAATGTCAGAGAAAGAGTTTAGAACGTGCATAAACTAATGTGTAAGGTAAAGAAGAATGTAAAGAGTGAAATCAGAGAGAAAATTCAGGAAGTGAAAAATCATTTCAATAAAGAGATAGTGATTGAAAAAAAAATTAAAAAAAACAAGCAGAAATCATCAAATTAAGGAATCAATAAACCAATTTATGCATCTATGTTCATCAGGGATATTATTCTGAAGTTTTCTTTCCTTGATGTCTTTGTCTGGTTTTGCTATTAAGGGGAAACTGGCTTCATATAATACATTCAATGAGTTTCTCTGTTTCCTATCTTATGGAATAATTTGAGGACAATTGGTGTTAATTTTTCTTTTCAAAGTCTAGTAGAACTCAGCTTAGGATCTATCTGATAATAGGCTTTTCTTTGTTGGTATGCTTCAAAATGACTTCTTAAAATTCATTGCTTAAAATTGATTTGTTTAAATTTTTATGTTTTCCTGGTTCAATTTGGGTGTATCATACTTCTCTAGAAATTTCTCAATGTCCTCAAGAGTTTTTATCTTATTGGAGTGTAAATTTTCAATACACTTTCTGATTATTATCTGTTTTTTAGTAGTGTCTGAATGATATTGCCTTTTTCATTGTGGATTTTAATAACTTGAATTTTTCCTATTTCTTTTGTTAGCATGGCTAAGAGTTTATCAATTTTTGTTTTTTACTCTTTAAAAAAACTTTTTGATTTTTTGATTTTTTAAATTTTTTTTCTAATCTCAATTTTATTGAGTTCAGCTCTGATTTTAATTATTTCCTGTCTTCTACTGATTTTGGTGTTTATTTGTTCTTCTTTCTTAAGGCTTTGAAATGTAATGTTAGATTATTCATTTGGTATCTTTTTATCCTTTTAATGTATGGGTTCAATACTATGAACTTTCCTTATAGAACTACCTTTGTAGTTCCTTATAGGGAACTACCAGGGATTCTGATGAGTTGTATCACTATTCTCATTTACCTTTAAGATTTTTTTCTTTTACCCCTGATTTCTTTTTCTATCCATTCATTATTCAAAAGTGTATTATTTAGTCTCCAGGTTTTAAAATGGTTTTTATAATTCATCTTATTGATTTCTAATTGCATTTCATTATGAGGTATTATCTCTATCTCTCTCTCTCTCTTTTTTTTTCTGCTTTTGCTCTGTGAACTTATAATGCCACTATGAAAATGTTCCATGTGCTGCTGAGAAAAAAAGTATACTCAGATGCATAAGATATTCTATATGTCTGTTAAATCTCAATTCTTAATTGTATTTTTTTTTCTTGTTGTTGTTCTATAGCTTATTTATTTAGTTTTTGTTTGGATGATCTACTCTGTGATGATAGAAGCATGTTAAAATCATCCCTTTGTAATCAAAGGGTTTTTTGATATATGTAGATGCTCCATCATTTGGGACATAAATATTTATAATTGCTATTTCTTTTTATTGAATGATCTCCTTCAACAGTATGAAAGGACCTTCATTTTCTTTTTTCATTCACCTTGACTTGAAGTCCACTTTTATCTGACAATAGTAACTTCTGCTTGTTTGCAAGATCCATATGAATGCTATGTTTTTTCCATTCTTTCACCTTAAGTCTGTAAATGTCTTTGCATATAATGTGAATCTTTTGAAGACAGCACATTATTAGTAATTGTTTTTTAATCTAATATGCCAGACTATTTCTTCTGATTGAAGACTTTCAACCATATACATTTATGTAATTAATTAGAGATCACTTTTATCCCTTGACATTTTTACTTATCTGATTTTTAATTTGAGTTTTATTCTCCTTTGTGATTATTCTTCTAGTAGAGTTACTCCCTCTGCTGGTTTTAATTTTTATTCTCCATTTCTTCTTTATAAAAGATCCATAGTGTAGCTATTATGAATTGAGCTGCTATAAACATTGATGTGGCTGCATCACTATAGTATGCTGATTTTAAGTCCTTTGGATATAAACCAAGGAATAGGTTAGCTGGTCAAATGATAGTTCCATTCCAAGTTTTCTGAGGAATCTCCATACTGTTTTCCATAGTGATTGTACCAATGTGCAGTTTCACCAGCAATATATGAATGCACCTTTTTCACCACACCCTTGCCAACATTTATTGTTGTTTTTATTCTTGATGATTACCATTCTGACTAGAGTGGAATGAAATCTTAGAGTAGTTTTGATTTGCATTTCTCTAATTGCTTGAGATGTTGAACATTTTTTCATATATTTTTGATCGAATATATTTCTTATGTGAAGTATCTGATAGTTCCTTAGCCCATTTATTGAGAATGTATCTCTACTCCCTATGTCCAACTATCTTTGTTTCCATTTAATTTTGAGATATGTACTGAGCATGAAATTAGGGGCCCAGGGTTGTCACACCCTTCCTTTTTTTGTGTTGCTCAACAAGTTTCCCATTGAAGTTCAAGAATTATCAGCTTCCCTTCTTGGCAGTAAGAGGTAGGATAGGATGGGAAGTACTGTCCACTGAAGTTTTGCCTGCATAAACCAGTTCAATGCACTTCCAGGGTGGGGCTGGGACAGTATTCTGTGAGAGGAGTTTCCATATTTAGTGTTCTCAAAAGTGGGGCTGAAATCTAGTCAGGACTGGGGTGCTTCTCTTGGTGGTGACTGTTCAGTAAAGATTAGATTAATGCACCTCTAGGGCCTGGAATTTGCCTCTCTGCTGGGAGTCTGTAACCCAGGAGTCTCCCCAGGGTTTCATTTGTGGGGTGAGTGAGCCAATCCTTCATCCATCGCCTCTGTTGCCCATGCTTGCTGCCTTTTCAGGCTTCCTTGGCTTAGTTCCCAAGTGTATTCACACTCACAGGTTTAAATTTTTGATCTCTTTCAACTGGTCCTGAGAGCCACAAGACTCAAAGAGGGAAGAGAGGTGGGCATTTCTTCACCATTCTGATGTGTATTACTGTAGGCAATAACTGCTTTGCCCTGGATGCATAGACAGAAAAATTGAATTCCCACCTCCCAAAGAGGAGGCCTGACTGCATGTTTTAAAGATTCACTCTTGGAAAATGAATCTGACCTCTGAGATCAACCTGGAAAAAATTGCTGAACTATGCCAGGAGCATCGAGGGGCTGAAGTGAAGGGTATATGCACAGAGGCTAGCATGTATGCACTGCGGGGACAGGGGCCTCTCTTCATCCAAGAGGACTTTGGGATGCCAGTAGCCAAGGTCATGCAGAAAGATAGTATGAAAAACATCTCCATCTAGAAACTTTGGAAATGAGGGATGTCTTTTGTGTGGATCCCTTGAATAAAGGTCTATGGAATGAGGAAAGAAAAATCTCTCCATACGTGTTTTGTTCACACTCTGCTAAGCACAGCCAAGGACATGTAGCAAGTGCCAACCAAGGGCATGTAGCAAGTGCCTGCCAAGACCATGTGTCTGTTCCAGCTCAGATCTCCTGGTTCCTGGCTCCCAGCTCCCATGGCTGCTGCTGCAGCATGATGACCTCAAGATGGCACCTGCCTAGATTCTCCATGGACATTTGGGAAACATGGGCTATCTATTGGGCAGCAGTGCACTGTGTAGTACAGCCTCTGGAGCAGCCTAGAGTAGGCTGCCCCTATAATTTTCCACACTAAATCTGTCCATTGTGTTTCTCTGCATTTTTACTTCTTCTGTGCTCTAGTAGCACCACTACTACTGTTGCTGCTACTACTGCTACCAGCTTGGCTCCAATGTTATCATTTTCCTTTGTGTAATGTACCCAGATTTCTAAGTGTCTAAGTCACTCTGAATGTTTAATATTGCATTTTAGTGAAATCTCTCTTTCACCAACCTCACAGAGAAGCAATATTTCTGATGCTTGAATCCCAGGCCATGAAGTAACAAGAAATAGAGCCTTCCTCTAGCCTGCCATCTTGCTTCCACCCTCCCCCATTGTATTTTTATGTATTACCAGTGAGATTTTTAAAAATAACATAAAATTAAAATGGAAATAGCTCTAAAAAATATTATAAAGATATAAATTTAACCATAGAAGTATAAGACTTTGTACAATGGTAGCTACAAAATGTTGTTGAAGAAATTGAAGAAAACCTAATTTAATATATTTTTTGTGGTGTAAACTAATCAATAAAATCAGTAAGAGTGTTAGTTACATGTTACATATTAGTATAAAATAAGATTATATATATATAAGATTTTGATAAATGAAATAAAACAATTATAAAGCAAGAACTTTCATAGGCCTAAGACTCCATTTTGTTGCCGTCTATAAAAAACTGTTACAAGAGCTGTTTCTGAGAAACTGAAATAAAAGCTATCTTATTTAAAAACTGTTTTCCTGTGCCCCACAGAATGTACCCACTCAGGATATATGGTGGTGGGTTGTGGTGAGCTATATCCTGGATTTGAGTACATTTATGGGCCTACATGACTTTAAAATAGATTATTGCCCCCACTCAGCTGAAACTGAGGATATTATTGTCTAATACTTGTTTGGACCAGAGATGTGATTAAACCAACAGTTTTTTTTTGTTGTTGTTGTTGTTTTTTTTGTTGTTGTTATTGTTGTTATTTTCCTTTGTAACTTGCTTGCTTGCATGACACTGAGAAAAGCCCCTGAGTTGTGTTTTTTTCATCCTTAAATTCCCAAGACACAAGTCAGGAAATTGCTGTTCTCCCACAGAGCATCTGTCTCTACAGGTGGGTGACAGTCCCTGGCCAGATAAACAAAGCTGTCTTTTGTTTGAATTTGGACTTAGAGTGTTTTCTGATGCAGCTCCCCATAACAATATATCATCTTCAGAGTTTGAGTAACTAAATATTGTTAAGATGGTGATACTCTCCAAATTGATCTTCAGATGTGCCATCCTAATCTTTCATTGGGTTTTTTATATTAAAAATGTACAAGCTGGGCTGGGGGTGTGGCTCAAGCGGTAGCGAGCTCACCTGGCATGAGTGTGGCCCAGGTTCGATTCTCAGCACCACATACAAACAAAGATGTTGTGTCTGCTGAGAACTAAAAAATAAATATTAAAATTCTCTCTCTCTCTCTCTCTCTCTCTCTCTCTCTCTTTAAAAAAAAATGTACAAGCTGATTCCAAATTTTTTATGGTAATTCAGAGTAACCCAAATGTCCAGAACACTTTTTTTAATATTAGAAATTTTGGTTCTACTTTACCAAATATGTCAAAATAAAAAAAAAATCATATTTATATTCATAGGTTTTTTAAAAAATATTTTTTCTTGACACATGCTAGTTGTATAGTAGAGTTGGTTCCATTATGACATATTTGCATATACCCACAATGTAATTTCACTAATTTCATTTCCCATTACTTTGCCTTTTCTTTTCTGCCTTCTTCCCTTTGTCTCTTTCATTTACTATAATGGTTTCCTTTCTAATTTCATGAAATCTTCTCATTTCTTCTTCTTTTTCTTTTTTTCTCTCTAGTTTCCACATATGAGAAAAGCACATATAGCACTGGTCTTTCTGAATATGGTTTACTTCTAATAGCATAATGTTATCCAATTCCATCATTTTCCTGTGAATGACATAAAATAATTCTTTATGGTTGACTAAAACTTCATTGTGTGTGTGTGTGTGTGTGTGTGTGTGTGTGTGTATGTATGCAATTTTTTTCTTTATCCATTCATCTGTTGATGAACATGTCAACTTTCAGGGACACTAGAGATCTGTAGGGTTGAGTTTGTGCTACCTTAGCTCCATACTGCTTAGATGAGAAAACCACAAACAACATGAAAAAGCAAGAAGAAAAAATGCCCCAAATAAAGGAAGATGCTTCAATGACAGATACCACTGAAAACACAGTAGAAGAAATGTTCAAGAAGGAGTTCAGAATGTTCATAGTTAAACTGATCTGTGAAGTAAATGATAATATAAGGAGTGAAATCAAAGAAAAAATACAGAAAGTAAAAAATCACTTCAATAAAGAGTTGGAGATTGTGAAAAAAAGTAAAGGCAGAAATCTTTGAAATGAAGGAATCAGTAAACCAAATTACAAATTTAATAGAAGGCATCAACAACAGACTAGATCACTAGGAAAACAGAATTTCAGACAATGAAGACAAAATATATAACTTGACAATAAAGTTAACTAAGCTGAGCAGATGGTAAGAAATCATGAACAGAACAGCCAAGAATTATGAGATAACATCAAAAGGCCAACTTTAAGAGTTTTCAGAAAGGATGAAGGAGCAGAGATACAAACCAGAGGAATGAACATTTGTTTCGATGGTATAATAACAGAAAACTTCCCAAATCTAAAGAATGAAATGGAAAATCAAACACAAGAAGCTTATTGGACCCCAAATGTACAAAATTAC
Source organism: Callospermophilus lateralis (assembly GCF_048772815.1). Lineage (NCBI taxonomy): Eukaryota > Metazoa > Chordata > Mammalia > Rodentia > Sciuridae > Callospermophilus > Callospermophilus lateralis. The sequence goes on along the minus strand of NC_135306.1, from coordinate 92,481,547 downwards.
AGCAGAAGGTAAAAGGATGTGAGAAAACATATAAATCATATGGGTTGTGTAAACAAGCAGGGATTTTTATTCTCATTTTAGATAAGGTGGGTGTCAAGAATAAGTTAATCAGAAGGGACAAAGAAGAACATTTCATACCACTTAAGGGAATGTTATATATCGACAAGAAATAACAATTGTAAATATATATGCCCCCAAAACTACAGCATCTATGTACATCAAACCAATCATTCTCACTTTCAAGAATCAAATAAACCATAACACAATAATACTGGGTGACATAAACAAACATCTCTTACCATAGGAAAGACCTTTCCAACAAAAACTAAATAAACTATAGAACTCAAAAATACAATCAATAATTTAGACTTAACAGACATATATAGAATATGCCATCCATTAACAAGAGAATATACTTTTTTTCTCAGCAGTACATGGTTCCATCTCTAAAATAGACCATATCTCATGCCACAAAGTAAATCTTAGTAAATACAACAAAAAAGAGATATTATCCACCAGATACCAATAGAATGAAATTAGAAATCAATGATAAAATAAAAAAATAGAAGTTACTGTAACAAATGGAGAGTAAATAATACACTATTGAATAATGAATTGATTATAGAAATTTTAAAGAGAAAATAACTTAGAGGTAAATGAGAACACTGATATAACATATCAAAATCTCTCAGACACTATGATGGCAGTGCTAAGAGGAAAGTTTATTGCATTGATATTATTCATTAAAAGAATAAAAATTCAACAAACAAATGACCTAACAATATGTCTCAAAGCCCTGGAAAAAGAACAAATCAACACCAGAAGCAGTAGAAGACAAGAAATAACTAAAATCAGAGCTGAAATCAATGAAATTGAAACAAACAAACAAACAAAAAATTTAAAAAAACTGACAAAACAAAAAGTTGGTTCTTTGAAAAAATAAGTAAAATAGATAAACCCCTAGCCATTCTAACAAAAAAAATAAGAAAGAAAATCAAATTACAACAAAAGAATGAAAGAAAGAAAATGAAAGAATGAAAAAAAAATCAATTTCAATGAAGAAGGAAATATCACAACAGACAAGTCTGAAATACAGAAGATAGTTAGAAAATATTTTGAAAGCTTATACTTCTATTAAATAGAAAATATCAAAGACTTTGACCAATTTCTAGAGATATATGACCTACCCAAACTGAATTAGGAGGACCTACATGATTAAAACAGATCAATTTCAAGTAATAAAATAGAAAACACCATCAGAAACCTGACAAGTATAGCCACTAGAAGGCTCCCCTATAGTGGCTTGTGGATGAGATAAGGGAAAACACAAAAGCAGGGCCAAAACTAGCTATAAGTAGTCATTTGGCATATCCCATCATTGCTCTAAGATAACACCTGCCACTTGCCCAGTTCTAGACCCAGGCAGAAAGCAATCTATAGATTATCACTTCTGAAGGTCATGCCATTTCCTAGGCTAGGAGAAGCTACACAAAACTTCATGTATTATCCAGGTCTTCTTCTCTGTTTCTGTTGAAATAATTCAACTTAGGCAACTTTCATAGAGAAAATTCTCTATAAAAAAGAATTAAACATTCCATTTCTCAATTGCACTAGACACATTTTTCAAGAGATCCAAATTGCCCGTGAAGACTACCTGCCACTATAGGTTAGGTGTCATGTTAAGAGCTGGTGATACAAACCTTGTTCTCATTAGGTTTATAGCCTAATGATGGAAAACCCAAACTTGAAAGCCCTTAATGACAGTATAGCCACTTGGAGAATATGCCACAAGCAGGAGAGACGGAAAATGACTCTACCTATTTGGGAGAAACAATTATGGATAGTCTTAGAATTTCTTTTTGAATAAGAAGCTTAAGCAAAGGATGAGTCATTTGTTTGAAGGTTGAACTAGAATACAGATATGTTTGAAGGTTGAACTAGAATAAGTCACATGCTTTGTCTTCCAACTATAAGAAGGAAGAAGAGCTTGGACACTAAACTGTTCTTTTCCCTTTGTCCAATCTGAAAATTTTCACATTATCTAAATAATGAGAGACTCTGGGGATATTGATTTTCTAAACCTGTCAGATGCCAAATCCCCTACTGAAATTGTGATTCAAATTAAGCCTATAATAACCATCAGTTATTTCAATAATTTCCATAGAAAATATTGTACTTGTCATTAGAAGCTGCTACTTCCCACTCGGCAGTGGTGTGACAGTTCTGTTTGTTTGTTTTTACTTAAAAATTTTCCTGATATTTGAAAATGTAAAGAATCAAAAAGAAAATGATACCAATGAAGCCTGCAGCAATTAAATTAAAGTTTATTTAGCTGGGCAAATTCTAATGTAGGGAAAAGTAAGAATCCATATGGTCTTTCTAGAGAGAGACCTAACCCAGGTGACAAATAGTAGCAGGTCAAGCTTATCAATAACATCCCATGTGATCATCTGGGAGAAAAGGCTTTAAGTCCAGGAAAAGATGGTGCTGAAAGGATATATAACACATAAATCAGAATTTAGCCAATTCTTTTGAACCTATAGTTATATACTCATTTCTTGGTCTAGCTGATGCCTTCATTCTTATTGGCTGGTACCCTTTGGTGTAGGCAATACCATCAGCATTGCAGAGGAAATAGAGCCTACTCAGTAAGAAAACATACAAGGAGCTGAATAAATTTGAGATTGAATTTTAGTTCTTTCATTTTCTTGCTGTTGATTTGAGGCTAGTTATTGTGTCTTCTTGTGGGAATAATATTAGTATCAATATTACCAAATAAGACAATTAGGTGAAGAATAAAACCTTTTTGTTAGAGAGTAAACTGTCAAAAATGTTGGCTATTGGAAGAGTGTTACCATTTTCATCATACATGAAGATACTGTGACACAGCTGGCTGACCCAGAACTGACAGCATCTCTCTTGAGTCTCAGCATTTTCTGCATGATTTAAGAACACTGCATACTCTGCAAATGTCAGCACAAGAGCAGATTATGTAACAAAGGTTTGGAGATGGAGGTACATAAAGTTCAGGCCCTTTGTGGAAATTCTTTACTATATGATCAGATTAGGAAAAAAACATAAATATTGGGTGGTATCAAATCTCTGCAGCTGAAAATCTGGAAACAAAGAACTCAGCAGTTAAAGCCAATGGAGAAAGGGTAGACTTAATAAAGATCTAAGTTGAAGTGGGATTTTTCTCAATAAAGTATAAGATTTTTTAGCCTGTTTTATTTATTTACTTTTATTGCCTCTTTTCCATCCCTTGGAGACTCTCACTCAACTCCGTCTGATTTTTATATAGACTTTAATCACTAAAATGTGTGGGCCTACTCATTTACTAACCATTGTTGGTGGTGAAAAGTTTCTCAGAGAAAAAGTCTTTGCAGGCAGGAGGGGCCCAAAGTGAAAGTCTTAAAAACTAGGGGTGGATTCAGGGTGGATCTCTTTCTTAGGAGGAAAGAGATCTAATCCTAAGGGTCCTCAATGCTCTTTTTATCTCTTTCTCTTGTCACTGGTCATCTGGAAGTGCAGGGGGGACAGTCTTAGGAAAGAAAATATAGATGGTCCCTGGCTTATGAACACTTGACTCAAGATTTGAGTCCTGTAGACAACATACTTTAATTTTTTTTTATTTTTTTTTATCTTCTCCTATGCTAGTGGTATACTACAAGATGTTCCCTTTTCGTTTATGAACAGCTCCCTACTTGGACTGTAAAAATAGTCAAGAGTATATGTAATTTTCTGAAACTATTATATTCATTTAATTGTATTCATACTTATTGTCAGGGGCTGTATCTGACACTCAGTGGTGAATCTTAGTGTCTGGTGCAGAGTTGGTGCTCAATAAACACTTGTTGAATAAATGATGATAAAAAGCACAGAGTATTATCTATTTGGGGCTAACAGGGTGGGGTTTTCTAATAAAGTTTCATTTTCCCATTGTCCTCTATTTCCTCTTTTTCCCATCCCTTGGGCCCTTGAAAAACCAGCCTCTACTCAGAGCAAAGCCTGTCCAAGGAAGGGACATGACCTTTGTCCTTGGAAAGACCCACACAGCACTCCTAGGCACATTCCCACCCTGCTAAGTTGTTTATCTACAAATAACAGGAGAGATCTGCTGTGCCAGGTGTCCATGACTCAGTCAGGCTAGGTGGGGACCCATAGCAACCCCCTAGCATCCACCAATCAGCATGAGACTGGGAAATACCTGGGATGCCAGATGACCCTCCCAGTAGTTTATGGTTTGGGGAAATCATGTATTTCAGCATGAATACCCCTCTTGGCTTAAACCAATCAGTTCAAATGAATCCCCCTCTCATAGTAACCAATCACCCCTACCCAACTTGTTCCTGCCAGTGAATGTGCTAATCATGTTTTAGAGTTGTTGTTTGATTTTCCCGCGGTGTGTGATGATTTGCTAAGAGATGCTATGATGGGGGTACTTGCCTTCTCCAAAGAATGTATAAAACTGCTGCAAACCCTGGGCTCGGGCCTCTCAGCATCACCAGTTGCTGTGTGTGTGTGTGCCGAGGACCGAGCTAGCTCGCAATAAACACCTCTTTGCTGTTTACATCGATCTTGGTCTCTGGTGGTCTTTGGGGTTCCCGAATTTGAGCATAACACCCTCTCTTTCCACTAGTATAAGAATTTCATATAGACTTAAATCACTAAAATGAATCAGTCTAGACTAGATGAGCTAGGACTCAAATCCAGGGTCTCTGACTCCCAGTCTATTGGTCACAGCAGTCATATGCAGCTGCTTCCTCTGGAGACATGGTATATATGCAAATTTGATTAGTGCTTTTAAAAAAAAAGCACAAACCATTTTTAGTAGTTCATTTGACTAGAATAGTCAGAGGGATGATTATAATTCAATTTAAATAAAGAAAGTTTGAGTCTCACTAGTTCTGATATTGCCAAGAAGATTAGGAGAATCATGTCTCTCTTATACATTTACAGTGGCCATCTGACTTCTTCCCCAGTCTTCTGTAGGGGTGTAAGAGAGGGTACACAGGTCAGGAAATGACATGAAGCATTCCTAGGACTTCACCCAGAGAGAAGTTCAGCAGGCTGGGGAGGTTCAGCAGGCTGGATTTCAGGGCCATCTGTGATGGTGTAACAGTGATCCATTTCATCTTTTGAATATAGTCCTCACTTTATTCGAAAGATGAAATGGACCTACTCTAAAAGGGATATGTTTTTGTTTTCCTCTTCTCCCTCTCCCACCCCCCCCCCAACCTGGGGACTGGAACAGGATTACCTTTTACTCCTCCTAGACCTAGTAACTTGTACTTGAGCACACACCTGCCAGTTAACAGGAATCAAATAATTTACACTTGGAAATGGCACCAGAAGATATAAGGAACTGCTATCTCCCAATTTAACAAGTTAATTACAATCCCTTTGATAACCCCAGTTATCAGTTCTGCTTCCTCACATGTTGAAGTTTGAACATTAGAGAAGCATGCTGCTTTGTAGCAGGGTTTATTTAAAAAGGGGTAATAGACTTCTCCCAGAAGGAAGAAGGGGGCCATCACTGGTATCCTGTATCCCCCACCTTTTTATATGCCCTAGGCTTCCTTTGCTCTCCTGCTGTCTTCCCCTAATGTTTCTCCTTCCTGCTTATGTGACTAGGCCCAGGAATGCTCCTTTGGGATGGCCAAAAGGTGGGAAACAGGTGGCCTGAAGGGGGAAGGGCAGGATGGTGTACCCTAAGACACATTAATTAACAACTTTATAGCTCTCTGCAGGGGAGGCTCCCTGTAGGGGGCAGGTTACCTTAGCAACAGATTGGAGTAGGGGCTGGTTCTTGATAAGGGTGGAGAAAGGGCTCTGAAGGAATTAACACTTCAATCTCTCAGAGGACAGTCTCCAACTTCCCAGGACTCACTCAAAACTGACCTGACTCAATCTGACCTGACTCAATTTGCCTATCTATACTGACTGCCTGTGTAATTCTGGCTTCACTTTCAGGGCACACCTGGAATGCAGTCTTTGAAGAGCTTCTTTAAAAGCCCCCTGTTCTCTGGGTTGGATAGTATCAAAACCTCTGGGGCTATAGTCCCCTGTGCTTCTCATTTGCTAGCAATGCAATAAATCTTCTTTTTCCTTCTTTTTCAAAAGGAAAAATGTCCTTATTATTGGATTAACATTGGGGATAAGGATGATTTCCATAACAATAGGGCAAACACTAGCCTCTCTGAGTGTAAACTAAAGCTTGTCTTTGTCCCCAATGCCAATTAATGCCAATTTAATAATGAGAACATGTTTTTTAAAAAAGGAAAAAGAAGACTGATTACTTTGCTAGTAAAGGAGAAACATAGGGTATTCCTGTCCCCAAGGCTGTGATTCTGCCCATCAGGAAAAACAGGACTTTTAAAGGAGTTATTCAAAGACTACATTCCATGTGTGCTCTGGTAGGGGGTCCCAGGGTACCCAGATGGTGTGTTAAGATTCACTAAATAATTTGGGAGATATTCACTTCCTAGATCCTCTGACAGATATTGCCTTTCTGTGGAGCACAGATAACTCAAGGTAATCTTGTTCCCTGCCCCCAGGTGAGGGAGAGGGTGGACTCCAGAAAGAAAAGGAAACCTGTTCCAAAAAAAAAAAAAAAAAAAGCCTCAGAGCTATATTCAAAAGGAGAAGTGGACCACTATTACATGAGCATTGATTTCCAGTGTCTGCACTGAAGTCTGACCTTCATCTTTTTGTCTAGGGCTGCTGATCTGTCCCTCCCCTCCACCTCCTGCAAGGGCAGGTTGAAGGCTGCCCTGATTGGAAGTCTAACCTCCTGGAGAGGACCACTTAATGCCCAACTACCTGTTGACAAAGACTGCCCTGGGCACTGACCTGGATGGGTATGACTAACAGGAGCAGAAACCATGCAAAGCTATAGCATTTATTCTTTGAAATTAGATACATGTCCTTTGAAATTTTATCAACTTTTGAAAGACCCACCGATTCCCTGTCCAGGAAAGACGCACGAGGCACTGGCTGCAAACGCATGAGGTTTATTCAGACACAGACGCCTGTGGGTGCTCAGCGAAACCTCAGCCGGAGCTTTGGTGAGCTGGCACACCGGGCTTTGGGGTACAGGTCTTTTATAGGGTCAGGGGGCAGGTTTCGCGCGCGGTAAGCAACAGGTTTCTTATTGGCTATTTTGAACCCAGCATATAGGTTACCTAAAGGGTAAAGTTATTTTTCATTTTATGTTCCTGGAAAAATACCACATGACAGTTACATATGAGCATTCTGATTTTTCTGTTCCTGCTTATTAGCCCCTGTTTATTCAGGCATGCCCTGGAATCTGTTTTTCTGCTCTTTCCCAACCATCCTGTTTTTCCCTTTTCAATCGGTCACACTTAACTGATTATCTGAAAAACACATTGTCTGCAGGTTTGTGACGTGCCCTAATAATTTTGTAACTAAGCCTAAGGTTGCTGGGCTGGGGTCTTTCACTTTATCTGCTCCTTTTTAGAGTAGCTGGTGCAAAAACCCACAAGAAACACATCTCTGAGTCAAGCAAATGTTTATTGACAGAGAATATATGCCATGCTGCCTTTCTGTAAGGTGCAGCAGCATGCTGGAAACAAACAAACAAAAACAAAAACAACAACAACAAAAATTATATTGTTTTGTACAATGGAGTAGTTAAAAATAATCCATCTGTTCCTATGATTGTTACTTGGTGTCATTGTTGTGGTTTTGGGGGCAGGCCTAATGGGAAGATCATGCCTGGGTGGGCTGGTGCTGATCTTCAAAATGGAGTTGGCTCTTAGGTCCTTAGACCTAACACTCACTCCTAAAGCCTTTTTCTACAGACATAGCTGATCCTCAGGATCTAAAGACTTAAAGCTTCCTCTTCAGCACCAGCTGGTCTCTGATGCAACCCTAAGGAAGTTACAAAGCTGGGGCCTTCTGAGAAACTGAGGCAATGCAAAGACTCCTCATTCCACCTGCTTCAAACTCCAATTCTTGAGATCAAGTCAGAAAGATTTTAGCCATGTTGCTCAGAGTAACAAGAATTAATTTATTGAAGGAATAGGAAAAGGGAAAGGGACACTGTCAAAGGAGATAGTGGGCCCTCTCAGAGAGAGGAGAGGAACAACATACAGAGGCATGTTGCACTCCAGTTTTATTGGGGATCCCAGAGAGTCCCACCCAGGTCCACCTCTTAACTTTTGACTGACAGCAGGGTGATATCAGACTTTTAAGTCCCCACTGTCATGGCAACCCTAGGTCACCTTGACCCATGATGACCAGTTCTAATTGGATTTTTTTTTTTTTTTTTGTGGGGCTAGGGATTGAATTCAGGGCCTTATGTGTGCTAGGCAAGCACTCTACCAACTGAGCTATATCCCTAGCCCCTTCTAATTGGATTCTTAACCGTATATTCTTACAGATTTTATGGTTAGGAAGAACTATGCTTATCTCCCAGAGTTTCAGAATCTGATCACAAAAATCTAATGGGTTCTTCCCACTGATATTATCTTGGGCCTGCATTTCTGCTGCAGTTAACACATTGTTTCTTAAGAAATGTGACATATCCTGTCCATTTAGTCCAGAAAGTAACAAGGGAATTTGTTTCTTAAAAAAGAAAGCATTTCATAGAATTAATCTCATGTTCCTACCATTCAAATCCTTCTATTGCTTAACAAGGAGAAGATCTTATACCCTTCTGATTTCAAAGTGCCATGCCCCATGTGGGACACTGCAGCAAACAGTGCACTTCCACACAAAGATTAACTTTCATCTCAAAGTTTAGCGAATCCATATGCAGTAAAATATGTCTATTCTTCTTTGATACCAAATCTGCAATCAATGATCTATTGTAGAGGAAGAGCCAGAGTATCTGCCTTCTCTTCAGTTTGGAAGGTGAAGTCTAAGATTATGTAGCAGACATTTTCAATAATTAAAATATGACAATAGCAAAAAAAATGAAAAAAAAATCTACAAATACACAATATGCTATGATTTAAAGTAGCAGAATACTTTTATTTTTTGGTTCTAATTATAAAGAAAGTGATAAAACTTACAACAAGATAAAATATACATAAGTTATAGTAAAATGTTTCTTTTTTCTTTTCTTTTCTTTTTTTTTTTTTTTTTTTTTTAAGAATCTTAACCAGATACTAGTAAGAATGTGACTTGCCTGGTAAAGTACAAATTTACCTTCAATGTTGTCTTGAGAAGAGAAGCCCCATGGGAGCACATTCAGAACCACAGAGCTGAGTGACATGAAGCCCAGGCAGCATGGTGTGAGGAGGTTTATGAGTGACTTTTCTTCAGTTCCCAGAAAAAAAACCTATCCCTAGGGGGCTAGGCATAGGAGATACCTTGGATTGCCTCCCAACCCTTCCCTATTATTAGCTCTTGCAACCCACATGTCTTGCAACACATGTCTCTCCACATCTTGGACTTTCATTTTCAGAATAGAAAACTAGTTTTCTGTTTCAGGATGTTTCTAACCAGAGGAAAAGAGTCTGTCAATGGCCAATTTACCCCAATTCCAGGAGGAGAACAGAAATAATTGAAACCAACTGAAATTGACCACTGCCCTTACCTCACTTTTCACTCCCATCCAATTTAAGAATATCTTCCTTACAATGAGAATGAAAACTGAGGGCCTTCCCATAATCCCAATGGCCTGCAAGACTTGAAGGGAGCTGAGAATGCAGATTACCTCCTCATCAGACCTATTCAGCACAGGCTAACTAAATCTGCATGTCTACATTTCTTCCTTTCCTATTCTCTTTTAAAAGCTTTGCTCAACCTCAGTGATTTGGAAGTGGGAATCTTTTTGAAAGTGTTTCTTCTCTCTTCCTTCAAAGTTGGTTTTTTAAAAAACCCATTTTCCTACCAAATGACTCACACTACTTCTGGAGCTGTGAGCATTGTAGCCTCGCCTGTTCCAGGGATGGCATTGGTGTTATCAAGTGACACAGTAGCTCACAGGACAGAGTTTTCTCTCAATAATATAGAGGGTTTTCTCTTCTTTCTTTTAAATTAATAAAATTGTGTGAGTTTTAAAGTTCCTTTGAAAGAATTAAGCTTAACCCAAGGCTGTTTTTTTTGAAAGAGTCTGATCATTTTCCTCAGAAGTCATCAAAAGTATAAAACAAAGGAGCTGGGGTTGTGGCTTACTGGCAGAGCACTTGCCTAGCATGTGTGAGGCACTAGGTTCGATCCTTGGCACCACATAAAAATAAGCAAATAAAAAAATGCGTGCTATTCATCTTTAACTACAAAAAAAAAAAAAAATTAAAGTATAAAACAATGTCTGACTATGGAAACATTCATTCATTTTTATGCCCTGGTGCTGTCCTTTTTCCCATCCACCTGGCATGCTGCATACCCACATATGCTAAACAGACCCATTTTTGTATGCCGTAACCATATTTTTTCCCCTAAGTTCACTCATTATAATTGGTGAGCCACTCATGGAAACTCCACAGTCCCAGCCCTCACGACAGCAGAGCCTCAGCACATTCTACTGATACATTAGGACCAGAACCTGGAAGTGACCTTTATTTTCACCAAAGAAAAGAGAAGTAGTTGTGCTGGAGGAGGGGGCATTGGGTGAGGTCCTTAGTCTTTGATAAAGATGAAATTCAGGACCAGTTGTGAGCTTTATAACATTGGATCCCCAGGCCTCAATCTATATGAGATTGGGGAGATATATTCATATTTCAAACAAACAAAAATCAAAACCCACCAATCATCCTTGTATTATTTTGCTAAACAGTCAAATTGGTAAAACACTAGAGAATAATTGGGAATACTAGTCATCTTAGAGAATGTGAGTCAAGGCAAGGGGCCACATCACAGTGGATTCACAGAGCCATTTTTGAAGAAAGTGATAGGCAACAGACAGGTGTGAATGGTGGGAACATAAGATTAAGGGAATAATCCTTTAAAAAGGGCCCACTGTGTTGACCACCACAGGTATTCTTTCCAAAGAAACAATTTCCCTGAAGCTCTGCCTGGCCTAAGTGGACAGAATATGTCACGTTCCTCAGCAAACTATCTGCAGGAGAAATACAGGCCCAAAATAAAGATAATAAGAGGAACTCAAGTTACCCTGAAGGGGGATACTTTTGTGACCCTTCTCATACACCAGATCCTGAAACTCAGAATGATAAGGATAATTTCTTTTAACCATAAAATCTTCAAGAATTTGTGGTTAAGAATCTAATTAGAAGTGATGAGCATGGGCCAAGATGGCCTAGAGTTGCCATGGCAGTGGTGAATTAAAAGTCGGATGTCATTCTGCTATCAGTGAAAAATCAAGAGGTCCACCTGGTTGGACTCTGAAACTTCTCTGGGATCACCGCTAAAACTGGAGTCTAGGAGAAGCATGCTGTCTCTCTCCTCCCTGTGAGGAACCATTCTCTCCCTTGAGAGTGTTCCCTTTCCCTTTCCCTTCTATAAACTCATGCCCTGATTACACTGAGCAACACATCAAGTCAAAAAGACTTGATCACAAGAATCAGGATTTGAAGAGAGAAGCTTTCAGGCTGCCTTGGTTTCCCAGAAGGCCTCAACCCTGTAACAAAAGGAACAGAAATGGTTTTGCCTGTAAACAGGGAATGAACAATGGCATGCAGGTTTATTTTATTTTATTTAAATTTTTTTTTTAATTATTGCAGACTTTTCCCATTCAAACATATTTGCTTGGAGTTTAAAAGATAGCCCAGAGTAACTAAAAGATTAATTAAATATGTCAGCACATGCTATTTGAAACAAAAACAAAACAAAACAAAACAAAAAAAAACACAGTGCACTATCTTATATGTTGAAATGTGCTCAACATGCATTTACACAGTGGCCACTATATAAAATGACTAAATAACATCAGCAGTATAACTTTTTTTTTCTTTTGCTTTTTTTTGTTGTTACTGGGAATTTAGTCCAGGGGAGGTTTATAACTGAGCTATATCCCAGTCTTTTTAATCAATTAATTAATTAACTAGTTTGTTTGTTTATTTATTTATCTGTGGCAGGGTCTCAATAAGTTGCTTAGTGTCTCAGTAAATTCTGAGGCTGGCTTCAACCTTGCAATCCTCCTGTCTCAGCCTCCCAAGCCACTGGGATTACAGTCCTATAACTACATATTTAGATTGATCCTATACTCACCTTTTCTCAATTTGCTTATTATGAATTATTTCATCATTGGAATATTGATTACAGTCTCATATGAACAGTGGCTCTCCAATCAGATTGTAGTGCTATGAACTAAAGTCTGTCAATTTCATATAGACATCCTGCCTGAGTCCTGTATACATTGCTGCCCATCAATCCTGGGAAGGCTCAGTCCTCAGGATTGATTCAAGACCGCCAAATTTCTTTCCTAATGTGGGCTAAGGGTGTGCCTTACAGCCTGTCTCTCATAATTCCAAAAGAACTGAAAGTCTGTCCACGATTGGCAGATACCAGACTCTTCCTATTCTATGAAAAATATATGATAGGCACCCACAGAATAGTTCAAGGGGATCCCCCACACCTGAAGACAGGAATCTTGCATTGTGAGGAGGCACCCATGGGTTCTGTGTCATTGGGGAACTTGCCAAAAAGCAAATGTGTCCTGTAGAAATATTATGTAAGACTAACCTAAGTATGCTCTGCTGTTCAGTTTCTAGGAGAGGCTTGCTTAGCTGAGGGAAAGGATTAGAAAGCATGAAAATCCACTGTCCCTGTTGTTATGGAGTCAAGCCTGTCAGAACAAGGCCCCCAGGTAGGTTCCTCATCCTCGTATACCCCCCAAAAAAACCAACTTGGGTCTACCAGGGCAAAACACAGGTCCAACAGCTAACTTTCCTTCTAGTTTGAACCCAACTCAATTTCCTTTAAGTGGTCAACACAGAGACCTTACAAAAATGGGTTAACATCAGCTTATCTGCTCCTCCAGCTTTCCTCCTCCCATTGCTTCTAGAACCCTTGGCATACCTGATGCAGCCCGTGGTCTCTATCTCTCTCTCCTAAATCCATTTGACTTTATCTCCCAGGAGAGAGTAGATCTTCTGCCAGAAAAATAAGTAAATAAATAAAAATGAATAAATTAAGAAGAAAAAAAAAAACTTTACAAACTGCCTTGATAATCTCCCTCAGGACATCAGTCTTTTCCTACTTAAGTAGTTATTTTTACTTACTACTCCAAGTTTATCTTGATCCCCAGTTTATATCTGCTTTGTGAAATCTCATATGAACAAAGACTGATAACAGGATTTAAGCATCCCCATGGCCCTGGAGCCCTTGCAGCCATATTCAATTTGCCTTCCCCTCCTGGGTATCCCTCAACCTGACTCCCTAGACTCAACAGAGCACTTTACACATGTCTTTTTAATCTGGTCAGAGGCTTGTCAGAGGCTCAAGAAGAAACCTTCCAAGGCCTGTGTGTTATTAGTACTGTCATGCTCCGTGATTAAGGACAATAGGAAACTTAAACAATCCAATGGAGACAGGAGTACAAATAACCAAGACATTTCAGAAATCAAAATTTGAATCATCTCACCAGGTAAAGAGCCAGGCCAGGCTACATGCTTGTTGCAGACAAAATGAATACAAAATGAGCAGTGGGGAAAGTTGTTCTATATACTAGTATGGCCAGGTGACCAGTTACAGAAATAAGGATTATAGTTATCATGAGCATTTCTCCATTATATTGTTATATGTTTGTGTGGGGAAAGATATTTTGTGTTCTTTTTGTTCATACCTCTTAAATTATCTAAAACACTATTGCATTTATTTTTTCATTTAATCCCCATTAATTCTTTAGTCTCATAATGGGGGACCTGGAGGAAATCCCAGCTTTTTTTTCCTGACCAGAGCCCAGAACTGGATATAGGTAAGGATCTGAGGAAGAAGAATGTGCATCCTTTACATCCATCCCCAAAGTCCGCGTGGCCAGTCTTTGCAAATCTAGAGGCTGCTTTCTCACCATCACAAGCCCACACATCATTTTTTACAACTGTCTTGTGATTCTCCTTCACAACACTTGTTTTTCCTCAAGGCAATGATCACAATTTCTAAATATATGTTTGTTTTATTGTCTCTCTACAGCTTGGGTATAAGAAAACCCTCCAAGGTTAGTTTTTCTATGTAGTAGAGCTGAGAAACTATAAACACAAAAAGCCAAGCCTCTTAAAGCTCAGGCTGATTCCTACATAAGCAGAAAAACTGATAGTGAGATATCTATTGCTTAATATGCAGACCCCCTCCAAAACAGGCATGGTAACCAGATTGGACCAAAGTGCATATAAAGAGTAACTAGGATTGGGCTCAGGGAAACTTCCTTAACCATATAAATTTATGTAAACCCCTAGGCAACAGACACTTGTTGGCAACCCTCTCTTGGGAACACTCCCCTTTTGGAAGTTCTGCTTTCTTTCTATTACTCCATTAAATCATATTACTTTGCTTTTCCTTTTGTGTTCATGAATTTCATTCTTCAAATTCATAAGACAAATAACCCATGCTCCATGCTTCGTTCTTATTCAACACCATATCTGTAGCACATAGTACGGAGCCTAAAGATTATAAGGCTCAAGATGTATTGTAGAGGAATGCAAGAAATGGAGGGATGGAAGAAAAGAAGGGAGGGATAAAGTGTAACAGTGGTTCACTTTTCCTTTTAAATAAAGCCCTTACTGCTTATTTTAAGAGACATGTTTTTATTTTCCTCTTCTGTCTCTCTGGTTCCCTATCCTCCAGGCAAGGAACATGATTACCTTGAGTTATCTGTTCTCCACAGGACAGAAATGTCATCAGAAGAATTAGGAAGTGACTATCTCCCAAATTAACTCATAAATTTTAACATAACATCAGGTGGAATATAGCCTGTGAAGAGCTGCTTCTTCTTCTTCTTTTTTTTTTTTTTTTTTGGTAGTTGTAGATGGACAGAATGCCTTTATTTTATTTGCTTATTTTTATGTGGTGCTGAGGCTTGAACCCAGTGCTTCACGCATGCTAGGAAAGTGCTTTGCCACTGAGCTAAGCCCCAGCCCCTGTGAAGGGATTCTTTAAAGCTCTGTTTTTCCTGATGGTCAGAATTCGAGCTTTGGGGATAGGAGTTTCCTGTATTTCTCCCTTGCTAGCAATGCAATAAAACTTCATTTTTCCTTTTTCTCGAATCATGCCCTCATTATTGGGTTGGCATCAGGCATAAAGATGGAGATTTCCTTCCAAGAGGAAGGAAGGGAGAGAGAAATAGAACTGAGAGGAAGTTAGTATAGAAGGTAGGCAAGAAGGGAGGTATTTCAGAACACAGGCCTGCTGTTAAGCTGAGGCAGCTGTGAAAGCTCCCAATTCACCCTGACTCTTGTAATCATGACAGAATGATTTCAGACATATTTCTCAGATAAACAAGCATGAATTTATTTTTAAAAATAGGAAATGGAAAAGAGAACAATCTCAAAGGAAAGAGGGAGATCCTCTCTGAGAGGAGAGGAATAATATGCACATTTTTATTGGGGGTCTCAAGAGAAGTTTCCAGAGCATACCATCCAGGTCCACCTTTTGACTTTTGAAGGACAGCAGAGGAACTGCACACTTGAAGAGATGGTGTGGTGCTCGGAGTTGGTGGTTTTTAAAGAAATTGGATCTCCCTGTTTTTGCAGCAAATTCCTATTCCCTTTTGTTACCCTTTTTCTTTTTTTGGGGGGGGCGGGGCTGGTACTGGGGATTGAATTCAGGGGCACTCAACCACTGAGCTACATCCCCAATCCTATTTTGTATTTTATTTAGAGACAGGGTCTCACCAAGTTGCTTAATGCCTCACTGTTGCTGAGGCTGGCTTTGAACTCCTGATCTTCCTGCCTCAGCCTCCCTAACCTCTGGGAATACGTGTCCAACCCTTTGTTACCCTTTGAATAGCCCTTAACAACCTTTCTTGTGAGGGTCTTGATGTTCTGGTTGCCAGGGCAATTGGGGTTTGTGATATTTTCAGTGATGAGACACGGTCCAGGTCACATGGTAATATGTTAAATGATCTTGACACAACAGTCTCTCTTAATGGAATACAATTATGACTGAGGGATATTTTAATAGGGCAGATCCCCTCCTTCCAGGTGCTTACCTGTCAGATAAGGCTTCCTTTGTTTTTCGGTCTCCCTTCATTGTCTTTTCCCATTCATGACTGAATAGCTACTAACCATAGGGAGGAAAGAAGGAAGAAAAGAAAGATGGAAGGAATAAATAAGAGGGGGAGATAGGGGCTTGGGTTGTGGCTCAGAGGTAGAGCACTCTCCTAGCACACACAAGACCCTGGGTTTGATTCTCAGCACCACACAAAAATAAATAAATAAAATTAAGTTATTAAAAACAAAGAGGGGGAGGTAGAACATGCATTTTGGGCAGTCTTAGAACATCTCAAACAGTAAAATTTGTTTTTTATAAAATTAAGTAAGAAGGTGGGTGGCCTCCTCCACACATATGCACGGACAGTGAATCAATGTTGTCCATTGTTCACAGCCTGAAGGGGTTTGCAACTCTTAAGTCCCAAACTGGGAAATAAATCTTTGCCACAAGAAAACTAGGAAACAATTTAGCAGTGTTTTGTGTTCTCAGAAATATTTCCTATCAACACTTCCAGCCCTCCTCACCCTGACTCCAGAGAAAACTCAGGCCTGGGTTCTGCTGCAGGCCTGCCTACACTCAGCCTTTTCAAGCCATCTGATTCCAGATTTTTCTAGCTGTTTTAGACAAGAAAGGTATAACTGATGGTCTGGGGTTATAGCTCAGTGTTAAAGTGCATGCCTAGTACTGATGAGGCACTGGGTTCAATTTTCAGCACCACATAAATAATAATAATAATAATAATAATAATAATAATAATAAAAGTATATAAAAAAAGAAAGGGTTAATTGACTCTTTAGGGTGTTTCTCTAATTAAAATTCACAGGAAATAAACAAAGGAACACCCTGTGACAGTCTCTGTGCAGTTGAAAAATGTGGGTTGCAGTACAGAATGAGCATGAACACAAACACACATGTAATCATAAGTGAACATATATGTATGCAATATATATATACATCTGTGTGTATGCAATGCCACACACACACAAACACACAGGCACACACAAGCACACACAAGCACATTTTTGGAGAACAAGAAAGAAATGTGACTAAAACTAAAATTTGTACATACACTTCTCATACTCATAGTAGAGCTAATGGAATGATGCCCAGTTGGCCATGACCTGTGAGAGAAAGGCCTTCCGAAGAGAAGGTTGCTCAGATTGTGAGTCCATCTCAGACTGCTGGCTGTACATTCTTTCCACCTTAGGATTGCTGTTCTTCAGGTAAAAAAAGTTGATGGACAGTTCTTCTTTGAGCTGACACAGAACATTCAGTGTTATCCTTGTCCCAGGTTAACTTAGTGAAGAAAGTAGCCCACTAGAAAGCTCAGAGTCAGAGAGAAAAGTTTCTGTGCAACTCAGGGTACATTACATACATCTTTGTAATTCCTGAGTATGCCTTTAATGCTTCTCTAAGATCTGTCCCCAACCATGGCTGATAATAATCTGATTCATCTCAAGTGAGAATGCTGTGGTAATGCAAACACAATCAGAGCAGGTCATTTGCTGCTACTTGAGCATGTCTATGCCTTCCAGCCTATTTATTAAAGTCTTACTGACTCTGGAGTGCCTCCCCATTGACCCTTATTTGTTCTACCAGTCAAAGTGTATTGCCCTTATCCACCCCATCACATTTGACCTCCCTTAAGAAGTATCCCTGACTCTCCTTCACCTTGACACTAAAGAACATTGTTCGTCCTCTGCTGTAAACCAACATTCCCATCCACCTTAAGTCAAAGGCTATTGACCATAATCAGCCTAATGGATTGTAGATGGAGAAATATAGAGCCTCCTCCTTCAGAGCTAGGAAGGGGCTTTCACTTCCCAGGGGCAACATATGGTGACCAGGTATTTGGAGAAATGATCTGTACTCTTCCTCGTCATCAATCTTTAACAAAGGGCAGAAGCTGCAGGTGTGTCCAGTGGATTATAAAGCTTTCCCAATCAAAGATCTAAATTTTGTCTTCATCTGTGAGGAGGTCATCTCTAAGTCCCTGGAAATTTCTCTTCCTAGGAATGCTTTTGCTTTCTGGGGGCTTTGGTCATGGACCGCTGAACAATGGTGTCAATGACAGGGCTATTTACAATGAGTGATGATGATGTGGAACACATAATACCAATTTTGACTCTGAAGGTGCTGGAAAATAAAGGGTAGCATGCAAGTAATATGTGGTCAAATTCCAATAAAAATCCCAAGCACAAAGACTCAAGTGAGTTTCTGTGGTCAGCAAATGATGCCATCATGCATCAAGACTGGGGATGGGTAATGCTGTTCAGGGATCCATGGGGAAAGAACAAGCAGAAGCTTAATTGGTGAACGACCCCTGAAGAGTGTTCTATGTGTCTGCCTTTGGCTGGTCCCTTATACATTCTTATCCTGTCATTTAGTGTTTATGTAAATTTAACAGTTTTCAGTGAGTTCTCTTAGTGAACATAGTTTTAAGCATAAGCTCAGGACCCAAGGGAAAACAATGTTTTGGTAAGGAAGTCTAGGAGAATGCAGGGAATTTGTTCTGACTGCCACATATGTGGTGTGCATGCTTGATGTCAGCAGAGGAGGGTGTACTTGGCTGCACATATTACCCCACTCCTGCTAAACACATACACTGGCCCACTGTTTGGGCACTCCAAGAACCAAAACCAGCTCTGAACCTGCATCTTCACTTCTGCTCTAAGATTTCTCTTGTTACAAGAGCTCTGCGCCTCCTGGCTTTGAGCATGTTCATGCTACTCCTCCTTGAATCTTCTCTAATGTTCTGTTTTCAGTATCTGAATTGCCCACATTATCCCCAGATCCTAGACTCCCTAGCCCCACTTCAACACCAGCTCCCTTTATCTACTCTAATGCCTCTATTGTCCATTCCCTGTTTCAGACTGCATCTTCACCCAGAATCTTTGAAAATTGTGCCCGAGACAAAAGCTTTTGTGCTATCAACATATTAATGTATGAAACCTCAGGGAACAAGGGTGAAGAATAAAATTGGAGCGAAGCAGGGTACTGCTATTATTGTGAAGCCAGAGTCACTGATGTGATTTTCTATGTGTCAAGGCTGATGACAGAAGGGAATAGAAGACTGATTCAGTAGACTTCCCGTGTCTCCAGTCTCCCTTCAGACAGCACCCATCTACTTCATGGGTATTGACTATCTGTACTTTCTGTTTTTCCAGGCTGTGGCAGGAGAAGAGAACCCTGCATTGAGTCAGCCCACCAAGTTGCTCACTCTGTGTAGAGTCACATGGAATCTGAAGGTCCTAGCTCTAGGGTCACAGGAATATGTGGCTGTGGCTGGGAAGGCTCTACTCCTCCTTGAATAACACAACTATTTAGTGATATGCAAGGGAGAGAAGGCCCTGGGAAGAATCCAGAAGAGAAGGTTGTATAATGGATGGGGAGGAACAGGGACCTCAGCTCTGAGTTGGCAAGGAAATGCATAAGGTTAGGAAGGAATCTGGAGTGTGAGAGGAGACACAGCCAAGACCAATCCATTTATGTGAAAAAATAAGTTTTAGAGAAATCCTGTGTAGAGGACAAATCCATTTCTGTCTAATTTTCCACTATTTGTGCTTGATGTAGCCACAAAGTCATGAAAATCCCAGGTCTCAAGTCAACCTCATTTTTCAATTCTCTTCCTCTAGTTGTCTCAAAATACCTCTCACCTACAGACCTCTCAATAAACCTCATTCTGCTTCTCTCTTCTCTTCCTCTCTTTCCTCCTGGCACCATGTCTCAGTCCTGCCTCCCTTGACCCCTACCTTTTTGCAGTTAGAACCTGGATATGAGACTCCAGGTTGAGAAATATTCTTTCAGGGAAGAATCCCAGTTTCAAAAGCCACTTCCTTCCTGACTGTTGGTCTTTATAGTCCCAGCTTACACCCTAGCCCAGAAGCTGAGGAGCCTATCAGCTAGGTTACCCCCTGGGTACCTGAGTCACAATGCAGGACAGGAAGCAGCCAGGGACCTCTGTGCAGCTTCCTCAATGGGGGAGTCAGAGTTGCATAGGCAGGAGAAGAAGGTAGAGGCTGGATTCTCATACTAGAAGTCTGGATGGGTCTTGATGGGCTGGGATATTCCTGAAAACATAACACTTATCTCACCACCTCATGTTCTCACTCCCCACAGTGAACCCTGGAATACCTGGAAAATCCAGCATATTTACGATTATTATACATAACAGGATGAAAGTTCCATTTTTAAAAATAAGGCAAATTTGTTTAGATTCATGCATGGTCTTTAATTAGAACAAATTGTCTTAGCCGTACAACAAAATAAAATCAATGATTTGCTGAGAGCTAATTGCTTCCAAGAAACAACAGATGTACTTAAAATAAAGATATATTTCATGGTGGTTTCTTTCTCACACCAAAAAAAACACTTCTAGTTGATTGAATAATGCATTATAATGATTAAGCTGTTAGTTCCAAATATGTTGTTAAGAATTTATGAAACAATCTGTCCTCTGAGTAATTTAGGGAGGAACTTGAACAGTGGTAAAGTTAACAGAAAAGTGGGTAGGGACTGGTAGCTCCCAGAAGCCTCTTGTTGTTCTAAGTTGGGATTGCCTGGGGACGTTTCCAGAACTGGAGAGTAGCAGCTGCTGTAAGAGTGAACTGGTGTTCTAGAGGATAGCCTGAATTGAGTATTCATCACAGTAGAGGTAGCATGTGTGTAGGGACTCGCTGTGCTCTGCTGAGTGAAAACCAGAACCAGAGGCCCCTGGTACAGGTTGTATCTGGAGTTACTAGGACTTCAAGGAGAAGGTCCCAACTCCCCAGCCCCTTGACCTGTGTTGTGGTTTAGATGTGAGATGTCCCCAGAAAAACTCATGTGCGAGGCAATGCAACAATTTTCAGGGGTGACATATGATATGAATGAGTTCACTGGTCAATATAGGCAAGTTGGGTGTGGCTGGAGGATGTAAGTCAATGACTTGACTTTGGGGTTTATATTTTCTTTCTGGTGAGCAGAGTTCTCTTTCTCTTTCTCTATCTAACCCTTCCATTATGATGTTCTACCTCACCTGAAGCTCACAGCTTTGGAGTCAGTTACCTATGGACCAAACCTCTGAAACCATGAGCCAAAATGCACTATTCCTCCTTTAAAGTTGATCTTTTTAGGTCTTTTGGTCACAGTAATGCAAAAGCTGACTAAAATAATCCAGAATGGGGCACATGGCCCTAAGATTGGGGCCAACAGAAAGGATCTATAGCAAGGGCACAGATCCTGTCAATGAGGTTTGAATTAAGGACAATATCCACTATATCATCTCAGAACTCCCCATAGGGGCAAGAAGAAGAGGTGATGAAGGCAGACAAGTGGAATGAGAAAAATCTGGAACAGAGGAGCTCTATTAAATGATTGTTAAATTACATTTAATTAACTAAATTAAATTAATGCCACTATCCTTTCCCAATCACCAGAAGCCATGATCTTCTCTGATCTTCTGATTCTATTTTTGCAAGAAAAGTGAACAGGTAGAAAAGATAGAGGAGATAGGGTATGCAATCAAGGATTCAGAGCTATCATAAAGTTGATCTATTTCCCTTCATGGTTACAATTATTGTTTGTGCTATATGGCTCAACCACACCATGCTCTCACATCCCTGGGTTTTTTGTACAGAACATCTAGAAAATTCTGAGATCCCTTTTGTAGCTTAACCCACACCACCCAGTGTAGTTTTCTCTTAGCTGATTAAGGGAGGCGTAAATGAAGCTAAAGTCAGTATAGATGACATCTACTAGAACAATATAATGTCCAACAACATATAATATCCAAAATTTAATGGGTTTCCATGTATAAGAGAGAGGCTGAGCAGGTAAGGAGGGGGCATGTGCTGATTAGGAATTGAGGCTTTTTCAAATTCCAGGAGCAGAAATTGGTCTTAGACATGCAGTATCTTCTAGATCACTAAGAGATCAGAGAACTGTCCCTAACTCCAGAGGTTTTTGTTTTTAACATTTGGTATGTTATTAAGATTTTTTTTTTGGTCATTTGCAGAAATTTATTTTGTGCTCCCTGTTTCAGAGTTCTATCTATGGTTAATTGGTTCCAGGGCAGAAACATTGTGATAGAATGGTGGAGGAAAGCAGCTCAGCTCATGGCATCCAGGAAGCAGGGAGAGTAAGAGAGGAGCCAGGAAAACATATAGTCAGAAGACATGCCTCCAGTGACCTTCTCCCTTCATGTCGTTCCCTATCTGTTTATAGTTATCATACTAAAATCTGTTCAAATGATTAACCCATCAAAAGGATTAATACACTTATGAGGTTACAATTTTTATAATGTAGTATCATCTCACTTCTGGAACATTGCTATATTGCCTAACATATGAGCTTCTTGGGGGACATTTTTAGATCCAAACCATAATATGTGTGTGTGTGTGAACTTGAGCAAGTCACATTTACACTCTGGGAGACATTTCCCTCATTTGGAAAATGACTAAAAGCTCCTTTAAGGGTCTCTCTATCTCAAATGTCAAAGAGAATATCCTTTTTGTATGATACACACCCTGAATAATTTACTCCATCACTGAAGATCAATTGTTATATAAGGAAGAATATTTAGACCTTGTAATGCATTAATTCTCAAATGCTATTTTGCAGTAAATCCTTGTATCTTCAGGCATGCCTTCACAAATGTAAACTTCTGGGTGAGTACAGCTCTACTAAATCATTATCTTCCACAGAAAGACCATCTAGTCTGGCTTTGCCAAAAACTTCTCTGCTAATTCTGATGCCCTTGATTATTCCAGCATCAAAGTGAGGCCAGTACCAAACTCTGGCTTTTCATTAGTCACAACTAGGTCATCAAAAATTTATCAAAATACTCAAAGCCAATTCTATTCTACAATAAGCTTCTACCTGGAGAGTTGTGAGAACAGTGGAAATGAGCAGAGTAACCAAGGCACATAGTTCTTTGAAGGCTTAGCTGCGTGCTGAGAAGAGGACCCAACTAGTGAGTAGAAGCTTTGGACATTAACCATTGTTTCAGAAAACATTATCTTATATAGTTTTTTGCTCTAGTAATGTCAAATTGAGCTGATCTTCCTTGAGCTGAGAAAGAGGAGTATGGGTCAAGGGACACTGTAGGAAATATCTCAGAGTTGAAGATAAAAGAAATCACTGGAAACAAGAGCACAGTATGGTTTACCCAAAGCACACACACCATCAATGGATCAATAGGAAGTAAATTCCCTTTTTTGACATCTCAGAATCCTTGATTCTAAACCCTTCTTCCTCTCCCCTCTCCAACAAGATGGAATCATATGATTAGAGAAAATCATGGTCTGATATAATTTGGTGTAAGTGGTTGCACTAATTTAAGTGTCTTCAAGCCTTACAAGTCTTCAAGTCTTCCTACTTCAGACTAACACTCCCCATCAATCACTGGCCTAACCCCACTCTTACACTACTCTGCTCTTGTGGGGCTTCTGAGATCATCATCTAGTGCTCATTTTCCTCAGGGAAGACATCAGTGGGGGTCCACACCCTGGTCACAGACCTTGTTTGTTGGCCTCAGCCTCTTAGGAGAACACCTAGGGTGCAGACTGACCAGTGCAGGCCCACCTACTCCTGGAACTTACAAGGTTGACAGAATACCCTACTTCCTCTTTCTCATTCATTCTTCTCATATTAGACAAAAGTCTGTTTTTTCAAAGGACAAACCTGATAATGTTATACTTTTACTCAGAATTTGCTTTAGGCTATCAATCTTTCTTAGGATTAGAAACAAAACCCTATAACATGGTGATGTAGCCTTACTTGATCCATTCCTCTCTACATATGAATGAGTTCTTTTCATGTGGTGCAATGAACTTGCTGTTCACTATGCCTAAAGTTCTCTTCCCCTAGCACTTAATCTGGCTCACTCCTTTTCCTCCTTCTCATCTGAGCATAAATATCACCTCCTCAGAGTTTTATCCTATATCATGGCTTCAGTCACTTGCTTTCATTGTTTTAGTTTGTGCATTACATTTAAAACTATCTGAAATCACCACACCCACATACAGGCAGGCACACATACAGACACACACAAACACATATGCAGATGTCACTGTTATTGTCTACCTCAAATGGTGACCTGCATGAGGGCAGTGACTTTTCTGGTCTACCTTTCTTGACTGCCTGGGGATCCAGAACCTATGATCAGACAATAAATATTCATTGTTGAAAGTTCAATTCTGTAGTGACTACTTGAAAGAAGAACCTTAGAATCCTAATTTAGACAGTGAGACAATTAGGCTAAATGACGTCTGAGATCTTTTCATGTTCCTTAAAGATAACCATTACAGTAGAAATGAATCAGGGATTTAGGGAAGGCCAAGACAAGATGAAGTCATATTGTCATGCTGTCACTGAGACTTTGATTCTGATAAGAAGACTTCTCGATGGGTAATGAATAGACTGTTCAGTCCTGTGATAAGTGACTCAGCAGAGGGATGGCTAGTACTCTGTGGTAACACGAATGGGGGTATGTATAGGGACATCAGAGAAGGTTTCACACAGTGGGACAGTTGAGCTCTTCTTCATGGGTAAATTGGAATTCTACAGGTAGAGAATGAAATTAGACATTTCAGGCAAGTAAAAGAAAACATCATATAGGTGTGTGAATTTGAATGTAAATGATTTATCTGAGAAATAGTCTGATGAATAGGAATAGTCTGTGAATGTAGGAACAATAATGGGTGGAAAACCCGGGGATCATAGAGCAGATGTGCCCTGGGTTGTTTGAATAACTCCATGTTCCACGTGACTCTGCAGGAATTATAGAGTCAACAAAGAGCTTAATACACAGATTAAATTACTTTTGCAATTGTTTTGTTTTTAATCCAGACAGCAATTTCATTTTTCTCATTTTGAGAAAGGTTATAATGATAACTATGTGAAGGATGAAAACAAGATAGTCAAACCAACAAACAAACAAACAAACAAAACAAAACAAACAAAAAAAAAACAAGAGAGTCCAAAAGTGAATAAAATAGTTCAGTTGAAACAATGAGTACCTCCAATTGGCCAGTGATGTAATTCAAGTCCTTTGTCCAAAGTTCGAAGAACCAGGAGTCCAAGTAGTATATGTTCCAGTTCATTTCAAAAGTTTGAGAATAGGAAATCTGATAGTTAACATTTCAGTCTGAAGATAGGAGAAGGCTAATGTCCAGGTCACACACTCAAGCAGAGACAGTACATTTCCATTCCTCCACCTTCTTGTTCTAACTGGTTCCTCCACAGTTTGGATCATACTCATCAATACTGGGGATAAGCATTTGCTTTACTTAGTATATCAATTCAAATTTAGAAATATCCTTAAAGACATACTCAAAAATAACATTTGATGAAATATCTGGTTTGGGCATTCCATTGTCTAGTCAAGCTGAGACATAAAATTAACAATACATGTGGTCCTGATTTACACAAGTATTAATTCTTGAGTGCTTCTAAGTTTCATGTGTTGAACCTGGATCTATAGCAGATCAAATGTCTCCCTTTTGCTTCATTTCTACCTGGGACTGGACATGGCTGTTAAATCACCTTTAGCATCAAAATCTGCATAAACTTGGGGAAGATATTAACTTAGTTCATAATTCTTATCTGTAGACTCAGAATTAAATTTTTCAGAGCAATGATTTATTTTTAATTTATTGAAAATTGTTCTTGAAAACATAATAAAATTTTAATATCCTGAAGCACAAAGGAAGGAAGTAACCAAATCCAGAGATGTTCTCAGTAGTTGTATCACCAAAGGCAACAATCTTTGTCTCATTCTTACTTGTTGTTCTCTCTTCAGAGAGTTACAAAGTTCCTTGAAATATTTAGACAATATGTCTAAATACTGACATTATAAGAGATAGAGGAGAGGAGGGCATAGTAGCATCTGTTAAATGCTCAATATGTGTAGTACACAACTCTTCAAGGTTAATATTATCATCATTCCATGAGGAAACTGACTCATAACCAAGAGGTTAGGTCACTTGCATTTAGACTCATAAGCAAGACTATATGGAGAATGAATAAATTGTGAATTCAGAATTTAAGAGGACTGATTATGGGATTAGTGGGTACTTTTTATAGCTATGCTTTAAAATAATTTCAAATTTCCAGAAACTTTAAAAGAACTATACAATGGTCATTTACACCTTTGCCTAAATTGTCAACTTTGCCTTGCTATTTTCTCTGTAAGCAGATGTTTTAAAATTAACCATTTTCTTTTGTAATAACATACATATTTTAAATTAATTACTTTAAATTTTATATATATATAAATACTTTTTTTGGGTGAAAATCTGTCCTTGTGAAAAAAAAAGGGGAAAAAATGACACAAATTATTTCTATCAAAATTTTATGTTTTTTTAGAGATAGTCTATATAAAGACAGACTATATGTATATAGTTATGCTTAGTTATTGTGAGAACATCATAGGATGTACTTACAGAAAATAAAATGGCTGAGCTGGCAATATGGGACCACCAATGCATATGCAGTCCACTATTGACTGAAATGTCATTATGTAGAACATAATTATATATATAGAGAAACACAAATATATGCCCCTTGATCCCAGATGAGAATACATTAGATAGTCAGTATTCTGTACCTTTCTTTTAGTACTATACTTTTTCACTTGCAAAAATATCTTTGAGGTCCCTTCCTATCTAAACATACCTCTTATTTTTTTATTTGTTCTAAACATGCCTCTTTATTTTTTTTTTAAATTTGTTCTAACTAGTTATACATGACAGTAGAATGCACTTTGACACATCATACATAAATGGAGTATAACTTCTCATTCTTCTGATTGTACATGATGTAGAATCACACTGGTTGTGTAGTCATATATGTACATAAGTTAATAATGTCTGATTATTTCCACTATCCTTCTTATCTCCATATCTCCTTCCTTCCATTCTGCTCTATTTAATCCAAAGTAACTCTATTCTTCCCTGAACCCCACCACCCCCAGCCTTATTGTGATTAGCATCCACATATCAGAAAAAAATATTTGGCTTTTGGTTTTTGGGGATTGGCTTATTTTACTTAGTATGATAAGTGCCGTAAGTTTATTTTTCTTTAAAGATGAGTAATATTCCATTATATATATATATCACTTTTCTTTATTCATTCATCTGTTGACAGACACCAAGTTTGGTTTCATAGCAAAATCAAGAATCAATAAATGGGATGGATTCAAACTAAAAGCTTCTTCTCTGCAAAGGAAACAATCAATAACATGAAGAAAGTGCCTAGAGTTTGGGAGAAAATCTTTACCACATGCACCTCAGAGAAAACATTAATTGCCAGGATACATAAAGTACTTAAAAAAACTTATCACCCATAAATAAATAAATAAATAAATAAATAAATAAATAACCTAATCGATATGTAGGCTAAGGAACTGAACAGACTTCACAAAAGAAGAAATACAAATAAGACCAAATATATGAGAAAATGTTCAACATCTCTAGCAATTAGAGAAATGCAAATCAAAACTACTCTAAGATTCCATCTCACTCCAGTCAGAATGGCAACTATCAAGAATATAAATAACAACAATTGTTGGTGAGGCTGTGGGGAAAAAGGTACACATTTTGCTGGTCGGACTGCAAATTGGTGCAACCATTATGGAAAGCAGTATGGAGATTCCTCAGAAAACTTGTAATAGAACCACCATTTGACCCAGTTATCCCACTCCTTATCTATACCCAAAGGACTTAAAAATCAGTATACTATAGTGACACAGCCACATCAATGTTTATAGCAGCTAAACTTACAATTCCCCTTTATTTTAATATATTTATCCCATTACACAAATGACATTTAATCCAAACTATCCCATCCTTTGTGTGCAGTGATATTTCCAGTCTTTTGCTTTTACAGAGAGTATTTCAGGAAACATATACATACACATATTTGTGCATACATCCAAGTGAATCTGCAAGAAAAAAAAATCTAGTAGAAAAATGCCTTTCCACCAATGTTCACACCAACAATAAGGACTCAGATTTACTGTTTATAAACTGTTATTTAGTGAAAATATCTTTTTTTTTCCTCTTTCCACATTTTTACTGGTGCACTATTGTTGTATATAATGATGGGATTTCTTGTTACATATTCATACATGCATACAATGTAACAGGATGATGAGGAAACTGTAATAGTTACCAAGAAGAGAACACTATAACAAACACACACACACACACACACACACACATACACACACACACCCAAATTTTTAAATACATAAACTTTCTCAAGGCAAAATCATACTCTAGAATACATACTGTTTTAATTGATTTAAAATTTATTAAAAACATATGAAATATATTCTCTAACCATTACATTAAAATTTAATGAGAAGAAATTAGGACTTTACCCAATTATATGCTGACTATACACATTTCTATATACACATTTCTATTCACATAAGTCAGAGAAAATCATGAAGGATGCTAGATGATATATTGAACTGTGTTAAAATTTAATAGGTACAGTTATAATACTTCTTAGAAGAAAATATACAGCTTCACATACTTATACTAAAAAAAAGAAGGCCTAAAAATCAATAATCTAAACAATTTAACTTTAAGAAGCTAGAAAAAGCAGAACTAATCAATATCAAGGTTAATAGAAGAAGGGAAATAGTAGAAATCAATGAAATATAAAAGATAAAATACTAAATGAAAAATAAAGCCATCACCAAGAATTGTCTCTTGAGGGAAAAAATGAAATATGAGATAAGATCACGAATTTAAAAATATTTCAGCAAATCATAAAATAGTAATCAACTATGAGTCAAGAAAAAAGACAAGATCTCTTGTCTGCAAAGTTCTCTCAAGTGAGATGTGAGGTTTTGAGAAGAAAAGCACGCAAAAAAAAAAAAAATGTGACAGGTACATTTCTAATGAAAACACCATTAACCAAGTCTTCAATCCAGAGAATTTTTGAACCTTAATGCAAGAAAAATTATCTGCATTTCTATGTCCAATTAGGAAGCTGTCAGAGGAAGGCAGAATAAATGAACCTAAAATCACAAGGAGAAAGGTTGTATTAAACATTAGAGTAATTGTTTTGAGAGCTGTTACTCAGCCTACCACAAGTCCTTCAAGGACCTGACCCCTATTTTCAAGAGTATCCCTCCTACTGGTACCTTGGTGTCCCCCCATCTGCAACCAACACAAACCATGTTTCCAGCTTCACATCAGAATTTATTTCCATTAAAGGAAGTGATCTTTCATGGCCTATACAACATTGGCATCCCCTCTTAAATAATATCATTACATGGACCTGCTTGGACTGTCTTGTGTGTTCTAGGAGATACTAGAGCTGCTAGAGAAACTGCATGAACCCCTGACAGCAAACATTCTCCCTCACTTTCCTGTCCATCCTATTCTCAGCAGCACATGTATCCTTCCTTCCCTAACACAGGGGTCAATCTCTGCCTAGTCTCTGGTACCAGCACTTAACCTCACCTCCTTAGGGGTCTCAGGGTAGCCAGAAACCATCTTCTTTCCCAAGACTCATTCCTAGGGCCCCTTCAACTCATAAAAATAGGAAAAAGCAGGCAGCAAGGTTAATATGGTATAAGATATGAATTGAAGAGTTAAGATGGATGTTTTCTGAGGGACATGAGGAAACTTTTGAGGGGCCTTGTGAACTATAGAACTGTATATAATGGAAAGCACTAAAGCATGTTAGCTGTGAGAAGGCACCATTTATAAATGGTATCTGTTCAATTATATCCAGCACATGCTATTTTAAATGTGAGAAAACTGAGGCATCTAGAAGTTAAGCCACTTATAGAAGACTGTTATGTAAAACTATTTTGCAGGTCTGGGACTGTGGGAAATTATTTAGGACAATCTAATTCTCCATTATTCTTAGAAATCAAAGGATAAAGGAAACACATCCAGTAACCATGCATCCAGATATGCAAAAAGTAGAGGGACATCCCAGCATCACACAGACACAGAGTTTCCTGAGAGCATAACTGACAATCTTTACCTCTCAACATCACTTATTATTATGGTTTGGATATGAGGTATCCCCCCAAATCTCACATATTAGTTAATCCAGGAATGTTCAGAGGTGAAATGATTATATCATCAGAGCTGTTTGTAACCTGATTAGTAGATTAATCCATTAGTTGATCCATTTGATGAATTAAGAATTTGAATGTATTACTGGGTTCTAATTGTAAGGAAGTAGAGTATGACTGGAGGAAGTAGGTCAGTGAGGTGTTCCCTTGAGGAATATGCTTTGTTGACTCCTTCTTCTCTTTCTCTCCCTCTGCTTTCTAGCTGCTATGAGCTCATTAGCTTTCTGCCACTGTGCCCTTTCACCATGATGCTCTGTGTCTCTTCAGGCCAAGATGAATGAAATTTGTTGAGTACAGATTGAACACCTGAAACAAGGAACCAAAACACTTTTCTTATTTTAGGTTCTTTTTATCAAATACTTTGGTCACAATGATGCAAAGTTAACTTACATGGTTATAATGGGTTTAGAGATGGGAGTTAACTCTGACTTGGCAGCTAGCAAAGTGTTGAACAAATCAGCACATAGCACATTTTGGTTAAAAAAAATGACAAAGTCCTTCATTTTATAAATGTCAAAGTGAGACCCAGAGAGGAGTCATGGCTTGCTTATGGTGACACAGATCACAGTGAGGAGCTGAGATATTTCATATCATGCTGACTCTGGGCTCTGCCACCTTTCAAAGTACATTAAGCCTCCCTCATTTTCTCAGATTGAATACAGAGAGATATGGGCAGGAAGGAGGAAAAATAAGTTTGGAGTGGATGATATTATCTATTACAGCTATTCCTCAAATCCTTATAGGATCCTAGTTGACAAAATCAGAGGAGAAAGCACTCAGAATAAAATACCTGACAATAAAAATTGTAGAAAAGAAAAAGTTTTATTTGGAGGCTCATGGTTTCAGAGGACTCAGCCCATACATAGCTGGCTCCATCCCATGGTGAGGCAGAATATAATGGTGGAAGAGTGTGGTAGAAGGAAGTAGCTCACATGACAATTAGAAAGCAGAGAGGTTCCCCTCACCAGATACAAAATATATACCCCAAAGGCATACCCCCACCTCTTCTAGCCAAACACTGCCAGCCTTCACTTATCTCTCAGTTAATCCCAAAGGAGAATTAATCTACTAATTATATTAAGACTCTCATAACCCAATCATTTCTCCTCTAAACCTTGCATTATTTCACATATGAGCTCTTGAGAGACATCTAATATCTAAACCATAACAAGAGACATTTATAGTGATGTCATGTTCAAAGTTGAAGGGTCACCTTCCCCCGTGCATTTTTCTCCATCCTATATGCAAGCATCATATTTATGTAATGGAAGTTTAACACCCCCCACCACCACCACCAGTCCTCTCTGACTTTAGTTTTAGGATTTTCATTGGATTTGTCTCTGACCAATTTAAATTTATATCTTTGATGATTCCCTGGTAGAGGCAAGCAAACTTTATTTTGCTACTGTGATGCTGTGGTAGGCATGGGGCAAGAAATGTGAGTTTGTCATTTCTTTCTTTGTTTTTTAAATCTTTTAAAATTGTATATATTTTTATGAGGAATGGCTTGCTAACTTATTTCTGAAGTAGAGAAAAGTCAGAATGCACATATTTATTATTACTCTTCAAATACATATAGGCTATGGGCTTGACATATGATATTTACCAAATGTGATTATGTCTTAAATGTCTTTCTTCTTTCATAGATGAACTCCTATAGGGAAGACCAGGGTTGATGAAGCTCTGTATCCTAAAAGCTCAACAATTCCTTAAGAAAGATACTGATCAAATGTATGTGTGAGATTTTAAAACACTGATAAAAGCAGTATGTGAGGTCCTCATGTTCACTGAACACAAGGAGAAAGTAGGATTTAAACTCAAAGAACACAGGCTGGGCTGTACATGAAAGTACCCAGCTAAGACCTCAAAAAAGCAGAAAGTCTGCTTGTTCTATGCAATCAATTCTTTTCCAGTCCTTTTGCCTAATCTGAATTCTACAGGTCTAATGGCATCCATGAGTACCAGCTCTTCAAAGAAGAGATATTGCTGTTTTTTTTGTTTGTTTGTTTTTGTTTTTTTTTGTTGTTTAACATCATTGAGTGCCCAGCTCTTAAAATTCCTATTTGGTTATCACTCAACAAACCTGAATATGCACATATTAGGTATCTACTGTATGCTAGATAGGGGGTCTCATACTGGTAATCTGAGTTTATGTAAAACCTTGACTTAATTTAGTGAAAACAGCACAGAGCTGACTTTAAAAAAACTCTCAGAAACTATCTTCCTTAGTTTTCTATTCTCTCTCCTCTTACCTATTTTGAAATAATATATATTTGAAGGTATTTGCTAGTTAGGTAACATACAAATATTATTTCTAGGGTGTTCAGAAGGTAATGAGAAATAAGCTTTTGGAAAACTGGGATTAATGAATGAATTCTTCTCTAGCACATCTCAAATATTATTCAACATTTCAAGTTAAATTTCTGTTTTTGGAAATCTCTAAATATTGAAGTCTAAAAAGAATACAGCTCTCCTACTTCCACTACTTGCCAAGAGCCAACTTCGCCAGGTGGCAGGGAAGACAAAAGAGAGAGCTGGGTCCATGTCAGGCTTCCATGCTCAGAACTGAGGGACACAGGCTGTGAGATCAGGGATTCTGATTCTGCCTTCCTTAGAAGGAAGGCTTAGGCCAGTGACGATTGCAATGAGGCAGCCTCTGATGGAACACTTGAGATTTCCATGGGAAAGTCCTCAAACCTGTCTTCCACTTGTTTAATATCTCAGGGAGTATAGAATGCATGTAAAATAGACTTTTATGGCAGATTCTATCTCAGTGACTGGATTTATCTTGAAGCATAAAATATAAGATTGATGGTGCATATTTGGTCCAACGATCTCAACTGAGCTTACAACAGCAAATACAGGGCTATAAACAAATATAAGCTTGTCAGATGAAATCTCTGTAACAATAGGATAGGAGATAATTTCATTTTGATCACAACTCCCCATGAGAAGCTGCCTAACTAACATACCCTTTGGCAAGAGACTGTTCACACTCTCCCTCCTTGTAAGGACAAGGCACAGCATGTGGTCATTTATCAGCTCACATGCTCTATACCTGCAGACACACTCCTTCCTTCAGTTATTCCTTGAGAGGAAATCTGGGTAGCAGTCCACACAGTGTATCCACATGTACTTCATCTGATAAAAGTTCCTCTAGGATTCTGGTGGGTTTTTTCTCTTCAAAGAAAGTTAGAAATTAGGATGGGCTGCAGCTTCTGCCCCTGAAGTTGGTATCAATGTCACATTGTCTATCTGCATCATCCACTATACCTAAAGTGACTATCTCTGCTAACAGGGTTTGCCTGTTGATGTCACAAAGATCTTCATTCACAACTGGTCTGGGATATTTTCTCACTTCTTCTAGAACAAGAGTTACTACACTTTTCCATTAAAGGGAAATTGAGCTAGGAGTAAGGTTTCAAGGCTCTCCTCAGTTTCATGTGTATTTCACCCTGCATCTATTGTGTAACCCTGTTTTCTCCTGATGATCAAGGTCAATACTTCTGCCCAAAGTCTGCAGAT
Organism: Callospermophilus lateralis; assembly: GCF_048772815.1. NCBI lineage: Eukaryota > Metazoa > Chordata > Mammalia > Rodentia > Sciuridae > Callospermophilus > Callospermophilus lateralis. Next base: position 92,447,859 of record NC_135306.1, on the reverse strand, counting down.
CCCTGTATACAAAGTGCCCAAGATACCAGTAAGCAAACACAATTTATAATGAATGGATTATTTTCAGTGTTATGTGGCGAAATTATGAAGCTATAGAGAACAGAACTTATAACTCTGCAAGGCTCAGAGTTGCAAGAAATGGAAGCACACAATACCATTATTTGCCACTGCAAATAATGGCAAATGAGGCTGCTCCTGATTTCACCCTTTATTTTGGACTCATGCTTTCCTTTTGGAATCACAATGTTATTTAAAGCTTTCTAATATAGTGCATCATGAAGGATGGCACCACATCCATACAGAACTTAGACTTTGACATGTGTATGAGCAGAGTATTCAGAAGTTTGTATAATATCTTACACTGGCATCCTTGTGGAAAGCAGACCAAACTTATACTTTCCTTGTTTAACTTCTTTTTCAGAGTATTATGTTGTACTTCCTCTAGAAGTTATTGCAGCCAAAATTACTGACTTCGGTACAACTGCAAATTCTTTGATAAAGAGGATCTAAACAGCACTTCCCAGTGTGTACATGGTTAGGATCCCTCTCTCCCAAACAAAATTTGTTATCAAGATTCTTTGGACAATCCTTGAAGTTTAATGTTTCTGACCTTTGAGAAAAGCAGCTCAAAAAAGAAAAAAAGAAAGAAAGCAGACAAATCACCTTTTTAACTATTTATATCGATGCTTATATCTCTTTCTAGAAATTTCACTTTCACAGATGTGGGTATGTGGAAAGCCTTGTATATGGACAGTAGTTGAGGTAAGATGGTAAAAGACCATGAGTTGCCACACTCTGAATGATTTTTGCCCTTTAAAAAAGGAAAGAATCTATAAAATAAAAATCTAAATTGAAGCAACCAAAAGTGGGGAAATAAATTAAGAAATAACAGTATCAAGGGGAAAAAATCATCAAATGGCCCAATATCTGAATAATCAGGAATTAAGAAGGAGATGAAAGAATTGAGAATTAACATTTTAAGAGATTAAATAATTTTAAGCAAGAGAAATGCAAGAAAATCACACTTAGATTCATCATGTCCAATTTTTTTTGAGAATAAATATAAAAAAAAGTTGCTGTGAGTTACATATTAAATATTCCCCAAAGGTCCATGTGTTGAATGTTTGGCCTCAAGGTGGTACTTTTGGGAGGTGATGGAAACTTTAGGAAGCAGAACACAATAAATAGAAGGTCTTTAGGTTATTAAAGAAGTTCACCTAAAGGACATTGTGAAACCCTAGCCCCATTTCTCTTCCTTTATTTGCTTTCTGATCATGAAGTGAACAGTTTGTTTTGTCACATTCTCTCATGTGCAGCCTAGATCAAAATGATAGGAAAAACTGATAATTGACAAAAACTTTTCAAACTATGAGCCAAAATTAGCTTTTTCTCTTTATAAGACAATGATCTCAGGTATTTGTTATAGTAATGGAAAGCAGACTAGTACAAATATATCCATAACAGTTGAAAAGAAAAATAAACACTCTGTTAAGTGGAATAACAATAAGAATAAATGACTTCTTATCCGAAATAATAGATGCCAGATGACAAAAGTATGTATAATCAAAATGCTCAAAGAAAAATGAATCTGTTGTTCTAAACTTCTATATTTAGGTAGAATATCCTGCACAAATAGAGGCAAAATAAGTATGCTTTCATAGAGCAAAAAGGGAGAAAATTCATTAGTACCAGAAAATTATTCAAATAAATATTAAAAGAATTATTTTTTCTATCTTAAAGATAATTATTCCTAAAAGAAGCCTCAATATTTAAAGTACATCAATGAGAATAAAAAAGTTAATATATAAATAAATATGAAATAATTAAAAAATATTTTAAAAGATTCATCTCTGCAAAGCAAACATAATAATGTATTGTGGAATTTTTAGCGTATAAGCAAATAAAATTCATGACAAACTTTAGCATCAAGTGATGAAATTATGCTGCTGTAATATAATTTTAACATATGTGAATCATAGTTATATTAATTAAAGAAGAACGTGATTGGTTAAATATATATGATATATATTTAATACAGAGATACATAAACACACACACTTAAAAATATAAAATACACTCAAAAAACCAGCAATTGTTTATAGCTCAATGGCAAAGAACATTAGTCACACATTCAAGGCCATAGTTTTGATCCTCAGCATCAGCACCATTAAAATATTTTTTAAAAAGCCAAGGGTGATAATTAAAATATAAATAGAAAAAATAAAAATAATGATGAATTCAAAAGAAGGTAGAAAAGAATAAATAAATAAATGGTCCAAATATAAAACAAATATCAAAGCAGTAGAATTAAGCCTAATCCTTAAATACAAAAAAGTGAAGGAATCAACTTAAAAGGCAGATTTCTAAACTGACTAAAAGCACAACACTGTGCTAGTTAACTTTTAAATATAAGCATACACAGATAGGTTGACATAAAGGAATGGTATAGTACACTATTATAATGAAATAAATAAATTATAGTGACAATATCAAGTTATTTGACAAATGACATATTTCAAGTTAAAGAGTTTCACTAGTGATACAGAGGAATTTTAGAATAAGAAGACCAAATTATCAGGAAGAAATATCAATCCCAATGGAATAGAAAACAATACCATAGCTTCAAAATGCCTAATCAAAAATTGAGGGATTTAAAGTAGAAATTAACAAATCCAAGGTCAAGTTGAAAATTTGAAACATTTCTGTCTCAATAGTTGCCTAACATTAGTCAGCATGTTGCTTGGGATAAGACTTGTTGGTTTTCAGATTATTATTGTGAAAACAAGACTCACAGATGGAGTGATTCCAACAACCAGAAAGGCCCTTATTTGACCAGAGCCACAGCATCTGGTTCTCCTTTTTCATACTTAATGACAATGACTGAAAGATTTCCTAAGATGTTGCCTTCTCTTCATCATCTCACAGCCTAGAGTTTTCCTTTCATCTCATCTTCAATGTGGCTGGGTACTAGATGAGCATGAAACTTCTTGTACCTGTCCCTTTCAATACAAGCTGATATAATGCTTTTAAATGCTTCATGGATTCCATAGGTATCAATTTGTATTACAGTCTTTAAGCAATACCCATATTCAAATACATTTGAGATAATTTCTTATCTACTTTAGATTTCCTTAGAGGCTAATGTTGGAAATACCATAAGATTCTTTAAAACTCTTCTTTATCCATATGAAAATTGCCTGTAGAACTACACCTTAAATCTAGTGAAATGTTTACAGAGGGTTTCATATCTTGGACCAGATCTTTGCCCTCAGGACCTTTCTTGCTTTGACATTTTTTGTGGGTAGTGACTTGGAATAAGATTGCTTTATTTTAAAACCCAGCAAGTTTGGCTTCTATATTCTATATATATACATAAAAATTAAAGTCTCTAATAAATTTTATTGTATATTTTTATTTCATTATGTTTGTCTTTGTGTACTTTATCATGCACAGATAATATATATATATAAAATCATTCTTCTTGGAGATTTTATTGATTGATCTATCAGTTTATCACATACCATTTTTAAAATATTTTTTCATATTACCACAGGTAACATATTTTGCTAAATTTTTTACTATTTCATAATAAGATTCCTCTTTCTTCTACACATATATTTTTTCTTATTTTTCCCGACTCTCTCACTGAAATCTTGCCTGGGGTCTCTAAAGTTCTGTTCACTGTCTTAAAAAAAAACTTTTTAGCTTCTACCCTTTGCCTGGCCTGAAGCCAGTGCCATGGAACTTAGGTTTCTGTTATGGCAGTCCTCCAAATCCAGGTATCATATTTTACTTCAGTTATTATTGCTACATTACAAATTAGCTCTTAATTTCTCAACTTAAAATAATCATTTTACTTTGCTAGCAATTCTATGGCTTGGAAATGAGGAGAATTCAGCTAGATCATTATTGCATTAGCTCTCTCATGCAGCTGAAATTAAATGTCATCTGGTGCTACCACTATATGAAAACTCAGCTAGACTGGATGTATTAGATAACTCATTTACTCAGCTTACAGTTCATGGTGGTAACTCTTGGCTGGGATCTCAGTTTGAGCTATTATCCAAAACACCTACATATAATCTATTCAAAATTGTGATCTTTTGGTAGTATAAGTTCTTACATGGTAGCTGGCTTCCCTCTATGCCTGCAACCTAAGAGAATTATGTAGCAGCCACATAATCTTTTCTGATATCACTTTAGAAGTCATATAGAATCGTCATTACCATGATTTGTTTCTCAAAACAGTCACAAGCCTACTCAAATTAAAAAAAGAAAGCCCATAGGCCCTGAGTGTCTCCCAATGGTAGCAGCATCAAAATATTTATAGGCATGTTTGAAAGCTCTAAGATGATAGTTGCTCCATACCACAGGTAATTGCTTACCCATACACATGAAAAGTTAATAGAAGATACTAAGAGGGAGCTCAGGCCTTCTGAGTGCCTGATAACCTATAATTGGAGTAACCAAGGACAGAGTTTCAGAAACAATAATGCTGGTTCTCATGAGTTATCATGATGTGGCCCTCTATACCATTGGTTACCATCATTTGATTTCAACTGGAAAGATATCTGGAGAGATTTTCCTCCTGCAATGTTTGCTTTCCTGCCAAGACGGAGAACAGTTTTTGCTATTCAACCCATTTCCCATGGGACAGTTACCATTCCTTCTTCTTTTTCCTAGATGAGGGGCAGGCAGGAAGATGTGCTGTGGTCCTTGCTAAAATTCTATATGACTCTTCACATGATTCCCAGTTATGGTCTACTAATGTGTGAACAACCTCTGGAGTACATATTGTAAATATTGTTATAGTCACCATCAATTTTATTGAAGAAAATGACAGCCTCTGAGAAGAATGAAGGAAAACCTAGTGAGGGCTTAACTTATATGTAAAACAAGAGCATGGAATCTGAATTCAGCATCATGTGAGTACTCTCCTACTCATTAAATTCTTTAGAAACTTCCTTCCAATCATTATGATTATTACAGTGTAATCATGACTTACTAATCAATAAAGGCAATGTTTGTGCCCCGCCTTGCAACTTTCTGAGTCTTAGAGTAAATTCCCCTTCTTGGACTATTCCCTAAAGACCTTAAAAGAGCTTACTATAGGGATACTGTTACAACGATATGACATTTATACACAATAGAGTACTACTCAGCACTAAAAAATGACAAAATCATGGCATTTGCAGGGAAATGGATGGCACTAGAACAGATTAAGCTAAGTGAAGCTAGCCAATCCCTAAAAAACAAATGTCAATTGTCATCTTTGATATAAGGAGAGCAACTAGGAACAGAGCAGGGAGGAAGAGCATGAGAAGAAGATCACCATTAAACAGGGATGAGAGGTGGGAGGGAAAGGAAGAGAGATGGGAAATTGCATGGTAAAGGAAGGAGACCCTCATTGTTATACAAAATTACATATAAGAGGAAGTGAGGGGAAAGGGGGAAAAAAACAAGAGAGAGAAATTAATTATAGTAGATGGGGTAGAGAGAGAGGATGGGAGGGGAGGGGAGGGGAGGGGAGGGGGGGATAGTAGAGGATAGAAAAGGCAGCAGAATACAACATACACTAGTATGGCAGTATGTTAAAAAGTAGATGTGTAACCGATGTGATTCTGCAATATGTATATGGGGTAAAAATGGGAGTTCATAATCCGCTTGAATCAAATGTATGAAATATGATATGTCAAGAGCTTTGTAATGTTTTGAACAACTAATGATAAAAATTTTTTTAAAAAAGAATTACCACTTAGAAGGTATTAGAGGCTTTAAGATAAATTTAAGATAATATGTGGCAAGGAGCCCAGACAAAGGAATAAAAACATTTCAGAAAACTGGTAAGGATCAGCAGAAGAAGAGCTTGTGTAAAAACTATGGGTCTTTTGTGACCTACCCTATTTTTACTCAACCTAATGGATCTGATATGTTAGCACAATTCCTAGAAAAATTGAAGTGCGCTTGACAAAGATCCTGCAATAAGTTCTACCACAGCTGTTAAATTCACAAGACAAGGTCTTTAACCAACAATATTTTTTTCCTAGTGATATTTTGTTTGTTTTACTTTTGTAAGTCATACCTCTGTCTTTGATCTAGGAAAGAGTCTCTTCAGGATTGCTTTCTCTTGTGAATATCTTTAGAGGAATGCATCTTCAGTGTCATAAAGTAAGTCTCTAAGTTCTTTCTTTCTTTTTTTTTTTAAAGAGAGAGTGAGAGAGGAGAGAGAGAGAGAGAGAGAGAGAGAGAGAGAGAGAGAGAGAGAGAGATAATTTTTTGATATTTATTTTTTAGTTATCGGCAGACACAACATCTTTGTTTGTACATGGTGCTGAGAATCGAACCCGGGCCGCATGCATGCCAGGCAAGCACACTACCACTTGAGCCACATCCCCAGCCCTCTAAGTTATTTCTATATGGTAAGTCTGAGGATTTCATCCTATAGGATAGAAGAATCTGTATTGGATTTTCTTGCTTTACCAAACAATAAAATCACTGAATTTTCAAAATTTCTCAATCATTACTTTTCATTTCCTTGTTTGCTTATAATAATTTTGAAAAACAATGATAACAAGTATATAATGACCAAGATGCTTCCAAATTATGGTTGTCACAGATTCAACTAAAAAAAAAAATCCTGAGAGAGATTAAATAGCTCAAAAATCAAGCAAACTGTGCCATAGATTATCAAAAAGGAATATAAAATTTACAGAAACTTGACCCTGTAGAGAGTCTGAATCACCTGTAGAGAGTCTGAATCACCAAGACCTCAGAGTGCCACAGTTGTTGAGTGGGGCCTGAGTTAGTACTCCTAATGCTATTCCCATTCTTTTAGATACATACAGATTGAAGCTTCATCCTACTAGGGCTGCTTAAGGCTGGGGCATGAAGGAGAACTTGCTGAAGTTGTTTAAATGCCACGTTGGCCTCAGGTTCCTATTTTAGGACGTGAGTTCTTGCTATTTGAGCCTATTTTACTAGTTGATATAGGGAACAAGCTATTTCATCATACCCTTTCATCCATAGTCTACAAAATCCTTTTATGTTGAGGAATTCTCTCAACTGTTTTAGGGTTTGGGGTATTGGGAAGGAAGAAATGAATTTAATCCAATCTTCCCCTAACTTTTGAGTTTTCCTTAGTAAATAGTAGACCTAAGGGTCTTATAGAGGTTTGACAAAATTGGGCCTCAAAGTTAGTTCCCCCTCAGACTAGGAGAATTTTTATCCTTTTCTTATGAGGAAATTTAGTAAAGATGGGTTTTCTCCTGTAAGATTTACTTGGTTGGGGCACAGAGGAAAATGTCACCTATATATTGTATGACCTTAACTTGTGAATGAATGAATGGATAAGTCTTGTGCCAATAGTTAACCAAATAGATTGGTCAATAAACCCTGAGGCAAAACTGTACTTGTTAATTGGGTGAATTTGTCAGAGGGATCATCAAACACAAAACAAACAAAAAATATTGAGAATCTGGATGAAGGGGTATGTTAAAAAAAAACATATTTTTCCATTCTTTCACCTTCATTCTACAGATGACTTTACCTATGAGGTAAGTGTCTTGGAGAGAGAAAATTGTTAGGTCTTGTTTTGTAATCCAATCTTCCAGTCTGTCTTTTGATTGATGAGTTTAAGCTATTGAGAGTCAAGTTTATCATTGAGATACGATTTGTATTTCCATTTATTTGGGATTATTTTTCTGAGTTTTAATTTGGTTAGTTCCCTCTTTGATTATCTATTATTATTTTTTTAGTATAGTTTCTTCCTTTGCAGGGTTTTCACTTCTATTTTATTTTTATTTTTAATTTGTTCTAATTAGTTATATATAACTGTAGAATAAACTTTGACACATTATGCATACATGGAATATAATTTCTCATTCTTCTGGTTGTACATGATGTAAATCACAACAGTTACATAGTCATATATGTACATAGGGAAATAATGTCAGATTCATTCTACTATCTCTCTTACCCCATTCCCCCACTTCATTCTCCTCTACTTAATTCAAAGTAACTCTAATTTCCATAGCCCCCAACCCTTATTGGAAATTAGCATCCACATATCAGAAAAAAAAAAAATTAGACGTTTGGTTCTTTGGGATTAGTCTATTTTCCTTAGTATGATATTCTCCAGCTCCATCCACTTACATGCAAATGCCATAATTTAATTCTTCCTTAAGGCTGAGTAATATTACATAGTATATATATAACATATATTTTTATCCACTCAGCTATTTAAGGTTTCATAGTTTAGCTATTGTGAGTTGAGCTGCTATAAACATTGATGCAGCTAAATACAATTGATCAACAAATTATGAAAAATGTTCAGCATCTCTAGTACTTAGAGAAATGCAAATCAAAATCTCACTCTGGTCAGAATGGAAATCATCAAGAATACAAACAACAATAAATGTTGTTGGGGATGTGTGGAAAAAAGTGCATTCATACATGGCTGGTGGGATTATGGAAACAATTATGCAATAATTATGGAAAGTGATATGGAGATTCCTAAGAAAACTTGGAATAGAACCACCATTTGACCCAGCTTTTCCATTCCTCGTTTTATACCCAAAGAATTTAAACTCACTTTTCTTTTCTTTTTTTTCCTTCATGGAATGTTTTGCTGAGCATGTTTGGTAGTGCAAGCTTTTTGTTGTAAATTTTTGTTGTAAATTAGTTGTAAATTCTTTTAACTTTTGTTTATCATAGAAAGTTTTTATTTCATTTTGAATTCTGGAGATTAATTTTGCTGGTATAAAATTCTTGGCATTCATTTTTATTCAGAGCTTGGTACCTGTCATTAGAGGACCTGCTAGCTTTGAGGGTTTGCATTGAAAAATCAGCTGAGATCTGAATTACTATCTCCCTATATGTAATCTGATAACCTTTCTCTTGCAGCCTTGAGAATTCTATCTTTATTCTGTATGCTAGGCATTTTCATTATAATATGCCTTGGTGTGGGTCTGCTGTAATTTTGTACATTTGGGGGTCATGTAAGACACTTTTGTTTGATTTTCCATTTCATTTTTCAGGCTTGGGAAATTTTATGATATTATTTTATTGAAAAGATTGTACATTCCTTTGGTTTGTATCTCTGCACCTTCCTTTATCCTGATAAATCTTAAATTGGGTCTTTTCATAGTATCCCATAATTCTGGTAAGTTTCATTCATGGTTTCTTACCATCTTCTCTGTGCAGTCAACTTTATTTTCAATGTTATGTATTTTGTCTTCATTGCCTGAGATTCTGTCTTCCAAGTGGTCTAGTTTGTTGCTGATACTTCCCATTAAAATTTTAATTTGGTTTACTGATTCCTTCATTTTGAGAATTACTGCTTGATTTTTTTTCATACCTCTCTTTATTGAAATGACCTTTAACCTCCTGAAATTTATCTCTGATTTCACTCCTTACATCATCTTTTATGTCATGAGTCAGTTTTTAAATTTTGTTTTAGTTATCAATGATCCTTTATTTTATTTATTTGTATGAGGTGCTAAGAATAAAACCCAGGGCCTCACACATGCTAGACAAGTGCTCCACTACTTAGCCACAATCCCAGCCTGTAAATCAGTTTAACTATCTAAATTCTGAACTCCTTTTTTGATATTTACTCTACTGTGTTGCAGTGGATCTTGGATTGTTTGGGACACATTGTTCCCTTGTTTTTTTCATGTTGTTTGTGTGTCTTCCCATCTAGCAGTGTGGACCTGAGGTAGTACAGTTTCTACCCTTTAGACTTAAAGTGTCCCTGAAGGTTTCCAATATCTCACCTTAAAGGAGGAGATTAATGTTCACTACACCCAGTGCATTCAATATGCAGCCTTAAAACAAATAGATTCTAATAAGACATCAGGTTCTTCTTTCCCAGGTGGTCCTGAGTGCTGAACATTGGGACATGTTTGTCAATCATGGGAAGCTACTCTGTGCTGGGCAGATCAAGACCATGCACATATCATACCACTCACATGAACCACATAAATAAGCAGCAGTTTCCATCCTCATAACCAATAAAGTGAATTTCAAGCCAAAATTAGCCATAAAGGACAAAGAAGAACATTTAATACTTCTTAAAGTGATTATATATCAACAAGACATAATAAATATTTATCCCCCAAACAATGGATTATTTATGTACATCAAACAACCCCTTTTCAACTTCAAGAATCAAACAGACCACAACATAATAATACTGGGTGACTTTAACACACTGCTGTCATTACTGGATAGATCTTCCAAACAAAACTAAACAAATAAAACTATAGAACTCAATAATACAATCAATAATTTGACTTAACAAACACTTAAAATATTTCATTCATCAACAAGTGAATTTTCTTCTCAATAGCACATTGATCTTCTCTAATATAGATCATATCTATACCACAAAGCAACTCTTAGCAAATCCAAAAAAAAAAGATACTACATTGCATTCTGTGAGATCATAATGAAATAAAATTGGAAATCAATGATAAAATTAAAAATAGTGGCTACTCCAAGAGCAGATAAAATAAGGGATGAAATTATAAAAAAAATTACTTACAGGTAAATAAGAACACTGAAAGAACATATCAAAATCTTCAGACACTATGAAGGCAGTGCTAAGAGAAAAGTTTATTGTATTGAACTCATTCATTTAAAGTATAGAAAGTCAATTACTAAATGATCTAACTTTATATCTCAAAGCCCTATAAAAAGAGTGAATTAACACCAAAAGCAGTAGAACACTGAAAATAATTAAAATTAGAGCTGAAATCAATAAAATTCAAACAAACAGACAAAAAATCCCAAAACGTAGACAAAAGAAAAAATTGGTTCTTCTAAAAGAATAAATAAAATTGATAAATTATTAGCCATACTAATGAAGAAAAACAGAAACATTCAAATTACTATAATATGTGATGAAGAAGGAAATATCCCAACAAACATGTCTGAAACACAGAAGATAATCAGAAACTGTTCTGAAAATTTATACTCCAACAAAATAAAAAATCTTGAAGACATTGACAAATTTCTAAAGACATATGACCTACCCAAATAAAGTCAAGAGGATATACACAATTTAAACAAATCAATTTCAAGCAATGAAATAGAAGATGCCAACAAAAGGCAACCAAGAAAAGGTCAGGACCAGACATTCTCAGGTGAGCTTTACAAGATATTCAAAGAAGAATTAAGACAAATGCTCCTCAAATTATTTCAAGAAAGAGAAAAGAAATGAATCCTTCCCAAATCATTCTATGAGGCCAGTATCACCCAGGTACCAAAACCAGATAAAGACACATCAAGAAAACAAAACTTCAGACCAACATCTCTATGAATATAGATGCAAATATTCTCAGTAAAATTCTGGCAAATCACAAATAAAAGTACATTTTAAATATAGTGCACCACCATCAATTCAGACTCATCCCAGGGATGCAAGGTTGGTTTAACATACAGAAATAAATTAGTGTAATTTATCATATTATAGACTCAAAGACAAGCATCATATTATAATCTCAATAGATGCAATAAAAGCATTTGACAAAATTCAGCATCCATTTATGCTCAAAACGCTAAAAAATCTTGGGATAGTAGGAGCATACCGCAACATTGCAAAAGCTATCTATGATAAAATGAAGGCTAAAATCATTACAAATGGAAAAAAATATTGATAGCATTTCCCCTAAAAACTGGAACAAGGCAGGATGCCCTTTATTACTATGTCTATTTAACATAGTCCTGCAGAGTCTACCTAGAGCAATTAGACAGATGAAAGGAATTAAAGGGATACACAGAACTCAATCTATGACTATTCACCAACACATGATTCTATATTTAAAAGATCCAAAAAAAAAAGCCAACCAGAAAACTTCTAGAACTAATAAATGAATTAGCAGAATATAAAATAACACCCGAAATCAAATGTATTTCTATACATCAGTGATGAATCCAATGAAAGAGAAATTAGGAAAACTACCCCATTACCAAAAGCCTTGAGAATGTAAAATGCTTAGGAATCAATCTAACAAAAGAGTGGGAAGACTTCTGCAATGGAAACTACACAACACTAAAGAAAAAAAAAATTGAAGAATACCTTAGAAGATGAGAGATATTTAATCTCTCATGTTCTTGGATAGGCAGAATTAATAATGTCAAAATGGCTGTCTGACAAAAAGCATTATACAGATTTAATCCAATAGAAGAGGCAATCATGAAATTCATTTTAAAAAACATCCAGAATAAACCAAGCAAACCTTAATAAGAAAAGTGAAGCCGGAAGCATCACAATAACAGACTCTAAACTATACTACAGAGACATCATAACAAAAATTCCATGGTATTGGCACCAAAACAGACAAGTAGACCAATGGTGCAGAATAGAAGACACAGACAAACCCATACAAATACAGTTATCTCATAATGGACAAAGGTGCCAAAAACATTTACTGGAGAAAAGATAGCCAACAAATTGTGCTGAGTAAAGTGGAAAACCACATGTAACAAAATTAAATTAAACCTCTATCTCTCACCCTGCAGGAAACTCAACTAAACTAAAGCACTAGAACAGAGACCCTGTGCCAGATAGAAGAAAAAAGTAGGAGTCACAAGTTGGACCCCAGCCTCTGGCATGGGACCACCTCTTCTAACCAGCAGACTACTGAGGGAGGGCAGGCCCAGGGCCCAGATCTTCCCACAGTGTTCTGCATGGTACCCAGGCTCACAGTAGGTCCTGGACCATCCTGCCATCAGCAGACACCACTTCTGGAATGGAATAACCCTTTTTGACCAGCAGACTACTGCTGGAGTTCAGGCCCAAACCAGATCTTCCTAACCAGTTTGCATGGGACCTAGGTCTAGGATCCACGCTGCAAGAAAACAAGACACACAGACAATATGAAAAAAAAAACAAGGAAGGAAAGTGCCTCCAAACAAACCAGAATATTACAATAACAGAACCCATGAACAGTGAAGTTGATGAATTGTCAGAGAAGGAGTTCAAAAGGTAAAATTAAATAATTAAAATAATCTATGAATTAAAGAATGACCTAAATGAGCAAATACAGGAAAATATTGATCACTCCAACAAATACAGGTAGCAAGAGATTACTTCAGGAAAGAAGTAAAGTCAGGAAAAAAAGTCAGAAATTCTTGAAATAAAGGATACAGTAAACCAAATAAAAATCTCAATAGAAAGCATAACTAACACACTAGATCACTTAGAAAAAAAAGTCAGATAATGAAGACAAAGTATGCAATCTGGAAAATAAAGTTGATCCCACAGTGAAGATATTTAGAAAACATGAAGAGAACACCCATGAATCATGGGACATCATCAAAAGACCAAATGTAAGAGTTATTGGGATAGAGGAAGATACAGATTTTCAAACCAAAGGAATGCACAATCTCTTCAATGAGATAATATCAGAAAATTTCCCAAGCATAAAGAATGAATTGGAAAATCAAATACCAGAGGCTTACAGAAAATCAAATCACAACAGATCTAAGCCAAGGCACATTATAATGAAATGCCTAGCATACAGAATAAAGATAGAATCATAAAAGCTGCAAGAGAGAGAAATCAGATCACATATAGGGGGAGATCAATTCGTATCTCAGCAATTTTTTCAACCCAAGCCTTCAAAGCCAGGAGACTATGGAACAATATATACCAAGTTCTGAAAGAAAAATGAATGCCAACCAAGAATCTTATATCCAGCAAAACTAAGCTTTAGATTTGATGATGAAATGAAAACCTTCTACAATAAACAAAAGTTAAAAGAATTTACAACTAGAAAGCTTGCATTACAGAACATCCTCAGGAAAATATTCCATGAATAGGAAATAAAAAAACGAGGATAAAAATGAGCAGAGGGAAATGTTACACTAAAGAAAAACCTAATCAGGAAAGAAAGCAATTCATGTTAAATACCAAAAATGAACAAAAAGTGGCTATGAATACAAATTGTGTCTCAATAATATTTCTGAATGTTAATAGCTTAAACTCACCAATCAAAAGTCATAGATTAGAAGATTGGATCAAAAAAAAAAGGACTCCAAAAATGCTGCCTCCAAGAGACTCATTTCATAGGAAAAGACAACCACAGACTGAAGGTGAAGAGTTGGGAAAAATTATATAATTCACATGGACTGTGGAAGCAAGCAGGAGTTTCCATCCTCTTGTCAATAAAGTTGACTTCAAGATAAAGTTAATCAAAAGGGTTAGAGAAAGACACTACATACTGCTCAAGGGAACTATACACTAATAAGACTTTACAACTTTAAATATAGATGCTCCAAACCTTGGAGCATCTATGTTCATCAAATAGACCACAACACAATAATTTGGGGAAAATTTAACACACCTCTTTCAACAGTTGATTGATCTTCCAAACAAAAGCTGAACAAAGGAACTCTAGAACTCAAAAATACAATCAGTGACTTAGACTTAACTGGCATATATATAATATTCCATCCTTCAACAAGCAAGTACACTTTCTTCTCAGCAGCACATGGTTCCTTCTATAAAATACGCCATATACTATTTCACAAAGCAACTCTTAGCAAATATAAAAAAAGTAGACATACTACCTGCATTCTATCAGACCATAATGGAATAAAATTAGAAATCAATGATAAAATAAGAAATAAAAGCTACTTCAACACCTGGAGACTAAATAATATACTATTGAATGAACAATGGGTTGCAGAAGACATCAAGAAGGAGATTAAAAAAAAAAAAACTTAGAGGTGAATGAGAATGCAGATACAACATATCAAAATCTCTGGGACACTAAGGAGGCAGTTCTAAGAGAAAAGTTCACTGTATGGCCATTCTTTAAAAGAAGAAAAACACAACTAATAAATGACTCAACATCACATCTCAAGCCCCAGAAAAAGAAAAACAAATCAGCACTCAAAGCAGCAGAAGACAGGAAATAATTTTAAAAAGAGCTGAAATAAAATCAATAAAATTGAAACAAAAGAAACAATTGAAAAAATTGACAGAACAAAAAGTTGGTTATTTGAAAAAACAAATAAAATTGACAGACCCATATCCATGTTAACAAAGAAAAGGAGAGGTACAACTCAAATTATGAAAATCTGTGATGAATAAAAGAAATATTTTAACAGACATTACAGAAACACAGAAAATAATTACAAATTATTTTGAAAACTTGAACTATTCCAATAAAATAGAAAATATCAAAGGCATCAATAAATTTCTAGAGTCATGTGATATGCCCAAATTGAATCAGGATGAGATATACAATTAAAGCAGATCAATTTCAAGCAACAAAATAGAAAATGTCACCAGAAACCTACCAACCAAAAAAAGCCCAGGACTGGATGGATACACAGACAACTTTTGCAAGACCTTTAAGGAAAAACTAATACCAATACTCTTCAATTTATTTCAGGAAATAGAAAAAGAGGGACCACTTCCAAACTCACTCTATGAAGCCAGTATCACCCTGATTCCAAAACCAGGCAAAGACATATCAAACAACAACAACAACAACAACAAAAATAAATAAATATATAAAAAAACAACTTTAGACAAATATCTCTAAATATCATAGATGCAAAAATTCTCAATAAAATCCTGGCAAATCAAATACAAAAACATATCAAAAAGATTGTGCACCACAATCAAGTGGGATTCAGACCAGGGATGCAAGGGTGGTTCAACAGACAGGAATCAATAAATTTAATACATCACATCAATAGACTTAAAGATAAGAATTATATGATCATCTAAACATATGCAGAAAAAGCATTTGACAAAATAAAGCACTCCTTCATGTTCAGAACACTAGAAAAATTTAGGATAACTAGAACTTATCTCAGCATTATAAAGGCTATCTATGCTAAGTCCCAGGCCAACATCATTTTAAATGGAGAAAAATTGAAGGCATTCTCTCTAAAATCTGGAACAACACAGGAATGCCCTCTTTCACCATTTCTATTTAACATAGTTATTGAAACACTGGCCAGAGCAATTAGACAGATGAAAGAAATTAAAGGGATACACTTAGAAAAAAACTCAAATTAATGCTATTTGTGCAGGATATAAAATCAACACCCATAATTCAAAGACATTTCTGTACATTAGAGAAAAATCCTCAGAAATGGAAGTGAGGAAAAAAAAGAAATAAAGAATTGGAAATCAACTTAACAGAAGAAGTGAAAGATCTATACAATGAAAACTATAAAACCCTAAAGAAATACATCAAATAAGACCTTAAAAGATGGAAAGATTTACCTTGATCTTCAATGGGAAGAATTAATATTATCAAAATGACCATACTTCCAAAAGCACTATATGGATTTAGTGCAATTCCAATAAAAATTCCAATGGCATTCTCATAGAAATAGAAAAAGCAATTATGAAATTCATCTGGAAAAATAAGAGACCCAGAATAGCTAAAGCAATCCTTAGCAGAAAGAGTGAAGTAGGTGGCATCATTATACTAGACCTTAAACTGTACTAAAGAGCAATACTAACAAAAACAGCATGGTATTGGTACCAAAACAAACTGGTAGACCAATGGTACAGAATAGAGAAAACACAGACTAACCCACAAAATTACAATTATCTTATATTAGACAAAAGTGCCCAAAACATGCATTGGAGAAAAGATAGCCTCTTCAACAAATGATCCTGGGAAAACTGGAAATCCATATGCAACAAACTGAAATTAAACCCATTTGTCTCACCATGCACAAAACTCAACTCAAAATGGATCAAGAACCTAGGAGTAAAACCAGAGGCCCTGAGAAAAAAAGTAGGCCCTAATCTTCATCATGTGGGATTAGCCCCCAATTTCCTTAATAAGACTCCCATAGCATAAGAATTAAAATCAAGAATCAATAAATGGGATGGATTCAAATTAAAAAGTTTCTTCTCAGAAAAAAAAAAATCTGTGAGGTAAATAGAGAGCCTACATATTAGGAGCAAATTTTTACCCCTCAAATATCAGACAGAGCACTAATCTCTAGTGTATATAAAGAATTCAAGAAGCTAAACACCAAAACAAACAAACAAACAAACAAAAAACTAATCAATAAATGGGCACAGACCTGAACTGAACAGAGACTTCTTAGAAGATGATATACAATCACTTAAAAAATACATTTAAAAATGTTCATCATTGCTAGCAATTATAGAAATGCAAAACAAAACTACACTAAGATTTCATTTCACTCCAATCAGAATGGCAGCTATTATGATTATAAACAACAATAAGTGTTGGTGAGGATGTGGGGGAAAAGGTACACTCATACACCACTTGTGGGACTGAAAATTGGTACAGCCAACATGGAAAGGGGTATGGATATTCTTTGGAAAATTGGGAATGGACCTCCATTTTACCCAGCTATCCCTCTCCTCAGTCTATACCCAAAGTACTTAAAATCAGCATACTAAAAGGACCCAGCCACATCAATATTTATAGCAGCACAATTTACAATAGCTAAATTGTAGAACCAACCAAGATGCCCTTCAGTAGACGAATGGATTAAAAAATGTGGCATTTATACACAATGGAATATTACTCAGCAAATAAAAGAGAATAAAGTCACGACATTTGCAGGTAAATGTATGAAGTTGGAGGAGATAATGCTAAGTGAAGTTATCCAATCCCCCCAAAAGACAAATGTCAAATGTTTTCTCTGATATAAGGAGACTGATTCAAAGTGGGGTAGGGAGGGGGAGCATGGGAGAAATAGAGAAACTGTAGATAGGGCAGAGGGGTGAAAGCGTAAGGAGACAGCATGGGGTTAGAAATGATGGTGAAATGTGATGGCCATCATTATCCAGAGTAAATGTATTAAGAAACAAATTGGTGTGAATATACTTTGTGTACAACCAGAGATATGAAAAATTGTGTTCTATATATCTAATATGAATTGTAATACATTCTGCTGTCATATATAAATTTTTAAAAAATTATTTTAAAAAAAGAAAAAAAGTAAGCCCAAATAATCACCATGTTGGCTTAGGAATTGACTTTCTTAATAAGACTCCTAATGCACAAGAAGTAAAATCAAGAATCCAAGGATGGATTCATACTAAAAATCCTCTTCTCAGGAATGAAAAGAATCAACAATGTGAAAAAGAGAGCCTATTGAATGGAAGAATATCTTTAACACATGCACATTAGGTAAAGCATAAATCTCTAAGATATATAAAAACTGAACACCAAAAAAAAAAAAAAAACAAATAAACCAATTAATAAATGGACTCAGGAACTGAACAGATACTTACTTCACAGCAGAAATACAATCATAACAAATATATGAAAAAAAGTTCAACATCTCTAGTATTTAGAAAAATGCAAAACAAAACTACTCTAAGATTCCATGTCACTCCAGTCAGAATGGCCTTTATCAAGAAATGCAACAATATATGTTGGCAAAAATGGGAGGAAAAATATGCACTCATACATTTCTAGTGAGAGTGCAAATTGGTACAATGGAAATTGGTACTATGGAAACAGTATTAATATTCCTCTGAAATCTTGAAATGGAACCACCATTTAACCAAGCTATGACACTCCTTGGTTTATACCCCAAGGCATTAAAAATCAGCAAACTGTAGTGTCACAGCCACACAAATGTTTATAACAGCTCAATTCACAATAGCCAAACTATGGAACCCAACTTAGATGCCCTTCAACAGATGAATGGGTAAAAAAAAAATGTTGTAAATATACAAAATGTGATGTTACTCAGTCTTAAAAAAGAATAAAATTTTGGCATTTTCAGGTAAGTGGATGGAGCTGGAGAATGTCATGCTAACTGAAATAAGCCAATCCCAAAGAACCAAGGCCAAAGTTTTTCTCTGATATGCAGATGCTAATTCATAATAAGGTAGGAGCTAGGGAAAAATCGAGGTAGTTTGGATTAGGTAAAGGGGAGGAAAAGAGGGGAGTGGGTATGAGTGTAGGAAAGATAGTAGAATGAATTAGATATTGTTACCCTATGTACATATATGATTAGTACCAGTGTGATTTTTTACATTATGTACAACAAGAAGAATGAGAAGTTATACTCCATTTATTTATGATGTGTCAAAATGAATTCTTCTGTCATATATAACTAATTAGGACATTTTAAAAAGCATATTTAATTTTAAAAATGCGTATTTTTAGTCTAAAACTGTGAACAAGTTAGTATTCAGGAATCTGGTTTATCAAGGTATAAGGAGGGGAACCACTGGATATATGGAAATGACTAGCTCATTTATCCTTCTGAGGTCCTGTTCTAGTCTCCATTTCTAATTGGGTTTGGTGCACCATAACATGGACAGTATTACATGGACTATTACAAGGTCTTAAGAGGCCTTGTATCTTTAAGTTATCTATTATTTCTCATAATCCTTTTTTAGTGTCTGGTCTTAGGAGATTTTTTGTTGTTGTTTTGGTAGGGAAACGAGGTTGAATTTTTTAAATGGGTCTGGACAGAAGTAGCTTCTATTGTTCATCCTATTTTTCTCTGTATAATCCAGACTTCTGGGTTAATCTCTGTTTCTGTTAGAGGCAGACAAAATATATGTTCTGGTGTCATAAGGAATGTAATGCCTAGGCTGGCCAAGATATCCATTCCCATAAGGGGTGTGGTCCTTTCTGGCATTATCAAAAAAAAAACATGTAAGAAGAGGAGAGTTTTCTAAGAACAGCTGAGAGGTTGGGATAAGAACCTAGTCATAGGCTTTCCTGATACATCTCTTAGAGTCATACTGTGAGAGAAGGGGAGGACAGAAATATGACTCCAATGTTAAAGAGGAAATTGATCTCCCTTCCCTCAATTGTTAAGAACACCTAGTGCTCCTGTGTGGAGATAACAGTCCTATTTGTTGGAAACAAAAAGTATAACCCAGAGCCACTCTGTTCTGTTTTTGTTAGACCATTTCAAGTGAGAGATTGGGCAATCCAACCTCCAGTGATCATCTTCATATATAGGACAGGGTGATGGTGGCTTCTGTTGCTCTTGGGGGCAGTCCTTCTTCTAATGTCCCACTTAGTCATAGATGTACAGGCTGAGGTGGGAATATTAAGATTCTAGAGACCTTCTTCTTTGAAATTATTTTCAGAGTTGCTACCAGGATAGCTGTTTCTTTTTTGTTCCCTCTCACTCTCTCTCTCAATTCTTCCTGGTCCAAATTGCCTATGACCAATGTGGTAATTTGTAAGGGACTATCTAGAGTACTGGATGGTTCTGCAGCTGACTTTTGTAATTGTCTCCCTAATGAAAGAAGATGATTGAGTTATAAATTTTTCTTTTAAAATAAGTTGACCTACTACATACTCTGAAGTCATTGAAGTATGTTTAATTAGTGCTTCCCTTAGTCTTTCTAAAAGGGTTGAGGGAGTTTCTTTATCCCCCACTACTACCAAAGACAACTTAGAATAATTTAGAGTTTTAGGAGGATTTCTCCTTAACCCTTCTAGTATGCAAAGTTTTTGTTGTCATTGTTGTTTGTGTGAGTGTATGTGTGTATGTTTGTATATATGAGTGTGTTTCATTCCTCCATTTGGCTATCTGCATCTCATTTTGAATCCTCCCTGGGAATTGATTGTCACCCTGTTTGGTAGGTTTCTTCAGAGCCTAATTAATTTGGAAGATATAGGTCTTCTGAGTCTTGTATTTCATAAATGTTTTAGTTTCCTGAAAAGCAGCCTGGTTTTCAGTTTTAGAAAGCATTTCATTTAGTAATGATATTATATCCTTCCAAATTAAGTCAAAAGTTTTGATTAGGCCCTGAAATACCTCTATACATTATCAGGATCATCTGAGAATCTTATTAAGTCAGTTCTGATTTATAACATGTCTTGTGGGGAGAAAGAAAATTGCACCTTAGTGGGTTGCTTGGACATCCTCCTATGGCTTGTAGGGGTAGAAGGGAGGATTGAGTGAGGTTCACCTGGCTTTATGTTCCCCCTAGGTATTGGGGCTCTGTTATGAGGCCTGAATAGGCAGGCATAAAGGCCTAGGAGGCTTTTCATATTTAATTCTTTTCTAAGTGGAATTGCTTTCTTGGGGCCTGCTAATGCTGCCAGGAGTGTGGTATCTATCTTACATTGGCTACACAATTTTGAACTGTCTGTTAAGGCCAAAATGCTTGCATATAAGGCACCTCTGACCACTTTTCTTCCATTTTACAAAATAAGTCTAGCTGCAAAATGGTATTACGGTTTATGCTTCCCTCAGGGGACCATTTTTTTCTAGCCTCTAACTGGTATTCAGGCCAAGTTTCAATACAGAAAAATATTTGGTGCTTCTGCTTCAGGGTTTGAGAATCAAAGAAGTCTTATTTCAAAATGCATCTTAATGAAGTACTTGTGCCAGATGGAGTATTATCCATTTGAAAGATAAAAGGGGAAGGAGGCATCCCTTGGCATCCCTCAATATCTGAACTTGATTCAGGCATCCTTCAATCTTCTGTAGACCTCAAAGTTGTTAGTCACCATCCTTTGAGGTCTGCTGAGGACTTTTGAGCTGGTCAGCTTTGCTTCTTCTTACCGACACATAACTCAGTGTTTCCACTAAATTTTATTCATCTCTTGTGATCCTCAAGAAATTAGTTTCCACATATTGGAAGCTTGACTTGGGTGAGATGGATTTAGTCATTCCTTACCAACACATTACCCCAAATCCCCCCTTTTTTAATGTGTGTCTTTTCCCACTTAAATGGAAAAACCATGATTTCTCTTTACTATATTTATCACCATGTATAGAAGTACTGTTGACAGGGTTTAGCATCCCAGAGGAGACAGGCTAATAGCCTTCTAAGCTATTGTATTAAGGGAAAGGCCCCAAAGTCTTGTTCTGCTTGTATAAATGAATCTAATTTATAGAGCCAGGGATGGTATCCCCACTATAACTCACCCCAAATTTAAGACCCAAAAGGATAAGTAATAAATAATGAACTGTTTTCCTTATTTTAACTTATTGGGTAGGGGGTTGATGGATAAAATGTCTTAGAGCAATTAAAATGATGAGAGCCATGAGAGTTTTTCCTAGGGAAACTGGCAGAGTTAGAAACCTAGGGAACCACTGTTCTTAGGAGGATAAGAATATATTTCCCTATAGTCTGATAAAATATAAACTGGCAAAACTGAAGGACATGGTATGAAACTGACGTCCATTTTTCCTGGCAAATGGAAAAGCTGAAAAGCATATAGAGGAAAAGAAATAGGCAACTCATTCACACAATGGTAGATTGATGGATAAGGCTCTGCTTTGTTGTGATCAGATCACATTATAAAGTTACTTCAGCCTGTGATCCTAGAAGCCATCCAAGTGAGGCCCTCCTTCTACCATTGGGCAAAGAGGACATGAAAATAAATTAAAGTGGAGATAGAGCTACTATGTATGATCAATTGATATTTGGCCATATCTAGAGACCTTGCATTTGTACTGAGGAGAAATTACAGCCAAAAACTCAGGGTACTTCTAAGAGAAACCTTAGTTTGTCAGTTGAATGGATTGGTGTGATAGGAAGCTGAAGCAAAGTTAAGCCAGTCTTCTCTCTGCAAAAGGCAAAGAGGGATTATTGATAAATATTATTCCAGCAAAGCCTTTCCCCTGAATCTTGAGTCCAGCATGAAACCAAAGTTTGGAGATGAGGCTGGATTTCTCCACGTCTGTTGGTAATTGGAGTTTTGCTAGCTGAAGATCTCTGCTTCTGTGATACCCCACTGTAGTGTTAGCAGCTACACAGAATGGAGATATCTTCCGGCATCAGCCCCAAATGTTGCAGCTGGTAAAACCAGATTTTTTTCCTCTAATGTGTTGCAGCTTTTGGTGTTTCAGGAAACCCTAGTAGATTGCTGCCAATTTCTTTTGTGCTCTTGTTTCATACATTTGAAGAATAATATACAGAGAAAATAACAAAAGGAAAGAATAAACAAAGTAGGATTTCTTTAAGTAAGAAGAGAAATGACAGAGCCCTCACAATGTGGAAGAGGACAGGGAAGCAAGCAATCTAGGTGTATTTTGGTATGTTAGAGTTTCCATGGGTTTGGGGCATGAGCATAGATCAAAATTTATGTAAATCAGGCACTGAAAAAAATATCAGGGCTACTGTCTTTGCTAATCTTTCTAATAACTTCCATTCAGATTCATCCTTACTTTCCATTTCCCCTCCTCTGGGACAAAAGTGTTGGCTGGAGTGTTTCCACAGGTAAGCCTCATGGTATTTTACATTTGAAAAAGACTTTAATGTTGCAAAATAATATTTTTACTTGTTAGCCTTGGGGTGTGGTCTCTGTCTTTAAATGGGGCTCCATTATCCTGCCTGCCTGGCTATTCTAGTCTTTCATTCCATTCCCATTCAAAACTTCCCAATCAGTTCCAAATGTCACAGGATTAAGAGTACAGTCCCACATATCTGTCCTCATTTCAAACACTAAGCATTCATAGTGTGTCCATGCTACCCAAACTTCTGTCTAACCTAGATAAGTGTTTCCTACATCCCCCCTCAGATTTGAAAATTTACTAGAACTTCAATTCAGAGAACTCAGGGAAACACATTTACCTGTTTATAAAATAAGAATCTAAGGAACAGCCAAATGGAGGAGCTTAGAGATGGAGTATTAGCTTTTGGGTTTTTTGAAGGCATGCCACCTACCTAGAACCTCTATGTCTTCAGCAGCCCAGAAGCTCTATGAATCTTATGGGTTAGGGTTTATAAGGAGGTTTTATTACATAGGAATGGTTGATTAAATCATTAATTATTTGGTGGTTTGACTTAATCTTCAGCTTTTCTTGCCCCTCCCCTAGGACTAGGGCTGGAGCTACAATTCTCCAAACCATTCTTTGGTCTCTGTGTTGACTAGACTCATTCTGAAGACATCTGTGCCCCTCACCCACTTGCCTAGCAAAGAGTCACCTCATTAACATGCAAAAGACATTCTTATCACTTTGGAGATTCATAGGGTTTTAAGAGATATGTGTCAGGAATTGGGAACAAAGAACAGATACATATTGTTTTAGTCAGCTATTTTGCTGCTGTGACTAAAGGACCCAACCAGCACAAATTTATGATAAAAAAGGGAAAAATTTATTTAAAGGTTCATGGTTTCAGAAGTCTTAGTACATAGAAGGCATGTTCCATTCCTTGGGGATCAAGGTGAGGCAGGACATCATGAAAAAGGAGTGTGACAAAGGGAACCAGCTCACATGAAGATCAGAAAGCAGAGGAAGAGACTCCACTCTCCAGATAAAAAGTAAAAACCCCAAAGTCATGCCCCCAATTTTTACCTCATCCAGATGTTACCGCTGTTGATCAGTGATGAGTCCTTGCTTCCCCAATGTTGAAGAATAACACCAGAGAAACACGCAGAGGCAAGGTCAGAGTGAAAAGTAGAGGCTTTTCACTTTTTTTAAAGGACAGCAGAAAGGACCTCCCAGAGGAAGAAGGGAACCCAAAAGGTGGAATCCGTGGAAGTGCGGTTGTCTCCCTATTTTAGAGTTCCTTCAGTGATGGGATGTAGGTGGGAAGGCCTGAAGGATGGGGCACATGTGGGCCAAAGAAGTAATCTGGGCAGGAAGGACTTTTGAGTCAGCATCTTCAAGTTTGCTGGGAGCTGTCTCATTAACACTTCTTTGGGATGGTCTCTGGGCCTTGGGCTTTTCCCGGACTTCATTAACATTCCAAGAGTTGTTTTGCTTTTCCCGGAATTCATTCTCAACATGACCTCCATTTTGGATCTTACTCGATTTTAGACCCGATTTACCTAACTACATTGACTACCTAACTTTAAATCTGGCTTCATTCCCCCCTCTAATTTTGGGAACTCCTTACTACTGTAAGGAAAGGGGGCGAAGATCATTCTGACTTCTTCAAGCTGAAATGGGACAATGTTGGGCAAGCAGTTTGGAGTCCACTTTTAAAAATCAGATCTATCGAGTGGTCCATGATAGAAGTCTGCTTGAGAAGTATAGGCTGGAGGGCCATTTGAGTGGATGGGTGGTCTATAAGAGAAACACGAATTCATTAGTACTGGAACCAGATTGATTCCACAATAAATGCCACAGCACAGGAATATGGCAATGAGTATGATGCCAAAGACAGAGACTAACAATGTTTTCCACCAGGAAGTACCAGAGAACCAGAAGCTAAGATATTGGTCCCATGACAAGGTTGGCAAGGACATGGCTTCTATCTGAGCATGTAAAACCCTTTTACTAGTATGACCTCTGTGTCTAATAGAGAAACCTTTAATTTTGTTACTTAGGGCTGGATAATCATACTAGCAAACACCAAGCCTACCTGTGTAGGTTAGAAATAGCTGTAGGCCTTAAACTAAAAACTACTCTGGCAGTAGTTTTGATAGATAACTACCTTTTGATAGTTATCAGGCTTTCCTGCCTAAGAATCTCTTTTGTAGCCTCCAGTTTACTTATTCTTAGAAGTTATATTTAACTATTATTATTATTTAAAATGCACAGGAATAGCTGTGTTTTGGCTTTAGCTGTCTTTGCTAAGTGTTTAAGATGAAGCAAGCCAGACTGACTTTTGTTTCTATCTATTGTTAACAGGCAGCTGAGTTTCCATGGGAGTCCTGGGGGAACTTTACAGCAGCTCCTCAGTTCCGCTAGTGCCATATGCGCTAGGATGGGTCCAGGCCGTGCTTGACCATGTGGCTTCCCTTGGAAGCATCAGGAATGTCTCCCTTCTCTGATGACCCTCCTCTTCATAGCAAATGCACTGATTGGCTTTCTGTTCTCCAGTGGTCTCATTAATCTCCCTGATCAGGAGATTATGTGGCCCAGAGTTGCAAAGATCTTTAGAGAATTCCCCTGAGGGCAAGAGCCAAACATTGGTTTTCTTGGCCCTTTTAACTTAATTTTAATTTTAAAACTTAATGTTAAACATCCAGCAAATAAATTTCAGCAGCCTTATATTAAGAGAACTGGGCTTTAATGTCTATCTCTATCCTATAGGTGATAACTCATTATCTTAAATCAACCCAGGTTGTGTGTTCTTAAAGCAGTACCTCTGCAAAACATTAACAGGCAATCTTTAGACCATTTATAAGAAAACTACAAAATAAAAATATCAAGAGTAAAAACATATTTAGTTCATGTAATAGCTACCTTGAATTTTGACAGAGTTATACATTATAATCCCCTGTTTGAAATCCTAGTAATCTTGACAAAAACCAACTTTTGGACACAACTTTAAATGTGCTGAAATTTGGCCTACTTCTTTTGTAGTCATTTTTACTTGTTGTGAGATGGGACACAGAGCCTTATCTCAGGTAAGGCAGGGCTCTTCATAAATCTTAAGTAAAGTACTATAGTTCTGAAGCTGATCTTTGCTTTTTAAACATCATTTTACAAAGCCTACATAAATTGTTGCTCAAGTTTACAAGAATATTAACTAATACAATATACTATCACATCTAAAACATGAATTAAAAAAAGACTGAAAGATTTTAGCCTTTTGTAGAAAAGTAGCAAAGTACTTTTGTGTTTTACAATATCAACCTTTACACAGATTAGGCTCTCATTAACTTAAAAATACATTTAAATTGTATCTCAGTGTAAAAAGTAACATAGAACTTTACATATATTATTGATAACAAGTCCAGTTATAGAACACAAATCATATGAATACATCTCCAACATGTTTTTCTTTTAAGCCTAAAATTACCATACAACTTTAGAACACCAGATGGATATAATGCTCTTTTAAAGCTTCTACCTTAAAGACTTGTATACCTGGAAGATATGAACACAATAATAGCACCATAATTACATTGATGTTTTTATATTAACTAAGTTTAGCTTTTAAAGAAATAACATACCACAATTCTCTAAAACAACAGTTTTGTTTAACCAGCTGTTTAATTTCTTTAAGATTACTTGCTCAAAAAACTTACACATATAACCAACTTACACAGACCTTCTTTATCATTTACTTAAACCCTCTTATTTACTTAATCACATAGACTCTCTTATCCAGAAACACATTTTCCTTCTATTAAATCCATATCTAGAACCTTCTAATTTCTCTTTTCCATCTGTTAACCACCTTTTCTGTTCACATTTTGAAACAAAACTTGTAAATTTCTGAATTTAGGCAGATTATTTCATTGACATCAATATTTTATTATTTTTTTAATACCTAGGAAAAACTTATAAGCTTAATTTTAATGACATTTTTAGTTTCATTTGTTTACCCAATTTAAATTGAACCATTTAAATCATGTGAATCAAAGATATTTGGATCCATTTTTTTTTTAATTTTATGAGGCTCCTCATATATCTGCCAATTGTCATATCACTAAAATTTAGCTAAAGTTAACTCCACACATCTCAAAAATCAACACTTGGAAATGGCTAATTTTCCAAGCATCTTGCTCGTCATTTGGGTCCCACTCAGGATCATTTCTGGGAACTGCCTGTACTCCAGTTGGGTAATTAGATTTGCTTCCAGTCTGTTCTTCTGAGGAAGGAGGAAGGTGTAGGTCATCCCCAAATTCCTCGGCTGCTCTCAGAGTTGCTTCCTTCTCATTGAAAGTCAAGGTCTGAGAGACGCCACAGGCGCCCGCAAGGTAGGCAGACTTTTGACCGACCAGAACAGGCCCAGTGGCCCGCTGGCATGGTAGACACATCACCCCAATTGGAGTAGGAGCAGAACAGAGCCGCCGCATGCACCCGCAAGGTAGGCAGACCTGCGACCGACCTGCAGAACAGGCCCAGCGGCCAGCCAGCAGGGTACACAGGTCAACCCCAATTGGAGGAAGGGCAGAGCAAAGCCGCTGCCCTCGCCTGCAAGGTAGGCAGAGCAGCGACTGACCGCAGAACAGACCCAGCGGCCCGCTGGCGTGGTAGACACACCACCCCAATTGGAGGAGGGGAAGAGCCACTGCCCGCGCCTGCAAGGTAGGCAGACATGCAACCAACAGGGAGAACAGACGCAGCAGCCAGCCGGGGTGGTAGACACATCACCCTAATTGGAGGAAGGGCTCAGGTGCCACCCACAAGGTAGGCAGACCGCAAGTCCCAGAGAAGGGGCCCAACAGCCTGCCGGCCTAGTTGAAAGATCACTGCAATTGGAGGAGGGGGAGAGCTGCTGCCAGTGCCTGCAAGGTAGGCAAACCTGCAACCTGGAGAACAGGCCCAGTGGCCTGCCAGCGTGGTAGACAGATCACCCCTATTTGGAGGAGGGGCCCAGCCATTGCCAGCAAGGTAGGCAGACCACCCGACATGGAGAAGGGGCCCAGAGGCCCGCCAACGTGATAGACAGATCACCACAATTGGAGGAGGAGCACAGCCACCACCGACCCTGCAAGGGAGACTTTGCAACTATACAAGAGCAATATAAATATATACGGGGAAAATTCAATAACACAACGGTTTCACCAAGCAGAAAGAAACGCAAGCAGTATGAAAAGACAAGGAAAGAAAGGACCACAAGCAATGCAGGTCAACTCAACTTTAGAAGAGGTAATAGCTGCAGCAGATGGAATGTCAGATAAAGAATTCAGGATTTACATGCTTCAGATGATCTGGAGTCTCAAGGAAGACATTAGACAGCAAAATCAGACAATGAAAGATCACTTCAACAATGAATTACATAAACAAATCCAAGAAGCAAAAGTTCAAATAAACAGGCAGATAGAGGTTATAAAAAACAAACAAACAGAAATTCTAGAAATTCAGGAAGCAATAAACCAACTTAAAAACTCAAATGAGAATACTACCAGCAGAGTAGAACACTTAGAAGATAGAACATCAGACAATGAAGACAAAGTATTTCAACTTGAAAAGAACATAGACAGCTCAGCGAGACTCTTAAGAAACCATGAGCAGAATATCCAAGAAATATGGGATAACATAAAGAGACCAAACTTAAGAGTCATTGGGATACAGGAAGGTATAGAGGTCCAAACAAAAGGAATGAGCAATCTGTTCAATGAAATAATATTAGAGAACTTCCCAGACTTGAAGAATGAGACAGAACCCCAAATCCTAGAAGCCTATAGGATGCTGAATGTGAAAAATCATATGAGAACCACACCTAGACACATTATAATGAAGATGCCCAACATACAGAATAAGGAGAGAATTTTAAAAGCTTCAAGAGAAAGGAAGCAGATTACATTTAGGGGTAAACCAATCAGGACAACAGCTGATCTTTCAACACAGACTCTGAAAGTTAGAAGATCCTGGAACAACATATTTCAAATGCTGAAAGAAAATGGGTTCCAACCAAGAATTGTGTATCCAGCGAAATTAAGCTTCAGGATGGAAGATGAAATTAAAACCTTCCACGATAAACAAAAGCTAAAAGAATTTGCAGCTAGAAAACCATCTCTTCAAAACATCCTTGGGAAAACATTACAGGAAGAGAAAATGGAAAATAACAATGAAAACCAACAGTGGGAGGTAGTACAGTAAAGGGAAAAAAATAATCAAAGAGGAAAAACAAACCATATTAAGTAACATAAATAAACAAATATGGCTGGAAGAACAATCCATATCTCAATAATAACCCTAAATGTTAATGGCTTAAACTCACCAATTAAGAGACACAGGCTAGTAGAATGGATCAAAAAAAAGATCCAACAATATGCTGCCTACAGGAGATGCATTTGATAGGAAAAGACATACATAGACTGAAGGTGAAAGGTTGGGAAAAATCATATCACTCATATGGACTTCGGAAACAAGCAGGAGTGTCCATACTCATATCAAAGAAAATATATTTCAAGCCAAAGTTAATCAAAAGGGATAAAGAGGGACACTACATACTGCTCAAGGGAAACATACACCAACAAGACATAACAATCATAAATATATATGCTCCAAACAATGGTGCACCTATGTTCATCAAACAAACTCTTCTCAAGTTCAAGAGTCAAATAGACCACCATACAATAATTATGGGAGACTTCAACACACCTCTTTCACCACTGGACAGATCTTCCAAACAAAAGTTGAATAAAGAAACTATAGAACTCAATAATACAATTAACAACCTAGACTTAATTGACATATATAGAATATATCACCCAACATCAAGCAGTTACACTTTTTTCTCAGCAATACATGGATCCTTCTCAAAAATAGATCATATATTATGTCACAGGGCAACTCTTAGACATTATAAAAAAGTAGAGATATTACCATGCATCTTATCTGATCATAATGGAATGAAACTGGAAATCAACAATAAAAGAAGGAAGGAAAAATCATGCATCAGTTGGAGAATGAACAATAGTTTACTGAATGATCAATGGGTTATAGAAGATATCAAGCAGGAAATTAAAAAATTCTTAGAGATAAATGAAAACACAGACACAACATATCGGAATCCATGGGACACAATGAAAGCAGTGCTAAGAGGAAAATTCATTGCCTGTAGTTCATTCCTTAAAAAAAGGAAAAAACCAAAAAATAAATGATCTCACACTTTATCTCAAAATCCTAGAAAAAGAAGAGCAAAACAATAGCAAAAGAGTAGAAGGCAAGAAATATTTAAAACGAGAGCTGAAATTAATGAAATCAAAACAAAAGAAACAATTGAAAAAATTGACAAAACTAAAAGTTGGTTCTTTGAAAAAATAAATAAGATCAACAGACCCTTAGCCATGCTAACAAAGAGAAGAAGAGAGAGAACTCAAATTACTAGCATACGGGATGAAAAAGGCAATATCACAACAGACACTTCAGAAATACAGAAGATAATTACAAATTATTTTGAATCCTTATACTCCAATAAAATAGAAGATAGTGAAGGCATCGATAAATTTCTTAAGTCATATGATCTACTCAGATTGAGTCAGAAGGATATAGACAACCTAAACAGACCAATATCAAATGAGGAAATAGAAGAAACCATCAAAAGACTACCAACTAAGAAAAGCCCAGGACCCGATGGGTATACAGCAGAATTTTACAAAACCATTAAAGAAGAACTAATACCAATATTTTTAAGCTATTCCAGGAAATGGAAAAAGAGGGAGAACTTCCAAATTCATTCTATGAGGCCAACATCACCCTGATTCCTAAACCAGACAAAGACAATTCAAAGAAAAAAAAAACTACAGACCAATATCTCTAATGAATCTAGATGCAAAAATCCTCAATAAAATTCTGGCGAATCAGATACAAAAACATATCAAAAAAATTGTGCACCATGATCAAGTAGGATTCATCCCTGGGATGCAAGGCTGGTTCAATATACGGAAATTGATAAATGTTATTCACCACATCAATAGAATTAAAGATAAGAACCATATGATCATCTCCATAGATGCAGAAAAAGCATTCAACAAAGTACAGCATCACTTTATGTTCAAAACTCTAGAAAAACTGGGGAGAACAGGAACATACCTCAATATTGTAAAAGCTATCTATGCTAAGCCTCAGGCTAGCATCATTTCGAAAGGAGAAAAATTGAAGGCATTCCCTCTAAAATCTGGAACAAGACAGGGATGCCCTCTCTCACCACTTCTGTTCAACATAGTTCTCAAAACACTGGCCAGAGCAATTAGACAGACGAAAGAAATTAAAGGCATAAAAATGAGAAAAGAAGAACTTAAATTATCACTATTTGAAGATGACATGATTCTATACCTATCAGACCCAAAAGGGTCTACAAAGAAACTATTAGAGATAATAAACGAATTCAGCAAAGTGGCAGGATATAAAATCAACACACATAAATCAAAGACATTCCTGTATATCAGCAACAAATCCTCTCAAGTGGAAATGAGGACAACCACTCCATTCACAATATCCCCCCCAAAAATAAAACACTTGGGAATCAACCTAACAAAAGAGGTGAAAGATTTATACAATGAAAACTACAGAACCCTAAAGAGAGAAATAGAAGAAGATCTTAGAAGATGGAAAAATGTACCCTGTTCATGGATAGGCAGAACTAACATCAAAATGGTGATATTACCAAAAGTTCTCTATAGGTTTAATGCAATGCCAATCAAAATCCCAATGGC
The DNA here is from genome assembly GCF_048772815.1 of Callospermophilus lateralis. Classification (NCBI taxonomy): domain Eukaryota; kingdom Metazoa; phylum Chordata; class Mammalia; order Rodentia; family Sciuridae; genus Callospermophilus; species Callospermophilus lateralis. Next base: position 92,415,895 of record NC_135306.1, on the reverse strand, counting down.
ATTTCTTGTAGAAATAGATAAAGCAATCATGAAATTCATATGGAAAAATAAAAGACCCAGAATAGCAAAAACAATGCTAAGCAGGAAGTGTGAATCAGGCAGTATAGCCATACCAGACTTCAAACTATACTACAGAGCTATAGTAACAAAAACAGCATGGTACTGGTACCAAAACAGGCGGGTGGACCAATGGTATAGAATAGAGGACACAGAAACTAATCCACAATATTACAACTATCTTATATTTGATAAAGGGGCTAAAAGCATGCAATGGAGGAAGGATAGCATCTTCAACAAATGGTGCTGGGAAAACTGAAATCCATATGTAACAAAATGAAACTGAATCCCTTTCTCTCGCCATGCACAAAAGTTAACTCAAAATGGATCCAGGAGCTTGATATCAAATCAGAGACACAGCATCTGATAGAAGAAAAAGTTGGCTATGATCTACATACTGTGGGGTCGGGCTCCAAGTTCCTCAATAGGACACCCATAGCACAGGAGTAAATAACTAGAATCAACACATGGGACTTACTCAAACTAAAAAGTTTTTTTCTCAGCAAAAGAAACAATAAGAGAGGTAAATAGAGAGCCTACATCCTGGGAACAAACCTTTACTCCTCACACTTCAGATAGAGCCCTAATATCAAGAGTATACAAAGAACTCAAAAAATTGAACAATAAGCAAACAGATAACCCAATCAACAAATGGGCCAAGGACCTGAACAGACACTTCTCAGAGGAGGATATAAAATCAATCAACAAGTACATGAAAAAATGCTCACTATCTCTAGCAGTCAGAGAAATGCAAATCAAAACCACCCTAAGATACCATCTCACTCCAGTAAGATTGGCAGCCATTATGAAGTCAAACAACAACAAGTGCTGGCGAGGATGTGGGGAAAAGGGTACTCTTGTACATTGCTGGTGGGACTGCAAATTGGTGTGGCCAATTTGGAAAGCAGTATGGAGATTTCTTGGAAAGCTGGGAATGGAACCACCATTTGACCCAGCTATTCCCCTTCTTGGACTATTCCCTAAAGACCTTAAAAGAGCATACTACAGGGACACTGCTTCATCGATGTTCATAGCAGCACAATTCACAATAGGAAGACTGTGGAACCAACCTAGATGCCCTTCAATAGATGAATGGATAAAAAAAAAAATGTGGCATTTATACACAATGGAGTATTACTCTGCATTAAAAAATGACAAAATCATAGAACTTGCAGGGAAATGGATGGCATAAGAGCAGATTATGCTAAGTGAAGCTAGCCAATCCCTAAAAAACAAATGCCTAATATCTTCTTTGATATAAGGAGAGTAACTAAGAACAGAGTAGGGACCAAGAGCATGAGAAGAAGATTAACATGAAACAGGGATGAGAGGTGGGAGGGAAAGGGAGAGAGAAGGGAAATTGCATGGAAATCAAAGGAGACCCTCAGGGTTTTACAAAATTACATACAAGAGGACGTGAGGGAAAAGTGAAAAAAAAAAAAACAAGGGGGAGAAATGAATTACAGTAGATGGGGTAGAGAGAGAAGAGGGGAGGGGAGGTGAGGGGAGGGGAGGGGGCATAGTAGAGGATAGGAAAGGCAGCAGAATACAACAGACACTAGTATGGCAACAGGTAAATCAATGGATGTGTAACCGATGTGATTCTGCAATCTGTATATGGGGTAAAAATGGGAGTTCATAACCCACTTGAATCAAAGTGTGAAATATGATATATCAATAACTATGTAATGTTTTGAACAACCAGCAATAAAAATTAAAAAAAAAAAAGAAAGTGAAGGTCTGGTTGAGTAATTGCATAATATCTTTCCAGGTGAGGTCAAATACCTGGCATAAGTTTCAAAATACCTCAATATATTTATCTGGGTCCTCCAAAAATCTCCCCATGTCAGATTTTATCTGCCTTAGGTCTTGAAGGGAGAAGGGGCTATGTACTTTGATTGGCTCAAATTCTCCTCCTGGCATCTCCTGGAGAGGTAATATATTTGGTTTGCCTGTTGGGGCAGACTCAGAGAGGCCAGGATATAGAGGACAGGAGAGGTGCGGTTGCAGACCAACAGCAGATGGAGATTTTGTGGGCCCTCCTAGTTCTTTCTCCTCAGTAGGTGAGTCCCCAAGATTTTCTCTCTTCATGGCAGATATTATAGCTAAGTCTGCTTTACATAATTTAGGCATTATTTAGGATTTTCCCTTAGGGCAAAGAAAACATGAACATACGGCACCTCACACCGTTTCCCTTCCATCTTGCAAAATTTATCAAGTTGTAAAATTGTATTAAAATTGATACTTCCCTGTGGTGGTCAGGTTTCTCCATCAGGGAGTTTGTATTGAGGCCAGGCCAAGAAAATGAGGCACTTTTTCTTGAGTGTCTGAGGGTCAAATCTATCTCAATTTTTCAATATGCAGGTTAGTGGTGCACCTGGCATATTGAAGAGAGAAGCTTCCATCTGAGTGAGCAGAAAACAGGACTCAGGTGCCCGCACAGGAGAAAACTGTTCTTCTTCTCATTAGGGATGTCTCCCTAAGCTTGAGCTCCTAAACAGTCCAGAAAACCTGTCTCTCACATTGCTTTGCCGAGGGTGTTTCTGGACCCTTTGGCAAAGTGCTAGGGTCTCAGTTTGCCCTGTGCCAAAGACCCTGGGAGGATTCAGACTTAAGGGCATTACTGATGTCCTCCCTGCCACTAAAAACCCATTGCAAAAGAGAATCATGCTCTTCTTGTCACCGTTTGCTTTGTAGACTAAAGGAACCACCTAAGGGTGAGGGATATCTACTGGTTATAAGGTAGCGCTTTCTATCAGAGAGATTACCAGAGGAGTTGATTCTAAAAATGCCTCTCTCTCGCAGCTTAAAGAGAACACAGCACATTTTAAACATTGGAGCAGTAAAACAGACTAGTGAAAGTTACCTATGCATCTTAGGGAACCTGGGGAGATTTTACTAATTATCCCATGCCTTTATCTCAGTCCTACAACCTGAATTGCTAGCATTTCTGACCTGGGAAGGAAGGAGAGCATTCAGGAGGGAATGGATGCGGGGTTGGGAGTGTTGAATAGCCCACCTGGAGGCAAATGTGATTGGGGCTTTCCCTCAGTGCCATTCATCTACTGATCACCCTAGATACCCCTTAGGGCTGTCAGGAGAGGGATCAATAGAAAGGAACCTTAGAAATATGTCTGAGTGTAGCCCAGACTGGAATTCCACTGTTGTTCCAAACTCCTTCCTCCACCTCCATGCATCGGAGGCAGATCAGGATTGGGGACACTGTGTACTCATTCCAATTGCTGTCTGGGCCCAGACAGAAAAGTTGGAAGCAGCTTTGGCAAAACCCAACATGCCTGCTCTGTATTGAACAGGTGATTGAGAGCTGCCTAGGACGGGAAACCTCTCACCCAAGTCTTAAAGAGTGTCGGCTGCACTAATTGCGTTAAAGTAGCCATTGTGTGCCCACCTTACGTCCAGAAAGAAAGAGAGAGAAAGATGCACCTTCAGACAGGGGGTTCGTGGAGAGGCACTTACCTCAGTGTAGAATCTCGGTTTGGAACCTCCAATATGTTACCGCTGTTGACCGGTGATGAGTCCTTGCTTCCCCAATGTAGAAGAATAACGCCAGAGAAGCACGCTGAGGGAAGGTCAGAGTGGAAAGTAGAGGCTTTATTAAAGGACAGCAGAAAAGACTTCTCCCAGAGGAAGAAGGGAACCCAAGAGGTGGAATCAGTGGAAGTGCGGTTGTCTCCCCATTTTATAGTTCCTTCAGTGTTGGAATGAGGTGGGAAGGTCCAAAGGGTGGGGCACATGTGGGCCAAAGAAGTAATCTGGGCAGGAAGGACTTTTGAGTCAGCATCTTCAAGTTTGCTGGGAGCTGTTTTAACACTTTTTTGGGATGGGCTCTGGGCCTTGGGCTTTTCCCGAACTTCATTAACATTCCAAGAGTTGTTTTGCTTTTCCCAGAATTCATTCTCAACATGGCCTCCATTTTGGATCTTACTGGATTTTAGACCTGATTTACCTAACTACATTGACTACCTAACTTTAAATCTGGCTTCACAGACACATGCTATCACTTTGGTTACCACTCAGTTAATCCTTATCAGGGGATTAATTGACTGATTGAGTTAAGATTCAATCATTTCTCCTCTGAACTTTGTTACATTGTCTCATACATGAGCTTTAGGGGGACACCTCACATACAAACCATAACACACATCTATTGTACCACACCTTCTGAGATGTGTGCTCTCTGACAGGGCATTAAATGCCTCTGCTTTAGTTTGACCTTGACAAAGAGCATTGTGGCACTGAGTGGACTTTCAACTTGGGGTTGTGTCCCTTTAGTCTGATACTCTCCTTTGATCAGGCCTGTTCTATGCCCATATGACATACAGAGTCAAAGAGTAAATGTGGAAAGATTAAATATGGCAAGGACATGCTGGATTCAGACAGAGGGAGTGAGATTTATGTTATTTGTGTAGATTGAGAAGTTTTATCCTTAGAATCCCATAATGAGACACATTAAAAATCTGATAAACAAAATTAAAAGTAAGATAATAGGTAGACAAAGGAGAAGCAAGTGAGAAACTGATGTGACTCCACTTTTGAGAAACCAGCCTCTACCTCAGATCAAAGCCTGTCCAAGGAAGGGGGCATGATCCTTGTCCTTGGAAAAACCAACAGAGTCTTTCTAGGCAGATAGACACTCTGCTGAGTTGTTTGTCAGCAAATAACAGGAGAGATCTGAGCTTCCAGGTGTCCCTAACTCAGTTAGGCGAGGTGAGGACTCATAGAAACCCCCTAGCAACCACCAATCAGCATGAAACAGGGAAAATACCTGGGATGCCAGATGACCCCCCAGTAATTTATAGTGGTGGATAACATGTTGGGAAACAACATATACCCCTCGTGGCTTAAACCAATCAGTTCAAATGAATCCCCCTCTTGTAGTAACCAATCACCCCTACCGAATTTGTTCCCACAAGTGAATGTGCTAATCAATGTTAAGAGTTGTTGTTTGACTTTCCTGTGGTGTGAAATTATTTGCTGTGTGATGTTGTGATGCATAGATTATCCCCAAAACCTATAAAATCTCACTGAACAAAGGACCAGGACTCATCCCCTGGGACCACTGCATTGGAAATGGTTGTGAGTCCAGGATCAAGCTTGCAATAAAGACTCTTGTGTGATTGCATTGGATTTGGCTCCTGGAGGTCTATTGGGGTCCCACAAATCTGGCAATACACAAGAAATTGGAAGCAGCTGGTCTTTCAATTAAGCATAAGAGCCTGGTCTCCATGAGGTCTCAAAGTTTAATGGTTTGGGGAAAGACTAAATGTCTTTCTCTCACTCTCACCTTCACATATACATACAAACTCTTAATATTTTAATCAGGTTTGCCTTACTGTGACCAAAACACCTGACAAGAATAGCTTAGATAAGGAAATGTTTATTTGAGGCTCACAGTTTAAGAGTTCTTAGTTCACAGATGGCCAACTCCATTGCTTTAGGCCAAGGTGAGTCAATAAATTATGGGAAAAGGGCCCAGCCACAGCAAACTTCTCAGATCATGGTAAGAAAGGGAAGCAAAAAGAGAAAGACAAGAGGCTACAGGGAGAATAAACCTTTACAGGGCCTACCCCAGTGGCCCAACTCCTCTAGTCATGCCCTACCTGCCTACAGTTATCACCTAGACATTCTAGACATTCCATTCAAAATATGATAAAATGATTAGGTTACACCTCTTATAATTTAACCATTTCACCTCCTGTATAAATAGAGGAGATTTTTTTAGGACCCTTAATATCCAAACCTTAACACCCAGCTACACTTTATGAAGAGTCTAATTCAGTGAACTAGCTGCTACATCTGGTACAGCTCCTAGCATCTCCCTCATGTTCACCATATACCTTCCACAGTGCCTCCCTGGGGCTGAGGGAAGCTGAATTTTAACTAAATTAAGCATCATCAGGTATCAGAGAAGCTGATATCAAATATGCTTATATAAAAAGTCATATCCACTTTGGTCAAGAAAAAAAAAAAAAAAAGGTCAAGTGTGGGAGGCCATCCTCGCACATAATTTGTGTTACCTCCCTGGCTGGGGGAGAGGCACTTAGACACATCTTTGTGTCCAGAGCTTTCCCCACCCTTCTCAGGTCTGAGGGCTTGTCCATGTAGAGGCATGTCTGGCCACTGCCCTGAAGACCCAATCATCGCACCTGACTTTGGGACACTGCCCTCCTTAATCTTCATTGGATGGGATTTTCCCCAGAATTTTTTCCCCCAATAAAAGTCCACTCCCTGGAATATTCTCTCTTGCTAGCCTCTTCAGTAAACCTCACTACCATAATAGGTAGATGGAGGCTGGAGCTAGGAGAAGCCGTTCTGGAGCTGGTTTAAAGGTAACTAGAGCATGTCTCTTTGTAATTCAAACTCCCTGAGGATTTCTCAGGTACTGAACCTTCATTTATGAAGCCTGTGCTGGCCACAGGCTAAATTTGGTACTCTGAATGTGAGGCACATGAGTCAAATCCTCTAGGTTGAGTGGGGAAGTGCGTGATATAGAAATTTAGTAAATTATGACAATTTGTAGAGTCACAGAGGTACAGGCAGTTTTTGGAGCTAAGAACATTAAAAATTAATAATGGGAAATTCAACTTCTACTGATAAGGACATGTATTTGACCATTTTAGAGACTGAAAGACCCCAGCCCAGAAACCCCAGGCCCCATTGTGAAACCATCAGGGCATGTTGCTAACCCACGTAAACACCAGAGAGGTCTATCTGTTAATCAGTTAAGGGTAGTCTATTGTGAGAGGACAGGATGGTTGAGAAAGAACAGAAAAACAGATCCCAAGGCATGCCTGAACAAACAGGAACTGATAATGATAAGCAGGAACAGAAAAACCAGAGTGTTAATATGTAACTGTCATGAGGCTTATCCAGGAACATAAAGTGAAAAACAACTTTGCCCTTTTGGTAATCTATATGTTGGGTTCAAAATAACCAATAAGAAACCTTTTACTTCCCGCGTGCGTGAAACCTGCCCCTTTATCCTATAAAAGACCTGTACCCCAAAGCCCGGTGTGCCAGTTCACCAAAGCTCCAGCTGAGGTTTTGCTGAGCACCCGCAGGTGCCTGTGTATTAATAAATTGCCTCTTGTTTTTGCAGCCAGTGTCTCGTGCGTCTTTCTTGGACAGGGAATTGGAGGGTCTTTCAAGACAATAATTAATCAGAAGGGAAAGAAGGTCAGAAGCACCGAGCTATTACAATTTTTAAAGACTGTTGGTAAATTCTGTCCTTGATTTTGTGATCAAGATTCAACAGATTTACATACTTGGGACAAATTAGGAAGAAAATTATATAAAGTTTGTCTTTCTAATAAATTACCTGGCATAATAAATTACCTGGCAATACTTAAGATATTCAAAAGGTTTGAACTGCATTAAAGACTTGTCTTTTTGATTACATGGGTCAAAGTCCTTGGCCCCCTGAAGATCTATTGAAAGGTATTCAGAGAGCCATTAAGTCTATATAAATGGAAAAATTGTCTAAGGTTAAAGGAATCTCTCTTCCTTTACCAAGGTTGAGAGCAAAATCAAATTCCATTCAGGTGGAAAACCTTGGTGTCAGGCTCAAGGTGAAAAATTTAGCTTTACTGAACCAGACCAGATTAGTCAGGAGGAGAACCATAGAGATGTAGCATCTGGAGGGATAGATAATCCCTCTCGGAAAGAGGAAAATCAAGAGGAAATTCATAGAGAGGCAGAGAGTCCTCCTCCTCCTTGAGGCTTTGGAGAACAAAATCAATATGGTGATGGGGAAGGGCTCATGGATGGGTCTCAGACTTAGGGAGAAGAGTCAGACAATGAAGTCCAGGAATTACCAGGAAATTTTAACAGATTATGCCTAACAGGACCTGCTTCAGCCATTCAAATTTGGCTGCTTCCTGTTAGGAGGACAAATTTTAACAGATATTTTGAACTGGCAATGACCTTTCTTACCCCAGTACAGCAGAGATTTAGAAAGGCACAGGAAGCTGGGGAAGACATTAGTGGGTTTCAGCTTTTCACAGTTTTTGAACAGGTTAACAATCAAGACAAGAGTGTTCGTGTCCATGTGGTAATTGCATTTAAAACTATTAAGGAGTTAAAAACTGCTTGTGATGTTGATGGCCCTAATATGCCATTTGTACAAAGTTTACTTGAGATAATTTGCAATCAGCCCCTCCCCCCCCATTGGATCTGCATCACTAGATCCCACTTGAGTGGAGGGGGACGTTTTGCTTTGGCTATCATACTAGACTGATTTTTGCTTGGAACTGGCAGAGAGAAATTGAAGGCAAGATATTCAAACACCTGTGGACATGTTTTTGGGAACAGGCAAATTTATTGATTTGGAAAGGCAGCTAAATTATGAATTTGCAGTATACGATCAGATTACCATGTGTGCTAAATGCACCTGGCGCCAAATTGCCTCCAGGGACCAATCTAGCTTAGTTCTGACTAAAGTTCAGCAGGGTGCCAATGAACTCTATTCTGACTTCACCACACTACCAGACCGGTAACCGATCAATTGGAGACCCAGGTGCTTGTGAATTTATTGTTAAACAGCTAGCATTTGAAAATGCAAATAAATTTTGTCAGGATGTTCTCAGACCTCATAGGAAAAAAGGAACAGTTTCAGAATTCATTCGCTTGTGTTCTGATATTCATCCAGCCCTTTTACAAACTTTTACCCTCACTGCGGCTTTAAAACAACCGTATCAGCCCCAGGAACCCGTACACTGATCCCGTGGGTGATGCTTCAATTGTGGGAGAAATGGTCATTTTGTGCATGACTGTAAAATCCACCATTATAAACCCAGAGCTTCCCCTGTTTCACGTAACCAATATTACAAAGTTAGACACCAAGAGGCAGGGGAAGAAAGTGACCAAGATGGCGTCAATCCGCCTGTATTTTGGCCTTCACTTCCACCTAATATGGAGTCAAAAAACTCCTGGTCAGCCCCTCCCTGGGCTGAAAAAACAAGCAAACTGGATGAGAGGTAGCACAGCCTAACATCATCATGGCTAACCATGGGGAGCTGCCATTTTTACCAGCACAAGCCACCCAGACAATCTTTTTACAACCATTAATGGTAGTTGATCTGATTCCTGAAAAGGGACCACAAAAAATCCCTACTGGGGTTATCAGGTCACTCCCTAGAAAAAAATATAGGGTTAATTTTGGGACCTAACAATTTAAAAGAGGCAATCAAGGTGATAACTGGAGTGGTGAACTCTTATTTTAAGGGTAAATTGATAGTCACTGTAAAATCAAATTATGCCATCCAGCTTTCTCCTGAAATACAAGAGCTCAATTAATTCTTTTACCCTGTAATTCCACTGAATGTCCAGAAAAAAAAAAATCTTCCAAACTGCCGGACAGAGTATACTGGTCTTAGTTAGTGTGGCAGGAGCACCCCCTACTGGAACTTAAAGTTAATCTTAAACAATTCAAAGGAGTGGTGGACATGGGAGCAGACAAATCAGTTCTGTCTCACCATTTCTGGCCTGAGAACTGGCCCTTACATATAGCACCAGCTAACTTAGAAGAAATAGGGCAAGTCTCACAGCCTACTCAGAGCACCCAATATCTTTGCTGGGAGGACCAAGATGGAAATAGTGGAGTTTTTAAACCCCATATGTTAGAATCTTTACCAGTAAATCTATGGGGAAGAGTTATATTAAGCAAAATAGGATTATTTTTAATAACTCCAAATTCTATGAGATCACTTGAGGAATTTAATCAAGGGTTTCTTCCTGGTGATAATGAAAGAGATTATCAGGATGAGTATCTGCTTATAAACCAGTGTCCTCAACAGAGATTAGTAAATGCTACAGACCAAAATTTTTACTAGGGGCCCTGAGTGTCTCCCCGATCCAAAAGACAGCAGATAAAAATCACCTAGCTCACAGAAGAGCCTATATGCATTTCTCAGTTGCCCATCTCAGGGGAGAAACTTAAGACAATTCATATGTTGATTGAGGAACAACTTCAGGCTGGTCATATAGAAACACTTAGTCCTCGGAATACCCCCCATTTTTGTTATTAAGAGAAAGTCATGTAATTAGAGGTTACTATAAGATGTAAGGGCAATAAACCATGCAATTCAGCCTATGGGACTATTGCAGCCTGGACTTCCTTCTCCTACAGAAATTCCTTTAAATTATAGCTTAATGATAATAGATCTAAAACATTGTTTTTTCTCAATAAAATTTCATCCTGAGGATTGTGAAAAATTTGCTTTCAGTGTCCCAGCAATTAATTTTAAAGAACTAGTTAAGAGATATTGCTGGAAGGTTTTGCCTCAAGGAATGTTTAATAGTCCAACTTTATGTCAAAAATTTGTGGGTCAAGTGATAACTCCTATAAGAAATAAATTTCCTGATGCATATATTATTCATTTCATGAATGATCTATTATTAGCTCATGCTAATCCAGAAGTACTTTCAGAAGTTTTTACTCAATTAGAGGCTTCACTTAGAGCAATGGGTTTGTGCATAGCTCCTCAAAAGACACAAAAGTTGCCTCCCTTTCAATATTTGGGTCAGATAATTCAAGGACATAGAATTCATCCTTAAAATCTACAGATAAAAGTTAAGGAGTTACATACACTTCATGATTTTCAAAAACTATTAAGAGATATCAATTGACTGAGGCCATCCTTAAAACTAACTATTTCTGATTTAAGTCCTTTATACCAGATATTACAAGGAGATCCTTCTCCAATTTCTTCTCATCAACTGAAAATAGAGGCTAGAGCAGCTTTAAAAAAGGTTGAAATTGCAGTTAAAAATGCACAACTTATTAGAATTAATCCTCAAGAACTGGTATATTTATTAATATTTCCAACTGCTCATGCCCCCACAGGAGTGGATTTATTTAGCCCACTCTCCCCAAAAGACATTAATTTCTTTTCATGACTCTTACTCAATTAGTAATAAAAGGGACAATAGAGTTTTACAACTAGTTGGATCTGAACCTGATATTATAATCATTCCATTTTCTGTTCAACAAAATAATTGGCTTTTTCAAGCTTCTAGTTTATGGCAAATAGCTTTTGCTGATTTTCCTGGTCAGATAGAAAGTCATTACCCTCATGATAAAGTTTTTCAATTTGCATCAATAACACCATTTATTTTTCCAAAGATTGTACATGCCCAGCCCATAGATGGAGCCCTAATGGTGTTCACTGATGGTTCAAGCTCAGGTAAAGCAGGTTTTTATACCCATGTTCACACAGAGGTAATTCAAAACTCATATACTTCTGCCCAAAGAGCAGAGCTACAAACTCTAATTTGTGCCTTAAATTACTTTACAAATGAGCCTATTAATATTTATTCTGACAGCTTATATGCAGTCAGAGTTACCAAAAATATTGAAACTTCAGTTATTGGATATACATTATTACAAGAGCTATTTAATTTATTTTATAATCTACAAAAGGCAGTACAAATGTGAAAATACCCATGTTTCATAGGACACATACGAGCTCATACTAATCTTCCAGGACCTTTAACTTCAGGTAATGATAAAATTAATAAATTAGTAGCTGTTTGTCAACAAATGTCTCCATATTATTGAGTACAAGCTTCACATTCTTTACATTATCAAAATGCTTCTAGTTTACATAAAAAATTAATATTACCAGAGAACAAGCTCATCAAATTATAAGTCACTGCCCTAAATGTGTTATATACACTCCATCTCTGCCATCAGGGGTAAATTCCCATGGATTAAAACCAAATCTATTATGACAAATGTATGTAACTCATATTCCTCAATTTGGTAAGCAATGTAATAGTTGATTCACATTCCAGATTCATTTTTGCCACAGCATGTACAAAGGAAAATAGTAATTTCTCATTGTCTAGCAGCCTTTGCTGTGTTAGTATGTTCTTTACAGATTAAAACAGATAATGCACCAGCTTATGTAAGCTCTTCTTTTCAACAATTTTGCCAAGAGTTTTGAATTGAACATAAAACAGGAATTCCTTATAACCCCCAAGGTCAAGCCATTGTGGAATGAGCTCATTTATCTATTAAGCTGCAATTATAGAAATTAAAAGGAGGGGTTAGGTTTATAACTCCCCCAAATAACCTCAATCATGCCTTGTTTATTTTAAGTTTTTAAAATTGTGATGCAGAAGGTCACTCTGCAGCTGAGAGACATATATCTTCCACAGCAACAGGCCCTTTAGGCTGAGTTTTGTGGAAAGACTTACAAACTGGTCAATGCAAGGGCCCAGATCCAGTGATTATGTGGGGAGAGGTCATGCTTGTATTTTTCCAGAAGGTGCCTTCCATCCTATCTGGGTGCCTGAATGCACAATCAGACATGGAGAAGATAGAGCCGAGATTCAAGCAACTGAAAATTGACCTGCAGAAGCCTTCCTGCAAAAGAAATAGATCTGGAAGAAGAATGAAGATGACCCATCAAGACCTAGCTGAAAAGCTGATCTCATGGAAAGACGTGAAAAAGTTGACAACACACGCTTCATGAATGATTCGACTCCTAGGGAGAAATAAAACCCCATTGATCAAGGTAGCTACAATGATTGTCCTGCTGGGCTGTCAGGTAAAAGGGAGTCAAGCAGACACTTACTGGACATATTTCCCAGATTCACCCTTGGTACACCCAGCTGTGTGGACTGGAGAATCTATTTCAGTGTTTACTAAAGACTCATTTATGATGGGAGGATTTACAGACACTCATATTACACCCAATCATGTGACTAGATTTAATTATTCTGGCTACAGTGCCCAATTACCTTTGTGTTGGTTTCACAATACACATGCTGGCTATCTCAGAGTATCATTTGAGGAAAAGACAGCGACAGTGATTGGGAGACCTAGATTAATTAATCATACTATTTATAGAGACTTAAAACCTTATACTAGGTCATTGATAAAAATGGGACTTTCCCATAACAAACCAGTCATTTCTGCAAAACCTCCACAAATACCTTATTTCCTAATAGTTCTACAATAGAAATTCACACCTTTCCTAGAAGGATAGATTGTGTAAATACCTTTCCAGTGCAACATAAGGTGTCTAAAGATAATGGGTATATTTTAGACTGGTCTCCAAAAATTGATAAAAGATGATTACAAAAAAGTTCTGCTATGACACCTGCAGAATTTGTTAGCAATATTTTGACCTACAATGAGGGTGGTATTCAAAAGGATGTTTGGTGCTTAATTGATCCCTCAGAATTTTTACATTTTACAGACAAGCCTTTAATGGAATTTTTTGGCAAGAGTTGTAAGGAGGGTTCTTGCTATGGCTTAGGAGCCTGCATCCAATCTCCTTATGTTCTAATCATTGAAAATGTAAAAGTTAAATGGATAGATGAAACATGTAACAAATGTAACCTAACCAATTGTATTACTAGATATAATAGAGGAAAAGGAGTGCTGGTATTTTATCAGCCCTCTTTTGTTTTATTACCAGCTAATATTTCAGAGCCATTAAATATTAGCTGGCATTAAACACCAATGCTGGTTTTCAAGTCTTACAACAAATCCATACCCAGATAGTGAGACCTAGACGTGCCATCAGAATTATAATTATGGGAGTTTTAGCCTTGATTTCTTTCATTCCATCCACAGTCACAGCTTTGGTGACTTTATCTCAAAATATTCCACATGCAAAATTTCTTAATAATTTAGTCCAAAATACTTCCAAGGCTCTGCACAATTATGTAAACATTGATAAAAAGATTGAGACTAAGTTAACCACCTTAGAGGCAACTTTTATAAATATAGGTAATGATCTTTTGGCTTTAAAGTTTAAAGAAAGGCTTAAATGCCACACAAGCTATAAATATGTGTGTGTTACAGCTGCCAAGTAGAATGCTTCTCTCTGGGATTCGGAGAAGGTTAAAAACCATTTGTTGGGTATTTGGCAAAATAATAATAATACCTTGGATTTTTTGGAACTCCATCATCATATCCAAGATATTCAAAATAATAAAGCTGATTTTTCAGATCCTTTTTTGTTAGCTAATCAAATATTAAAGGAATTAAATGGATTTAACCCTGGAAACATTCTTAAATACTTGGCCTGGTACATTTTTGCATTGTTCTCTTTGCTGTTAATTCTCTTTTTTGTTGTAATTATAGGATGGCGAGTCTTCAGAGCCAGAGTGCAGAGACTCAAGAGAGTAAATCAACGCCTGCTTTTAAAAGAAAAAAAGGGGGAATATGTGGGATGCCATCCTTGCATGGGATTTGAGTTACCTCCCTGGCTGGGGGAGAAGCACTTAGACACATCTTGGTGTCCAGAGCTTTCCCCACCCTTCTCAGGTCTGAGAGCTTGTCCATGTGGAGGCATGTCTGGCCACTGCCCTGAAGACCCAATCATTGCATCATTGCACCTGACTTTGGGACACTGCCCCCTTAATTTTCATTGGATGGGATTTTCCCCAGAATTTTTTGTTTCCCAATAAAATTCCACTCCCTGGCATGTTCTCTCCCTCTCTCAATGTCTCTCTCTCTCTCTCTCTCTCTCTCTCTCTCTCTCTCTCTCTCTCTCTCTCTTGCCTCTTTAGTAAACCTTGCTACCATAATAGGTAGCCAGAGGCTGGAGCTAGGAGAAGCTATCCTGGAGCTGGTTTAAAGGTAATTAGAGCCTATCTCTTTAATTCAAACTCCCTGAGGATTTCTCATGTACTGATCCTTCATTTATGAAGCCTGTGCTGGCTGCAGAATAAAGTCAAGCAAACTAGAAATTTTTTACAGCTATACTCTCTGTTAACTGTTTGCCCTGAATTATGTTTCTCAGTAATTCTTTATGTAAAAATTTTTAAATAAAGTGAAAATATTTCTTTTGACTAAATTTGGACATTTATATGAATAACATGGAAATGCCTTAAATCTCCTTTCTTAAATTCATGCCTTACTAAATCCTGCATGTAAATATGTTATGCTTGAGTTCAGGACCCCCAAAAGACCACCAGAGACCAAGATCGATGTAAGCAGCAAAGAGGTGTTTATTGTGAGCTAACTCAGTCCTCTGTGCACACAGCAACTGGTGATGCTGAGAGGCCCCAAGCCCAGGGTTTGCAGCAGTTTTACATACTCTTTGGA
Organism: Callospermophilus lateralis; assembly: GCF_048772815.1. Lineage (NCBI taxonomy): Eukaryota > Metazoa > Chordata > Mammalia > Rodentia > Sciuridae > Callospermophilus > Callospermophilus lateralis. The sequence goes on along the minus strand of NC_135306.1, from coordinate 92,400,753 downwards.
GAAGGCAGGGACTTCACATACATCATAGCATCTGTCTTAGCAAATCATCACACACCGCGGGAAAATCATAAAACAACTCCAAAACATGATTAGCGTATCAAGTGGCGGGAAATAATCTGGAAAGGATTATTGGTTAGTTCAAGGGGTTGATGTTTAGTTTAAACCTCAAGGGTGTCGCAAGGGGGGGATACATGCCAAGCTGCAGGGCTTCTGGTTAGATGTTAGTCAGCACACCTAGGTGGGGACCATCTGGAATTTCAGATATTTCGATATCTTGGCCTATCTTAGGCAATCACCATCTGCAGCTTTTCCGAGAACTGTTTGCACAGAGCTTTCTGTGGTATTTCCTGACTTTAGGACTGCAGTAGGTCGAGGGTTAAGTTTCAGAGCAAAATGAGGTCCCAAGTAAAATGAGGTTGCCTAGGTCTTTCAAATACAGTGCATTTTTATTCAAGAATCAGAAATATATATCCTGCCAGCTCTGCCCCTTGAGTCAGGCATGCCAAATTCTGTCTCTGCCTTCCACTTATTATATGACTATGGTCTGACCAGATTGAGGGTTTTTTGTGAGCATAGGGGAGCACAGGAGATTAGAAGTCCACATATCTCCCATTTGACCCATCTCAAGCAGGAAGAGAAGCCCTTTTTAAGAACACTGTCTAGCTTTCCTTGTCCTTCTGCAGAAGATCACAACTTTCAACTCTGGCTCCAGAAAGTGAAGTCTGTCTCCCTGTTTATGTCTGTCATCCTCAGAAGCCCATGGAAAGCAGAAAGACACAAATTTTGCTTTAAAAGAGCCATAGCTATGTCCCAGACAATTGTCTTTGTGTTTCCATTCTTTCTGAGTACATATTTGATCCCCTAGATGTGATTTATCTTATTCTATCTGTAGATAGTTTATAGATTAAGAAGAAATTGGAAGAAGTTGCCTTGCTTGATCCAAAGCCAAAAAAAAAAAAAAAAAAAAAAAAAGTTTGGCTTTTCTGCCTTCAAGGATCTCCAGGCTGCTTGATCTCTTCCTCTGTGCATGTGCCTAGGGTCTGCTGAGTGTGGTAAGATGAATAAACTTCACTAAGAAGAGAGTTACTGTGTAACAGAATAAAGTATTGATTCTCTTAATATTTGTTAATTTCTACCAAAATCATCTTCTTTCAATTTGCAAGTAAATTTTCCCTTGTATATTGTAAAGATCATCTCTGAGAGAATGTAAATTGCAAATTAGCATATTCCAAGTTCCTTGTTTTTATGTGTTTACCCTTGCAGAAGTGGGACAGTTGGCTTATGGAGGCTGATGATGTATGCAGAGCATCTCCCAAGTAATTGAAAGATTTCAGCCTTCTCTCTGCAGTGGACTTGAGAGCCCCATTGACATAGACTCCCTCTAAAATTAAGAGCAACTTTCTCAGACTAAGAATTAAAACTCCAAATATTTTAACTTTAAAACTTCCTCATAGTGAGAATAAAGTCTGAAGAGCTGCACCCTTGGCTTAAGAAACACCAAGGAGGGTATTAACTTTTCTGATTAGCACAGCCTAGCTAAATCTACATATGTATATTTTTGCCTTTTGATTTGAAACACAAATTTTTCTTTATCTTCCTTTAAAGCTGGTTTTGGGGAAAAAAATCTTATTTTCCTGCAATTTGAATCTGAATATTTGTGGAAGGCAATGAGCCATAGTGGCTAAACTTGTTATGGGCCAGGCCATATGGGCAATGTCCAAAAAGACTCCATTTTACTCTGAGAGTCCATATCATGTAAGAAATGCTTCTCCCATGGGAAAGCCCTGCCTCTGTACCCACTAATAGTTACCTAGCATGGCATACTTGGAAACACAAAATGGCAATTCTTACACAATGTAAAAATGTTCTCTCTTTTGTTCCCATTTTTCTTGGGCAACATACCCTGTCAGAGATTGATTGTCTAGATTTTAGTAATGATTCTCTAACTTGTACTCAAGTAGGGTCATTTTGACCCACTTCCCTTCTTATTGCTTGCTGTTATGCCAACCTGGAAAGTCCCATGGAAAATACCAATGCATGCATTGCATTGTTTCACTAACTGCTTGATTCAGCTTTTGTACATCTGCTGGCTTGCAGCTATATCAACCCAGATGTGGTTTTTACCTTTAAATAACCTAAAATATTGAAGCTCAAGGCTGTTTTCTGCAGAGATAACTTGGTCTTGTAGGAAGCAGTCTAGGATAGTTGGATTAAAGACTCTTTAATTTGGACAAAACTGGGATTTGATGTGTTTTCTGAGTGATCTGCCCCACAACAAACTTTTGCCTCAGTACAGTAAATAGTCCCTGAATGGTTATGGAAAATGATATTCCTATAAGACAGCCCACCAGGGAAATAATGGAGAGACAGTATGGCTCCGGAGTAGGAGGAAAATTATCCAAAGATTGAATCTCCCCAGTATATACTTTATCAGTAACAATGGGCCTTGAGAGAAAAAGCAAAATTTCATCCCTCCCTGGGTTTACCCCAACATCTCCACCAAAAGCAAACATTCCCCCCTTCTCAACCACAATGAGTCCTATAGGAAGGAGGCAAATACTGAAACCCTGGGACCGGGACTTTTACCTTTTCCTATTGTTGATGAGCCCTGGAAGGAGAAAAGGAAATAGTGAAACTTTAGGTAACAATGGGTCCCAGTAAAAGGAAGATAAACAGTGAATACCAAGTTTTGAACTTTTCCCAGTGACAATGAGTTTCAAACTTTTTACAACTGCTTCTGAACAGCCCAGCATGTCAGCAGTCTTCAGTGATTAGTTCACCCTCATTGTAAACTATACACTTCCATAATTCAGGTCATCTCTGTACTTAGAAAATGAGTCCTCTGGTACCTGATTGATTGACTCTGCTGCAGAATACAGGAGAGCTTACTGATCCATTTGAGGTCTGCTTCTGTCACAGTTATTTGTATTTTCATTATGGTGCTGAAACTGTTTTGGTTATTTTTGTTTACAGACCCAAAGCAATAATAACATCATGGTTATCTCAGGTCCACCTCATGATATGAGAAACACATACACTCTCAGGTCCTAAGGTGATCAGTATGGCTGATGCTTCCAGCTAGTCTCACTGGACCCCTTTTTCCCAGATCCCTCAGAAAATCCTCAGAGAGGGTACCAGAGAAGACTCCTACATGAAGGCTATGGAAGGTGGATGAGAAATAATTTTCATTTCTCACAGCTGAGAGGCTTCATGCAGTTTGCTACTGACCCAAATAAATCTGTTGAATTCTGGAAGTCCATCCCTAGACATAGGAATCCACTTGTTTTTTTGTTTGTTTTTTTAGTTAGTTGGTTTTAAGGACACCTGAAGCCTATAAAAGTCCTACTGTTTCTACTTTAGCTGAGGAAGAAAGGCTTGAATAGTTTTATTCTCCATCAGTGAATAAGGATCCTGCCATATTCCTGTCTGAACACAAACCAAATATAATTAGGGCTTTAAGTTAGAGAGCCTGAGTTCAGAGGTCAATGTGAGCCAACCTCATAACACCATTTCCTTTAGCACATCAGAGCTTCAAATTTCTCAACTATGAAACACCTACCTCACAGAATATCTGAGAGGATGAAATGCATTTGACAATGCCTATGTAAAAAAAATGACAATGATCCCATCCAAACACCTCCAAAAATTAGAAGATAAGGAGAACTGCTGAACTCATTTTATGAAGCTGCCATACCCATAATCATAAACCATAACAAAAACAAGAAGGAAGAAGAGGAAGAGGAGGAGGAGAGACAGAAGGAACAAGAGAGAGAGAGGAGGAGGAAGAGTGTCAGGAGGATTCTATTTTGATTAGCATCATTTATAAGCATAGGTGAAAATTGTTAACATATTAGAAAATTAAATCTAGTAAAATAAAAAGTAGGATTTATCTCATATAACAAGTGAATTAACAATCAAAAAGCAAACACTGCAAAGCACCCTACTGACAAAATATAGGAGAAAAACTCTATGATAATTTCAATATTTAGTCGCGATACAATAAAATAAAATATTTTTATAATGAAAAAAATCAGCAAACTATGAATAGAAGGAAACTCTCTCAATCTGATGAATAGTATCTACAAAAATCTATACCTGCCATAATACTTACAGGAAATATTATCCTCATAAAATTGTCTGCTTTTACAAAAATGCCTACTTTTATAATTTCTTTTCAGTGTGCTGGAATTTCTCACCATGATAAGAAGTTAAGGGACAAGAAAAAGCATAGACATAGATGGATACAGATATAAAGCTGAGGAAGAGATAGATACATACATAAATGTATGTGTGCATATACACATACATATAATAGAGAGAATGAATACAACAAAACTGTCTTTATTAGTAAAGACATGATTCTGCGCATGTCAAATATTAAGAGGGCTGGGGTCGTGGCTCAGTGATTGGTGCCTGCCTTGCATGAGGCACTGAGTTCGATTCTCAGCACTATATACAAATAAAAATAAAGTTCCATTGCCAACTAAAAGAAATATATTTTAGAAAAAGAAATAACAATCACTACTAGAAATATGTAAATTTAGCAGCCCGAAGGAAATATATTAAATATATATAAACAGTTATATTTTTATAACTTAGTAACAAACTATTATCAAGTATAATTTTAAAATTGAATTTAGAGTAACATAAAAAATAGGAATAAATTTAATAAAATATATAAGGTCTATACATCATGAACTAAAATATATTGCTAATAGAATTTAGAGAAAATTAAAGAAATTGCTAACAGAAATTAAAGAAAAACATAAATTAAAAGATAAATCATGTTCATTTGTAGAATATCTAATATTTTAAAAATGTCATTTACCAAGCTCCGAATATTTATTAGTTCAACACATTCCCAATCAAAAATCTCAGTAGATTTATTTTGTAGCAATCAACAAGATAAAATTTAAGTTTATTTGGAAACTCAAAAAACTAAAATTAAAGAAAGCAATTTTGCAAAAGAACAAATTGGAAGATTTTTAAAATATGAATGGACCTTTATTTTATTCATTTATATTGTGGTGCTGAGACTTGAACCCAGTGCCTTACACATGCTAGAGAAGTTCTCTACCACTGAGACACAGCTTCAGCCCCTAATTGGAAGACTTCTACTAAATGACTTCAAGGTCAAGCATAAAATTACATCAATCATAACAGTGTGATATGCACATAATAATTAACCCATATATTAAAAGAAGTGCATTAGATTCTACAAAATAGAAGCATAGTGGTATGATTATTTGATTCTTGCCAAAGATTCTAAGACAATCTAATATGGAAAAGAAAATCTTTTCAACAAATAGTGCTTGAGTTACTACATATCCACAAGGAAGTACAAAATTCACTTCAAGCCTCACTTCATGATGTACAATATATATATAATTCAATCATATAATTCAAAAAATCATAGTTATAAATATTAAAACTATAAATGTCTTGGAAATAGACATAGAAGCATAACTTTGTTACTTTGGACAAGAAATATTTTCTTTAGAAAGAATGCTGAAAATAAATCATAAGCAAAATATTCATAAATTAGTTTATCAAAATTAGAAATTTTGTCTTTGAAAAATAGCATTCAGAAAGTGAGACTGGGTGCCATGGCACAGACCTCTAATTCCAGTGGCTCATGAAGCTATGGTTTGTGAATACAAAGCCAGTCTCAGCAACTTAGTAAGATCCTGTCTCATAGGGGAAAGAAGGGGATATAAAACATAAAAAAAGGGGGTTGGGGATATGGCTCTGTGATGCAGTGTCCCTGAGTTTAATTTCCAGTAAGGTAAAAAAAGGAAGAAAGGAAGGAAGGAAGGAAGGAAGGAAGGAAGGAAGGAAGGAAGGAAGGAAGGAAGAAAGGAAAAAAAGAAAGAAAGAAAGAGAGAGAGAGAGAAAGAGAGAGAGAGAAAGAGAATAGGCAAGCCACAGACCAGAAGACAAGGATAAATATTATATATATATCCTAGCCATAACATATAGATTCATAATTCAACACTAAAATGACTCAAACTATCAACCTGATTATAAAATAGTCAAGATTTTGAATATATGCTAGGACAAAGAAAATATGTAAATAGTCAATTATTAAAGCATATTAAAAAGTGCTAGTGCTCAATGCTATTAGTCATCAGAAAAATGCACCTTTGATTCTAGGTGATGAAACATCCTTCAGTATGACTAAACTATTTTAAAGTCTTGTTAAATATCAACAAGAATAAGAACCAATCAAGCCTCTCACATATTGTTGGTGGGAATGTAAAATGGTACAAAATCACATCCTCACTATGACTCAGCAAACCCACTTTAAGGTTTTCTCTTTTGGCCAAGAGAAATGAAAATATTCATCCACAGGGAACTTGTACAAATGTCATAGCAGCTTCATTCATTAAACCCCCAAACCATCACAGCCCCAGCAACTATCAAAGAAAAAATGGATAAACTAATTATGGTTTATTACAATGGTAGGTGTACCATACAATGACATACTATTTAGTAAGAAAAATAAAATGATCCACTGACAACAGCATGAATGATACTCAAAAACAGTATCTTAGTGAAAAAATCCTTACACAAAACTGAATATTTTATGTGATTTCAGTTATATAAAGTTCTAGAAACACTCACAACAAATCCATGATGAACCAATCAAAATAATGGTTTCCTCTGGAATGTGGGGATAGGAACTGACTGTAAAAAGGTGTTAGGTACCTTTCTGCAGAGTGGCATGTTGAATTGTGTTCCCCCGCAAAAAAATGTTGAAGTCGTATCCTGAGAAAGACTGCAAATATGATCTTATTTGAAAATACTGTATTTGCATACATAATCAAGTTAAGATGAGGTCATACTGGAGTAGGGGCTTATAAACTTAAAGATCAGTATCCTTATAAGAAGATGAAAATTCAGAGACAGACACTTATAGTGGGAAAAAGGGCATATGACATTGGAGGCCAAAATTGGAGTTACATATCTATAAGCCAAGGAACACCAAGGATTGCCTGCAACTACCACCAGCTAGAGAGAAGCTAGAGGGGCATGGATTTAGAACCTTAAGAGAACCATCACCCTGATACAGTGACCTTGGACATTTAGCTCCTGAGCTGTGAGATAATACAGTTCTTCTGTTTTAAGTCTCCAATTTTTGGTAATTTGTTTTGTTAACTCTACCAAAATAACGTATAGTGTGAAGGTATGTTGTAGTTTGATAAAGTTATACATTACAGAAGATATACACATTTGTCAAAAACTTACCTTATGTTTCACTGAAGATTTGGACATTTTGTTTTATGTGCTAAAGTACCAAAAATAATCTGTAAATAAATATTAAACAAATATTGATATGTGAGCAGATGGATTTCAGAAAAATCCCATTGAGATATGAAACTTACCTTAAAATCTATTAAAAAATGAGGCAAACTTATTGTTGGATAGAGAAGCAAATAAACAGATTCATCTGAGAAAGTAGAGTAAATATTGTTGGTAGAATCTAGATTATAGGTCACTCATTATAAATTATTTTAATCTTTCTTATATATTTGGAAATTTCATAATAAAATGTTGAAAAGAAAAAGGGAGATTAAATCTCATATTTTCTGACAAGCTCTATTTAAGTCAGAATTTCCTGAGACAGAAGTGGCTACATTGCCAAGCCCTCTGATTCATGTGTTAAATTAATCTATTCCCAGCCTATGTGGAGAACTATCCTGAAGGAACTAGAGGCAGGAGCTAAGTGTCAAGTGTCCTGATACCTGAGCCCTGATAATGTGGGAAAACATTGCCCAGACTTTGTAAAGCATCATAAAGATTTCATTTTTGTTAGTGTGATTGACAGAAAGGTAGATACACAGCCAAGAAGCTCACATCAGTTATGCAGTAAAATCAAGTACCATTATTGGAAGAATTTGGCTACAGAAAACAAAAGACCTGCAGAATGCCGGGAAGAAGGTGGTGGAGGTTAGTATAGTGGATGCTCATTCTATTAACCCACATAGAAGTTCTTCCTCAAGAAACTGGAACTTTTATGTCAAGCCTATTTGACAGGAAGATTTGATGAACAGAAAGGGTATCTAGGACTAAAATTACTGGTAGTTAATGGCCTCCAAACTGGAATAAAGCAGAAAAGAGAGTAGAAGTTGGGGCTGTGGTTATGACTCAGCAGTACAGTGCTTGCCTAGCATGTGTAAGGTACTGGGTTTGATTTTCAGCAATGCCTATAAATAAATAAACTAAAGGTCCATTGACAACTAAAAGAAAAAAAATAAAAAACTAAAAAAAAAAAAAAGAAAAGAGAGAGAGTGGAAGTTGCAACCACCACATTGAGAAGGTGATTTGACAGAGACTCCTTGTACTATTTTAAAAGTTCACATGAAATAAGCCAGATAGAGAGGTAATGATTTTCTGATTGTTTTAAAGCATTGAGAAATTAGAAAAATTGAAGGATCCATTAGAATGACAAATGGTAACTTACAGGTCATTTTGGGGATACAGAAGTGGTTGTCTCAGAGAGGTAAAGTATGAATTAAACAAATCTCTGGGATTTATTATTCCAAGAATGGTGAATGTTGCATTTCAAAGGTGCAATGAACCAGGGTAATTGAATATAGCACAGACTTATACCAGGACAGAGCTCAGCAGAAGCACGGGTACCTTGGGTTTATAGAGGACTCTGGCTCAGGAATCCCTAGGTATTATGTCTGGGGCCAGACTATAGGTCTTAACTTTGTGAGAAACCTTCAATTTATGACCTTGGACCAATGTTTCACCATCTCAGAGTCTCAGTTTTCTTTACATGAGAAACAACCTTAATTAAAAAATAGATATGGGTACATCCACTGTCCAAAGTTAAAGACTATTAAGTTCTGTGCCAATATAAAATAGCTATCAGGATTGACTGCATGTACAATCCTACTTTTTGAGACATGGGTGGTGGTGGAGAATCAGGCAAGTTCTGGTACAGAAAACAGATGGGACTCTGTGGTCCATTCCCTACTTCACCTTAATGACCTACATTGGTGACACAAGGGCTGCTCCTTTATCTCCCTGCCTCCTTAGAAATCAGTCAAGAAGGTCCTTGTTAGGTGCAGGACAGGCTGAGTAAGTTGTCTGCAGGGCATGCCAAACAACATTAGCTGCAGGATGACCTGGCCACTCAACCCTCTGTCTGGTTCTTTATCACCAGTTTGCTTCAAGCCCAAATGCCCAAGCCCCCGCTCAAGGCTGAGCGTTTCACCCCCTGCTCAAAGCTGAACACTCAGCCCACCACTCAAGGCTGAGCACTTAACTCCCCTTGTGCCAGAGACCTCATTAGATTTTGGCTATAAAAATTCCCTCCTGCCGGGCCCCTCTCTCTTGCTGTCTCTCTTGCTCTCTCTGTCTCTCTTGCGCATGCTGTCTCTCTCTCTCTTGCTCTTGCTTCCTCCCCCTCCATCTCTTCTCTTCTTTTTCCTTCTCTCTCTCTCTCTCTCTTTCTCTCTCTCTCTCCTCTCTCTCTCTCTCCTTTTCTTTCTCTCTTTTCTCCTCTGTTGCACTGCTGCAATAAAGCTCTCTTGGTTGCTCCGAGTGTAGTTGTCACTTTTCTTTCAGTCCTCATTCACACATGAGGAGACTACAACTTTCTTGATTTCTCTATACTCACTCACACATGAGGAGACTACAACTTTCCTGATTGAGACAGAAAATTATCAGAGAAGTTATACTGATCAAGATATCTCAACAAAAACAGATTCCTAAGCTATAACTTCCTCTGATTTCTCACTAACACTTATGCCCTATGATATATAAAATATAGCTACAAATTATTTGCTGCTACTCCGGAAGATAGAGGACATCTAATTTCACTTCTCTTGGATATGAATGGGTCCATGATTAATTTGCCCAAGATATTTCCCTGTGAAGGTTTCCAGGCCTGAGGCTTAAAAGACTGTCAACTTCTACTTCCTACCTATTGAAACATTTGCTTTCCTACCCCGAGACCTCTGTGATTCAGAAGTCCACAGTGGGAACACGAAATTTCCCAGAGTAGAGAATGATGCTTTGACACTCCTATTTATTCCAGTCACACTAGGGCAAAACACAGACATGTGAGTAGGGAAGCCACCTTGGATATTCCAACATATATATATACAAACATACCACAGAAAGTAATGAAGAACCCAGTAAACAGCCAGAATCAAGACCTAGAATAATTATGCTGCTAAATTTTCCCAGGTATTGATAGCTGTTCAACACCAACCCTTGTTTGCCCTAGTCATCAAAGAACTGAACCATGCTGTTTCTTTGGTATTGCGTTTGAATTCTGGATAAACAGGAATGTGAGCAGCAGAATGGTTGTTCTTCAAGACAATTAAATATTAAAATGGATTGCTATACAATAATAGATAACTGGAATAACTCTTCTCTACCTTAGCTATGCAAACACATAGAATTTTATGCATTTAAAGAAATGGAGAAATCCTACATCAGGTGTTCCATCTACTCCAGTTAGCATCTCATTTGCTATCATTGACAGTCAGAAAATTCATTCTGCTTTATTATGAAATCTCCACTGTCCAAACATCTATTTGACACTTCACATGCCACTTATTCTATTAATACAGCTCCCAAGTGCCCAGAAGCAGGTCCGGAAAATACAACTCTGACCCAGGATTTTAAAAGCCAAACACTTAGTATGCCCACAAACCTCAACATGGGTATATATAATATAGTAACCATTTACTTTCTTCTATTAGTGGCCTCTGAGCTTATTTATCCTCTTTCCACCGCTCACTTTGATGTGACCAAGTTGCCAGTATCTATCTGATGCTTGTGACTGAGTAATAGTTTGACATTAGATTTTTAGTTATCTCAGAATGTCTTCCATCCCTACACCTCTTTTTGTGATTTGCTAAAAAGAATGTGTTTCAATCATAACTGAAATTAATGTTATATTTTAAGACATCAAATTCTGAGTTAAAAACTGGATGGTGCAGTGCAGTTATTATTTTATTCCTCCTCTGCTTATTCTAGTGTGAAATTGTTTTCCAGGAAGTCATTAACTTTGCCAAAGCCTTCCACCCTAGTTAGGTAAATTGTAGTGTTTGGAAAGAAGATGCTAACTGATCTTTCCTTTTATCAGAAGTACCATTACAGTTGTCTCAAATAGTATTGCTAACAAATGACTGGGCCCAATGTTCTTTGTTCCTTTTCTATGGTTGCTTTACTATGGAGGTAAGAAATAAACCTAATGTCTTCTTGAAGATTGACTGTGTGTCTTTAAAGATGTGTGAGAGAGACACAGAGAGCTCCTTAGGTCAGAGAGACTCAATTGGACAAAGTCCTGATTACCATCTTTTTGAATGGGAAGCTTCTTCATCTCAACTTTACACTGAATGAAGTAACACATTACCCTGAAGAATGAAGCAGACATATTATAAATTTCTTGGAACCATGTATAATGGATGGAATTTTAAGAAAATTATATAAAATTAAGGAACACAAGTTGGCCTTGCATGATTCTCTTAATTAGTCAATTAGTGCCTAATCAGCCATGAGTAAGATCAGATATTATACCTAGATCATCCCTAGGTAAAACATGACCTAACCTGACGGCTGATATGATAGAGGATTACAAGTAAATGGGCTATGTGTGGTTAAGGATGAAGTATCCCTAATATACAAGTGAGATTCAAAATCTCAGGAAATATAACCAGGCTCATAGCTGCTTTCTAAAATATGGGCCTTTTATTTGGTAAGAAAAATTGGAAGAACAAGCCCAGTAGGGCTCTGGACTAAGGCAGAAATAAAGTCATAAGAATTGAAGCCCAGGGTGGGGTCAGAAACAAAGATTCACCTTTATCAGATCCTGGGTACTAGAGCACTAGACCTGGGCTGGACTAGAATATAGACTATACTATACACTATAGACTGATCCCTTGGCATACAATTAGAGCAATAGCTTATATTCCACTGATTTTGTGGCCTGGCAGAGATGTTGATGTTTACTGAAGATGAAGATCAAGTCTGTCATCACAAGTGGAGCCTGGGAACCAGCATTTGTGGAACCAAGTTTATGAACTTCAGTTCATGCAACATTTACCCAGGAATAATCTGTAGTTCAAATCTCAAATATTCACTTAATACTCTTGCAATTCAAGGGGACTAAGTAATTGAAAGAGAATAGTTGTGATGTGATGGCCTGCACATACTGTTGTTCATGACTTCATTATACAATAAGTAAATAATTCACAGAAAGCTATCATAATTATACTCCGTACTGAAAGAAGGGAATTGTTGAAATAAGATTTGGAAGAAAATACACCATGATTGACAAGAGGAGTCTAGTACTAAAGTTCTATCAAGAAAAAAAATTCAGAGACTGTAACAGTTAATTTGAATTATCAACTTGATTGGATTAAGAGATGCCAAGGATTATGGGTATCATGGTAAGGGTTTGTTTAGGAATGATTGGCTTGTGGGATAACCAACTGAAATGCAGACTCTCCCTAGGCATGGTCATCACTAAACAATAGGATGATGGCTTGGATGGAATAAAAATTGAAGAACAAGGAAACAGCAGTGAATGCAAGCCCAATTCTTCTTTAATGGGTTCTTTATTGCTGCTGCAATCATCTGGGAATATCAGATTCTCGCTTCTTCTTTCTTCCAATGTAGATTCAACAGAAACCTTTGGTCTTGAACTAGATTAGCAACATTAATCTCACTTGTTCTGGAGTTTCAGCCTCTTGGACTGTGTGGTAGAGGGAGAAATAATTATCATTGTTATTGTTCCTATTTTATAAATGAGGTAAGTGAGACAGAGAAGATAATGGACTTACTCACTGTCACTTAATTGTGATGATGCTGGAAATCTGGAACCCAGCCCTTTCAACTTGGGATTTTCTGGGGCTTTTGCCATAATCTGGTTCTCAGGTTCTAAGGATTTGGAGTGGTTTTCAGTTTTCTAAATCTTCAGAGCTGAATGTGGAGTCACCACTCCTGTAGAGAGAGATCAATGTTAACTCATTAATTCATGGCAGGGCCTGGACTTCAACATCTCCCAGGGAAGTAAAGCAACTGTTCTATTTTGAGGTGTAGATAGATACTCTGCATTCTGGAATTTTGGCATCATGATGAATCAGATACACAGACTGTTATTCTTAACCAACAAGGAGTTGGCTTTGAATCTGTTTATGTAGTAACTCAAAAGCTTGAAATTACCTTCACACAATGGTGTCCATACTAATTACCTCATGAAGCCCTATACCTAATCTCAGGTATGTGAAGTTTCAATTGTGTGGAATAATCTAACCATTTCATTGATCCTCTTTAAAATATCATCTGTACCTAGGATCCAGGCTTTGACACATCCAGCAGAACAGTCTTTGCCTCAAGGTCAAGTTTCATCAGCCTGAACCCTGGAGATATTGCCTAGCAGCCTATCCTCACAGAACTGAACTCCATTCTGCATCATAAAAAAATTATACTAATCTTTACCTCTCTTTATCCTGACTCTATATGTTTTTTTTTTTTTTTTTTTGCCACTCAATCAGCCTCTCAGTAGAAATGCCAACTTAGTGGGTTTGCATTAGAAGGTTGAAAGTTACAAAAGTTTTATTATCTTAGCTGATCTTTGATTTTAATGTCCCTGAGTTAGTCAGGGTTCTCAAGAGGAACAGAATCAACAGGAAGTATAATTATAAAAGGGAGCCTTATTAGGTTGGCTTATGTGAACAGAAGCTGGATAGTCCACATTGGCCATCTGCAGGCTGGGGAGCTGGAAGAATCAGTAGCTGCACAGTCCAAGAGGCTGAAACCTCAGAACAAGAGGGATCAATGGTGCTAACCTAGTCTAAGACCAAAGGCTTCTGTTGAATCCACATTGGAAGAGGGAAGAAGTGAGAATCTGATATTCTCAGATGATTGCAGCAGCAATCAAGAATCCATTCAAGAAGAATTGAGCTTGCATTTGCTTCAGATTCCTTGTTCTGCCAATTTTTGTTCCATCCAAGCCATCACCCTATTGTTCGGTGATGGCCATGCTTAGGGAGAGTCTGCATTTCAGTTGGTTATCCCACATGCAAATGATTCCTAAAAAAATCCTTAGCAATATACCCATAATCATTGGCATCTCTTAATCCAATCAAGTTGACAATTCAAATTAACCATTACAGTCTAAACACAAAAGACCTATCCCATTACTTTAAGATCTCTGAGTGGGCCAGAAGAAATATTGCCACAGGAACATTGTGCTTACATTAAGGTCAAAGCAGGGCAGCTTCACTGTGTGCAGCCTGATGCACTGAGCTGAAGTCCAGAAGAGTCCTGAGCTCTGCTTTCACTACTTTGAAATTCTGAATAATGTTTGAAAAATTTTGCCTGGGGTACCCCAAATTATGCAGTCAATCTTACTCCTGGCTATTGGAAAAAATCTGGGAAAGAGGAAAAGTCATAAATGGCCAAGTGATTCTCCTTGGTTTCAGCACTTTATACCCCAACTGGTGACCAACAAAACATATTCCAAGAATATCTTCACCTTGAACTAGAAATAATTATTGGAAGAGGTGATTTCATTCCACATATATTTTTTAGGCAACATATCAGAGATCATGATGGGAAGCTCTTTGATCTACTGAAGGATTAGGAAGCTTCAGAGATGAGGAGAAGGTGGAAAAAAATCAAGGTACATCTATGACCCAGTGCAAGAAGGCTAGACTAGAAAATATATTAGGAACAAATTAGAGGATAAAGAAGCCTTTACTCTAATAGTAATAAATAAAGGTATTTTGCATGTTTGAAACTGCCACAACAAAACCCATAAATCTGTAGTTAATATGCATTATTAATTATAATTAAAAGGGCATTCAGGTTTCTAGAAATGGGCCTTGAAACTAATTTAGTTTTTTGTTTGTTTGTTTGTTTTGTGTTGTATTTGTTTTTGTTTTTGCTCTATGGAGACTCTATTGAGAAAATGAAAAGACTAGATGTATAAAACATTTACAAATCAGTCCACAAAAACTAATATCTAGAATATATGAAGACTTTTTTATATGAAACATTAAAAAAGAGAAAAAAAACTATAATTGGAAAGGATACAAAAGTTTTGAAGTGACATTTTACTGCAAAGGATATACAGGTGGAAAATAAACACATGAAAGGATGTTCCATGTCATTAACTGTTACGGAAATGCAAAATGAAATCACAATGAGATATCACTTGGCAGAATAGCTTAAAAATAGTGACAATGCTAATGAGCATGTGGAGAAACTGAATCTCTCATGCACTGCAATTGGGAAAGTAAAATTTTTCAATCACTCTGAAAAATACTTTAGATTTTCTTTCAAAACTTCACATATGACTACACTGTGATGCATAAATTGCACACCTGGGTATTTACCCTAAAAAAAAATCAAATTGTGTTCACATAAAAATCTGTAAACAAGTAGATGACAATGAAAATTGTGGAGGAGGAAGCTCCAAGCAACTGTTTCTCCATGCAAACATTGAGAAATCTGTCAAAGTAACTTGTCAAAACTCTGGGAAATGGTCAAAATTTATGGTAAATGAGTGAAAACAGAATCAAGAAAAAGGCAACCTTAACTGGCAGGAAAGATTTGTGTTGTTTTCACAAACCTTTACTTCCTCTCCAACTCAGCAACACTTTCTGTTGTCATTATTACTTTGTTTTGTTTTGCTTTGTTTTGGTACTGGGAGCTAAAAATTTACTACTGGGGCACTTTACTACTGAGCTATGCCCAAGCCTTTTTGATTTTTCATTTTGAGATAGGGTCTCATTATATTGCTGAGGCTGGAGAACTTTTGATACTCTTGCTTCAGCCTCCTGAGTATCTGGGATTACAGGTGTGCACCATTGTGCTTGGCCTCAGCAGCAGTTTGAAGAAAAGAGGGTACATTTCAAGTGTGAGACCCCGGCCTCTGTTTCCAGAAGAATTAAAAACAGTTGTCTGTTTCAACCTATATGGGAGCTACCTGAGGGAACAGTAGAAAGTATTTGCCTTTGTTTTGGCTAACTCAGGGAAAAATTGTGTTAGGCATTCTTAAAAAAAAATATTTAAAGTAAATAAATACCCTGTAGTGCCTGGACCGAATGATTAGGATTAAGGAATATATTGAAACAATATATTCCTTAATGAAGCTAAAGTAAAAATGAAGCTAAAGATTTAAGTGAATTGATCTAAGTATTGAGTGTATTCCTTAGTATAGAACCAAACTACAAATATTAGAAAAGCTTTCCTCCCCTATCCTCTGACACCTTTTGACTTTTGAACTTCAAGTAAATCTCTGTCAAAACATTGTTTTACATATAAATATGTAACAAATATCTTTTTTGAGTAATAGAAAGATCTTAAAGAAATAACCTACTTTTACCTTAAGAATAGAGAAAAATGAGAGCTGTAGTCAAAAATAGAAGACAGAGATTAAGATGTTTCTACACACTAAATTTTTCCAGCAAATCAACCTAGAAACTAAGGAGAGGCATGGAACAATTCTTCCTAGCCCTCAGAAAGAAATAACTGCTAATACTTTGATCTTGGACTTTAAGACTTCAGAATTATGAAACAATATGTTTTTGTCAAGCTGTCTTCATGATGATAGTCCTAGAAAAATCTATAAAAACTCAAAAGTTTCTGATTTTCAGATTTTTATTGAGCTATAGTGATAAAAAAGCATGATACTAGCATAGGAAAGACATAAAGATTATTGGAAAAATTATTTATGACCAGTTTTTTTTTTCATAAAAATGTTCCACACTTCAACAGAGAAAAAAATAATTCCTTCAACAAATGATGCTAGGATAACTTGGTATCTACATAGAAAGTATGAAAATAAACTCCCATATATGCTATTAAAAAAGAAACTCAAGGAGAGCATGGTGGCACACACCCAGTAGTTCCTGATGCTGAGGACCACAAATTCAAAGCCAGCCTCAGCAAAAGCATGGCACTGAGCAATTCAGTGGAATCCTGACTCTATATAAAATATAAAATATAGCTGGGAATGTGGCACAGTGGTTGAATGTTCCTGAGTTCAATTCCCAGTACTTAAAAAAAAAAAAAAAAGTAACTCAAAATTGATGGACAACCTAAACATAAGAGTTAAAACCATAAAGGTCTTATAGGAAAATATATGGGTTAATCTCTATTATCTTGGAGTTGGCAATGGTCTCCTTGATATGACATAAAAGCATGTACAACAAAATCCAGCTACTTGGAGCCTGAAAAAGAAAAGTCACAAGTTTGAAGACTGCCTTGGCAACTTAGCAAAACCCTGCCTCAAAATAAAAGTTTTAAAGGGCTGGCTATGTAGTAAAGTGTCGCTGAGTTCAATCACCAGTATCTCCTAAAACACATATACAAAATGGGAATACAATTATGTACTTGAGTCACAGAAATAAAATAACAGTGTTCAGTGCTCTGAGAATGAAACTATCTGTAACACAGAGAAACCTACACCAATAGTGCTATGGGATGAAAGCATAATGCTATTTTGGAAGAAAAAATGATTGTGCTATAACCTTAACTAATCAGTTCCCTGATGGGATTAACTGAGTGGTAACATGAAGCAGGTGGTGTGTGGAGGGAGGAAATGGTTCATTGGGGTGTGGCTATAGGGTGCATATTTTGTATCTGAAGAGTGGAGTCTCTCTGTTTATCATCATATGAATCACTTCCCTCTGCCACACTCTTCCTCCATCTTGTACTGCCTCACTTTGAGCCCAGAGGACTGAGACATTTGAAACTTTGCCCCTAAATAAACCTTTCCTCCTCTATAGTTGTTCTGGTTGGGCTCTTTGGTCACAGCAGGGAAAAAACTGTCTCAAACATATTCCAGTCTCCTTACTTCATTACTTTCTCCTTTTTTTCTCTCCCTCCTTCTCTTCTCACATTTTTCTATATTCTTACTTTCCATTTCTTATTTTCCCCTTTTTAAAATCTATTTTTATCTCACTCTCTTTTTTCCTTCTTCTACAAAGAGAAGCTAAGAGGTAGACAGAGACCCATCATTTTGCTCCCATCTCTCAATCTCTCCTGTCTTCATTGTTCTTTTTCCCCTATCTTTTCCTCACTGCCTTTGCTGATCTCTTACAGAATAAGTCACATTTACCCAGTCGGATATCTCTCCTGTACAGAAGACACAAAGGGCCAGCACAAGTGTCCCATATGATCATCTGGGAGTACACTGGCTGTCCACACATCTTAGTTGAAGTTAAAATATGTTGGCTCCAAGAAGAGGCTCTGAGGTCCAGAGAGATAGAGGGAGAAAACACACACACACACACACACACACACACACACACACACACACACCTGATTGCTCCATGAAGCCCATGTTCTCTTTATTCCACAATAAGTTTTATTTTTGTGATGATGTACAAATCTAGAGAATTACTTATATTTTACCAGTTATGAACTTACCTTATTCCAATATTGAGCAGAAACTATTTTTTTCAGATATGTTTCATCTCTATTTTGTATTGGAAAAAACACAAGATAAACTATGCAAATCTAGGTATGGTTTGGCCATATAATTGTAGAGTAGTCACCAGATCTTCTGCAACTCCATTATTCTAATGTAAAACAAAGTTTTTTTTTTTGTTGTTGTTGTTTGTTTGTTTTGTTTTTTTAAATGTTCCTCACTAAGCAGATCTGATCTACAGGACACTAAGTTTGCCACTATACTTAGATACCTCTCAATACTTTTTAACACAACAAAAGTTATTTATTATAATTTTTTAGTCCATCTTACACTTGTGATGTTTGAGATTGTGACTCTGGAGTAGATGAGCTAATCCTAAATTCCTTTCTAGTCCTAATAGTCTTGATTCTATTTTAAATATATCAAGGTATTTCTCATGAAATTAAACAAATGGCTGAAAATAGAAAAGTTTAAACAATTATCCAAGCAATCTATAATATTATGGCATTTTTTTTCAAAATGTAGACATTGTCTCAGTTATCTTATGTTATATAACCAAACTAATAGTTCTGGAGAACTTAATCATTCCTGGTACATGCTAGGAATAAAAAAAATAAATAAATTACCCAAGATGACATCTTCACTTTCTAAGGCTTATGCACTCTTGAGGTTTAATAGATAAATGGACATGAAACTGGTGGTAATTTCTAAAGTTTTTATTTCTTCCTGGAATATACTTACAAACACAATCATATTAACATTTAATACAAACTTTCCTCTTGCACACATTGGTGACTCCACATTTGCCTCTCCAGTGACCAGCTGATCTCCAAGGGCCCTGCCAACTGTCAATGGCAATTGACTAATGTTGCCACAGGTAGATATAAGGAGGTCAATAGAATCCTTGTTTATTGGATATTCATCTCTAAGACTTTAAATACATCATAATTTGCATAAAAATAAAAGTAATTTATCTCGTGGATCTAGGGCAGAATGGCAGCTTCACACTCCCAGGCTAGAGACAGCCCCTGGACATAGAACCTGCAGACATAGAAACTCTCTAGGATGAGACTTGATGGATAATATCTGGCCTCCTTCAATGGGTTATTTTCTCAAAAAAGAGAAGTTACTGTCCTATAAAATAGTATAACTTGCTATTTAAGGTAGTCAGTCAATATTCCAACCCCAAGAGAACAGAACTCTGGTTTCAAGAGTCAACTGGTCAATGGTGTAAAAGCTGCCTGGATAGGATTTTTAATGCAGAAATCAGAAGAGACTGGATACTGAGAAACTGATGTGACTTCATTTTTGAGAAACCAGCCTCTACCTCAGAGCAAAGCCTATCCAAGGAAGGGAGTATGACTCTTGTCCTTGGAAAAACCCACAGAGCACTCCTAGGCACATACCCACCCTGCTGAGTTGTTTATCTACAAATAACAGAAGAGATCTGCTTCTCTGGGTGTCCCTGACTCAGTCAGGCTAGGTGAGGACCCATAGAAACCCCCTAGCAACCACCAAACAGCATGAGACAGGGAAAATACCTGGGAAGCAGTTGACCCTCCCGGTAGTTTATGGTGGTTGATAACATGTTGGGAAACCATGTAGTTCAGCACATACTCCCCTTGTGGCTTAAACCAATCAGTTCAAATGAATCTCCCTCTTGTACTAACCAATCACCCTTACCCAACTTGTTAACACCAGTGAATTTGCTAAACATGTTTTAGAGTTGTTTTAAGATTTTCCCGCAGTGTGTGTTGATTTGGTAAGAGATGCTATGATGTATGTAAAGTCCCTGCCTTCCTCAAAGAGTGTATAAAACTGCTGTTTTCTTGGGGCCTCTCAGCATCACCAGTTGCTATGTGCGTGGAGGACCAAGCTAGTTCACAATAAACGCCTCTTTGCTGCTTACATCCATCTTGGTCTCTGGTGGTCTCTTGGGGGTCCCAAACTTGAGCATAACACTAACAATCTACTCCTTTCCATTTCACCTCATTGCCTTCCCATTTCATTATACATTGATTTATTAAAACACTAGTTTAGTATCAAATATCATGGTAAACTCTGTGGACACCAAGAAAACAATTATAAAATTATTATATATCACTATATGACACATATGTAAGTACATATTATTTTCAAATAAGCTATCTAAATTTTTAATTTCTTTAACATTTAATTAATTAAAATCCCTACCCCAATAGTACTTACCCATTGGGACAGTGATTTCTTTGTACTTCATTTCCCTTCATTCAGTTTTTTCAATATTTCACAGATCTATATTGGGGTGGTACCACATGCTGGATTCAGACACTATACAACAGTGAACATTTCAGGCCCAGTCATGACCTCATTCACCAAGTTCACAGTCTAGTGAGAAAAATGAATATTTTATGAAAGAACCACAAACAAATAATGTTTATTTATTATTTATTTTTAATAAATATATTTTGAGGTAATCATAGATTCATATATTATTAAAAGAAATAAATACAGAGAGATGCATTGTGGTTTACCCAGTGTAACCCAGTACTGACATTGTATAGACGTGCAGGACATTGATAACTGATAAAGTAAAATGCAGCACATTTCATTGCCATAAAAATTCTTTTATAGTGATACCTTTCTTTTTCATCTAAATCTCTTCTTAACCTCCAGTTACTGCTAATCCATTCTCTTCTTCTTTAATATCATTTTCAGATTTTTAATAAATACAATCACACTTTATATAATCTGTTGTGATTAGCTTTTTTTTTTTTCCTCCAGTCTGCATGATTCTTTGGTCATTCATGTGGTTGCTGTGTGTTTTAACAAATTGTTCCTTTTATTGCTGAGTAGTATTGTATAGTATATATGAACTACCATCTGTTTAACCATTTGCCTTTTTTGAAGAATGTCTTATTCCTGTTTCTAAATTTTGTTATTGAGATGCAATTTACATAATATAATTTGCCATTTTATTTTATTTTAAATTGAACCATTTTAAAGTAAATAATGTAGTATTATTTAGTACCTTCATAATGTTGTGTAACAACTGCCTCTATATAGTTCCAAAATATTTGCATCATCCTGAAAGAAACTCCATATCTGGCAATCATTTTTTTTCCTATTTTCCTTACCCTACATCCCTAACATCCTCTAATCTGCATTTTTTCTCTACACATTTTCCTATTCTGGACTGTTCATATAAATGGAGTTAAGCAATAATAAATTCTTGTGTCTTGGCTTTTTTATTTATTGTTTTTAAGGTCCTACATATCACAGCATGTATCATTACTTTATCTTTTTATGGCAGAATAATATTCTCCAGCATATGCATACCATTAATTTTTATACTCTCATTTACTGATGGGCATTTAAGCTATTTTTACCTCTAAATGTGTTTGATAAAGTAATAATGGACCTTTATGTAAAATATCAAGAATTTCTACAACTTAATGGTAAGAAGACAGATGACCTAATTGAAAAATTGAAAAGGTCTTAGATATTTCTCTAAATAAATGGTATACAAATGGCTAACAAGTATCTGATAAATGATCAATTTCTAAGAGAGATTCTGAAGAATATGAGAAAACTTTGCCAGCTACTTTTCTTACTAAGGATTAGTATCCAGAATATATAAAGAATTCAAAAAACTTAACACACACACACACACACACACACACACATACACATACACAAACACACATGCCCAATCAATAAATGCTCAAAGTAACTAAAGACATTCTTCAAAAGAAGAAATTCAAATGACCAACAAATATATTTTAAAAATATTCAATGTCTTTAACAATCAGGGAAATTTTAAATCAACATTATACTGAAATCTTATCTCAATTCAGTTAGAATGGCAGTAATCAAGAATAATAGGGGCTGGGATTTTGGCTCAGCAGTGGAGAATTTGCTTAGTTAGCATGTGTGAGGCACTGGTTTCAAAACTTAGCACCTCATAAAAATAAACAAATAAAATAGAGGAATTGTGTCTATTTACAACTTAAAAAATGCAAGTAATAATAAGTGCTGCTGAGGATGTGGAGAAAAAAGCAAAACTTCTACACTGTTGGTGGGGTTATAAATTAATACAATCAGTTTGGAGTTTCCTCAAAAGACTAGAAACAGAACTTCCATATGACTCATTAATTTATCTTAAAGAATTAAAGTGAACATACTATATTGATACATGAAGATCTATGTTTATAGCAGCACAATACACAATAGCCAAATTATGGAGTTAACCTAAGGATATATCAACAGATAACTGTATAAAGAAAATGTGGCATATATACACAATTAAGTTTTATTCAGCCATAAAGAACAAAATTTATGTTGTTTGAGGAAAATGTATACAACTGGAGAAAATTAAGCCAAGTGAGATTAGCCAGACTCAAAAATTCAAGAGACATAAGTTTTCTCTCATATGTGGAAGCTAGAAAGAAAAGGCACCTTATAAAAATAGAAGAGAGACTACCAGACTAGAGAAGGAGGGAAGTGAAAAGGGCTACTAAAGAAATGAAAGAGAACAAACTGAGTTGTACACATATAAATATATTGCAATGAATTCTATTATATAAAACTATAAAGCACCAATAAATGTTATAAAAATTAAAATAATAAAAGAAGAATGTTTAATATCAGTCATTAGGAAAATGACAAATCAAAAGTAGAATGAGGTACTACTTCACAAGATGTGTCGGAAAGTATGTAGAGAAATTGAAACATTGCTTGTGCTACTTCAGATTGGTTCAGATACTGCTGAAAGTAGGTTGGGAGTTCCTCAAAAAGTGAAACACAGAGTTACCGTGTGACCCAGAAATTGTACCCCTATGTATACATTCCACGAAGTTGATAAGAGGTACCAAAAAATAAAATAAAATAAATCATGTACATGCATGGGCTTAGCAGCACCATTCACTTGACAGCTTTATAACACTGGATATAATTTTCTCAAACTGTACATATCTCATTCTACTTCTCTTACCCACTTCTTCAAGAGTGGTCGGCTTTCCCCGCTTTATTTTGGAAATTGAGGCTATGACTCTGGACTTATATGATGCTGATTTTGCCCAGTCCTCCTATTTCCCAAGCACTCACTCCTTTTGCTGGCCTTACCTCACCTCCCACCAATCTAGCATTATCCCCCTCTTGGTCTTTTCAATCATTCTTAAGATTGGAGTAACTTCCCTAGTGTCTCCATATTGAAACTGAAAAATAAAATCACAACACCCCAAATGATTTATTTGATTCCAAATTCATTTACATCTACAGGCCCTCCCTTAGTCCATTTGGGCTTCTGTAACAAAATATCACAAAGTAGGTTACAAACAATGGGAATTTATCTATCACATTCCCAGAAACTAGAAGTCTAAGATCAAGGCACCAGCTTATTCAATATCTGGCAAGAACTTACTTTCTGGTTCACAAATGTTCTCTTCTCACTGTCCTCACATGGCATGGCAGAAGGATGAGGTTCTCCCTTAGATCCTTTTGTTCAGATTCCATTAGAGAAGATTTTGTCCCCTGGCCTAATCACCTCTTTAATCACATTCCCATCTCTTAACTCTATGGCTTTGGGTGTTAGGATGATAACTTATTTATTTTAATTTATAGCAGGCACATTTCTCTTATCTTTTTTATAATAAATTGCTTCCCAAACTAACAACAAATGTTACCTTGACTTCTTTGCCTTCCATTAAACTCCTTGATCTGTCCTCTTCTTTATAAAGTGACTAATAACTCTTTCTTACTAAAGTAACTTTTTGATTTCTGTCAAAGTTCAGAGACCACACACAGCAACACCACATGGGCTGCCCAAAGAGACATTTCATGCCTGGGGAAGGTCAGAGTGAATCCCATACCTCTTATGTTACGTGTCTGGGATCTTTCAGGAAATTGAGGCAATACAAAGACCTCCCCAACAACCCTGATTCTTGAAATCAACTCAGAAAGATTTCAGACATGTCACTCAGAGTAATAGGCATGAGTTTATTGAAAAGATGGAAAAAGGAAAGGGGACATTCTCAAGGTAGAGAGTGGGTCCTTTCAGAAAGAAGAGGGCAACATGACATTCCTGCACTCCAGTTTTATTGGGATCCCAGAGAATTTTCCAGAGAGTCCTCCTCAGGTCCACCTCTTAACATTTGACCAAGCTTTCTGTATCAATTGCTATAAAAATAAAAGCAGGACTTGAGCTCCCAGCAAGTACACCAATATGTAACCTTCCTCACTGCCCTGCTGTGCTCACTCTATAAAGAGGACACCAGGAACACAACTAAGATTAATCTCCAATTTATTAATATCTTTTTTGACTTTTAAAAATAGTATCCTCGATTTTACCTGTAATTGAAGAATTTAAATCTATACTTAACAAAGGAAAATAAGCACACCTAGGTGGCTGCAGACAACCTTGGGCCAGAGTACTCCATCTGGGTACTCTGCTTCTGTCTCAAGGGTCACCTGTTCCTACTCCACGGGAAATTTTAGTTTTCTCTTCAGTATCTTCTGCTGGTTCCTGGTTTGTGGGCCTGTCTGCAAACACTTTCTGTGGGTCTGAAAAGTAACCACAATTCCATCACTGTGGATGTGGAGCTCCAGGCAGGCTGCCCCAAGTGAGACACGTGAGAATAGAAACACTATGACAACGGCCAGGATGCCAGTAAGCCAGGATTAGATGATCTCCTCAATCATAACTGATTACAGTCTGTTCATATTTGTCCATGATATACAGCCCTCTCCCTCCTGGCAAAAAAGCACTTTCCATTTAGGAATTAAATTATTTTAAAAGCACAAATTCAGTTTGTAGATAAATCTCATGGTTCACTATCCTCCCAGAGCTGAGTGTGATGACACTTCTGGGCAGCTCTCGCTGTTTTTAAAAGGCGTATCCAGACCAAGAATGGAAGAACAGTCAGTGTGAGGTTGAGGCCTCTGTAACCCCATGGCTTGAGACTGAGCATAAGAGTGTAGCTGTCAACATCTAGAGGATTTTTTTTTTTTTTTTTTTAATTAGGACTTTATTCTCACTCCATGATTTCCTGACAAAAATCATCCCCTCTACTCTCCAGCTTCCATCCAAACCCAAATTCACCATCATTTTTCCCACTTTAATTTCCCTCTGAAAATTTTCAGATCAACTCGAGCCTGAAATAACTGATCTTGACTCTCTTCCTACATGTACATGGACAGGGGTTGAGCATCAGAGAATCTTCTTGTCCTTGCTGTGTGCCAGGAACTGGTTAGGAATTTAGAAAATTAGCAATATTCAGTGTTTACAACTGCCCTATTAGTCCATTTTGTAGATGAGAAAATGAGACACATAGTGTGTTACTTAGCTTTCTAACACTGTTATCTGAGATAATCTTCTCAAACAAACAAACAAAAAACAACAACAACAAAAAGGTTTACTTTGTTTTTGTTTTACATTTTCAGAGGATTTGGTGCATGGCCACTTTGGCCCTGTTGCTTTGGGCCTATGGCAGCATAGTACAGCATGGCAGAAGTGTGATGGAGGAGAGATGTTTATGTCATGATGACTAGGAAAAAAAATAGGAAGGGTCTGGTGTCTCAATATTCCCTTTAGAGGCACATGCCTAGTAATCTAACTTCTTCCCACTAGGCCTAGTCTCTTAAAGGTTCGACTACTTCTCAACAGTATTATGGAATGAAGACCAAGCCTTTAACACATTGGCCTGTGAGAGCCAAACTGTAACAAAGGTTGATGCAATTCTCCAATTAGCATCTAGGAAATGGTTTAGCCAGGATGTGGACCAGGTGGCCTGACCTCAACCCACTACTGTGTTTGGTTGCCTCTTCCCATAATTAATTCTCAAACTGAGCCCCTCCCACTTGGGGAACACCAAGAATTCTCACTCTGTGTTTATAGTTTATGTGACTCTGATCCAAAAACAACACTGACCTTGGAGTTGAGAACCATAGGTGCCATCCTGATTCTTCTTCCACTGCATCTGCAGCAATGTCTGTTAAACAAGATTCCATTATTTACCCCAGTTGTCTGAAATTTCCTGGCCTGCCATCCCTCCTCATGTGCTTTCCTAGCACTACTGTCTCTTATCTCCCATGTATGGTGGATCTCATGTCTCTCCACTGCAAGAGATTGAAGCACTGAGGATGGGATTCCTGTGGAATTCCACTTTGCAGAGCCTCGCACAGGCAAAATTGCTTATTCTTAAAAAGGTAGTTAAATTAAATGGTTTATGTAAGTATGCCCCATGAATAAAGAATTTTAATAAGTATAATCTACAATAAATTGAAGATATTATTCATTAGCATTGCTAGCTTTATTGCCAGGGAAAAGAACTCTCTGAATCTCTTGGAATCTTAAGTTTCATCATCTGAAAATTGATTGAATTTTATTGTGTTGCCTTACTGACCACAAATACCATGATTATAATACAGCATTGACAAGATGCTTGAAAAAATTAATTTCAAAGCATTTCAGAAGTTTAATTTTTAAAAATATTTTTTAGTTGTAGATGGATACAATGTATTTTATCTATCTATCTATCTATTTATTTATGTGGTGGTAAGGATCTAGTGCCTCATATGTGAGGCAAGCACTCTAACACTGAGCTACAATCCCAGTCCAATAGGTTTAATTTTTCAGATAAGAAATGCTCAATCACTAAATTCTATCTTAATATTTTAAAAATGATTCATAATCTGAACTACTTCTGGTCAAAAACATTTGAGATAAATATATTGAATCTGTATTTAATCGGTTACTACAATTTGGCAAGTTAAGAGAGATTCAGAGAAATTAAGCTGAGCATCAGATGTTACCTGACCAGTTGATGGTAAAGCTTGGTAATAGATCATGTGCTACATTATGATGTCAAGGCAGCTCATTCAGCAAAGCTTAATTTTTAGTTCATTCTCATTTTCCAAACAGTCTGTATTCAATGTGTTTGTGTACCTTTTTTCTCACAAAGATTTCCAGCCAAGTAAGTCCAATGTGTATTTGTCAGTTTTCGGTTAGTGTAACAAAATTTGTGTAACTTATTAAGAAAAAGTGGTTTACTAAAATCACAATAGTGGAGTCTCAAGGGAATGGTAGTAGTTATTGCTTGACTCTTGTGAAGGTTTCATGGCAGATGACATTTCATTTGCTCCTGCTCAACTCCTTCTAATATTATTATCCACTTTATACTTATAAGAAAACAATACCCTGAAAATAGCCAATTGTTCAAGGTCATGTGATAAGAAATCAACAGAGTTATAGGGTCTGGGACCCATTCTAGACACACCAAAATCTCTGAAATACTATCAGGCTACAGTTTGAATTCAGAAAGTTTGTCTTTTATGCCAGAACATACCTGCCCTACTGGTTTTAGAACTCCCTCTTATATGAAGACTGTCTTATTTATTTATAAGTATGCCCCATGAATAAAGAATTTTAATAATTATAATCTACAATAAATTGAAGATATTATTAATTAGCATTGCTAACTTTATTGCCAGTATTTTTTTGCAAATTATTTTCTTTTTACTACATAGAATCTACATTCAAAATGTGTTTGTGTGTGTTTGTGTTTGTGTGTGTGTGTGTGTGTGTGTGTGTGTGTGTATGTGTGTAAGGGAAAAGGGCAAGGCAAAGTAGTGGCTTCACAGTATTTTTGATCATGTTAACATGTTGCCTGGTCCCACAACAGTAGGCAATGGTAGTTATAACCATACTTCGCTATTATCTTGCCTTCTCCATCACTAATGAGCTAAATTAAATGGTTAATTTACTGAAAATGACATCTGATTGCTTCCTCATTACTGGGTCCTACCCTTCTGCCTTCTTATTATGCTTTTCTCAGACAAATCAAGACCTTCATGAAAATAAAATATCTTGTCTGTCCACAGGGCCAGGGATGTTAAGCTTTTTTAAGCAGCAATCAATCAGCATTATAAAATGCTCTAAAAAGAAAGACAAAAAAAGGTGCCTTGTGTGTGTGTGTGTGTGTGTGTGTGTGTGTGAGAGAGAGAGAGAGAGAGAGAGAGAGAGAGAAAGATTGAAAATGTTCACATATAATCTTTCACTACTCCCACTTGGTAACTCATCAGTTTTTTCAAATATTAACACAAAATGATTTCCACTGAAGCATCCATAAGATAGGTGACACTGAAGAAGGACTTTCCATGGCAATGCTATGACAGGCTTTACAAAAACTGATTAAAGAATAGAAGTAGCAATAACAAGTGCTGGCGAGGTTGTGGGGAAAAAGGTACACTTGTACATTGTTGGTGGGACTGCAAATTGATGCAGCCAACTTGGAAAGCAGTATGGAGATTCCTTGAAAAGCTGGGAATGGAGCCACCATTTGACCCAGCTATTCCTCTTCTCGGACTATACCCGAAAGACCTAAAAAGAGCATACTACAGGAACACAGCTACATCAATGTTCATAGCATCACAATTTACAATAGCTAGACTGTGGAACCAACCCAGATGCCCTTCAACAGATGAATGGATAAAAATATGTGGCATTTATACACAATGGAATATTACTCAGCACTAAAAAATAACAAAATCATGGCATTTGCAGGGAAATTGATGGCACTAGAGTAGATTATGCTAGATTAGCCAATCCCTAAAAAACAAATGCCGAATGTCTTCTTTGATATAAGGAGGGCGACTCAAAACAGAGTAGGAAGGAAGAGCATGAGAAGAAGATTACCATGAAACAAGGAAAAGAGGTGGGAGGGAAAGGGAGGGAGAAGGGGAATTGCACAGAAGACGGAAGGAGACCCTCATGGGTTCACAAAATACATATATGATGGTGTGAGGGGGAAGGGAAAAAAAAGAGAGAGAGAGATAAGTGTCACAGTAGAATGGGTAGAGAAAAGTGATGGGAGGGGAGGGGAGGGGAGGGGGGATAGGGAGGGCAGTAGAATACAACTGACACTAGGATTGCTGTATGTATACACATGGATGTATAACCAATGTGATCCTGTAGTCTGTACACGTGGAAAAAATGACAATTCATACCCTATTTGAATCAAATGTATGATATGTCAAGATCACCGTATTGTCTTGAGCAACTAATAAATTAAAAAAAAAAGAAGAAGGGAAGTAGCCTAGATTATAAAAGATCCACTCCACTCCAGAGTTAGCTTGGAAAATGTTTTGAATTGAGGCAGGAGCTTGGGAAATAGGAGCCCTGCCTCTAGATCACTTCCCCAGATAGAGTCTGAGAAACCCAGGGACCCCATACTTCCTCTTCTGTCACTTATTTCTTCCTTTGTGTTATATAATCCCAGAAAGATGGGAGTTCCCCAAGGTAGATGCATGTCTGAGGACTTTAATGCTTTTTGGCATTTATTTACCTATTTTTCTTTCCACCTCCTTCACCTTCTCTTCCTCCTCCTCTTTAATTTTTCATAGTGAAGATTGAACCCAGGGCTGCTCTATCATTGAGCAACATTCCAAATACTTTTTATTTTAGTATTTTTAAAAAAATTTGAACTAGGATCTTGCTACATTGCTGAGAGTCTCATTAAGTTGTTGAGGTTAACCTTGAACCTATGATCTTCCTATCTCAGTTTCCTAGAGAGCTAACATGCATGCACCACTGGGCCTGGCAGTGTATTCATTTTTAGGTGTAATGATATCTTCTTTTTGACACTCATTAACTCAATTAATCCTTCCAATAAACTTTGGTATGGACATAATCAAATATTTTCAGTTTAAGAAAACAGATATGGTGTGATTTTATGACAAAGCCAAGGTCACTCAATAAGTTAGTTATCCAGCAAGGAGTGAAACTTAGTTCTACAAAGTTTCAAGGAACATACTCTAGAGACTTGGAGTCTTATGCAATACCAGGATCCTTCAATATATATATTCATTCATTGATCCTTCATGTATGTAATATATATGTGTGTGTGTGTGTGGTACAGAGGATTGAACTCAGGAGCACTCAACCACTTGAGCCACATCCTCAGTCTTATTTTGTATTGTATTTAGAGATGGGTTCTCACTGATTTGTTTGAGGTCTCACTAAGTTGCTGAGGTTGGCTTTGAACTCATGAATTGTCCTGCCTCATCCTCCTAAGATGCTGGGATTAAAGCATGTGCACGGCACACAGTTGGGGTATATATTTTGTCCATTGTGAGGAGAGTCTATTTTTCTGCGTCCTGGTGTGATGTCCCGAGCTGCTTTCTTCTGCCACACACTTCCACCATGAATGGAGTAAGCCATCTATGGACTAATACCTCTGAAACTGTGAGTCCCCCAAATAAACTTTTCCTCCTTGAAATTGTTCTTATCAAGTCTTTTGGTCACACACACAAAAAAAAAAGGAAAAAGAAAAAGAAAAAAAACTGACTAAAACACACTTATAGTAGTTGAAGCCTGAGGACAGTTCAGATTCCTGTGAGGAATAGTAACTGTTGAGGGCCATATAATCAAGCATTGTTAGCACAGCTCTTGCTAGTCCTGCTCATGGTTCCACTTGGCCCCAGATCCATCTAAGGGAATAGTATTTTTGAACATGTACAATGGTTGGTTTTAAACTGCCTGGCCCTAGCCACAGGGAAAGGCGAGTTGGCCTTCAAAGCAATTAGACCAGCAAAAGGGAAATGAAAGGAAAAGCTTAGGGAAATGAAGGGAAAAGCGTTTTGTAACTGTCGTCTCTTTCTGAGAAATATAAAGCAAAAACCCACCATGTTAGGCATTTTTACCCTTCTTGACTGTACAGTGGACATGCAAATAAGCAAAAACACTCTAGTTCCTTGTGGAACTAGCAATGACAATGTGAATGGGGATGACAGATTAGGGGCTCAGAAGTTGGAACTTAAAGACAAGTTCCCTTTGCTCCCATGGTGAGTCCTCCCTCTTCTTTCCATTCTTGGCTCATACCACAGCTCACAGTTTTTGCCTAGGGTGTTACAGGGAGGATGATTGCAGCCAATGAGCAGGGGTAGCTTCAGGGCCAGTCCCTTCTTGTGGAAAGGGAAGAATCAAAGTGAAGGGGGCCACAGCTGGGCCCTGGGTTGGTCTGCTCCTTCACCTCCAGGATGCTGCTTATCTCCAGGACCCACGCAGTCTGCAATAGCAGTGAGAAGCCAATTGGAATAGAGACATAATGGTTGATATTTTAAGATACAAATTCAGGAAACATTTTGGACTCCATTATGTGTTTGAGAAATATCATTAAGTTCTTTCCCTATATTTATTACAATAGAGGAAGAACAAAAAGTATATGACTGACATAATTTCATGATGAGATAGGTAACAGGTCATTTTATTTAGTCAGATTTTTTTATCTCTGTGATCTAAGAGCCTGACAAGAACAATGTAAAAGAAGGAAAGTTTATTTGGGACTCAGAGGTCTCAGTCCATAGATGGCTGATACCATGGCTCTGGGCCAAAGATGAGGCAGACATCAAGGCAGAAAGGCATGACAGAAGAAAGAAGTTCTGGACATGGCAATGGGAAGCAGCGAGTTCCACTCACATGGGTCAAAATATAAACTTTAAAGGCACAAGTCACTAATGACCTACCTCCTCCAGCCATACCCTACCTGCTTATAGTTACCACCCACTTCCCTATCAGTGAATTAAAACACTAATTAGATTAAAGCTCTTACAACCCAATCATTTCATCTCTGAAAGTTCTTGCATGATCTCACACATGAATTTTGGGGGACATGTCAGATTTAATCCATAACACAGGCTGATTTGCTTCAAAATATTCTGAGGCCATAGTTTATACTACAAGGAAAAATCATAGTTCTAGACTTCTGTATTTGGACAGTGTCTTTTTGATGAGGTCCTGTTGTGCCCTTCACTATTTCTCTGTGCCTCCATCTGATGTAATTTCCTTTGGCCTCAGGAAGAAGGGTCCTGGAGATAAGGCCATATGCCTGGAGCCTAGATCTCTGGAGTGCAGAAGGACAGGCCAGTCTCTGGATTGGACATATTCTCATGAGTAGTTCCTGTTGAGACAGAAGAAAAATCTCTTCATGTCAAAGAAGACATTAATTAGCTCCTACATTAATTCTATCTCTAGTAATGCTATTTCTGACAGATTAATGATTTTGAGATGAACTAGAAATGTAAATAGATGTATTCTTTACATCTAAATCCCAACAGTAGCAGCAGCACAATACAACCTGAAAAAGTAAGAGTACAAATAGTTTGTCACTGGAGAATTGTAGAATATTTAAGGACCAGTAAGGAAAACAAAACAAAAACAAAAACAAAATACTGAGTCTTCCAGACAACAATGAACAAATTCTGGAGAAAAAAGTAAAAGTAAATGCAGGCTTATATTTTAGTTGTGGTTTTGTTTTCATGAGGTTGATCACTGGAGTCCTTCTCCATGGCCTCACTCACATAAAATGGCCTTTTGTACCTGCTGGGCTCTTCTCATAGGTGCCAGGACATTAAAGTCCTTTTGTTTATACAAAATAAATAAACAAACAAACAAACAAACAAATAAGTGCCTTTAATTCTCACCCCATTTCTTAGAAAATTTTCTGGAAAATTTAGAAAAAGAAGAAAAACTGGCTTGCTTCTTGTAGGAGCACATGGCTCATTATCAAGAGTAAGAAGATGATCATATAATGGATCCAAATTAACATTAATAAATATGAGCTCAGATGGCCCAGGAGCCCCTGAAAAAAATTAGCTTTCCCTTTGTTTGCAAGTATCCTGGCAAGAACCTGTGCAGGAACCACATAGAGCAGCCCTAAGCACATTCACACCTTTGTCTGATCTCTTCCTTGGGAACAGTAGTTAAAAGGGTCCAGAATTATACATTTGTTGCTTACTTGAGTGAAGCAGACCTAGTACTGAGGGATTCTTGTGAATGAAACTGTACTACTTTGACTCTGAAGGAATCTCTCACCTCTTTGTTGTACTCAATTCCTTGGGCAGAACAGTTTAGAAACTCCTTGAGAACTTGAGCTAATTTCTGAAGAAACTGCTGGCCAGATTAACAAATCTGCAGGCAGCAAAAGATGAGGGCCTGAAGAAAGAAGAGTGCAGAGTTAGCACACCAAAGATGAGAGTACAGAAAATTGGTAACCAGGAGCATACTTTGGGGCTCAATTTCAATCAGAACCCTCTTTCTCCTTTTTCTCCTATTTCCTGAAGGTAGACTATCATCTCTCAGACAATGCTTACATGATATTGTCTCATACTGGGTCCCCAAGAGTGGTGGATAAGGGTTCACATAGAACCCATGCTTTAGAAAATAAAACCTTGTCAGTGTCCTTTACTAGTCTGATTTGTATCAAGGGCTTGGAAACAGGCTGTAGAAGAGTACAACTATTCTTGTTCTTGGAACCTTGTCAGCTGGTAGGAGAAGAACCATTTCACAGCAGCAGGCACTTGGATGCAGTGCACTTCTCTGAATAGATAAAACAGCAAACATCCGTAGCATAGCTTAGTGACCTTCAAGCACAAATCCAGCAAGGCTTCTTCTCATGTCAGGACATATTATCTGGTGCTGTTTGCTCTGTTCCTTGCCGTATTCCAATTGCAGAGTCCCAGACCTGGTGTGTCTGCTCAGAGTTGTTCTTTGTAGAGACAAGGGAAGAGAGAAGATAGAAATGGCTGTTTCCCTTTAGGGCTTATTTCCTCTACCTGTCCACTGTATGTTGGTATCCTTCAAACCTGTATCCTAAATCCACTTCTCTGAGAATGTCTGGATCCTACTTTCACCATATATAGATGGCACACAGATATCTTCCTCCAGTCCAGATCTCTCTTCTGATCTTCAGATACCCAGGTTCCATGGTCTCCTTGGCTTCTTTGCTTATATGTCTCAAAAATCCTAAAACAAAAAGCTCCCAAGAAATTTTTTGTCTTCCATTTTTTTCATTCTGAAGTTAGTCATGTTCCTGTACTATTATTCCCCAACAAATAAAAATAAACTTTAATATGGTAATACATTCTAGTTCTCCCCAATGCTTCAACATTCTCCTTCATCAGTAACTTTTGAGTTCTTAAACATCAGATTTATGCATTTTCTCCTCATCTCCACTACAGTTATTGTTCACTTTTCATATTTTGCCAGAATTTCTGAAATAATTATCTATTTGGTCTAATAGTCAACATTTACACAATAGTAAGAGTGATATTTTTAAACTCAAATTAGATCATTTTACATTCAGTATTTTAATGAAAATGTTAATTCTTCATATTGCTTTGATACAGGTGGAGGTGAAGGTGAAGGTGCTAAAAGTGTTCGATGAAGATCCAGAAGTAACCAACATATGAAGGACCCCTGGCATCAGTTTTAGCACCAAGACTAGCAGAAAAAGCTTATGATATGGAACATCTCCATTTTCCCTGTATAGAACAAGGATTCTGTGCTCAAAGGACAACAGAGGTCTTCGGATTTTGAGGAATCTGACTCTCAGATCAATAGAACTTAATACTTAGTAATACTTAATAAATCAGGCTCTATATTTGTTAACAGGGAAAATGTATTTTAGTGTAAGTTAAAAAGGCCCTAATCCTTAAACCAACAAATCTTCCAGAGAAAATTTGTAACTCTGTGATTCAAATATCTGTACCTGTATGTAAAATTTGTTAGGTCAGAGAAGAAGTTTATTAATGTTAATAATCATCACATGAGCTTCCAGACAAACTTGTTTTTGTTTTTACTGGGTTCAATTCCCAGTACCAAAAACAAAACCACTGAACTGAACCACTGAACCACATCCCCAGTCCATTTTTTGTATTTTCTTTAGAGACAGGGTCTCACTGAATTGCTTAGCACCTTGCTAAATTGCTGAGGCTGGCTTTGAACCTGGGATCCTCCTGCCTCTACCTCCCAAGCTGCTGGGATTACAAAAGTGTGCCACAGCACCCAGTCAGACCAACTTGTTTTTGATGCTAAAATGTCAGCCTCACAAATATGTCTTTAACAAGTTATCCCAGCTGGGAGGTTATAAGATTGGCATATACTGCCAGTTTTCCTGGTTCAAATTCTGTTTTTGTCATTTACTGGTACCAGACTTTAGACAACATTACCCCATTTATGCCTTGATTTTTCTTATCTCTAAAGGGGGAATGAAAATAATATCACTTTCCTCATTAAGAACTTTGTGAAAATTAATTCAGCTAACTTATGCAAAAACTCAGAGCAGCACCAAATTCATAGAATGTTTTGTATAGAGAGTTCATTTCTAGTTTTATCTGAAAAAGTGTGTCCCATGGAATTTGGAAATAAACAGCCATGGGCAAAGCTCATACCATCTGGGTGAGCTCAGACAGGCCATTTTCTTCCCCTTGGGCCATTGTTGAAATTTATAAAATGCTGATAAGACGATTTTAGAGTTTAGAGTAGGAAAATATAATATACATATGAAGTATATTATAAGGGATTGACACAGAGTGAACCCCTAACAGATGCTAATTATTCCTCCTGGGTTCCAAAGACTTTTCCCATATAAAGATTGCATTCTGGAAGGTAGAGTTTGAATTATATAGTACAAAGTTGCAATAAAATATCTTGACTAATATATTTGAGCACCCAGAAAAATAATTTTCTGAATTTGCACACTGGGTTCAGGAATCCATCAAATCCCTTCTTATAGACATGCTTCTCTTCTGAACAAGGCACTTTTTGAGTGACTTGTCCCACTCCTCTGCCCTTTGGTGCACAGATGGCCTTGCAGAACAGAGGACTATGAATGACTCTCAGCATGGTACTCCGGCAGCTATTCTTAATTTAATAGCTCACCCTGGGTAACTAACAGACTGGAGGTTGCCAAAACTGGCCTGCTGAATGCTTTTAATTGGTACTTAATCTCACCAGTTCATTAAAAGGCTACAGCTTCCACATGGATGTACAGGAAGTTTGACCTTTCAAAAGAGTCTGCATAATGGCCAAGCAAATGCCCTAATTAAATGGGATCTGCTCTGTCCTGCCTGCCTCACCCTAGACCTGTGACAGGTGGGAAGTCTATGAGCTCAGAAATTTGTACTCAAGAGTTATTTGACAACAAACATCTGGGCAGAAGAAAATAAAATAACCCTTATACACAGATCTAAGCTCTCTGGTCAGTAACTTGCTTTTCATTAATACATCACATAAGCATTCTATTTTAGGCTAAGATTTATGTGTTTTCACATGGGTATTTTTGTGTCAGTTATATACAACTGACATCCTCTGTTTACTTTTACTGACCCAGGATACCTGCCCTCCATATAATTTGAATCCATTACTGGGGTCCATCTTCCCAAATACTAGAATTAAAGAAAGGCTAAGTAAGTTCCAAGTGCTCTCAGACACTCTCAGGTGCTCTCAGGTACTCTCAGGTGCTTGCACTTGACCTCAGGTGCTCAAAGATGTCCTCAAATGTTCTTATCTGCTCCTAGGCACTCTCAGCTGCCATCAGATACTCTCGGGTTCTCTCAAAATTTCTAAGGCACTCTCTGGCACTTTCATGTGCTCTCAGGGACTCTCAGGAATTCTCAGGGACTTTCAGGCACTCTCTGTGGCTTTCAGGTGATCTATAAGCTATGTGGCTTTTTCAGCCACTCCCAGAATCTCCCAGGAACTCTCATATATTCTCAAGGACACGGAGGCTGTCAGTTGTTCTCAGGTACCCTCAGGTGTTCTCAGATGCTGTTGGTGCAGCTTAAAGTAGGGATTAGTAACATATAACTATGCCATCTGACAGGTCTGAAATACAAGTCCTACCCAACTATCACTTCTAGAAATATAATTTGGAATAATAATAAAGAGGAGGAGGATGAGGAGGAGGAGGATGAGGAGGAGGAGGAGGAGGAGGAGGAGGAAGAGGAGGAAGAGGAATAGAAGAAGCTTGGTCTCACCCAGGACCCACACAGACAAGATAAAATGGGTTTAAAAGAGCTGGCTGCAACATTAAACTAAGAAAGAGGTGAAAAATCATGCAACACAGATATAAGTGTTTCAGACTGGGGGCAGTACAGTTCTGAAACATTAAGGGTCAGTTTCCATGTTGGAAAAAGCACTAGAAAAGAAAGCATGAGCCCAGAATCCCTTTATTTTATAGCAGTGGCATCTGAGGGGGAT
Organism: Callospermophilus lateralis; assembly: GCF_048772815.1. Classification (NCBI taxonomy): domain Eukaryota; kingdom Metazoa; phylum Chordata; class Mammalia; order Rodentia; family Sciuridae; genus Callospermophilus; species Callospermophilus lateralis. The sequence goes on along the minus strand of NC_135306.1, from coordinate 92,363,329 downwards.
AAAATTTTATGTGTGGAGTATTGCTTTGTGATATCCGGTGATCAGCAGATTGATTGACATTTTGGCAAGTCACACCCATCTCAGGTGCTGTGTGGGATCTTAGGCAGAGTTAGAAGCACATCTGCATCATGTGATCAATCCCTTGACAGGGAGTTTGCAGTGCTAGGCCCATCCATTCAAGAGGCTACTATGTGCAACACAATCTACATGCAGCCCCCAGACAGCTTGTGACAACCTGAAATATATGTAAAATGGTGACAAAATTCACACCTACCTCATCATATTTCAAGGAATATTAAATGATATTAACTGCTTAGAATATTGTCTGACATAATACAAAGTCTGACAAATGTTATTTTGACCTGTAGGTGCCTTCACATAGTGGAGTTGTGCCTTCCACTATGGAGAAAAGAAGTTTTGTGCATGAAAACCTTCACCAAACACTGACTCCAACCTGCTAGTTTATAGACATGGAGCCCAGAAGGAGCTGGTCAAGCTGCCCTGAAACTCAGGCCAGGACTTCTGTGGTCCAACATGACCTTTGACAGTGAGTGTCAGAAGTAGGTGTGTGCCTTCTCATTATTTGACTTAACCTGGGGACAAAAGCTGTCTCTAAGGACAGAGAAGGAACAGCCTTGGATGGGTGGCCAAGTCTCCAAAGAAGCCCAACCAAACTTGATTGTTTATTCCTAGGTAATAGAACTGGTAGCAGTGAGCCCTGGCAATAAGCTGGAAAGCCTTTTCCCAGGACAGAGGGATATTTCATTTATAGAGAATGTATGCACCAGCTACATATCCTCCAACAATCCCTGGAAGCTGTGTATTCAAATACTTGGTATTTAGCAATTCTCATCCAGCATTCATTTCTCCAGAATTCTTCATTCATTCATTCACTCATCCACTCAATTAGGAAGTATCAGAACATCTTCTTTGAGCTGGGCTTTTAGAAGTTGCTAAGGACTTAGGTACTAAAGAACATAGTCCTTGTCCTCAAAGACACTGCAGACTTTATAAAGTGAAATAGATGAGTGGATAGCATTGAGGTTAGAGTAAGGGGTTAGGGAATAGGAATAGACAGGTCCAATGAGACACAAAGTGAAACTTGGGAGTCTTCACAAGAGGATGATCTCCAAGAATAAAAGTATTTTCCAGCACAAGAAAGGAGAGTAAGGATTCTAGGCAAAGTTTTCATATGCAGAAAGGGAAGGAATAAAACAAGGTTGCAGAGAGTTTAAAGCTTGGTGGATGGCAGGATGGCAGTTTGGGAGGATGAAAAGTGTTCAGTGTTTCTGGTAGGGAGAAGTCTGACCTGGTAGAGCACATGGAATAAATGTCCTGCCAATGCCTTTGGAAAAAATGAATGGGGATCATGGTCTCCTTTTTGATTAAGTAGCCATGTCTAGTGCATGCCGACCCAACAACTCTATCTCTAAGATACACATAAGGACTTTGATTGTTTCAGTGCACCTTTGTCTAGTACTGGCCCAGAGGAGGCTGTGTCTGCATGCCCCAGAACAGAGACTGGGCCATCTTCTACTGAGGACTTCATAGATCCCTTCTATACCACCTTTTGGTCTGCTCAGCTGTCCTTAGGCTGAGGTGAGGGGTTGCCGCCCATCTTCTGACACTCACACTGTCAAAAGCAATCTGAGATCCACTTTCTCATTTCACAGGTACAGTGAAGAAGTGCCAAAAGAAATGAGACCTACTCAGTATAATTGCAATGGCTTTATAGGTTAATTTCCTTTTAAGTATAACTGTGCACTAAACAGAACTGAAGTATAAGAATTGGCAAAGGAAGTTAAATGTGCATGTGCAAAGAAGAGGGATGGTGGTGCAAAACATTTTAACTTGACTGAACTTCCCTTAAGTACACAAAGGATGGAAACCATAGATATAATTCAATATGTTCTGGTCTGTTCCACTCTTAGATTAAATATTGGTTAAAAATGATTATGCTAATCACAACCCTCTATGTGTCTTTTCATAACTGATTTAATTAAATAATACTTTAAAATTATGTGCATTACATTCTTTTATAACAAATATAATGAGATTGGCAGAGAGTTACTCATGTAACACAGGAGATAAATTTTTTATCATAGAATTTTGATGCTATTTCAGAAAAAAAAAAACGGGCAAAGATGGACAAAGAAAACATCAGGAAGCAGAGAAGGAAAGACAAGAAACAATCAGGGCATAGGGTGAAGGAGAGGGCCAGAGATTAGTGGGTTCATGAAAGAAAGAGAGAAATGATTCAAAAAGAGGCAAGGAAGTGGACAGGTTGCCAGGGCCGCTTCATGCAAGGCATACTATCTGTTCTCTATGCCACTTTGAATAGTTTCTGGCACATTTTTACTAAAAACACAGTCAATTGCCAGATTCACATTTCATTCAAATGCCAGATCACATATACAAAGGTGATGCATAAAATTATACTGCCTAGTGATGTTGTAGATGCCTTAATTTAAATACACTCTATGGCATTTGCATAATGAAAAAAAATCACCTAATGCTGGATTTCTCAAAACATACCTTCCTTGTTTAGTGATGCATGATTATAAAGCTAGACACAGAAATAGAGACATAAGACATGGGGGAGAAGTGGGAAGCCAAAGTAGAAAATGGCAAACGGATTGAGAGGCTGAGAAAGATTAGACAAAAACATAATATGAAAGTGAGTCAAAAGAAGATGAATTAGGTGAGGGAAAAGGAATGTGAGGAAGGGAAAATGGAGAAAAAATTCAGACAGAGCCCATGTGCTTGGTAAAAGTGTTTTAGTCAGCTTTGCATCAATTGACCAAAATATTCAACAAGAATAATTTAAGGGAGGAAAATTTATTTTGAGTTCATGTTTGAGAGGTTCAGTTCATGGTCTCCCAATTCCATAGCTCTGGCCTGAGGTGAGTCAGAACATCATGTTAGAAGAGTGTGGCAGAGGAAAGCAGCTCTGGATATGGCAACCAGGAAGCAAAAAAAGAGCTCCGCTCACTAGGGATAAAATATAAGAGCCAAAAGCATGCCCCAGTGATTGACTTCCTCTAGCCACACCCTGCCTACATCTACTACCCAGTTAATTCATCCAGTTAATCTAATCATTTCACTTCTGAATGTGAGCTTTTGGGGGACACTTCATATCTAAACCATAACACAAAATCACTAGCAAAATAGAACAGTACCACCAATTATGGTTACTGTTAGGGCTGCAGAAAACTTGTTCAATATTATGTCATATAAGGAGCCAGGGCTTCCACTGAAGTTCAAAATAATCTGAAATAAGGCTTCTACAGCACAGAGGCAGAACTCTAGACCAGACCACAAGAAGAGAATCAATCAAGTACAGACCAAACAGCTGCCTAAAGACCTGGGGTAGCAGGGACTGGTTGTTACCTGGTTAGTAACATAGTTTCCAAAATATGACATCTGGGATCAATCTTTTATAATTATAATTATTACAATTATAATTATAATTATTATTATTATATGTGTGATCTCAGGAAAATTGCTTAAATTATCCAATCTCAATTTTTTTGATTATAATTTTTCTTCCCATTATTCTGAAGATAATGTGATGTATTGTATATAAAGAACAAGAATATGTGTGTGTGGTGGTTAGCCTCTGTAATCCCAGCAGCTCCAGAGGCTGAGGCAGGAGAATTGCGAGTTCAAAAGCCAGCCTCAGCAATGGTGAGGCACTAAGCAACTCAGTGAAACCCTGTCTCTAAATAAAATACAAAAAAGGGACTGGGGATGTGGCTCAGTGGTCAAGAGCCCCTGAGTTCAACCCCTGGTACCCCACTCCCCACCCCCCAAAAAGAAGAACAGTGGCAGGCCCATAACATTTGCATAATAGATAGTTGTTGCTTATTTCTATTACCGTAATTGTAATTATTATTACTTGCAAAAGCCTCTTTTTGGTTTTCCAATTAATAGGAAGATGGGAAGGTCATTGAGGACTTACTCAAGTCAGCAGGTCCTCTACTGCTAGAATTGCTGCTGGTGAATTACTTTTGTCAATAATTCTAATTCAAGTTATTTGTTTCTCTGCAGTAACTAATCCACTGAAATCCTACATAACCACAGCAATTCAAATATGAAAATGGCCATGCAAGAAACCTTTCTGGGAAACAACATGGGTCTTTTTCTTTGTCTAAACACTTTTTGGAATTAGAATGAAAGCTTTAGGAAATTTCTTAGACTGTTGCACTTATATTATTTCACCAAAAAGTTTATAGATGAGATAGAACATTTATTAATGAGGAAATCAAGGCTCACAGGGGCTAATGAACTGTAAGAATTTAATCATATCCATCTGTTAGATGACTTTAAAATCACTTAGTCATGGATACTGTTTTCCCTCTCTGAACATTCAAGGACCCAGGACTGATTTTTTTTTCTCACTGATCCAGTGTAATTACTTGGATAGCATTTTGTGTTTTGCAGAGGGTGACAGGAATTTTCTATACAACAGTCACCTGAAATTCAAAAAAAAAAATATATATATATATATATTGAAATTTTTGTCTCAACTTTGAGACATTACCATTACATTCCTGACAGATGGTATGAGCTTATAGCTGAAGTCCAGCAGTTCAGGGAGCAGAAAATCAGACTCTAGAACACTTGCTGGGCAGACACATTCTCCTCCAGGTACTCCTCTCTGCTTTCTCTCCTCTTTCTCCCCAACTTTCAAAGCCCTATCAAGGCTCTGGCTTGCTTTGCTGCTCACACTGTCTGAAGTTAAAGACTGAAAAGGGCTTAGACTCTATGCAGGGTCAGCCACCTCTCAGGTAGAAGCATCAATGAGGACACCACCAATCCACTTAACAAAGGCTTCCTACACATATGAAGCTTTAATGAAGCTTCCTGCAGAGGTGACTGACACCTGCAATGGGAGAGAGAGAATGGTTAGAGTTTTCTTTCACAGGGACAGAGAGGAATGATGTACATGGCCCAAGAGACAGCCTATTCAACTCAGCAGAATCAAGCCCTTCCTGGGGACAACAGGATAAAGAGCTGAGTGGGGGAGAGGATGTGCAGAGAAGGGAACTCCATGAACTTCTGAGTCAACCGAAGGTCATGTTGTGCATGCAGCAACTATTTCAAGAAGGCTCACTGGTTATGCTGTCAAAAGAGTGGCTTTAGCCTCTTGAGTTTCCAGGGACAGAAAATTCTCCACCTATTGCAGAATCTATTATTCTGCCTCCAACATACATATTCTCTTGGTAACAGTGGATGATGTTGAGTAGATACTCAGTCTCGGTAATGACTCTGGAGAAGAAAATTCTTCCATTTCACCTAAAAATCTATCCAAATGATATTGTTAAAGTTAGAAATCCATACCAGGATTTTTTACACAGGTGAGGAGCTGTCTAAGGAAAATGAAAGGAGACAGAAGCAAAGTGCAGAGGCAAAAGCAAAAGTACTCGTCTGAACTGCTAACTTTATTTGTATCAATAGGTTACTTAAGGTCATTGGCATCATTAGTATATAATGCTCATTGTATTACTAGGCAGGTTACAGATTTAGCAAAATTGTCCAGCTTATTCCTCAGTTACATACTAACTTGCATTATGCAATGTTAGGAGTTTTGTGTAGCTCCCAAGAAAGTCCATTGTATAAAGTCACTGTTATGTTGGCAGGTTTAGGCACAGTGAAACATCGTGGTTATCTAACAAGAGAGTTCCTTTATTCTTAGGAGCTGTGTGCCAGAGATCAACGTCAAGGCTGATAAGATTCTAACACAGAGCCTCCCCATGATGTACATTACTATAGCAGCTAGGCTGTGTCTTTGCACAAAAATTTCCTAGCCGCCAAGCATTCTACAGTCATGAAGCTGTCAGAGATCTCAATTCCAAACACAGAAGAATCCTTGCAGAGTTGTGGGGTCATAGCATATTTCCTTCCCTCAAGCCCCATCTCCATGGCTGAGCAACTTTGGATAACTATTTAGCATGTGTGTGCTTTGATTTCCTCATCTTTAAATCATGGATTTAATATGTTTATATTTTGGAAGGATAAAAGACAAGAGTCAAATGTTGCGTACAATACCTAATACACCCTCAAAAATGTGTAACTATTTACTTAATACAAAAAGAATACTCCCACTATCATTTTTGAGTGGAAAAATGAGATAAATAATTCATAAAAAATTATTCCAAATTGATATGCTAAAATACTTTCTATCTAACTCATAGGGTTCAGAGAGATGCAAATGGTTGGAACATAGGCTTAAGGAAAAAATTCTATGAAGTGGACCCACTGTGCTGACCCCTATATGCTTTCATTTCCATTAAGCAATTTCTCTGCAGCCCTGCCTGGCCTAGTGGACAGGATATATTACATTTCTCAGCAAACTACCTGTTATCTGCAAGAATACTTCAGGCCCAAAATAATGTTGGTAAGAGGAACCCAAGTTACTCTGAAAGGGGAGACTTTTATGACCCTTTTCACAGACCAGATCCTGGAAACTCAGGAGATGAGGATAATTTCTTCTAAGCATAAAACCTATATGAATTTAAGGGGAATGAAGAAAAGGGAGGGGGAATTGTAATAGGAAAGACAGTAAAATGAATCAGTTATAACTTTCCTAAGTTCATTTAAATTCACTAGTGAAACTCTACATCATGTACAATCACAAGAATGGGATCCTAAGTTATACTCCATGTATGTGTAATACGTCAAGATACATTCTACCCAGGGCTGCAGTTATAGCTCAGTGGTAGAGTGCTTGCCTAGCATGTGAGGCACTGGGTTTGATCCTTAGCACCACATTAAAAATAAATAAAATAAAGGTATAAAAATATAGTGATTTAAAAAAAAACATTCTACAGTTATGTACATATAAAAAGAACAAAATTTTTTAAAAAAATAAAGAAAAAAGAAAACAAACACAACAAACAAACAAACAAAAAGAATCCAATTAGAATCAGTCAGCATGGACCAAAGTGAATGATCTAGTGTATTCATGGCAGTAAGGATTTGAAAGTCCGATGTCATCCTACCATCAGTTAAAAATCAAGTCTGAAGTCATCTTACCATCAGTTGAAAATCAGGAGGTGGATCTGAGTGGGACTCTCTGGAAATTTTTTTGGGATCTCTAATAAAAGTGGAATGCAGGAGAGGCATGCTATCATTTTCTAATGAAGTATGACCTCAGTTCTTCTGCTGACACTGTAGATGGGTTGGAGACAAAGTGTTGGAAAAAGAGAAGAATACATGAAATAGATATTTAGGGACATGGTAGGAAAGCTAAACTGTGTTTGGAAGACTATAAATACATGGTGATACCAAAAATGTAGGCAGTAGTTTCTTTCAAGATCAATGTTTAGAAAAATAACTCTAATGGGAATAAGAACTGGGTAATAAAGATAAATAAATACATAAATACAAGAGATTTAAGGTATTTAATTAAAAAATGGCCTCCAGAAGTGATGGATGGATGGATGGATGGATGAATGGATGATCAGACATTTACAAATACATTTTCATGAGCAAGAAATAAATGATTTTAAGAGAGTGAATGGTTATTTCAGGTAGACTACTTAAGTTCATGGCCTGGAAGAAAAGAATGTACTCTGAATGTACTACCTGGGTTCATGATGGAGATGCAAAAGAGCTTGATGATGGTAAAGTCTAGGTCATGTCCATGGATGTGTTTGTATGGTTGAAAAAGTCTCTAGAGATGAGAAAATTAGGATGAGAGACCTAATATATGTGGATCATCTGGACAGTTTGGGATTCAAGAAGATGGCAGAAGTAAGGGAAAAAGGATGACTGTGAATAGATGCTAAAGTCTTCAAATAATAGTCAAGAATGTCCATAAAGCCAGGGTCAACTGCACTCTTGGTCATTAACCCTTTGAAGGATCCATGGTAGAAGCTTTAGAGGGACAAGGGAAACAACTCTCCCATTAAAAGCAGCTATAATGAACCTTTCTCCCACTGCTTTCAGCCACTACCTTCTATTCAGAGTTGCTATTTTGACTTTTTATTTATTGTGCTTTGGATTCTAGTGTTATGGTAGCATCAGGAAACACTTGCAAAACGAGTCGCTTTGCTGCTTAATTTACAAATATAATTTCCCATTAAATCAACTTTGTCTTAATGTTTTTACAAGTATAAAAATAAACCATCATTCAAACATTCATTACTAATTTTTAATTAATTTAATTCTACTAGATTTTAGAAGATTTGGACTTTGTATTTCTTTTAAATTGATTGTCAGGAAGCAAACTTGTGATTGCCAGTGGAAGAGATTTTTTCCAAATCAAAATCCCTCTCAGAGTCTCATGTGAGAAGAAATATCTCCCCAAAAGTGTCCTGAGCAGTTCCCAAAGATTGGGGGATTTTAACTCAGCACCAATGGGGTCCTTGACATATATGACAGAAAATAATTTCAGTATGCATTAACAGATGGGCAGAGATTTATTTAGGAAAGCAAAGAATACATATTCAGGTAAAATATGGGCCATTTCAAGAGAGAGAGAGATGTGGTTTGGTGCTTCCAGTTCCTCTTTTAAAGAAAACATGGTGAGGTGTGAGTATGGAAAGTTAAGTAAGGATATAACTTTAGTTATCAGTCTGATCTAAAAACAGTTTATGGTGTTCTCACCATTCTGAGGCTGATATAGTAGTCTCCATCCTCTGCTCAATAGTGCTGGATAGTGCCGTAAATTATAGGTTTTTTAAAGTCATATGTACCTTTATTTAAACTATTTGTTGGAAGGCTAATTTTAAAAGCACACAAGGTAGATTTGTAGATTTTCCAGGAACTTAGGAATATGACAAGCCTGGGAAAGAGACAAGGTTAGCAGGTGACAGGCCTGGGAAAGTATATGGAAATTATGAATTAAATTTTTATTTCCTTGTTCTTCCTTTATGTTTCTTATTACAAAAGAAAAACAAGTTTTTCAATGTTACTTGAAGAATAGCAGGAGGTTCTTGTGATATTTTAAAAATGCTGGGTTCGTTTTTTTTGAACTTCAATGTGAGACTTGAAAGATTAAAGAGAGGGAAATACTTCCCTGCAGGGAAGATTTGTAGCAATTTGTAATTCAATTCTCAGGGCCACTTTGGCAGGACAGAATCTTATTTGCTTATCTTTTAAAGGCCAGCATTCTGATCAGAGTCTATTCTATTTAGGGTTTGAAGGAATCACTTCTGGCAAAGGTTCTACCCTAGGTAATAATGTTGCCTTTGAACAGTGATAATGATAATAGGTATAAAGCACTATGCCTTTCACACACACACACACACACACACAAACTCACACACAACACACACACAACACACTCACACAACACACACACACACACACACACACACACACACACACATGCATCATTCAAATTAAAAGCCTCAAATGGTCCACACCCACAAACTTCCTCCCCCCTCCCCCCCTGCCCTTTTTTCTCTCTGGAATTCCTATTGCTGAGAATGGGAAGTGAGAAACCACACCATGGCTCAGACCAACATGAAGGAAATAAAAATTGTGACATTTTCTATAGCTAGCACAAGCTAACTAAATCTACATATATGCATATTTCCTTGCTTTTGTTTTTATAAATTGCAACCACTTCTGTGGGACCCACTGAGGCAAGCTAGCTGTTTTTCCAGATTTGGACAAAACTATGATTAAATTCATTTTTTCCATTTTACATCATTTGCTTGTTTCTTGCACAGGCAGGCAATAAAAACTAGTCAGCCAGGCTCCCCTGATTTGACCTCTTCTAGCATAAGGACACTGATTAAGTGCTTTGCATGCATTCGTATTTTGTATGTGTGCTTGTGTGTGTATACATGTGTGTGTGTGTTCTAAGAACACCTAACATGAAATTCTCTCTCTTAGTTTTAAGTATATGATATTGTCATGTGTAGTCACTGTGGTGCACAATAGAACTCTAGAAGTCATTCATCTCCCATAAGTGCAATTTATGATGGTTAAATAGAAACTCTCATTTTCCTCTTCCCTTGCCCTGGCAACCTCTACTCTACCCTCTAATTCCAATGAATTTGAGCATTATAGATATCTCTCATAAGTGGAATCATGCAGGGTATGTCTTTCTTTGATTGTTTTATATAATTTAAAATAATGTCATCCATATTCATTCATGTTATAATGTGTGTCAGTTTCCTTCCATTTTTAAGGCAGAAAATAATATTTCATTATATGTTATAATTTCCCTACTCTCTCATCCCCCAGTGGGCATTTAGGGGCTTTCTGTATCCTGATTATACTTGCATTCACCTTAAAATTAAATGCATTCACATTTAACTTTTACTTCAGCCTTGAGACAGGTAACACAGCAACCCTTACTTGGAGATGAGGCAAATAGCACTTCCAGCAAGTGCTTAGATCTCATGGCTTAGGAAATGAGATCTAAGGTCTGAATCTAGGAAGTTTAGACCCAGGTACAAAGACACTGGAGTATGACTCTAGCCTCTGGCTCTAAATGCAGTTTTCTCCATTATTTTACTAAGACTTCTCACCACTGTGAGTAAAAGACTCAACCAGAACAGAGGAGGAAAAGTTTATTTGGGGCTCATAATTTCAGAGGTCTCATTCCATAGACAGCCACCACCATTTCTTAGGGCTCAAAGTGAAGCAGAACAATGTGGCAAAAGAGTATCAGAGGGACAGCTCACATGATGATCAGGAACCAGAGAGACTCCATTTGCCAGATACTTCTCTCTCTCTCTCTCTCTCTCTCTCTCTCTCTCTATATATATATATATATATATATATATATATATATCCCAAAGGCATGACCCAGTAAGCCACTTCCAGCCACACTCTACCATTTCAGCTACCACTCAGTTAATCCCATCAGGGGATTAATTTGTTGATTGGGTTAAGGCTCTTATAACCCAATAATTTCTCCTCTAAACTTTTTTGCTTGTCTCACACATGAGTTTTTAGGGAATAACTCACACCCAAATCATAACATGCACATATTCTACTGGTAAGAAGGATCAGACAACAATATAAGAAACTGACAATCATTTTGAGTATGAGGGGACAGATGAGCCCTTCTCTCTCCTCCCCTCCCTCTACCTTGCCTGCCTCCCTGGGGAAATTTTGCTTAGGAAAACAAGGCTTTTTGCCCAGAACTGAGAATATGATTTTCTCTTTTAGAGAAGACATACCAGGGCCAAAGTATGATTGATTGAGGGGCCTCTCTCTATCCAGGGCCACACAGATGACAAGCTTATTGCTTACTACAGACTGAGGGGTTCTGGAAGTGATAAATGTGCCCACTCTGTTCTTTCTGAGGCAATAAGTAAAGATTGTAAATGGCAAAAGCCCCAGTGTTAAGCCTAAGCTAGCTAGAATTAAAGAAAACCAGAAATGCATCTTCCACAGCTTGAGGGATTCCACATTGCACAGGACCCCAACAATGACCCTCATTTCTTCTGCTCTTTCCTGACAGCCCACCTCCTGCTCAGGCAAGCACAACAGTCCCTCTCTCTTTCTAGTAAGTGTACAAAGCTCCTAAAGATGTATTCTTTGTTCTCAGAATTCATTCCTGACCCCAGAAGCTAAGGAAGATGTTTATCTCTCTTGTTCAACTATACCTGTCTGTAAGTGAAGTCCACTCATGCCTTACTCACCTTCTTCATTCCTCACTGTTTTCCCATAAAGAAATGACCCAGGCCCTTTTCATGTTAGTCTCCTGCTTTTGTCCTGTTCTGCAGACAGTGTCTTCAATGCACATATTTCCTTATACCCACTGGCCCTAGATCATCAGCTCTCAGGTCCTCATGGAAGCAAGCTTCATTACAGAGGCTCAACACATACCATAATCAAAGTTGTTGATGAACAAGCATTCAGCCATATGGGTCTTGCTTCTGAAGAAACTGATGACTTTCCTCTGTTGTCATCCCTATCCCCCTCCACCAACCAGGTACACTTCTGCCAAAGTCATATTTCTGATTTGTCAAGCTACTCTCATGAACAAAAACCTCTCCATAATAACAACTATGAAATATATGGAGTGATTATCATGGGATGTTTGTTTTTCTTGTTCTGGCATTATCTCATTTAATTCTCATGCATTGCTACTATTTAGAGATGAGGCAAGAGAGACTCAGAGAAGCTAAGTGATTTGTACATGATCACATCCTTAGTGAGTAGTTGATGTGGGATATGAACCAGGCAGGATGTTTTGGCCTGCATTGTTAATTAAAAGCTATAGGGCCTTTAGCACATACACTTGCATACACTAACAAGGAAATAAATCAATAATATGTGATTAATTTAAAAGTTGATAGTAAAAATAAAATTTAATATATTATACTCCTAAAAATAAAATATTTGTGACACAATCCTCTATTAGTGTCTGCATGCAGTCATATCTTGATTTTGATACCGCAGACAAGTATTTTCTTTAGCCTCTCATTCATCTGACCATGTGTTCTTTGTTACCATCTGGACTGTAACAAAGAGATCCTGAGTAGTCCTGAAGAGTGGAATTTTGGACTGAGTAAATCTCTTTTGGGTTGAAAAACACAATTTAATGTAATATAAATGGGGGCAATTTATCAGCTGAAAAAAACAAAGTGGCACAATTAAATGAAGACTTTTGATGTTTGGGGTTCCATTTCTACCTTTCCATGATATACTCAGTTTTCTCTGTGTTGATTTCATGTTAGGCAGATTTCTATGCCAAAGAAAATAGACAGACAACAACAACAAAACACACATAAATGACTACTAGAATATTCAGAATTAGGGGGCTTTTGTGGTAAATCTCAGCATGGTAGCAAATGAGGTCAGAAAGATAATGGGGAAGAAAAAATATCATTGGGCCTTGACAGTCATGCTGGGGCTTTAGATGTGAGTTTAAGTGTAATGGGGAGGCATGAAAGGGCTTCAAGCACAGTCGCAATAAAACTGATGCACATTTAAAGATCGTTCTGTCTTCCATGTTAAGATTGGATAGCTGTGTGGAAAGAGTGGATGAAGATTGAGGATTGGGGTGTTTACTGCCATGATCCATTGGAGGTGACCTCTGAGCCAGGGTGGTAACCGTGAAATAGAGGAACATAGAATTGGGAGGTGACATATCCAGGCAGATCCAAGGAGACTCATGGATCATCATAAAATGTGAATCAGAAAGCATGGGGACCCAGGATTTCTCTGAAGACTGTCTTTTGTGACAGGGACAGGAGTGAGGGTGAAGAGTGAAGGGAGGGCCATTTTCTGGGGTATCTTTGGCCAATATAGCTTTCTTCAATATATTTTCCTGTTCCAAAATCCTACAAATCTCAAGGTCTGAAATATTAAACAGCAAGCATCCAGCCTTGGGATGAAAACAGTGGGAGGGGTAAAACAATGAGCTTCCAAGGGGTGGAAATTCCAGGTGGAGAGGTCACAATGATCATTGGAGAGAGGGAAGTGAGTGGATAGCTGCTGATTCTATGTACAGCCTGAGGTCATAATCAAGGAATACTGGTGCAGAGAGAGTGATCTGAGAAAGTTTCATGGAGCTAGAAGGAAATTAGCTGAGCCCAAGGAGATGTGGAAGGCATGGCTAGATAAACACTAGAGATGGGTTACCTCAAGGTTGGAGAAACAGAGTGAACAATGACTGAAAGCAAGATTAAGATTGGTTGATGAGAATAAAGCAAGGAGTTGGGAAAGAATGAAGCAGAATAGCTAGAGTGGACTTTACTCCCAGCTCAGTCTCAGGCTTACTCTGGAATTTTGGGCTAGTTACTGAACATATACAGGCCTGAGGTTTTATTGGCAGATTCAAGATATGAACTACCCTGCAGCATGGTTAGAATTAGAAATTGTATCAGTCATGGGTCTTTGTTCACGAGGCAGAAATGACCTCTGACTGATTTCATAAAAAAAATAAATTTACTGAGTATGTGGACTGGAAAAGTATATTCAAGGTTTTATAGATTTAAGAAAACTGTCAAAAACAGGGAGGAGGAATTTCAAAGTACAGAGACCTCTGTGGCTACTGTCAAGCATCAATCACTCCAGCTCACTCTGCACCTCTTACCTCACAGATACGAGGCTTGGATACTATCACCAACATTTGCCTCCTCCACATACTACCTCCATGTAGACTCTACTTTTTGGTAATGGCCCATAAGGACCCAGGTGATGTGTATACTTGACAGAATAGAGGACATGGGAACTACCCAGACTTCAGGAGGACTGAGAATATCCTCAATGAAGCATGTTCACTTTGGCCCCCATTATCCTCATAAGTAAGAGATACTCCAAGAACAGGGAGGGATCCAGACAAAGAGTGTAAAAATGTTCATTTTCACATATTATATATAATGTTCCTGAAATGATTCTGGAATTTAAGATCTCTGTCAAAGCCAAGTGTTAGTAGTATTAATACAGGGCAGGACAAGAGAAAAAACATGAGTTTTGGTGTAGGAATGCTGGTGGCTGCTAGAGTAAACCACTAATCCACCTGGGAAACTCTGAGTAAGTACACTATTTTAGGAAATAAAAACTCATTAGATTTGGCAAATATTGTAGTAAAATACAATAAATTGGATGAATAGATGTTGGAAGATAAAAAGCAAACACTAAGGAAAGATAGATTTGGAATATAAAAGCTGTTATTCCTTAATAGAAATGGCTTTACAAAACCAGGAGCTCAGAAAGAGGCCACATCTGTCAGGTGTGGAGACCTTTGAGGGTTTTCCCAAAACTGATTCTCAGATCTCCAGGCAGTCAGTTTACTTGTAAACTAGGGTTAGAACTTCTGAAGGAAAATTTGTGCTTGGATCTAAGATGTATCACCTATTGCTAATGTCCTGACCAGTGTCCTGTGCCCAAGACTCAGGAGCCCAAGTAAAGGAGATGTAGTTACACTTAACTTCTGAGAAAGAACAATAGGAAAAAAATTATAGAAAGAGACCATTTCCATCCAGTCATCTTTGGGTACCTCACATTGGCAACCCAGTTGGGCAGTGGTCTAGAATAATAAAGTTTGCAGACATGCAGCCCCAACACTATAGAGTGGAGTATACAAGAATGGCCTGGGTTGAGAGGTACATGGTAAGCACAGCTAGTTTTCTTACTTGCAGCATGAGGATAATACCTTACTTGTAAGGATTGGAGGTAATGCCAATTGCTCATCCAGAACAATACTTGGCCTGTTATATCATCAGTGGCAACTAGTATTGTGATTGTAATTGGTATGCTTATATTTTCATCACTGTTTCCAGTTTTGAAAATGTTCACATATATTTAATTCTCAGAATCCTCCTGGGAAAAGGTAGAAATGAAGACATTAATGCTCATACAGGTTATAATGGTGATATACTCCCTGGAACCCTGGACCCAAACCCTGGGTAGGAGAATTTCTTGATGTGGGTAACAAATATGGTCAGTAGGAAACAGGACCATTTTTGTCCAGGTGAAGTATGTGATTGCCTCAATTTGCTTTGCCTGCTCTCACTGACTCTCTTACCTGTTCGCCAATTAAAATACCTTCCTTTGGAGAAATATATACATATATACATACACACACACACACAGACACACACATATAAAATATATACATGTATATATGTAATATATAATATATGTATGTAATATTTATAATATATAGATATAATATACATATATACATATAGTATACATATAATTTTATATATATTTACACACACATATATTTACACACACATTTATATATATATAAAATAGTCCTAGAACTTGTGACATTATGTGAGAAGGTAAGATTTAGAGTGGGGATGCTAGGCAGGTCTAGTAAAGCATGAGGACAGAGGTATCAGGAGCCTCTGAATGAACCTACTGGTTCCCCAGTGGGAGGAACAGACTCTGAAGATAAGCTCTGCCACTTCTTGATCTATAGCCAATCAGTCAGAGAGAGTCATAGAATCCCAAATTTGGCCTGGTTTTTCTGAAAATGAACCTAAGTGAGGCATAATCTGCAGGGATTGACTGCTTATTAGTTTGTTTATTTTGTCCTGAAACTTTCTAAATGCAACTGCAGTAGAGCAACCCTACAAAGTCAAATGCTTGCCAAAAGCACATCTGTTACCTCTGGGACATCTGGGATGAGAACTAAGTGCATGTGTGTTAGCCAGGAAAGGAGTCAAGAGAGCAGAAGGCATCTGTGAATTTTCCCCTTTCTCCTCTTTTCTCTTAGCTGTGTGCTCATCATTTCTGGGCATAGGTCCAATCAGAAAATGTTGCATGTTATCTCACAGGGGATTCCCAAAGACTTGCCAACTCCAGTTGGTTGCTAAGAGACAGCTCCACAGCAGGGTTTAGTCTTCAATATTTGAATGCAAAAAAATAGAGGACAGATAATCTTGCCAAGTAGCCAGCTCTAAGGAAAGACACCCAGTCCATTTGCTTAGCATGAGCAAGAGAGTGTAAATTTGCTGCTTGTGATTTTCATGAGGGGTCTATTGATTAGTTTGTGGTCTATTGTCCAAAGGCTATGGGAAAAAAATAGCTGACTGTATATATTTGTATTGAGATAAATAAATGCTTTCACCCCTGATATTGAGAGTGTGAAAAAGATCTTATAGAAGTTATATTCAATCTATGCTTCCATTCTGCTGAGTTCTTGGTTTAGGAACTGAGGCTTGACCCTCTTTTTAAAAAACGTTTTTATTTGTTTTAATTAGTTATACATGACAGTAGAATGCATTTATGGACATTGATGTATTATACATAGATGGGATATAATTTCTCTCATTTTTCTGAGTGTACATGTTGCAGAATCATATTGGTCATGCAGTCACATACATAACACAGTAATAATGTCTGTTTCATTTTACTATCTTTCCTATCCCCACATCCCCTCTTCTTTTCTCCCATCACTTCCCTCTACCTAATCTAAGGTAACATTATTCTTCCTTAGTGTGCCCCACCTTATTATGAATTATCATCTGCATATTAGAGAAAACATATGGCCTTTGATTTTGTGGGATTGGCTTGTTTCATTTAGCATGATATTCTCCAACTCCAACCATTTACTGGTAAATGCCATAATTTTATTTTTCTATAAAGCTGAGTAATAGTCCAGTGAGTATATATACCACATTTTTTTATCCATTTATCTATTGAGGGACACCTAGGTTGGTTTCATAGTCTAGCTATTGTGAATTGAGCTGCTATAAACATTGATGTGTCTGTATCACTATAGTATGCTAATTTTAAGTCTTTTGGGTATAAACCAAGGAGCTGGATTAGCTGGGTCAAATAGTGATTCCATTCCAAGTTTTCTGAGGAATCTCCATATGCTTTCCATGGTGTTTGCACCAATTTGCATTTCTACCAGCAATGTATTAGTATACCTTTTTCACCACATCCCCGCCAACATAAATGTTGCCCATGTTCTTGGTGATTGCCATTCTGACAGGAGTGAGATGAAATCTTAGAGTAATTTTGATTTGCATTTCTCTAATTGCTAGAGATGCTGAACACCTTTTCCATATATTTGTTGATCAATTGTATTTCTTCTTCTGTGAAGTGTCTGTTCAGTTCCTTAGTCCATTTATTGATTGGGTTATTTTACTTTATTTTATTTTATTTTTGGTATTAAGATTTTTTAGTTCTTTACACATTGCACAGATTAATGCTTTATTGGAGGTGCATGTGGTAAAGATTTTCTCCCAATCTGTAGGGTTTCTCCTCACTTTATTCTTTCCTTTACTGAGAAAAAGCTTTTATAATTAGAATCCATCCCATTTATTAATTCTTGATTTTACTTCTTACACTTAAAGAGTCTTGTTAAGGAAGTCAGATCCTAGGCCAACTTGGTGAAGATTTGGGCCTACTTATTCTTCTATTAGGTGCAGGGTGACTGTTCTAGTGCCTAAGTTTTGATCCACTTTGAGTTAAAAGTAGGTTTGGCAAAAGATTGCAAACAAGTACATTTTCATCAATAGGGAACTGGATGAATAAGCCATGGGATGTCTATAGAATGAAGTATTATTTGAATATAAGAAGATAGGGGGAAATCATTATGTGGCTTTTTTTCTCCAAAAAAAAAAAATTCTAAATGAAGAAAAGTAGAATAGTAATTATTTGTATAATAGACTACTATTCCTCTAAGAAAACAGTGCAATATAAATATAAACTTTCTTTTTTATTTTTTCAAAAGGTATAAACCATAATTTAAAAAATGAGTTAACTGTGAATCAAGGAATATAATATTTTGGATGACACTTAGAAAAACTGAACTTTTATGGATTGTTTTTAATATTCAAAAATTAAAATTAAACAACTAAATATGTATAAACTGTTGGTGACAATATAACAAAGAGAAAGCCTATTTCAAAAGAGTTTAAAGTAAACTCATTTGATAAATCATTTCTGAATTTTTTTAAGGTATAAATAGAAGCTCTCACCCTTCCTCTGAAAAATATACAAAAACTAAAAGGGTTTCCTATAGTCATAAATTTTGTGACAGTGATGGTATTATTATTTTGAAATAGTTGTGGATTAAAAAAAAAATAAACCTATGCCACCAAAAATTGGAGAAAAACTACTTAAAGATGTAAGACTCATAAGATAAAATAAAACTTCTGCAGACATGAATTTCAATTAGAATTATCAACATGAATTCATGATGTATAATCATCCACTACATGACATTTTGGTTAACATTAGGTCACATAAGTAACATTGTTCCATAAGATTATAATGGAACATATTGCCTAGTTGTGTTCATTATAATATTGTAGCACAATAAAATACTCATATGAAAATATGACACCTATAATTAAGTATAATAACTGTTAATGATAAGAAACCACTATGTAACTGACTTTTATATTTACTATATTTTACTTTTTATCATTTTTTGATTATATTTCTATTTTATTTTTTAAAGTTAGCTGTAAATAGGCTCAGGCCTATTTATAGTCCTTCATGAGGATTCCAGAGGAATGTACTTCTATCACAAGAAATGCTGGCTTGGTGCGTGTTATTTTCCCTGACAACTTTCTATCAGGGAAAGATGTAGAAGAGGAAGACAGTGATTTTGATGATCTTCATCATATGTAGGCCTGGCCTTGACAAATGTATGTTTTGTCTTTGTTTTTAACTAAAAGCCTTAAAATTGTTGAATAACTCTGAAAAGTAAATAGTAATAGGTTAAAAAAAGACCACAGTACAAACTAACACAGTGAGTTTACCTCGTTTTCCCACAATAGCCCCAGTAAGGTCTCCATGTTGACTGAAAGGATGAATTGAACACTGAGTGGATAGAGAGATCTCCCAAGGAGCTCTCTGAAGAACGGGTCTCTAGTGGGAATGGAAGTGGCCCCCAGCATCACATGTGCAAAACTGCAGGAGGGTCCTTTCTTCTCCAGAGAAGCTTTAGAACCAAGATAATGGAAAAAATAAAACATCATGTTATTTTCTTCTCAGTCTTCAATCAGCTGGACTTAAATGCAAGCAAATTCATGCAAAGCCTGTGATGGAATTGGTAAATAAAACCATAGTTTTCTGGCCAGAGGATCACAAAGGCAAATTCTAAAATCTAAACAAAGCAAATAAAAATACTATGAAGTTGCAGAGATGAAAGAACTAGGTAAAGTGCCCCCATAAAATTGTTTATAAACTCTAAATCCACCCCTGAGCTCTACATGTATATCTATAACTGGACAGAATACCATCAACTTTGAGAACTAAACACTAAGATAGACTATTTTGTAGGTCCTAGTCTGCCCTCTGGGTACTGGAACACAGACTATCTAAAGGGAACTAAAAGTGTTTTAACATTGGACCTGAACCACAGTCCATAGAAGACTGGCAGAAATTATGGCCTTAACGAAAACTTGTTGATTGATTGCTTAAAAAAGAATACCCAGATTTTCCACAGGATTTAAGTAAAATCCAGAGTATCATTCAAATGACACTCAGATTGAAATAACCAGGATACAATTCAACAACTCAAGTGGGAAAGACAATCAACAGACTAACACTTGGTAGAAACACATATTGGAACAATCTAATAAATACTTTAAAGGAGTTATTATAAAAATGTCCTGATAGGCAATTATGAATACTCTTGAATTAAATGGAAAATGGAAAATCATTACAAAATTATAGCTTCCAGGTTATTCTAATATATAACAAATTTAAATTTAACTCAAAATAACATTGAATAAATTATCTATGTCACTATAATACATTGTTAATTTGCTACTAATTTATTAAAATTATTTCATGCCCAGTCCATATTCAAAGTTTGCCCTGTTGTTTCCATGATTTCTTCTTACAGATGGTTAGAAGTTATTGATTTCTTAAATAAACTAGGTTATTTGCCCTCTAAAATGTCCCACATTATGAATATGACTGATTACTTCTTTGTGATTTTTTTTTTATTTAAGTGGTTATGCTAGCCTTATAAATGTTCAGTTAGATCTAGACTCCTTGTTAGATTCAAATTTTATCTCTAAGACAAAAATATTTTATAGATGAGGTGGGTTCCTTCCTCCTGCATTACATCATGAGTCATATACAATCTAATTGTTCACATTTAGTGATTTATAATTGGACCGTGGCTCAAGCAGTCCCTATCTAATTTCTCTGTTACAAAATGTTCTATTATTTTTTGATTAATGATTTTTAGCATCCACTGATGAACAGTGCCTAGATGTATTATTATTTCATTAATAGTTGTGAAAATGTTGAATTTTTTTTTTTTTTTTGATACCAGGGATTGAACTAGGGAACACTCAAACACTGAGCCATATCCCCAGCTTTTTCTTTGTATTTTATTTAGAGATAGGTTCTCACTGAGTTGATTAGTGCCTCGCTGTTGTTGAACCTGGCTTTGAACTCATGATAATCCTGCCTCAGTCTCCTGAGCTGCTGGGATTACAGGTGTGTGCCACTGTGCCTGGAAACAAAATGTGGATTTTTAAGTTCTATTATTTCTTCAGCTTTTTTAAAATCTAGAATTATTCCCCTAAAGAAGGGCAGTTTGACTCAATATCTATTTGGAGAATGACAATAAAGCTTATAAAGAAGAGACAATATAAAGTTGCAAAATTGTTGCACTTTTTAAAATCAATATTTAGATTAATAGGTTGGTATGCTGTACTAATTTTATTCAATGAGGTGAAATATTTTAAAAAATCTTATAAACTCATAGATTTATATTTATTTAGATGTTTCAATCTGTGACTATTAATATTTTTGGTTTTCATGCTCATATTGTGCACTTTAGGCTAATGATAATCCTGCTACTTGGACCCTGTGTCTTTCTTATAGAGCATTTTCCTACTTTATGGGACAAAAATGGATTTCCAAAATTCTCTTTCATATTCCCTCACCTGGAATGAGGCATTCCTCCAAAATGCCCTGCCTTCTTTTAGTGTTGAAATAGTATTCAGAAATGAGAATCAAGTACTGAGAAGTGTGTGCTTTTATATAATCTTCATAATGATTCTGAAATCAATTTATTATAATTACTCCATGTTTATTAAAGAGTCTGAGACCTAGAGAAGTTGATAAACATACTCAAGATCATGAAGCCAATTAGTAACATAACTTAAAAACTCTTATAGGGCTCAATTAGAAAAATAAATAAATAGAATGAAGACAGAAAAGGCAGAGAATCAAGGGAGAAGAACAAGGGGGAAAGAGGAAGTACTGAAGATTGAAGTGGAGGAAACTGTGTTATATGCTTTGGTGAATATGTTAAAATGAACCCTATTTATAACTATAATGCACTGATAAAGAAAAACTCTTGTAGGTGCTATGGCAGAGCAAAAAAAAAAAAAAAAAACAAAGAAGTCTGATCTTTGCCATTTATAATCTTCTGAGAAGGAATGAAGTGGTTTAAGTGTGTTATGAAGTCCAATAATTATAGACCTTAAATTTCATGACAACAGAAAGTTGATTACTGGCATGAGTCATAGAGGTAGAGAAGGTTGTGGAGAGTTAAGTCCATGTGCTGTGGGAAAAGTGACTTGTGAAGGTGAGAAGTTTAAAAAAAATAGCAAAAAATAAATAACAACAACAATAACAATAAAAAAACCTCACATACCTTTGATTTATTTTAAAAGAAGAGCCTGAGATAGTGATTTAAGGGACATGGTTTACTTGAGAGTCGTATGAAGGTGCAATGATGGACCAAAGATTGAAGTAAAAGTAAATAAAGGCCTTCTAAGTGTATTAAGGTTATTGCTATGGGATACAGAACTGAACTCTATTGCAACCTCTGAGAAGTGTTCAGAACTGCCCTCAAAGTGTTCTTCTTGATCTTTAACCACTGGTTTCTTCTGTACATATTTTGGGATAGTCCCTTGAACTTCTAGGCTGTATCTGGTTGTGGATTGGACAGAGGAAGCTCTCAGGAGATAAAAAGATCTTCACTTGAGGGGATTCTCATCCTGTGTGTTAGATAGATATGAATTTCTGTGACAGATAACAGAAAAATAACTTAGAGAAGGAAAGATTTATTTTGGTTCATTGTTTCCAAAGTCTTTGACACTCTGCTTTATTGCTTTGGGACTGAGGTGATGCAGAAACATAACAAGGAAGGGTATTGGGTTACAAAGCTATTCATTTCCTGGCAACTGGAAAACTATTTACTTTCCCTGGAGCAACCAGGGAAAAGATATGGTTCCCAAGACCATGATCCCAAAGACTCACTCTCTCAACCAGGTCCCACCTCTCTGTGGTTCATTCAGTCCTCAATGGATTAATCCACTGATTGGGTCAGCACTCTCTTGCTACCATTGTTTCTCAAAAGTTCCATGACTGAACATTACTTTTCTGGGAGTCAAACCCTCAACATATGAGTCCTTGGGAGGAACCTCATCTCCAAAATATAACATGTGGGGATCTATCCCCGACAACTGTGCCAAAATAACTTTGGGGAATGTGAATAATTTAGGGGCCCAATCCAGAATTGTTCTTCATCCAGCTTGTTCTATTTTACTTTTTTTAAGTTGTAGTTGGACACAATACCTTTATTTTTATTTGTTTTCATTTTTATATGGTGCTGAGGATCGAACCCAGCGCCTCGCACTAGGTGAGTGCTCTACCACTGAGCCACAACCTCAGCCCCTTGAATTGTTTTTTGTACTGTTTTCCATGGTTTCTCTTGATAGACAGCTTCAGAAAGAATCATAGTAGGAGGGTTGAATGGCCATGTCATACATCTTCCTTCACCATGAAGGATGTGGTCTTCACAGAGGAGATCCATTCTTATGTACATTTAGAGCTATGGAGAGAAGGGAGCATGGTCTCTTGCCTGTTTTCTGAAGGTCAGAAACTTGTGTCCTGGGTTTTCTTGATGACGGTAAGATTCTGCTGCTATCTTCTTGGGTTTACAGCACTCTGTGTAAAATTGGAAAACATGTAGTATTCTTGGAGAAAGAAAACAAAACCTGGACTGATTTATGCTAGTCACATTTTCACTCCCAACAAGAGTGAAAAGCACAGGCAGAGTCCTGGAGAGGAAGAAAATAAAGAGAGTTGAGCAAAATTCAGCATATCTCCAAAATATCTCTTTCACTCCTTTTCTGGACAAATTTAACCACCATCTGAGCTCTCCTCATGGTACCTTTTCCGCATTGCCCAGAATTCTCCTTCTGTCTTCTTTTATTCACATCAACTTTTCTCAGTCTTTTTCACATGTTAGTGGAGGAAGCAAAAGGAGAAGGAGAAGGAAGAGGAGGACAAGAAGGAAGTAAAGGGAATAATTAAGACCTAAGACCAATGAGAGTGTTCTCTGTCAAACTACCTCTGTGAAAGAAAAAGAGAAAAACATTCTTTTTTTCTCTCTGAAGATTCAATAATTAAGCCTATAAAGTAAACTGGCAGTTGACCAACCAGTTAAAGGAGAAAATACTTACAATTTTTTTTTTTACAGGCATGAAAGAATCACGTGAAAGAAAAATGACTACTCAAAAACTTGATGAAAACTAAAGGCTTATATTCCTTTTTCATAAGGGAAGTAGAAGAGAGATGCAGGGAAAATAAATTACTTTGGAAAAAGATGAAAGAATTGTCAAAAGAATAGTAAGTGATCTTCAGCAAAGTTCTCCCAGGCATGGTGTCCTAATGCAGTGTCCTGTGTCCTGTGACACACGTTGATTTTCCCTGGTTAATGAGAGTCCCCAAAGGGAGAGCCAAGCCAATTGAATTTCTGCCTTTAGTCATGCAATGGAACTTCAGAGAAAACTATTTTCCTTGCATTTGCTATTCCCCAATTTCTCTCCTTTGGAAGTAATCAGCATACCAAAGTGACACCCTTGGAAGTATCATTTTCTAAGCACAAACATACGTGTATATGTGGATGTGCATGGTCACTTGTACTTGCTGTCAGATTTTTTTTAATAAAAATTATAAATCTTATGTATTCTATCTCCAGACTTTTTTATACCCAAAGCAGTATATAGTGGCTATTTAATAATGACAATAGTAGCAATAACAGCAACAATATAATGATGGGTGCTACTGATTAATCCAGATATGTCTAGGGGAATAAAAGTGGTTGCTGTTTTTATGTGAACAAAGGTGAAAAACTACAAGAATGTTTTGCATTTCTAATTAAGTTATTGATTTTCCATTTATGACTTTCTTGAGATGAGACAATAATTAAATGTATTTTCTGAAAGAACACTAACAAATGAGAAAATTCATTTAAACATATTTAACATCACTAAGCAAAAGTTTCTGTTGTTTTTCAGTGTGAACTAATAACATTATGAATGTTTGAGAAATGTTTTCTGCATAGATAAGCAATCAGGGCAACATTGATTTGACCATTTAATCTTTTTTTTAATTTCGTCTGATTAATGTACTACATTTGTAGTGCCAGCATCCATATGAACCTTGGCGTTATTTTGATGGCCTTCTTTACCTTGCCTTTGGGAGATCCTGTAATCACTATTCTTACTTAACTCAAATTGCTTCAAGGTTTCATATAAATCTATTATTATTACAAATATAGAAAGCAACTCCTGGTGGTTCTTCCTGGCCAATTTTTTCAGATCCTTGTGAGGCAGGCTCATTCTGCCTCAGCAACTCCCCACCTGAGACCAGCAAACAGCTTTGTACTTTCCTTCTCATTCTGAGGCCTCTGTTCCCTCAGACATCTGGCAGGATAGGCTGCTTCTGTAATGCACACATTCTCTACCAAAGAAC
Source organism: Callospermophilus lateralis (assembly GCF_048772815.1). Classification (NCBI taxonomy): domain Eukaryota; kingdom Metazoa; phylum Chordata; class Mammalia; order Rodentia; family Sciuridae; genus Callospermophilus; species Callospermophilus lateralis. The sequence goes on along the minus strand of NC_135306.1, from coordinate 92,338,201 downwards.
TCCGATTGGTTCCTGAAAGGAGGAGAGAAACTATATTTCAACTGGAAGTTCAATGATGGGGCCCTGGGGGATGTGGGAATTTAGAGCTAATCTGTTCAGAAATTTTTTTCTTCTGTAAGAAAATTTCCCACCAGGAAATGTTATTGTTTTAATTCTTCATTCTTTTGTGTATTCATCTTCTAGGTATTTAAAAAGATTTCTCAGACATTGATCTAGGTGCTATTATATGAGCAATAATATAATTACCATTATTTGAAAAAATTGATGTCAAAACCAGTATTCATCAAAGAAATAAATTAAAAATTAGAGTTCAGTAAAATTAAATTGTTTACTCTGTAAATATATATATGTATATATATACACACACACATATATATATATATATATATGTATGTGTGTGCGTATATATATGTGTGTGTATACACACACACACACACACACACACACAAACATACACACACACATACTCCTAGGGGCTGGGGTTGTGGATCAGTGGTAGAGCACTCATCTATTATGCATGAGGCATTGGGTTTGATCCTCAGCACCACATAAAAACAACTTAAAAAAATAAAATAAGAGATTAAAAATTAAAATATTTTACAAAAATGCTGCTAAAAGAATGAAAAAAAATCACACACCAAGGAAAACTAAAATATTTGTAAGGCATATATCAGATAAGGGATTTTTATTTAAATTATAAAAGTCAGTCTTAAAATTCAGAAATAAAAACCTTTTTTAAAAAAATAGGTATAAGAGCTGACTAGTCATTTTACCAAAGAAAATATATGGATAGGAAATAACCACTAAAATGATGTTCAACATCATTTGTTTTAAGAGAAATGAAGTTAAAATTACAATGAGATGCACTGAACACCTATTAGAATTGCTCTAAATCACAATATTTCATTTGTTACTGCTGAAAATTCAGATATGTGGGGAAATAATTTGGAAATGTTTTATAAAATCAAATATATATGATCTAATAATTTCTAAATGAATTTAAAATGTTTTTTTTAACATAGAAACCAGTATGTTAATGTTTATATTTACTTTATTTGTAAATGCTCAAAATAGAAAACAACCAAAATATCCTTCTCAAAGTGAGTGGATAAGCTAATTTTCATATATTCACAATAAGGAACACTACTCATGAAATAAAAAAGGAATGAATGAATGATTTATGTGGCCAGATAGAAGAATAATATATTCATTTTGTTAACTGAAGTAAGCAAGTCTCCCCCACCCCCTTCCAGAGCTACAGACACTAATGATTTTATTTAGATGATATTGTGGAAAAGATATAATTATAGTAATGAAAAATAGACAAGTGGTTGCTGGAGGTTGAGGGAATGAGAAATTGGATCACAAAAGGGATTTTTAGATTATGGACAGTGTATTTTATCAATGGGTCCATTGTTAAGTGAGCATATAAGGGTCAATAGACATACATAAATCTCCTAGCTCTGTCCACTGAGGGGATCTAGAAGCAGTAAAACTCCAGTAATACTGAGGATGCCATAACCAAAATCTTCATTTCTAATCATCAGTGTCCAACATAAGGAAAAGAGGATTTTTTTTTTTGAGAAAGGGTTTATTCTAGGAATAGGACATGGGAATTATAACCTAAGGCAAGTATCTTGAAGTGATAGTAAAATCATACTAAAAACAATATTAGTAACAACATGGGTAAGATATGATCCAAGTGTGTATTTTAATAATATTGTATCACTGTTAATACCTCATTTTTAACAAGTGTACAGAAGTATTATAAGATATTTACATTAAGGAAACTAAATACAGGGTATACAGACATTCTCTTTACCATCTTTACAACTTTATATATATGTCTGTGGGTATGTATATGTGTATATATATATATAAATCTGGTTTGTGTGTGTGTGTATATATATATACACATTTATATATATATACATATATAAATTAAATATATATATATAAATTATATATATATATAAATTTGGGTCTATATATATATATATATATATATAAAATTGTTTTTTTGTGTATATATATATATACATGTATATATATATATATATATATATATATATATATATATATAAATTTGGGTTTAATTTCTGGTTTAACTTTTAATATAATATATAATTATATACATATAATTATATATATACATATATAATTATATATATATATATATTATATATACATATATATATAAATCCTCTCTGCCTATTCCATCCTTGCTTCCACTTGGTTTTCTCATTAACTCAGATATTCAAAAAACCTTAAGGGATAGAGAGAAAATGGGACGAGGCAGCCGTTTCTATAACTGTGGCCACATCCACCTGCACTATCTAGGTCCAAGTTTTGCCTCCTTCCACCTCCCCAGGGATAAGTCACTTCTCCCTAATTCTCAGATATATCCTTCACACTGTTTCCCAAATCAAACCTGACCTGAAGCAAGAACATTTTGCATTTCATTTAAGCACTCTTTTTTTTCCCTTTCACTACAAAGCAATATACATTCATTGTAGGAAAATGTTAAAATTCAGAAAAAACGGCAAAAAATGCAAAGCATGAATAATTTCATCACCCAGAAATGATCATCCTTAATTCTCCTTGCTTTTTAGCTTTTCTAATAGATGCTTTGGTGAATAAGATAGGATAGGCTTTTTAAAATGTAAAGGTCACTCCATGAGGTTAAAGGGTGGAAATATTCCAAGCATTCCATTCAACTGTTTTGCCCAAGGGTGTTCGGAAGAGGGAGGTGGAACAGACCTAAAGAAGGCTATAGATTCAGGGGCTAACCAGTGACCTTTTTTTCCAATACCTGTTTAGCATAGATTTTGAACAATAACTTTAGCACTTGTTCAATACCAGATGAGCATAGACATTGGCCATTGTTCCTGTCAGTAACTATATAAGCCCCTATACTAGTACACTTAAGTGGCAACTGTTGGGTGTGTGGGAGACCTTGCTTTTTGGTTTTATTTCCCCCATCGTTTTTCTCCCCGCTGAAGTAAAGTTTCCATCTCTCTAGAAGAACATCACATAATCCCTTACTCCTCTCCCTCTTCTCCAAAGGGTGCCAAGCAGAAGGGCACCAAAGTCAAAAGTTTTCTCCACCAATCCCTGCAGGACACAGTGTCTACTCATTGGGTCCTGAGTCATCCTGCCAATCAGCATGTGCCACATCGCCCAAGCAACCCTTCTTCAGCTGAAGCTTGCAGGCTCATGCTGCTGCTCTCTTCCTCTCCTTTCTTCCTCTTAGAGCCGATAAAATCTCTTGGTTGAATTTTTGTCTTGGGTGAATCACTCACCTTTCATTTGTGCTGTGAATTGTATGGGGCTCCCCTGCCTTTAAGCAGGACCCCCATCCTGTCAGAGATCACCACCTGAGTAGAGACCAACCTGTGCTCATCTTCTTGATCGCCTCCTTCTCATGAGCCTGTAAGTAAGTGAGTCTCCCTCTCTGGACTCCTAAACCCACTGAGGTATGATAATAGGAAACTGGTCTTCTATTGTCCAGCAGCCCCTGTGGTGCCTCATGGGGAGGAATACACCCCACCCAGAGCTTCATGGTCGCAGTTGTCCTCTTGGAGTCTTTCCCCTTCCTTATGAGTCTCGGCCAGCTTGAGAGCTGGCAAACACCATTCCCTCCTACCCCCTCTCATTTTGAAAAGGCTGGTGGCAGGTGACCATAGCTCCCACATCCCTTGAGGATCCCTGGCAGATATTGGTGAAGACCAAATCCTTGGCCTGAGGCCTTTTTTTGATATTCGGCTTGAGTGGGACGCCTCTCCAGTCAACATATCATACCCTTCCTCATAGCATCTTGAGGGGCACCTCCTCCCTGCCAGCCAACTCCCCTCTCAATGCCTCCTCAACAATTTGGACACCCTCAGCCTAACCCCAGAGATCAAACCCAAAACATTGATAAAATTCTGTATTCAGGATTGACCTAATTATCCCTTAGAAAACCAAAAGACCCACCATCTTGCAGGACCTCTACAACTATTGAGAGCGATTGAAAAACTGGACATAGATTTATCACCGGACGCCCCCCCCCCCCACACCACCACCACTCCTATACCCTTGCCTGTGCAGGTCCCTGCCCCTTCAGCTCCTTCATGTCCTCCTTCCACCACTTCCTCCTTTAGCCCTCCAGCCACTTTGGGCCCTTCCACCACTTCCTCCTTTAGCCCTCCAGCCACTTGCTCTCTCCCCTCTTCCCCACAAACAGTCTGTCCGGCCACACCCTACTTCAATTATGGTTCCTTTGAGAGAGGTTGCTGGGGTGGAAGGGATTGTTAAATTCCATGTGCCCTTTTCCATAGCAGACCTTTCTTTTTTTCAATTTATTTATTTATTTATTTTTGAATTATAATTCTTAATACACCATTATACCATAATTTATCATATCTCTGATTATATATAAGGTATGTTGACATCAAATTCACATCTTCATACATGTATTTTGTATAATGATGAGAGTCTCCTTTCACCATCCATGCTATCACCTTCTCCCTCCCTTTCCCTCCCACCCCTATTCCCTATCTAGAGGTAATCTTCCTCCCTTGCTTTCCCTCCCAACCCCATTTTGAGTCACCCCCCCATATATAAGAGAAGACATTCAGCATTTGTTTTTTGGCGATTGGCAACTTCACTTAGCATAATCTTCTCTAATGCCATCCATTTCCCTGCAAATAATCTTCTTTTTTCATTGCTGAGTAATATTCCATCATGTATAAATGCCACATTTTTTAATGCATTCATCCACTGAAGGACATCTAGATTGGCTCCACAGTTTGACTATTGTGTATGGTGCTGCTATAAACATTGATGTGGCTGTGTCCCTGTAATATGCTCTCTTTAGGTCCTTTGGGTATAGTCTGAGAAGAGGAATAGCTGGGTCAAATGGTGGTTCCATTACCAGTTTTCCAAGGAATCTCCTTCCTAGTTGCCAAATAGGCTGCACCAATTTGCAGTCCCACCAGCAATGTATGAGTGTACCTTTTTCCCCGCATCCTCACCAGCAATTGTTTTTCTTCATAATGGCTGCCATTCTTAATGGAGGGAGGTGGTATCTTAGAGTAGTTTTAATTTACATTTCTCTGATTGCTAGAGATGATGAGCATTTTTTCATATATTTGTTGATTGAATGTATATCCTCTTCTGAGAAGTGTCTGTTCAGTTCCTTGGCCCATTTATTGATTGGATTATTTGGTTTTTTGGTGCTTATCTTGTTGAGTTCTTTATATACCCTAGAGTTTAGAGCTCTATCTGACGTGTGAGGGGTAAAAAATTGTTACCAGAATGTAGGCTCCTATTCACCTTACATATTATTTTTTGCTCAGAAAAATATTTTTAGTTTGAATCCATCCCATTTGTTGATTCTTGGTTGTTAATTCTTGTGCTATAGGCATCTTATTAAGGAAGGTAGGGCCTAGCCCCACATGATGGAAAGTCGGGCCTAATTTTTCTTCTATTAGTCGCAGAGTCTCTGGTTTAATCCCTAGATCCTTGATCCATTTTGAGTTAACTTTTGTGCATGGTGAGAGATAGAGATTCAATTTCATCTTGTTGCATATGGATTTCCAGCTTTCCCAGCACCATTTATTGAAGATGCTATCCTTTCTCCAGTGCATGCTTTTGGCACCTTTGTCTAATATAAGGTAGTTGTAGTTTTGTGGGTTCCTCTCTGTGTTCTCTATTTTGTATCATTGGTCTACCAACCTGTAACATTGGTCTACCAACCTGTACCATTGGTCTACCATATGCCAGTACCATGCTGTTTTTGTTGCTATTGCTCTGCATTATAGTTTAAGATCTAGTACAGTGATACCACTTGTTTCACTCTTCCCGCTTAGAATTGCTTTAGCTATTCTGGGTCACTTATTTTTCTAGATGAATTTTATGGTTGCTTTTTCTATTTCTATGAGGAATGACATTGGGATTTTGATTGGAATTGCATTGAACCTGTATAGTACTTTTGGTAGTATGGTCATTTTAATAATTTTAATTCTGTCTATCCATGAACAAGGTAGATCTTTTCATCTTCTGAGGTCTTCTCCTATTTCCCTCTTTAGGGTTCTATAGTTTTCATTGTAAAGATCTTTCACCTCTTTTGTTAGGTTGATTCCCAAGGTTTTTTTTTCTTTTTAGGATTTTCTGAATGGGGTAGTTTTTCTCATTTCCTTTTCAGAGGATTTGTTACTGATATACAGAAATGCCTTTGATTTATGGGTGTTGATTTTATATCCTGCCACTTTGCTGAATTCATTTACTAGTTCTAGAAGTTTCTTAGTAGAATTTTTTTTTTTTTGGTCTTCTAGGTATAGAATTATATCATCAGCAAATAGTGCTAGTTTAAGTTCTTCTCTTCCTATATAAAGGAATATATATATTCCTTTAATTTCTTTTCATCTGTCGAAATTCTTCTGGCCAGTATTTCAAGAACTATGTTGAATAGAAGTGGTGAGAGAGGGCATCCCTGTCTTATTCCAGACTTTAGAGGAAATGCCATCAGTTTTTCTCCATTTAGAATGATTCTGGCCTGAGGTTTAGCGTATATAGCTTTTATAATGTTGAGGTAAGTTCCTATTATCCCTAGTTTTGTAGTGCTTTGAACATAAAGGGGTGCTATGTTTTGTCAAATGCTTTTTCTGCATCTATCGAGATGATCATATGCTTTTTATCATTTCCATATGTTGAACCACTCTTGCATCCCAGCAATGAATCCTACTTGATCATGGTGCATGATCTTTTTGATATGTTTTTGTATCTGATTTGCCAGAATTTTATTGAGGACTTTTGCACCTATATTCATTAGAGATATTGGTCTGAAGTTTTCTTTCTTTGAAAGAAAAAAAAAAGAAAGAAAAAAAACTTTCTTTGGCCTTGTAGAATAAATTTGGAAGTAGTACCTCTTTTTCTATTTCCTGAAATGGATTGTAGAGTATTGGAATTAGTTCTTCTTTAAAAGTCTTGTAAAACTTGGCTGTATATCCCTCCTGTCCTGGGCTTTTGTTGGTTGGTAATCTTTAGATGGCTTCTTCTATTCCCTCATTTGATATTGGTCTGTTTAAGTTGCGTATATCTTCCTGACTCAATCTGAGCAGATCATATGACTTAAGGAATTTGTCAATGCCTTCAATATCTTTTATTTTATAAGAGTATAAGGTTTCAAAATAATTTCCAATTATCTTCTGTATTTATGTAGTGCCTGTTGTCTTTTTCATCCCCTATACTAGTAATTTGGGTTCTCTCTCTTCTTCTCTTCATTAGCATGTTAATCTTATTATTTATTTTTTCAAAGAACCAGCTTTTAGTTTCGTCAATTTTTTTCAATTGTTTCTTTTGTTTCAATTTCATTGACTTCAGCTCTGATTTTAATTATTTCTTGCCTTCTATTACATTTGCTGCTGATTTGTTCTTCTTTTTCTAGGGCTTTAACATGTAGTGTGAGGTATTTATTTGTTGGCTTTTTCTTCTTTTAAGAAATGAACTCCATGCAATGAGTTTTCCTATTAGTACTGCTTTCATAGTGTCCCAGAGATTTTGATATGTTGTGTCTGAGTCTTCATTTACATCTAAGAATTTTTTAATTTCCCCCTTGATGTCTTCTGTAACCCATTATTCATTCAGTAGCATATTATTCATTCTGCATGTGATGTAGAAATTTTTCTTCCTTATTGTATCATTGATTTCCAATTTCATTCCATTATGATCAGATAAAATGCATGGTAGTATCTCTACTCCTTTGTATTTGCTAAGAGTTTCCCAGTAACATAATATGTGGTCTATTTTTGAGAAGGATCCACGTGCTACTTAGAAAAAAGTGTATCCACTTGATGTTGGTTTATATATTCTATATATGTCAATTAAGTCTAAGTTATTAATCGTGTTATTGAGTTCTATAGTTTATTTATTCAACTTTTGTTTGGAAGATCTGTCCAGTGGTGGGAGAGGCGTGTTAAAATCACCCATGATTATTGTGTTGTCATCTATTTGAATCTTGAACTTGAGAAGTTTGTTTGATGAACATAGAAGCACCATTGTTTGGGATATATATATATATTAATGATTGTTATGTCTTGTTGGTTTATGATTCACTTGAGCAGTATGTAGTGTCTTTCTTTATGCCTTTTGATTAACTTTGGCTTGAAGTCTATTTTATTTGATATGATGATGGACATCCCTGCTTGCTTCTGAGGTCCATGTGGGTGGTATAATTTCTCCCAATCTTTCACTTTCAGTCTGTGTATGTCCTTTCCTATCAGATGAGTCTCCTGTTGGCAGCATATTGTTGGATCATTTTTTTTAATCCAGTCTACTAGCCTATGTCTTTTTATTGGTGAGTTTAAGCCATTAACATTTAGGGTTACTATTGAGATACGGTTTGTATTTCCAGCCAAATTTTTCATTTTTCTTATTTATGTTGATTAGTTTTTCATCTTTGATTAGTTTTTCTTTTCCTGTACTACATCCCACTGTTGGTTTTCATTGTTCTCTTTCATTTCCTCTTTATGTAATGTTTTGCCAAAAATGTTTGAAAGCACTGGTTTTCTAGCTGCAAAGTTTTTTAACATTTGTTTATTGTGGAAGGTTTTTATTTCATCTTCAAACCTGAAGCTTAATTTTGCTGGATCCAAGATTCTTGGTTGGAACCCATTATCTTTCAGCATTTTAAATATGTCGTTCCATCATCTTTTAACTTTCAAAGTCTGTATTGAAAGATCAGACATTAACCTAATTGGTTTACCCCTAAATGTAATCTGCTTTCTTTCTCTTGTGGCTTTTAAAATTATCTCCTAGTTCTGTATGTTGAGCATCTTCATTTTACTATTTCTTGGTGTGAATCTCTTGTGATTTTGCACATTTGGCATCCTATAGGCCTCTAGGATTTGGATTTCTGTTTCATTCTTTATGTCTGAGAAGTTTTCAAATATTATTTCATTGAACAGATTGCTCATTCCTTTGGTTTGGACCTCTATACCTTCCTGTATCCCCAAAACTCTTAAATTTGGTCTCTTTATGTTATCCCATATTTCTTGGATGTTCTGCTCATGGTTTGTTATCAGTCTCACTGTGCTGTCTACACTCTTTTTGAGATGATATACTTTATCTTTGTTGTCTGATGTTCTGTCTTCTAAATGTTCTACTCTTCTGGTGGTACTCTCACTTGAGATTTTAATTTAATTTATTATTTCATTCATTTCCAAGATATCTGTTTTTTTTTCATAACCTCTATCTCCCTGTAGAGTTGATCTTTTCTTCTTGTATTTTTTTCTGTAATTTATTTTCCTTGTCTGCATTTGTCTATGTAATTCGTTGTCAAAGTGATCTTCCATTGTCTGCATTTGTCGTCTAAAGTCTTCCTTGAGACTCCAGATCATCTAACCATGTATATCCTGAAATCTTTATCAGACATTTATTTTGCTGCAGATATTACCTCTTCTAATGTTGAATTATCCTGCATTTCTTGTGATCCTGGTTTTTCTTGTCTTTTCATACTGCTCACGTTTCTTTCCAGCTCTGTGTGACAGTTGTGTTAATGTTTTCTCCTATATATTTATATTTCTCTTGTATAGTTCCAGAATCTTTCTTTTGTGGAGAAAGATGATGCTAACAGTTCTCAATGTCAATATTGCATCATCTATGAGCAAGTTTCCATTATTAATATATTTATAGTTTGATTCTATGTCTACAGATGTTGGCTTCAATTATTGTTTAGAATATAGTCATTAGTTTCACAAAAGGCATGCCATTTCTGGTGGTGTATAGAGAACTGAGAGTCAGTCATAAGACGTTATGTTAAGGGGGAAAAGAGTGAGTGTATGAGGTTAATCTAACTTAGCACCTTTGAGGAGATCTCTAATGAATAGACAGGGGTAATTTATGGAAGAATGTTTAAATTCAAACTCCTATCTGTATTTAGAAAATTACCCTATATATAAATAGTAAAAGTTAGGATGTTGAAAGTGGGATAGAGGGAGGAAGATAAAAGAAAAAAAAATAACAAGGAAAGAAAGAACAAAAAGAGCCAGTGAGAAAGAAAATAAAAAAGGAGGGTAGGTGGGGCATATGCAATTCCTCTATATTATATTATTCTGGTTATTCAGTTCAAAACATCCTATTTAATTTATCACAGTTCTTGGTTTCACATATGTTGAGGTTGTGAGGACCAGAAAGGGAAGAGTAGAGGAGAATGGATGAGAAGAGAGAAAAAAGAAAAGAAAGAAAAAAGAAGTCTCTCAGAACTCTGTTTTCTTTTTTTCCAGTAGGTGGAGTTGTGTATTCCTAGTTTGAGTTTCTGTGTTCAGGATGTTGAAGGTAGCCAGTGTTAGAGGGCTTAAGCTTCTACCTGGAGCCTCCCTACTCTTAGTCTCTGAGTTGGTAACCAGGTGCCTGTACAGTTGCTGCTCCGCATTAATAGCTACACCCCCAAAAAGCTTGTGAGAAAAATTTTGAGTTATCACAGCTAGGGGTGTGGGAGTTGGAAACTGGGTACCTGATCAGCTGCACAACTGCGCTGGTAGCCACACCCACCGATAGATGGTGAGTAAGGTTTTCCAAGATGGATTCCTTCTGTTTCCCTTGTAAGGTATTTGGTGAGGTAGGGGGTGCTGGGGTGACCTTGTGCTGTGTCCAGAACTCTGTCTAGTGACCCACAAGCAAAGCCTCTGCTTTCTGTGCTGCCTTTTGTCAGCACCAAGCACCATGCAGGACCGCCTTCCATATCTCCCTAGTGGACCTTTCACAGATTGAAAAATGCTTGAGTTTCTATACCGCCAACTCTGCCTCATGTATAAAAGAGTTCCAATAGTTACTGCAAGCCTATAGCCTTACTTTTCATGACATTTATATGATCCTGGCCAATACCCTTCTCCTAGAGAAACACAGGTGGGTCTGGGAATGCTGAGAGCCATAGCCGAGTCCGAGTGATGCATGGCATTTTTGCAAGAATGGAGTGGTTGAGAGGTGATGCCAGCAAGCCATTGAGATGATAATGGTTATGTTAAGCTCTGTATATTAGATTCCTCCTGTCGGCCTCGGCCTGCTACTTTGGAGTTCTTGCACGACTTTGGGGTTCTCTCGGGGATTCCTGGAGAGTTCCCATTGGTTGGGGAAGTGCCGGAGGAGGAATTTCCGGTTGTTGGTTCCTGGAGGAGCCACGTGGAGTTCGGGAGAATTCCCGGGGAGCATGTGTGGAGTGTGCTGGTGGAGTTCAGAAATAAAGTTTGTTCCTGCTTCAGTGGCTTGTGATTTGTGCCCAGCCAGACTGTGGCATTGGAACAAGCCTGTAATTATGCTGATGAGGTCCATCAAGCCTCCCTGGCTCACCCGCTCGGGACCCAGGCAGTTCCTGACCAGAACTCTAATTGTACTACAGCTGCAGGATTGGCCCTGAGGAACAAATTTTCCATGTGCCTAGTTGCAGGACTCACATGGGTGGCTCATAATATGGTAAACTTTGAAAAACTCCAAGATATCATTCAGGACAAAATGAGAACCCTTCCACCTTCCTAGATAGACTTATTAAGGCTCTCTAGCAATATACTAATTTAGACCCTGAAACCTTTGATGGGAGAGAGCTCCTTATAACCTACTTCTTCTCCCAGAGCTACCCCAACTTTGGGGTGAAACTTAAAATCAGGAATGGGGACTCTTGACCCAACAGACTGAAGTCCTGGCTATAGCCTTTAAGGTGCACCATAACCGAGATGAGAAGACCAGAAAGCAAAAAACCCAGATGCTGGCACAGGCTTTACAGGGACCTACCCCATGGACCCCTTCATTTTTGGCCAAATGCCCACAAGCCAAGATGCCCCCTGGGCCCTGAGGGGTTTTAAACATAACTAATCTATCTACTTGAGCATTACCATATGTTAAAAATCTTGGTAATTTAGAGTGTGATCTAATATGATCTATAAATATGTGAGCATTACGAGCTTGTAAAAGTTTTTGTAAGGTAAGAAAAAGGTTTTGTAGAGCAGGTTTATTAGAATAGGCTACTGCAGTAAATATATTTTTAACTACTCCCATCGTGTATGCAGAGTCAGTAAGAATGTTAATGTCTTGATTATCAAAGTCATTTAAAACTTGAATGACTGCAAAGTATGCCATGTAGAGGCCATGGTTTTAGCAAATAATTGTATCTTTTTCGATTTTGATGTTATATCTTTGTACACCTTTAAGTATGTATGAATATCTCCTGAATCTTTAATTGGTAAAATGGCTCGTTTACAAACTTCATTAGCATTTTCATAAGCCAGCAAATGTAGTAATTGTTGCCTGGCAGCCTCTCCTACCACGGTTTGTTTAATTGTCAATTTTAATCTAGACAAAGATTTTACATAAGGTTTATTGGGTTTTTGTGAAACTTTTGTTCATGAGCCATAATGTTCTCCAGTAGGTCTAATTTTGTCCCAAGCTTCTAAAGATATTTCCTTCAACTGCTCATGAATCTCAGGAGGAATATTAATTTGATGTTGAATGTCATCATACATACCAGTGCCAGATAACATAGGGTATCCTATGGCACGAATAACAGGGTTTTGACTGTTACCATTTTGTTTAGCCTTAGTGGCACATCCTTCTAAAAACCACATGTGCCATTGAAGATATTTAGGTTCCCGTAGAAGAGCACGGCCCACAATCTTTCAGTCCTCAGAAGCAAAATTATTGTAATGAGTAGCAAAAGCATTAAGCAATTTCTTTACATAATGGGATTGAGGTCCGTACATTGTCACTGCCTTTTTTAATCTGTCAATATGATCAATATCAATCCCCTCATACCAAGGTGGCTGTGTGTCACGACCCCTTGCCCGCAAGGAAGACGCAACTCAGGAATCTTCTTTCAGCAGTTTATTCAGGCCTTGATTAAAGTATCTTCTAGTGACCCCCCCTTACTCCCGAGCGCCCAAGCACAGCCTAATAAAGCCTCCCACGTACCAATCTTAAGCCGCCACGTGGATCTTTCTTATAGGGTGGCAAGGGATAGTGTGCCAACTCTCCATAAAAGGATTTGTTTACCACAGGCCACAGTGGAAGCCGGCGCCATCTTCTAATGGCGGCCACAATCTACAACAATGGCTTACCACAGCTGTGCCATTCCATTAGCTGAATCAGGCCTGATTATAGGAAAAGCAAAGAAGGGAGTTTCGTCCTCATCGTCAGAGTGTTCTGAGTCCATTTCCTGGACAGCCTTTAAAGAAGCTGCCAAAAAAGGATTAGTGGCCAGAGGGGCCTGGTTCCCGATAAAGGCCTAGGGTCCATTTTAGCTTCTAATTTATTAAGACATCCCAAAACCTCCTCCATAACAAGCTTGAATTGCTCCGAAACGGAGCGATAGTCAATCATCGTTTTTACTTTCGTTTTCTTTTCCTTATCATTACCCATTAAATCAGCAGAATTTTGTGAAGATTTATGAGTCAATTGTTGCGTATCTTTTACTACCTCTTCTTTTTCACTAATATCCAGAGGGAGATCTAGAATAGAGGGAGCTAGCTCCTTTTGTAAATTGCCAATCAACCTTTCTTCCTCCATAGCTTTAAACATTGTATATAAAATAGACCAGATAGACCAAAACCGAATCGGAATTTTTTCACCTTGTCTCATAGCCTTTTTAACATTGTGACAGACCTGTTTCCAATTATCTACATCCATAGATCCTTCCTCCAGGAACCAGGGATTCCATTCCCTGACCACCTTAAGACACATCTCTATATCAGAATGGGAAATGTTAATACCATAGACGGCAAGTGAATGTCTAAGAATACGTAAAAAAGGAGAAGATGAAGATTGTCCCATCACCCTGTAAAATAAAGAAAAAGAACTTACCCTTTCTGTCAATGCAGCAGGGTCCCTGTTCAGGTGCCAATTGTGAACGTCTAGAGTGTTCAGGTCCCTGGGTAAGGGTCGCGAAATAACCAGGACACAGGGGATGCAGAGCAAAGGCAGCAATTGCAACTGCATGCTGAGGTTTATTTGTAAGTTTCTTTTATATTCTTCTTCTAACAAAGCAAGCAATTTTTTAATAACACTTTACCCACATTGCCCAGATAACATGTCTCAGCGGATACACAGAGCTAACTTCAGATCATTCCTGTTTATTTGATAAGTACCCTCTTAAAGTTCTTTGCAGACATTATCTAATCCCCTGAGGATGCATTTGTTTCTTTAGAATGTACTGTTCCCAGGATAAGTATGTAGGAATCTTCTTCCTCTTGGCCAAACCATGCAGAACTTGTGACTTGTGATAAGGGGAAGAGAACTTTTCCTCCTCCTAACTGAGGTTTGCCTCAGCTGACCTAAATCACAGCCACAGCTCTTACAAAGTGTCAGGCCTGAGGGAGCTAAACTCTGCACACTCAAACCCCAACAAAATTCATGACACAAACCTGGAAGTAATGCACTGGCAGATGGCTGGGTTCTGCTGCACCACTACAGAAGCAGATGCTGAAATCCAGTTTCATTCAGAGTAAACTCTAATAGTTAAATACATCTGAGATATGTAGTACATATTAGGGTCTCTGATTAGGATTTATTTATTTAAATACATCTGAGACATGTGGTACATATTAGGGTCTCCAATTAGGACATTAGATAGAGAGCCCCCTGGGCTGCATCTACATTTCCAAAATTCATCCACATATGACCGTCCCTCCTCATATTTATTTTCTGGTGATACTTTTTAATAACATTTTTGTTCTGCTTTGAGAAATACTGAAACAGCTCTACATATGTACACATGTGTATGTAAATAGACATGTGCACATGCAGATTAATTATTTTAACAAAACAAATGTACCTGCATATATATACATATGTGTACAGAAATTTTAATCAATTGTGTGTATATAACACACTATATATTAGTTGTTTATTGAAACAGCAACTATACAAGTTCTACAGCCCTTATCCAGAACCTGTCCCATCCCAGTGTACCCACCTTGAGGTTTAACTTTAGCCCATCTCTGCTGCCCCTTCTTGATCCTGGTATACTAAGGGCTGACTATTGATGCACTATGTTCTTCATTATTGCCCAGGGGAGGATTTTGGCAGTGGAGGCCCTGAGTGAGCTACCTTTATTGGGGAAGCCTGTTCTGTTGGTGTCTGGCTCCTGCTGAAGAAGTCCCTACAGGCATATGTTTCTTTCCAGGAGGGCCATGGGTTGACTCAGCATGTCCTCAGATTTACAGGTTTATTGGAGTTTACTCCCAACAGTAGAGCATTCCCAGGTTATAATAATATTGGGTTGCTGTAAGGAATATACCTTAATAAAACCAAACCTAGTTCTCTTGATCATGGGCTCTGGAGGGGAACCTTCCCATAGGAACAGACTTTTAGGTAGGCCCTTTTCTGTTCTTTTCTTCTAAAATTCTCCCTCCATGAAGGATGAATTAATTGTTGTTTAATTAACCCCGTTAATTGTTGTTTCTGAACCAATTAGTCTTTAGTGAAGGATATTTTCTATCACTTCTGTCACCCTAAATAGCAATCAGAGACATTATCCAAAGAATAACAATACTTATTTGGGAATAACAGAATATAATAATGAGAATACACATGCCACAGTAAAGTATGGGCACACTGAAAAAAAATCAAGAAAAGAAAGGATATTAAAGGCAAAAAGGGATAAGTTTAAGTAAGCTACCTCAATACAAAATTAATTGTTCCTGGAGGATGGAGAAATAAGTTGTGATTAACTCATGCTTGGAAAGTGTTATGTTGCATCTTCTCTGAATTGTTTCAGTCTGAAAGAAGATTAAAGATAAACTTTAGAAGAAATCTCTTTAGAAAGTCTTTCAGAAAGTGGGGCATACCTTCTCCCCATTTGTTACTTCTGGCTTTATTTGGTCTGAGTAGGAAAAGAACAATTTCATTTTTATATCATTATCTTTCACAACTGTTCTGGTCTTGATCAAAAGTAAGTGGCCTTGATTGATGGTTTTAAAAAGACTTCTCTCATCAGTTTTTTGTTGCAGTGACAAATATCTGGGAAGCACAATTTAAGAAAATATTTATTTTGGCTTATAACTTCAGAGATTTTGGCTCATGGTCTGGTAGCCCCATTGCTTTGGGCCTGATAATAGGCAGAACATCATGGTGAAAGGGCATGGCAGAGGAAAGTTATTCATCTCATGGAGGCTGGAAAGCATGGGGAGTGCAAGGACAAGAAATACTCTTCCAGGTAACCTGAATCTTCCAAAAAGGCCCCACATCTTAAACTTTCTACCACTTGTCACTAATGCCATCAAATTATTAAGACTTCACTGATTTAATCCACCAATGTGGTCAGAATCCTAATGATCCAAGCATTTACCCAAGTCTCCATCTCTGAACATTGTTTCTTTATTGCCCAAGTCTTCAACACATGAGCCTCTGGGGGACATTTCATATCCAAACCCTAACAAAACTTCAATAAATTTAAGAGAAAGTAAAATGGAAAGGAGCACATGTGATTGAGTCAAAATGTGTAAAGACCCTTTCCAGGCAGGACTTACTCATCATCTCTTTTGCCTCTCTCGGGCTGGTTCTGAGTGAAAAAGACCTTCTGTAATCTGTGTTTCACAGAAGTATCCTCTAGAGTCCAGGCTTGAGGGAATATGTCCTGAAAATGCAAACATTCCCAACCCCATTGCCTACCAGAGGCTTTCCTTTCCAGTCAGTTTGCATTGCATATTTCTGACTTTTTTCTATGGAAATGTCTATCCCTTTCATGGTAAATAGGATCTTTCTACTTATGGGACAAAAATATTAGGATAAAACAACATAGGACTAGAATCTGAGGATACACAGAGACACAGCAGGGATATCTTTGTTATGGAGCTGAGTGAAAGGCAGCCCAGAATTGGTGGGCAACATCACCCCACATTCATATGTTAATGTGTCTCAGGTCTCCTGCATTTTAGAAGTGGTCTACAGAGTATCACCATATAGCTGAGCAGAAAACTAGTGAAATTGGCTATGTAAAACAAACATGAATTATTTACCATCTCAGTTTCCTTGATTGGCAATTTACATAGCTCTGTTCACTAGAATATGCTCAACTATGTCTGAAAAACAACCAGCCTTGGATTCACAAAACTGCATGCTCACTTTAAACTCAGAAGCCCTTAGGCCCAAAACTCTGTTGACCTTGAGCTGACATGATGTCATCTCTTTATAAGCAGCTTCTTACCATATTAACAACTTCAGCTTATTTCCAATCCTTCCAACCCATCTTTTATTTTGCTCTTTTAAATCTCTCATCTGATCTTTCTCATTTTCTCCCTATTTTATTACTTATAAAATGTGGATATTATATTGGGTGACTTCCACATTCATCTTTAGCTCTGGTGAAGACTGTGTGTGGTGTAGAACATGTCAATAAATATACAGATATGTGATTTATAGCCAAAGTTTGGCCACATAATCATTTAACTTCTGTTGGCTATGGTTTTCCTCATTGAAAAAAAAACAAGAAACAAGGGGTCTGAACCAGATGATCTCTAAGACCTATTTGTGGTTTAAACAAGGTTGATTTTATCCCAACACAACCTTAATGGAGAGTGTTCTTGTGTGTGCACTTGTTGTTGGAGTATTTGCTATTTTAAAGCTTCTACCTTAAATACTTGTATACCTGGAAGATATGAACACATTTAATATACAAAGAAGAGTAATAGGGAAGTCAGAATTAGACAGGCAGTCAGTGTAGATAGATAAATCAAGTCAGGTAGGATCAAGAAGACCAATTCTTAGTGTGTCTGGAAAGTTGGACACTGTCAACTAAGGAATTGAAATGTTATTTCCTTCAGAGCCCTTCCTCCACCCTTATCAAAAACCTGCCCCTGCTTCAACCTGTTGCCAAGGTAACCTGTCCCAGGAATTTCCCTTTTCTACAGGGTTGTAATGTATTCTTGGCTACTCCATCTTGCCCTTCCCACTTCAACCCACCAGTTTCTCACCTTTGGGCCCATCAAGCATTCCTGGGCTTAGTTATGTATACAGGAAGGAGAAAGATAAGGGGGAAACACAAGAGAACCAAGGAAGCCTAGGACATATAAAAAGGGCAGAACACCTCACTTCTTGGGATTCCAGGATACCAACTATGCCACCCTTCTTGCTCCCAGGAGAAGTCTATGTTACCCCTTTTTAAATAAACCCTGCTTTATATGCCTGCCTCAGTGTGCTTCTCTAATGTTCAAACTTCAACATGTGGGGAAGCAGGACTTATCATGATAACTAGTGGTATTATTCCTATGATAAAAGCAAGGAATATAAGGGATTCTCACACTCAGAAAAGGCTATGTAAGGACACAGTGAAGAGGCACCATTTGCAATCCAGAGACAGATAATCAACCCTGCTGAAACCTTAATCTAAGACTTGATCCTCCAGTACTTGATCCTACCTGCTAATTTGGAGAGCAAAGATTGAGTAAGAGTCCACATTGTTGGGGGTATTGAGACCACCCCCAGCATAGAATTTACTACAGAGCAAGAGCTGTGAAAACTGGAAATAGAGATCATAGAAGTTAGCAAAGAAGTGAGAGAAGAGGATAGTAAGAAGATGCTCTTAATATTCTGCCTGCTTCAAACTATGACTTTGGTAGCTTAAATAGACTAAACTAAACTCTAGTGTTAAGTTATATATTACTTACAAAAATATTAGTTAAGATGAAATGGTTGTAGGTGTTAAAAAATACTTTGACTAATAAGCCAAAATTAATAAAAATAAGAAGATGACAAAGGAAAATAAGGACAATTAGCTTCAGAAAGGAAAAGAACCTTGCTGTCTCCAGGTATCAGAGTTTCAGGAACAGTTGATAGTCCTTTAGGATGACACTGGTTGACCGTACCTTAACCAATCTTAATGTCTCTGAACTCATAATTTGAATTCCAGGGAAACAGTATATGATTGGCCACCATAGGTCACACAAAAATTAATAGGCCAGAGCAAAGTATTGGGAGATTGTGGAATGATAGCAACACCAAAGCCTTATCAAACAAGGGAAGAACATTAAAAACCATAACAAGGAAT
Source organism: Callospermophilus lateralis (assembly GCF_048772815.1). NCBI lineage: Eukaryota > Metazoa > Chordata > Mammalia > Rodentia > Sciuridae > Callospermophilus > Callospermophilus lateralis. The sequence continues at coordinate 92,319,192 of NC_135306.1, read as the reverse complement.
TATTAATATAGGATGATGATTTCTTGGCCAAACAAACACAAAAATATATTAATGATACATTGTTTGGGGTAGCCCAGACTCCCTCATCATTAGATGCAAACTGTGAATATAAAGTTTCTGCTTCCTATGCATTTGAAAGTCTGTCTACATTGTTTTGCTTGTTTTCTGGGATTTTATCAGTTATGTTATAGTAATAGCATTAGAAAGATAATGTGGTTCCTAGATCATCATACTAACAGATTATCATATTAGGAACACCTGACTACCTGAATAAATAGGTTCCCAGAGGCTGGTGTGCTCAAGAGGGCAGGAAACTCTCTGTTCTTTGCCCCATACATCTGTTAACTGGTGTCCATCAGTATCCTTTGTACACTGAAGTTATGAAACTATAATACTATAGCTATACCACAATTTTCACAGCCAACACAATGTCATGTGCACTATTGGCATACATTCAGAGAAAACCATCCAGAGAGGATAGATTCCCAAAAAGTTTATCCAAAAGAGATTCAGATATGCTGAAAATGTGCACTATTTCTATTCCCCAAAATTCTGTTAATTCTGATATAGGTCTTGCACCACAACTGAAGTTTTCTATAATTAAGAAGAAACAAGCCAGGTGTGATAGTGCAAATCTGTAGTCCCAACAAGTAGGAAGACTAAGGCGAGCCTGGATAAATTAGTGAGCCCAATATCAAAGGAAAAAATAAAAATAAAAATAAAGAGCTGGGGATGTAGCTCAGTGGCAGAGTACGATGGGATTGTTCAACATCAGAGCTGAAAAAAGTCCAAACATACTGCAAATCAATTCCAAAGAGAGAACACTGAGGATGTAATGGAGAGATTTAGGGCAATTTACTAGTTATTCACTCATGGTGATGTTGGCAGACTATATAATAAAGGGGCAGATACAATGGAGGCCAATTCATGTGTGTGTATATATATATATATATATATATATATATATCTTTATATATCTTTATATATATATATGTGTGTGTGTGTGTGTGTGTGTATATATATATATATATTTCATGCCCACTGTCTGCTCAGGTGGCTTTCTTCAGATATTTCATGAGTACAAGTCTTTACTTTATAACCAAACCAAGGTCACTCTCTTTAGATCATCTCCTAAAGATTGGAGATAGAAGTCATTAATTCCCCCTCTGTTTTCCTCCTAATCATATTCTTTTAGAGACCTTATCTCACTGCAAGTTTTCCTAGGCACCAATTAGTGTTTAAGCCAATGGGGATTAATTCCCAGTCACACACACACACACACACACACACACACACACACACACAATAAGCAGAAGCAGAAAGAAAAAGAAGGAGAAGTAGAAGGAGAAGGAAAGAGAGAAGAGGAGGGAGAGGAAGAGGAAGAGGAGGAGGAGGAGAAGAAGAAAATGAAACAAAATTACTTATATACTAATTCTAGTACTTCAGGAAACACATCATCTCCTTTACTAGATTTTAGTCTTCTTATCAAACTTAAGTACTTTAGTCATAAATATGGAACTCCTAGACTTATAAATACCACTTTTTATAATCATAATTCAGTTGTGGTATTAAAGTTTCTCTTTGCCCTTTTTTCTGGCATTTTCAAAAATATGCATAATGTGTGTTAATTACTTTTACAATTACGAAACATAATGAATACTAAAAAACATACATGTATAGATATAATAGGATTGATAAAACTAGATTGTTAGAGATTAGAAATAAAAATAGACTAAAATCAATCTAGATTTTTTTTAAAATAAGTGAATCTAAAGTTTAAAAGATTAGTTCACTCTTTGAGATTATTAAAGCTACTATAAATTTCTCAAAAAATAAGTGATTCTGACACCTGAAAATAAAGGAAAAAAATACCCTTTCTTTTAAAATTTTTCAATCGTATATCTGATTTTTAGCACCAAATCATTTATTAAAAAAACCTTATATCTCTACCATTTTTTAACTATTGTAATCAATTCTAGTCAGAACTATACTCTTTTAAAAGGTGTTTAAATTATTGATATATCGTGGTATGTTCATAGTGGTCATTTTAAATCTGTAACAGAGTTTTCTACACTTGGGATAGACAATAAATGAATAAGTTCTTCTTTAATTGAAAACAAACCTGATCATTTTTGGCAATTTACTAGTCATTATGTACTCACTGTGTGGGGATAGAGAGCCCTGCAAGCTAAGTCCACACAGAGTAAGTCTCAGGAGCTGTGAGAGACAGGCTTTCAGGATCAAGAATGCCCCTGGTTCCTGGGTGAGAATGTGATGAACAAATTTGAATAATTCTGTGGACTGATTGAAAACAGAAGCCTTACCTGCATGAGGAGAGTGGGAAAGAAAACTTGAGCTGAAGCCATGCAAGGCCTTCCTAATTTAAATATCAGAGCAGCAGGTAATATTGAAACTCTCTTTAAATGACCATATATTACAATTGACTCTATGACACTGACATCTTTTAAACATTGGTACTCAGAGGAACTTTGACAAACTAGAAGTAGGGGTGGGGTGAGTGGGTACCGGATCAAGAAGGAGAGGGCCACAATTTGGGGCAGTTCTAAAACTTTAGGGGTATTTCCCTTTGTGACCACTAAAAACAATGAAAGGATAATGTGTCATTCATTGTCTAGGGATACATACCTTGGGAAGTGTAAATTTGACTCAGGCCAGTCAATGCCCTTGGCAATAGTGACACTCAACAAAAGGACCATTTAATAATTTATTACTCATGTGGGAGTCTTTGGAGGGGCCTTTTATGTCTCAAGACAATTGAACTGGAAAGTGAAATGGAAATTCCATTGAATAGCTTTCTGTAGAGCTCATAATTGTATTTTTAGAGATATGAAATGAATGTCCTCGTCACTATCAGTAATGTGTAGAACTCTAACACATATTTAAAGTATTCTACTGATGCCTTGAGTTGTGACCTAATGTGTACATTAACTTAATTTATATTTCAGCAATCTATAATGCAAAGAGATTCCAGAATTCTTTACCCCAGTGGAAGCAATGAATCAAGAGTTCCTAACTACTGGTGCTGGAGAGATAGCTCAGTTGGTAAAGTGCCTGTCTTGCATGCACAGGCCCTGGGTTCAAACCAATCCCCAGCACCACCAAAAAGAAAAGAAAAAGAAATTTCTGACTACACAGGAATGGGGTGTACTGCCAAAGATTGTGGAAGGTGGATTCTGTCACTTCAAGAGGGAGGCATTGGACCATATGGAATAATGTGATTGGCTTATGCAGGGGCTCCTTGACAAGGATAGTTGTTTAGCTAAGAGGCCCTACCCACAGAAATAGTGTAGGAAGGGAATCTGCCCTTAGACTACTCAAGGCAGATTCAGTTTTACCAGATGTTGATACTGCCAATTATAAAATTTGGTTCTGCTCCTCACATGTTGAAGTATAATATTAGAGAAGCATGCCAAGGCAAGCATATAAATGAGGGATTATTTAAAAAAAGGTAACATAGACTTCTTCCAGGAGGGAGAAGGGGACCATAGTGGTATCCTGGTATCCCAAGAAGCAAGGTGTTCTGCCATTTTTATATGTCCTAGGCTTCCTTTGTTCTCCTGCTCTCTTCCCCTTATTTCTCTCCTTCCTGCATACATAACTAGGCCCAGGAGATGCTTGGTGGAATGGCCAAAAGGTGAGAAGCAGATAGATAGCAAAGGGCTGGATGGAGCAGCCCAGGACACATTAATTAACAACTTTATAACTTTTGTAGGGAGGGGCAATTCCTGGGATAGGTTACCTTAGCAACAGGTTGGAGCAGGGGCAGGTTATCTTGCTGGGGTGGAGGAAGGGCTCTGAAGCCATTTCAGTTCCTCAGGAGACAGTCTTCAACTTCCCAGACTCATTCAAATTGGCCTTCTTGAGTATATAACCTGACTTAATTTACCTATCTATATGGACTGCCTAATTCTGGCCTCAATGTCAAGGTACAAATTGAAGAGCCTTAATTTTAGGCCTCTCACCATACCAATGACTTGCAAAGTCCTACATATTATTAGTGATCAAGGTGTTTACAGTTACATATTATATTATTTTTCCACTATATATCTTCTAGTTATTGAGATTGAAATTTAGAAGAGACATTCAAAAAAAATTTGGAGAAGAAAGTAGAAGATATATTGTATTTAGCAGTAAAATTTGGTTCATTATGTCAGGTGAGTGTTAGATGTTGATACTGCCAATTATAAAATTTGGTTCTGCTCCCTCATATGTTATCCCTGTTAATAAAAGCTGATAACAGCTTTTATTAACAGGGATAAATTAAACTAATGATTTTCCCCATGGGGGTGAAATTCCCATAAACAACGTCAAGATGCAAAATTCAGTGACATTTTGTACATTTGCAATGCTGTACAAGCATCACTTCTACCTTGTTATGAAATAAATTCCTTACTCTTAACAACCATTTTCTATTCCCTACTCTCTTCAGACACTGTCAATCACTAGTTTGTTTTCTGTCTCTATATATTTCCCAATTCTAAATATTTTACATGAATAAAATCATACAATTTGTGATGTTTTGTAATTTTTTTTACTTAGCAAAATGTTTTTTTGTGGTTCATTCATGTCGTAGTATTATAAAGCAAGGGCCTGCTACATAGAGCTGAGGCAAGCACAGCAGTCCTTTTTTTTTTTTTTTGTGATAACACCAGAAAGATTTGAGATATATTGTTCAGAGTATCATGCATGAGTTCATTGAAAAATTAGGGAAAGGGAAAGGGGCACACTCTCAAGGGAGAAAGTGGGTCCTCTCAGGAGAGGGACAGTGTACCCCTCCTCCTCTCCAGCTTTATTTGGGGTCACAGGGAAGCTTCCAGAGAGTCCCTTCCAGGTCCCTCCCTTGACTTTTGACTAATAGCAGGATAAAATCAGCAGCCACTATGCATAGTCCAGGGAAACTCTGCGTTACTCTGGCTCATGCTGATGGCTTGTAATTGGACATTATTCTTACAGATTTTATGGTTGGGGTATTAGTCTTTCCTTTGTAAGTTATGGAACCTGGTTTGTGTAAGAGTCACAAATTTTCTCCCTTCAGGGTAACTTGTATTCTTTTTACTAGTATGTCAGGCTTGTGTTTCTCCTGAGGATAACAGGTCAAATGCTGAGAAATGTAACATACCCTACTCACATAAACCAGACAGGGATGCAGGTATTTTTTTTTTAATAAAGCATATAGGCATAAGCACAGTGGGCCTAGTTTATAATACTATTACCTTAACTGCATATTCCTACCACTCATGTCTGTTACTCTCAGTAGCATGTAACAATACCTCATTCCTTTTGATAGAAAAATAAAATTCCATCATATGAATATACCACACTTGTTTATCCTTTTCATTACACGTCAAGAAAAATTTGTGAGTATGCTATGTACGTATGTGAATATACCACAATGAATTTCAACTTTATGTATGTCTATAAGGCACCAATTAAAAATAAATAAATAAATAGAAGAAATTCCAGAAGAGCAAGGAAGAGGAACTGGGGGAGGAAGAAGGGCAGGGAAAGAGAAAATACTGGGGACTGAAATGGAGCAAATTGTATTTCATGCATTTATGATTAGATCAAAATTAACTCTCAAATTATGTATAACTCTAAAAACCTAATAAAAACAATAAAAAGGAAGAAAATTTGTGAATGAGTGAGTGCCCTTTCTAAGTGGCTAAAACTGAAAATGTTCAGAAAACTTTTCAGACATTTTCATTCATAATAATCCACAGGAAATTCATATTATGTAATGATAGCATTTTAGGTATCAATAAATACATTTTCAAAAATGTTTTTTAGTGATAGATTACATTTTAAAAACATTTAAAATTCACATATTTGGTAAGGAACTTGTATTAATAATATTTATAAAAAATCTAAAAACTCAACATAAAATTATAAATTTTGTCTCCCCAAAATGGGCAAAAGATTTGAGGAAAAAAATAAAAATGATAATTGAATCTCAAATAAAATATATGTAACATCATTAGTCATTAAGTAAGTACAATTTTAAAACACTCTGAAATACCACCATACATCTAGTAGAATGGTTAAAATAGATAGCACAGGATAGGATAGAATAGGATAGGACAGGATAAATGTGTGAGAGAGAGAGAAAGAGAGAAGCAAAGCTCTTTATTCTAAAATTACCAAACTGTTCCAAGAATGTGGACCAATTTAAACTCTGCTACTTTGCTGTTAGAAGTGAAAAATTGTATAGCCACTTTCGAAAAAAGTCTGACAATTTCTTATATATGCCTAAGTATATAGTTGAGTCCTAAGTATATAGTTGAGTCAATTAAAGTTTTGTTCATGTAAAAAATTTGTTCAATAAAAAATTCTCCGAAAAGAGAAATAAAAATATTCTTTAACTGATAAGTGAATAATGTAATGCTGGTATGTATGTACAGTGAACTGTTACTCAGAACAAAAAAGAATGTACTACTGAAACACATAGGTCAGAAATGCATTACACTTGGTGGAAAAAGATAGAATTCAAAGACTGAAATCTGTATCATATATTATGAAACATGATATATATGAAATCATATATTATGAAATATGATATTCTAGAGAAGACAAAACTCTGGAGACTGAAAAAAATATCAGTGGATACCAGGGCTGGGAGTACAGGAATGAGTTAATATTAAAGGGACATGGCAACTTTTGAGTCTGTTGTACCTGTTCTATGTCATTTTTGTTTTTAGTTGTAGTCAGACACAATACCTTTGTTTTATTTATTTGTTTATTTTTATGTGGTGCTGGGGATTGAACCCAACACTTTTCACATGCTTGGCGAATGCCCTACTGCTGACTGTTTTACATTTTGCTTGCTTGTTGTGGTCCGTGGTTGTGTGACTGAACATAATAGGCAAAACTTAAAGAATTTTATAATCAAAAGTGTGATTTTGCTGTATATAAATTATAAATTTTAAAATCTGTATAAGAGCAGGGGATGTAACTTAGTGGCAGAGTGCTTGCCTCACACAGGTGAGGCACTGGGTTCAATCCTCAGCATCACATCACATGTGTAAAAAGTAAAAGTAAAAGTAAAAAGTAAAAAGCTGTACAGTGTATATGCTCTCACTACAATGCAAATAAGCTAGAAATCAGTAAACACAAGATAAGAAAATATCCTTATATTTAGAATCTAGAAAATATTTTTTTATGGTGGGATCACACTGTCATCATTTTGCTAACCCTAATAAGAACATTGCTCCAGATGACTATTATGTCATTAAATATAATGTTAAATGCCAACTTAGTAAAGAATAATGACACCTGAACTTACTAATCCATCTTAACTTTTGTAAAAAAGGAACAACTGGATATGCTGTTCCTCCTGAGAGGGGTAAGCATGTTCTATGTAAATTGTTCTTGCCAAAAAGCCAGACCTGTATATTATCAAGCTTCTAAATCTAATAATTTACTAGAAAATTACGGAAAAGTCAATGGAAAGAGAAAAGTGTTAGATCAAACTTTGGCTATTAACAATATATAAAATGTGGGGAGTGTAATAGGATTAACTGACTCAGTTTCTTAAATAAATAAAACACAATAAAAAAGAGAACAAAAAGAACTAACAATGTTAAAAGATACAAAAGAGGAAAAGAGACACAATAAACCAAAATAATGAATGTGGACTTTTGATATACTGATTTGAACAAAGTTCAAAAAAATTAGCTAATAATAACATTTAAGTGCTAAGTGATTATTTTAGTATTCATGAATGAAAAATATGAAATATAAAATAATAGTATGTTTAGAGTTTGCTTCAAAATCATCAAAAAAAGGGAAAGTTAGGTGGTAAAGAGACTGTATCTATACAGACAGAGGAGATATATATATATATATATATATATATATATATATATATATTTTTTTTTTTTTTTTTTTTTTCTAAAGATGATATATCAGGAACTTCAGATTGGGCAGAGGGGAGGGGATCAGGTATGGGGATGGGAAGGACTGGAATTTGACAGATATTATTACCCTGTATGCATGTATGCCTATACTACCAGTGTGACTCTGCATCATGTACAGCCAGAGGAGTGAGAACTTGTGCTCCACTTGTGTACAATATGCACTCTACTGTTATGCAAAACTAATTAGAACAAATTAAATTTTTTAAAACAATAAAATTATGGCTTTCAGCTTGTAAAAAAAAAAAAAGAATTAGAAGAAGTATTAAGTGGGCTGGGGATGTGGCTCAAGCAGTAGCACGCTCTCCTGGCATGTGTGTGGCCCGGGTTCGATCCTCAGCACAACATAGAAACAAAGATGTTGTGTCCGCCGAAAACTAAAAATAAATATTAAAATTCTCTCTCTCTCTCTCTCTCTCTCTCTCTCTCTCTCTCTCACTCTTCTCTCTCTTAAAAAAAAAAGGAAGTATTATGTGTACAGTCTAATAGTAGAAAGTTTTGCAGGTTAGCTCTGAGAAACCCCCAAAAAGTTTATTTTGACTCATTAGTGGTACAGAATAGAGGGATATATCTGGGAATGGTAGAATGTGGAACCTGTAGGTTCTCAGACATTTATTGACTACACTGAGAGAGTCTCCAGAGAGTATAATTCATTGATTTAACCAGAGCAAGAAGCATGAAATGCTTTGAAGATATGAAGCAATCACACACACACACACACACACACACACACACACACACACACATATATATATATATATATATAAGTTACCTAAGTGTGTAATTATTCAGACAGCTTTCATATCATAAATATTGATTACTATGAATTGGCAAATTTAAATGATTTAAAAAAGAACACCAGATGCAAATGCATTTAAGACCTTTAGGTTCTTATTTGGTTTAGAAATACATATGTTTTTGTATTTGTGTGTGTGTGTGTGTGTGTGTGTGTATGTTGTATGCAGCAACTTATAGTTATAAAGTTTTATGCATAGACAGATATATATGTAGGCAGTCAGATAAGGATAATTAGCATTGTAAATAATATTTTCTTTGTATTTTTGTAATTCCTTTTTTTCTGTAGATTAAAAGGCTAAGAAAGTCAGTAATTGCTCATCCTATATCAGTTCTCTACAATGAAAAGTAAGAAAAATAACAATGTAAAATTGGTGTATAATACCAATACTTGGTATTGTGTTTGAGACTTATTGTCACTACTAATTTGTTTAGGAAAATGTTTTAAGTTTGGCACGACATTCTCTAGAGTTTAGCTACTGTATCCATATTCCAATCCCTAATTTCTTCCAAAGTACTGTCATATACTGCTGACTCCTAAATTTATACTGCCTATTCAGATATCTATTACAAATAATTCTGTCTGTCTCATTGGCAGGTGAGGTAGAATATATTGATGACTTAATGGGTTCCAATTTAACTCTTGGATTTGGCAAACCACTGTCCCTTCCTCTATCCTGGAGTCCTCATCTCTACATAAAGTTTGACTTGGGTGAAATTTCTAATTCTGAATTCTTAGAGAAGAAAGAAAAAAGAACCCTTCCTATTTCCTAAACCTCTGAGTTGCCCACTACTATGTGCACCTCTTGTGGTACATTCATGCTGGTTTGTCATTTTGTTTAACTTATGGATCCTTGGAATTTACATATCAAAGGAGGTAAGGTAGATTAGTTTCAAACCTGATATATGTTTGAAGAAGCCTAATTTCTGATTCTTCTACTTCCCTATAGTCCATATCCTATAAAGACCAGGAGCTTCTTTAGATTAAAATTAAAAGGACATGATTTGTGTAGGCATAAGTTTCTCCACCTTAACTTACCTGTTTATAGATGGAACAATATTGTCTTCAATAAAGTGAACAAAAAGATTGTTAATAATTTGTGATCCTGGGCTGGACATGGTGCTACATGCCTGAAGTCCCAGCAACTCCGGAGGCTGATACAAGAGGATCACAAGTGTGAGGTCAGTCTGGGTAAAACCCATGTCAATAAATAAATAAGTAAATAAATAGTGGTAGAAAGCCTCTGGGTTAAATTAACAGTATTACTAGTAATAAATAACCGGGATCTCTTTGATTTGGTAGAACAGGTGCACCAATGAATTCAGTAAATAAACATAATGTGTTTAAAATAATGACCTAAGGAAGAAGTTGAATGCTGAGAAATAATCAGTTCAAGACTAAGAATAATCATTTTTGACTGGAATATACTGATTCCAGTTCAACAAGGATTCAGTAGACTTTGAGATTCAAAGTGAAGTGGTAGCATCTATAGAAGTTGTTATAGATAGGATCTGGAATGTTCCCCAAAGACTCATAAGTAAAAGTTTTGATTCTGACCTTGGTACCATTGGGATGTGATGCAAACCTTAATTCATGAGGCCTAATAGGAGTTTTTAGGTCATTAATGGTTTACCCTTGAAAGAAAAGGTAGCGCCCCAGGCCTTATCTTTTCTCCCACTTCCTTTGCTTCCTGGCTGCCAGAAGATGAGCAACTTCACCCACTACATGTTGCCATTATGCTGTGCTGCCTCACCACAAGTACAAAAGCAATGGCATCAACTATTGACTGAAATTTCCAAAATTGTGAACCAAAATAAATCTTTCCTCTCTTAAAGTTGATTATCTCATGTGTTTTGTTAGAGTAACAAAACACTGACTAACATAGCAGGTGATTTAATAATATAGAGGAAAAAACAAATATATAAATAATGGTTATTATATTCCAGTTCGTTTCTAAAATAAAGATATGTATAAAATATCAGGAGTTAAATGGCAAACTAGGAATAAAGAAGTGGCAACAGCCATACTGTTTTCTTCTCTGATGTTGACCACAATTTTTTTTCTGACAAGAACTAGACATAACCTAAATCACTTTTTCTTCTGCCCCCTCATACACAGTTATTTTACAAAGCAATGAATCTTCCAATTTAAGAAACTTCGGAAGATCTTGATAGAGTCAAGTTCTTGAGTCTCTTATCCCTTTTTCTTGCTTTTGAAGAGTATAACAAGTGTTTCAGTTGTCTAGTAGACTTTGAATATAGAACAGTGGTCTGAAAATTTTGAGCACTAAAAACATCTTTTATCAATGAAAAACACCCTAAAATAATTTAAAAAGTTGTAGAGGGAAAAAATGGAAGAAACATATAAAATAATTAGGGAGTGAAGAAGAAAAGTAAGAGATAAGAGAAAAGAGGAAGCAGAGAAGAGAGAAAGAACTCAGAGAAGATGCAAGTGACTACAAGATGTAAGAAGTTAAAAAGGAGAAATAAAAAAGAGACAAGAGTAGGCAGAGGTGGCAAAGATGATTAAGGAGAACACATAATTTGCATGCCTTCAAAAATCCACTTAAAGCACATAAAATCAATTAAAAATATATGAGACTAAAAAATTTACAACCTACAATGATATCCAAATGAATTGATGAATTATTTAACAATCTATAAATACATAGAGAACTAAAGATCCAGGGAATAAAAACACCCTATAGTACCCACCTCTCACTTGCCACCTCCAAAATGCCAAGCAAGTTATTTTCATTTGATGAAAACCTCCCTTAGAGACTGGTGTTCATTTTTATTTTCAATGTGAACAAACACCATTTATGTGTTTGACTATGTTATGATATATCCTACAAATGGGACTTTTCTATCCTGAGCATAAGTACATTTGACAGTTCACCAATTCCATAAACACCAGCGCCTCATCTTAAAATAATACAGCATCTCCCAGGTTTAGCATATGTCACATTCCTCTGTGGAACAGTCCCAACGTCCGTCCTCCTAGTTTTAGACACATTTTATAAGATATTCATGAATATAATTCCTTGAAAAGGATATCAGAGTTCAATTTTTCTTTTAATTTCTTTGGATTAAAATATACATTGCTGTTAGTGTATTAAGAATATAAAGACTTGTTTTATTGTACAAATTAGTTTTCAATTTATTTGTGCGCAACATGAGTTTCAAATATGTTTATTAAAATATATGTGTGTGTGGGTGTGTGTGTGTGTTCTCAAATGTGACTTGTCTTATGGTGTCACAAACTTATTTGAAGCGGCTTTCCTCCCCACTCCCCAGGACTCACTGGTAAGATGTATCAAAGATTGATAGTGGACTAAGATATCCTCAACATTAGCACTCCTTCCTGACCCAGCCTGGGAATGACTATCCTGGCAAACAGTAGGAAAACTGGGCCTAGCCAGGTTTCAGTTGATATTGGCATTTCTTTATTAGCCATGCCATTTGTGTTCTGTATTCTATTGCTTTATAAGCCCAAGGCTAGACAAATCTTATAGTCAACAACTTACCCTGAAGTATGACTTTGTGTGTGTGTGTGTGTGTGTGTGTGTGTGTATGTGTATGTGTGTCAGGCTAATACTTTCTTTATTGGGCTGTTACTCTCAGGTACCACTATCCACCTGCCCTAATCACCCCAAGGCCCAGTAGGAAAAAACTAGAAACAACCCCTATATCCCAGAGCCTACTAAAATTTTTCAAACCAGCTAATCCTAAATCTGTACTAACTTTTTTGTTCCACACAGAAACCAAAATAAAGTCTTTTTCCTATACTTGCTCCCCAGGTTTCTTGACCTATTCTAGTACTTCTCTAATTGGCATGTCATGGAGCATACCTTCTTCTTAGGAACTGACACTATAAGAAACATTTCAACATCAGTGGTCTCCTGAGCTGTCAGGCTTATCATACCCAAATCATAATACAATTGTACTTTAAAACATTTACACAGGTCCATGAGGTATTCAGAAAAATACTGGTTGAAGCAGAATCACAGAGGTCTATTGCAATAGGCTAAATAATATTTCACTCAAGAAATTTCACATTCTAAACTCTAGAACCTAAGAATTTAGAATATGTGTTTAACTTTACATGTTAAAAATTACTTTAAAGATGTGATTAAGAATCTTGAGATAGGGAAATACTCTAGTATTTTCCAATTGGTCCAATGTAATCATTTATCCTTAGAAGATATAAGGAAGAATGTGAACCCATTTTGGATTTCTGACTTTAAGCACAGTAAGATAATAAATTTCTGATGTGAAAGCCAATAACTTAGGGACCATTGGTTGCACAGTTAAAGTTGTAACACCAGTTCTAACAGTGATTTGACTATAACAAACAGTTGGAAATGTGGTTATGGCTTTGGAACTGAATAGAGAATTAAAAAAAATTTAAAAGTCATAATATTAAAATGTCATGTTGGCCTTAACATGCTGTTAGGATAAATGTGGCTATAGGACCCTACTGATAAGGTCCTATACCTATACTGATAACCTTACTTCTGAAAGTAAGCAAGAAACATTAGATCACATGGGAGAATACACTCACCATCACAAACAAGTTGCCAAAGAACACACTGCTGGTGAGATTTCAAATGAGATGAGACATGTTATTGAAAACAGGAGGAAGGAAATTTTTTATTAAAATGGCAGGAAGCTTAGTTGGATTGTGCCTTACCAGTAAGAGGAAAGAATTTTTGATCAATGAACTTGATTATTTAACCAAGGAGATTCCCAAGCAAAGTGTTGAAGTTGTGACCATTTTTTGTTTATAATAAAATATAAAAGGAAAAATATAGACTGAGGAAATAATTATTAATAAAAAATAAAGTAGGATTTGTCCTTGGGAAATATTCAGGATTTTTAGATTGTAAAAGATGCTAAAGTGGGAAAAATCACTATGAGGAAGCATATTCTGAAAAGAAAATAAAGGGTGCAACTTAATGACTTGATGCTAGTACCTGGGAAGGGTCAAAAGAGCCATGTATTTGCTCAGATGCAAAAAGAGGTTAGGTATGTAATTCATGGATAATTTTCAATAATTTAAGTAGAAGTCAGAAAGAAAAAGAAATGGATGAATTAGGCAGTAAAGATTTGTGAAGGAAGGTTTCTTTTCTAATACAGCAAATCCCTAATTTGATAATGTTATATACCCAACACACTGTCCCCTGGGAATGAAAGGGACAGAGAAAAAATGAAATGAAAAAATTCTTTTGGACTCCACAAATTTACATGCAGGAAATAAGATAATAAAACTTCTTAGCTACAAATAAATACTTTCTTTAAAACAAACAAACAAACAAACAAACAAAAAAAAACAAAATCAGAAAGAATGAACTGAGGATAGATGATTATAGGCCCAGAGAGCAGAGGCATAAGTCACTTGCCTTTTAAGAAAGAATTTTTCCCTATATTAAAAACTAATGAAGTTTGTTGATTTTGACTTTTATATTTTGAGGGACCAGTGAATTTTTAAAAATTTTCTCCTATTTAGAATGGAATATCTATAATTATGTCTGCTTCACTGTTGTGTTTGGGAGCAGATGACTTACATTCCAGTTTCAAAGGCCAACTGATAGGAATTTTACCAAATTGTAAGAGACTTTGGATTTGAGCTGATGCTGTCAAGTATTTAGTCTTTTCAGGACTTTTGGATAGAGTGAAGATATTTTCTATGTGGGATGAATGTCAGCGTTTGGAGTCCTCTGTAACTGGTTTAACAATGCCCCACTCCCGAGGTATCAACATTCTAATCACCAAAACATGCATTATGTTACTTTCCATGGTAGAAGAGATTTTGACTTTACAAGGTGGAAAAAGGGAAATGACTTCTGCTCTAGGGCTTCCAGAAGGAACATGGCGTGACTGACAAGCTGATTTTTAGCACAGTAAAATGCATTTCAGATTTCTGATCTCCAGAACTATAACATAATAAAATTGTGTTTGTTTAAGCTACAAAATTTGTGTTAATTTGTTAAAATAACAATGAGAAATTAATACATTTGTCATAAAAAGAGCAGGGAGAAGAGCAGATTCCCCATCCCCACCTAAAGTGAAATAAAGCTGTCATCAAGAAATTCTCATTTTGTTCATGGACTTGAAGAACTGTACATTTGAATAGAGAGTGTATGGCACTGTTAATGGAGAAGGAACCCATTTCCTTTCTCTTCATTATCCAACTGATAAAGAAAATGTGAGAAATACTATATTATTATGATCTCATATATCTCTCTTTCTCCAAATCTTCCTCAAGACCTGTCCCCAAATGTCCGGGGAGGAAAAAACAACGGCAACAACGACAACAAAAATTTGCTTTCCCCTGGCATTCTCAGCAAATTCTCCCCTCTCAGAAAACCAAGTCAGTAGTCCTTTAGTAGGACTAATACCCAGTTTCACTATTCCAAGCAGGTTCTGAGAAGTTAGTTACAAGCATCATTTCTAGGAATGAGTGAGTATGTTGACATGAAGGATCTAAGACAGAATATATATATATATATATATATATATATATATATATATATATATATATATATATACACACATACACACACACATATCTCATAGCTTATTGGCTCCAAAGAGAAGCTACATGAATCTCCAATATCACTCATAAAGAAAATTTTCCATGTCTTTAAAATACTCATCTTTCCTTCATGGGATCCTTTTTTTTTTTTTTCTTTCTAGGAAAATAAATATAGAATTAAGTTATCTACAGGCTCTCAACAGTGCCCAATTTACCTCTTGAACTGTATAATACAGGTTGGTGCTCCCTTATGTCAGATAAGTCCAAGGTGAGTTACTAGATTCCCCCATACCCAAAAGTTTCCTGCACATCATCAAGAGGGGAAATTAGAGTACCTGCAATTTTCTAGTCGCACCAGCTTCATATTCTATCTAAGGAAGGGTAGCAGCCTGCTCATAGTGAGATGGGCAAAACAAAGTTGGTCTCTACTCTTTTTCCTCAGCACTAGTTTTCTTTCTGATCTTCCTCTAAATCTGAGGAAACTCACTATCTCATAGACACATAAAATCTGTTCATTAACTATATTCTTCACCTCTTTGCACCAGCTATTTTTCTGGCACTTAAGGTCAGGCTAGACTTTTCAACCAAACCAGACACTGTCTGGAAGACCTGAATGCTATACTGGAGTTTGCTTTCATCTACAATCATGGAAAATAATAATGCTGATCACAAGGACATACTCATAAAATCATCCCTTAAGTTGGCCCATCCCTCCCAGAAATGCATCCAATATCTGCAGTTCATTACAGTTTCTCCACTCAGTTTGTAAGGGTCCAGCGAAACGTCGGAGGGAGAGACCACAAGAGACCGGCTCCATGCAATTGGCAAAAGGGGTTTTATTGATTCAGCATGCTGAGGCTCCAGGCTCACTCAGGAAGATAGAGCAGCCCAGAGCCCAGAGCAGAGGTCAGGCAGAGCTTAAGTACACTTTTTGGGGAAGGGGGGGGGGATATTTAAATTGATTGATTCTGGGCCTGTGGTGCCTAGTGCCAGGCGACTCAAAGTCCCAAGTTATCAGACCACCAGAGGAGTCAGTGAGAATGCTTACTGGGGCAGCTCCGGTATTGTCCTAACAGCTACAGAGATCAAAGGCTCCGGGGTAGCTGTGGTATTTAACATATCAATGGTCTCTTATTTTACAACCCAAGCCTTGCAGTTAGAGACTTCACAAGGTCCGGTCTTTTACACTTTAACTCTGGCTCTGCGGCTTAGAATCAGCTTAGAAATTTTACCTTTACAAGTTGACAGACCCAACTACCATGATCACAAATAATTCATATAATATCTGATATAGTGAACTTCTATTATGACTTGCTATTAACATATAAAAAATGACAGTAATTGGAATGAAGAATGGTCTTTCTTCATATATATTAGAACATTAGATATGTATTCAGAAAACAACCTGTATTCTCATAGTAGAAGTATGTGCATCTTGGGGCAGAAGGTAGGCAGGAGTTATGGGACTATATCATTTGGATTGAAAGATCTGGATTAACATTTTTATTTTGTATTTTGGCAAATATTGTACTTGGACTCCCTCATTAAGCATTTACAAACACATTTTTTTCTGTTTTCTTCACTGCAAATTTCAAAAATCTAATACTATTTTTCAAGATTCTTTGGCAGTAGGAGTGCTCATGTATCCTTTTTACAAACTAATAAAATACATGTGACCATGATGGGTGAGTCCAGAAACTCTTTTCTTCTTTCCAAATAAAAGGAAATGCTTTGAGTATAGGTATGATGTTGAATTGGAACTGCCATGTTGCCATTAAGAGGCTACTGGATTAAGAGAAGGCAAATAGAATCAAATGAAAACTATTTGTTCTGAAATAATATAAGCAATCACTTGTTTCTAGGCTTATATATTTAGAGAAAACAATACCTCATAATTTACTTCTGAATGTTAAAATTTTAGAGCCACTTACCTGCCTTGCAAATTGGGCTTAAAACTAAATCTTCCATATCTGGTAAAATGAGACAGTGGCTGATCAAATCAAATTGTTATTACTGTTAATACTGTTAACTAAGATGTATATATATATATATATATATATATATATATATATATATATATATATATATATATATGTCAGAAACTAATACACATGAGACATTTCTGTACCTCTATTATCATTACTACCTCCTCTTTCCTCTTGTGGTATTTTATGTTCAGGGTCCAGGGCAATACTAAATGTACCAAAACATTCTGTCCTGGATAGATTGCAAGGTACACTATAGAGTTGGGTTGGATAGATGAATGAAAGGTAAATAGGTTTTTTTTGTTGTTGTTGTTCTAAATAAAAACAATGAATTGGGTGATATTTGTACATATCACACTTCCACTATGTTGTCTAGAACTTATCTCCACCTTATTAGTTTTTCTGGTACCCTTTGTTAGGTACTTCCTCTTTGCACTCAATTAAAAAAAATGAGATCTCAAGTACTACCAAAATTATGCTTTACTCCTATCTTTCCTTGGGTTATATATACACAAGCAATTATGTATGTATGTATGTAGGTAGGTGCTGACTAAAGTTTAATTTTCCCCCTTTTCCTAGAAGTATTTACATTTGAGGAGGAGCATCCTAAAGCTAGAAGTCTTTTAATGTGTGCCAGAACAAATACTTTATAGATAGGTTTTCAGGCACTGACAGATGGCAAATGATACCATTTGTGGTAGAGAAAGTAAAGAGGAGAACTCTTCTCTATATTTTTTAAAGGGCTTCATTTAGAAAGAAACATTGTTTAGGCATAAAACCAGTTCTGATACTCCTAACTTTAATGCAAGTCCAGTGATTTGCTAATAGCCTAGATGGTGAAGATTTTAATTGATGCTGATGGGCTAACCTTTTATAATTGTTGTCTCTATTATTTATAGGCTATAAACTGTCTGTGACTCTTTGAAGCAGAAAACAATAAATTTAGGTCCCAGAGCCAAATTCATTTGCTGATTTTCCAAGGCTAATAATATAACTCCAGTTTACACATCAAGACTGGAAAGGGAGCCATTTTCAGTGACAAGTAGAGCTTAGTCTACAGCTTCTTAGTGAAGGAAGAATCTGATTAAGTCTAGAAGATAAAACTAAGCTTTCACTGGCTGGAGAAAAGAGGGGACAAGATTAAAATAAGAGAATATTTAGTGTCTTTGACAAATCCCATTAATTTTTTTCTTTAGCATTGAACACACTTTTTCTTGTTTTAATAGAAATCAATTACTTTCAGCTGTGTCACCACTGTAATATCAAAACAAGCCTGGATTCTCCTCATGATTGCCTTATTGTTCTTGGATTAAATTGCATTTTACCATAGTGTACAGATTTCATGCTCTCAGCATTTTTTTCTCTTGATTCTTTCCCTGGGTCTTATGGGGTTGGAATAAACTCTTTTTTAGTCATCTTCTTCCCTAGAGCACTGGCCTCAGGCAGGAAATACCACCCAGTACAAAGAAGGAGCCCCACTCTGAAAAGAATGCCCAGTGAGGAGCAGTGGTGTGCTCCAGGGTATTAATTTCTTCAGTGCTTTCTTCTACTGTTTTTTAAAATCTAATTTACTGTTGAGATTGTTTGTGCCTTTCTCTAAGTGTATTTATTCTATTGTAAAAATGATCATTCAATATTGTTATAACTGCGTTATAAAGTGCATCAGGTTCACTTTGCAAAGGTTGTGTCAGTTTCTATTCCAATCAGCTCTTTGTCTTAATTTCATTAAGAAATGGGATACCACATAAAAGCAGAATCAAATATGAATACATAGAATCCAATAAATGTACCTGAAGTTGGCTGTTTTTAAGAAGCAGCCTAGGAAAAAGGAAAAAAACAAAACAAAATGCAGTACATACTTGTTTGGTTCTGTGTGTTTGTTATTTAGGGATAATTTTAGCAGCTGATACAAGAACTACTGGCCAACAGTAAATAGAAATATAAATACAAAATATACATCAGATGCCATGGCATCTAGAGAGGAGATACTCTCAGGTTTAACTCAAGATTAATGTATATGATCAGTATTATTTTGATTTACTATATATATTTATTTCTTACCTTCTCCTAATTTCACCTTAAAATTATTTCCATAAATACTGATACAACTTTAAAAAGAATTTGAATATCATAACCAAAAAAAAGTACGAGGGAATGTAGCTCACCACTTCAATTAGAGGATATCTGTGGTATAATTAACTATCAAATGTGTCTCTGAGCTTCCCAATTAGAACCAAAGGCCACAAGCTCTACTCACAGGGCCCATCTGTGAGGTGCTCACAGTCAATGTAAATGTAGAGGACTCAAGAATTCCAACACAAGACAGCTTCTCCTTTTCACCACTCCCCTACCCAGAAATAAAAAGTTCTTACCTGTGGGACACCATATAAAAGCATAATCAAATCATGGATACATAGAACCCAATACATGTACCTGGAATTGGATAATTTTCAAGAGAACAAAAACAGAAATCAGCAGTAATAATAGCAAGTTTTATATTAGAACTTTTTAGATTAAACATATTTTCATAAGGGTGATGAGAGTAGAGGAGAATAATTTATTTTAAATATTTTAGTATCACATTATTAGGCATACTTTGCATTTTATCTTATCAACTTAATATGAGGATACTAAAGAAATTCTCATCTTTATTTTAGGGAGGAGAAAACTGAGATTTAGGTTTTAAACCCACTAAAGCTCATTCACTTAATAAGAGAACCAGGGTTTAAACTCAAATCCAATTTAAATTAATAATTTTGATTCATTTAACTATATACCATTTTCTGTTTTCTAATTATGAGAAATAAACTCAATACCAGTTATTGCATACACTTTTAGAATATTAAATATAGACTCAGTCCTTCTAGTACTGAGGTCTCATAGCCAAAAGAGATGACCATGTAAGTGAGAATCAGTTAAAACAGAGGTCTTATGAGAGACAGGCAATTGGCTTGGCTGTTGTACTGTTAAGCCCACACAAATAGTAACACAGGGTGCTTGTTTCTCTTTTTATAAAGTTGGAGAATAGTACTAGGTTCTTCAGATCATTGTTCTTCTTGGCACTTGTTTTTTGTTTTTGTTTTGTTTTGTTTTGTTTTGTTGTTTTGTTTCTGACACTGTGACAAAAGGGCCAAACCAGAACAATTTAGGGGAGGAAAAGTTTATTTGAGAGCTCACAGTTTCAGAGATGTTAATCCATAGAAGGAAGGCTCCATTCCGTGGGGCTCAAGGTAAGGTAGAACATGGTGTTGGAAGAATGTGGCAGAGAAAACCAGCTCACAAGATGATCAGGAAACAGAGAGAGATCCACTCTCCAGATACTAAAATATATACCCCAAAGCCACACCATACCACTTCAGTTACCAATCATTTAATACATATCATTGACTCTCGAAACCTAATCATTTCTCCTCTGAACTTTCTCTCATTGTCTCACAAATGAGCTTTTGGGGGACAACTCAATACTCTCATAATTTCAAAATCATTTAAGTAAAGAGAGTTCACAGATCTGGACCTGCTAGCCTGCACAATCATGTGATGAAATTCTAAAAATTCTGTCTCTCCATATGTAAGTATGGAAATTATACATACATAAATTATGCACACATATACATATGAAAAATATATGTTCTTTCTAGAGAAACCAAATTAATGTCTATCATCTATTATATATCAATCTTTGTTAATCAACTTTTCATCATTGTTACAAAATACCTGAGATAGACAACTTATAAAGAGGGGAGATTTATTTTGCCTCAAAGTTTTAGAGCTTTCAATCTCTGATCACTTACTGAGCTCTGTTACTTCGATCCTGTAGCATCAAAGTGCTTCATGTAGGAGTGTGTGGTAGTTAGCCTCATGTCAGGAAAGAAAGAATGAGAGAGAGAGAGAGAGAGAGAGAGAGAGAGAGAGAGAGAGAGAGAGAGAGACTAATTCAGTATTCCAATATTCCCTTCAAGGTCATACACCCAGTAATCTTAACTTCCTTGCACTAGCACCTCACCTCTCAATAGCACCACCTGCTGGAGACCAAACACAGGACTTTGGGTGACAGGACAGATCCAAACTACAGCTTTGTCTATATTAAACATGTTAAGAGAGAGATAGGAATATATAGACATATCTTCAGGTTCTTTGGAAAACACAAGAAGTTACCAAACATAGTTAAGAAAAGAAGGAAGACTTATAAGAAAGAGGGAGTGTTTCATTTCCTGAGTGGATCATGGAGTGGGGCTTTAAGGGAACTAATGCCTCCAACTCTCTAAAGCACTATATTAAATAACTCCCAAAGAGCTTCCAAGAGACAAAAAAGGAGATGTCTTTATGTGGAATTAGTTGGATCAAACTCCAAGTCAGATTTAAATGAAGAGAGGTCATATGGCCTTAGTCATTGAAGGGTTTGATATTGGTTCAAATGAAGAAGTGGACAAGTCACAGGCAGCAAAATTATATTGAAAAAGAGAAACCTATTCTTTCAGGATAACTGCATTTGGAGGAAGAGGCTCAACACTAAATTCTTTTTAAAATACTTTGGGGACTAGGGCATCAGAGGGAGGTTTATACAGACTTTTATGATAATCAGAAGTTATTTCTCACACTACACAAAATCAGTAGTCACGTTTGTGGGAGACAAGCCATGTCCACTTGTTAGAAAAGGAGAAAAAAGAGAAAAAAGTTCTGAAAAATAGCATGAAGGATTTGGATTAGCCAAGGAATTCTTTTCTGATATAGGCAATCAGGCAAAACTTCATTTAGGAAGAGAGAGCATTCTCTAATTAGTGTCTCGTGAGTTTTTCCCGCCCAATTTTATCTGGGTGCAGTGGGACAGACATGACTAGTAACAAATGATGCACTGCAGGTGTGCCCTGGGCCTTGTGCAAATGGTGGACATGTGTGATGACTCCCCTCTCATCCTAACAACAACCCTGAAAGAGCAGACACTACCATCCACAGTTTAAAGATGTCAGAGCTTACAAAATCATGCACATAAACAGAGAAATAGTTAATACCCACATTGCCCTTGCTATTTGCCAAACATCCCTCTAACCATGAGTAGGTCTGAAGAAAGTAGTGGTTTCTAAGCAGAGTGTGGTAGCTACCACTCCATCTCCCTTTGGACACAGCTACCTTATTAGATGTGTGGCTTGGAGACCTACTCATATATCTGTAAGTGAGGTGCCATGCCACACTTTATAATCCATCCTATCTAGGGATTCCTCTTTTTCTCAAATAGTAGAAGGAAAACTTCTTGCTCAGATGGAGTATCCCCAACTCCCTTGTGGGAACCCAGAGACTGGCAGCAGGTATTAACAATGTTTCCAGCCTTGTGGTGGCACTAAAAACAAGAGTGTGGATTGAATAATCAGGACTCAGGAGGGGTGCATACATAGTACTTAGGCTAACTTTAGTCACAGGTAATAGAACTACTGGCCAACAAAAAAAAATAGTTTTTCTTCACATAATTAAAATTCTTGGCACAGGTAGTAGTTCTGTAACACAAGATTGTGTGAGTACTGGTGGGTTCTTGCTTACTCATCTAAAGAATGATGTGTACAGATGAAAGAGGGTGAGAATTCAGTAGGAGGTTTATTTGAAGCAAGTAGGAAAACCTCTCACAGTTTTTGGAGGGGTCCCAAAGAGAATACCACTGGTGGCTCTCAATCTAGAGGTTTTTATACTGTTTTGATGAGGAACTAAGCTTTCATGATTGTTCTTTTTTTCTGACTCATTTGGGAGTAAACAATTTTATTTTTTTATTCCCATGATGGGATGATTTAATCTTTTTGTTAAACTGAGTATGTCTTGTATTTGTTCCTTAAAGTAAAAGAATTGCTTGGACTCAAAACAACTTTTTGAGGTTGATTAATGTTATGATAGTCAAGGAGGCCTGGGGAAACATCAGAATATATGGGCCTCTAACTTGAGTGGGGTTTTCAGTCAGGCAGCCAAAACCAAACAAACAAACAAATAAACAAATAAACAGCTTCAGCCTAGAGTTTTAATCTGGGGTATGGGATTCCATTCTTTGAAGTCCCCATTTCTATCTCCTGCCTCAGTTCCATTGTGCTATACCCAAATCTCTCCAATTTCTATGGCATCTTTCTCTTTGTTCATTAGCTTGGGACATTGTGTCACTTTCGATGAGAAATAAACTGAAAGAGGAGTCCTTTTGTCAAGAAAGCAAATGTTCCCTGACATATCATAGACAAGAGTTGAGTCATGTGCACCTGAGCTGTGAACACAGTTATGCTACTGTTAAAAATACTGAGGTGCTGAAAGACATCAAACCCATGATCAGAAGTGGCTAGGCAATGCAAACCTTACTTCTGCATGAGAGTGTGCTAGTGAATAAAGTCTGGCAAGCAAGCACACTTGGGCAGGCAGTTCACTTGTTTTTATCCTTAATACAGCACTGCCCCCTTGCTTTGATAGGAGGAGCTCAGGGTTATAATGTATATGATTTGCTAATTTTAAAACTGGGGAGGGCAAAGGGAAGGACTGTAGTTAAAATGGCTATGATAAAATCTTACACCCCAATTAAGGCTAAGTACTAAATTCTGAAAATCGATCGCCAGACTTTCCATTTCTCAGACTCCCTCCTAGGCTTAATAGTGTACATTAATAGGAACGTGGAGAATGTGCGCTAACCAGCTAACCAAGAAACCCCAAAACACTCTCAGGAAAGTTCCAAGAAAGGAATTCTGCCTAGGGTTTAGCTCCTATTAGCTTAGAAATGGTGGTAGGAGGAAGTTTAACCAACTCAATGTAGACATGAATGTGTCCTTATTTGCCTCTCTTCATGAGTGGCCTTTTTTTTGTTTGTTTTGTTTTAGAATTCTTGCTAGAAAGCCAGTTCTCATATTCCAAAAAGGGGAGCTCTTCCATGCACTGAAAGAGTACCTCCATCTTCCCTCATTTCCTCTTCTGTAGTTGAAATATCCTTACTCAGAGCTCCTTCACCTGGTACTTTAATTTTTTTCTATTTATATATACATAACAGTACAGCATATTTTGACATATTATATGTACATGGAATATAACTTAGGGTTCCATTCTTATGGTTGTACATTGTAGAGTTTCACTAGCTGTATATTCATATATGAACATTGGAATATTTGATTCATTCTACTGTCTTTTCTATCCATCCCCTCTCCCTTCCCTTCATTCCACTTTGTCTATTTCAACTTTTATCCTCCCTCCCCTACACACTCTGTGTCAGTATCCACATATCAGAGAGAACTTTGGCCTTTGGTTTTTGGAGATTGGCTTATTTCACTTAGCATGATAGTTTCCACTTCCATCCATTTACCAAAAAATGCATAATTTCATTCTTCTTTATGACTGAGTAGTATTCCATAGTGTTTTTATACCACAATTTCTTTATCCATTCATCTGCTGAAGGGCACATAGCAATCTAGTTTATCTTATTATGAATTGAGCTGCTATAAATATTTATGTGGCTGAATCATTGTAGTGTGCTGATTTTAAGTCCTTTGTATATATTGAGGAGTGGGATAACTGGGACCAGTGATGGTTCCATTCCAAGTTTTCTGAGGAATCTCCATACTACTTTCCTGAGTTGTTGCACCAATTTGAAGTTCCACCAAAAATATAAACAAAACTTTTCCCCACATTCTCACCTACATTTATGTTACTTATATTCTTGATAATTGCCACTCTGACTGAAGTGAGATAGAATCTCCGTAGAGTTTTAATTTGCATTTCTTTAATTGCTGGAGATGTTGAACATTTTTAATATATTTATTGTCCATTCTTATTTCTTCTTCTGTTATATGCCTCTCCAGTTCCTTCACCCATTTACTGATTTTTTTTTTTTTTTTTAGTTCTTTGTATATCCTGGAGATTAATGCTCTTTCTGATCACCTGGCACTTTGAGCTCTGTATCAGCTTCCTAGTTTATTATCATACAAGTCAGCCCTCCACATAATATACAAGTGTATGATGTAAATTTGACTACATGGTGCTTTGAACACTCATCTCCTAGGGAATAAAATCCAGGCTCACTAACATAAGGTACAGGACCCCTGGGTGAACTCTTCACCATATTCACCTTCTTCCAGCTCAGCACTCACAGTTGCACTCTTTCTTCAAGTGTAGATGCACTCAGACACACTGTTGCAGTGGAGGGCCATCAGGAGCCTATATCTTGATAGCAGCTCAGGTGGGTTTACACTGTATTCTGTGCTTACTGTGTGAATATGAACAAATATTTAACTTTTATTTTTGTAGATTTTGTATCAGTTAACCAGAGGTAATTTTTCCCCATAGTCTTATTTTGAGGATTAAACATATCCATTTATATAAGGCATTTAGAGAAAAATATGTTTGCCTAGCAAGCACTAGATATTAGCAGTCACTATTCTGTGCCTCTGTGCCTTTGCCCATTTAGTACTTTCAGTCTTGGCTGAGTCACACCTGACAATATAAGTTAAAAGCCCAATTTAGCTTTAATTAGACTAGGACTTGAATTTCAACTGTGCCTGTTACCAATAAAAAGATTTTGAACACTAAGGTCATCCATAAAATGGAAATAACAATAATTTCTATGACATGGGACCATGGTGGGACTAAAATGGGAAAAACATACATTCAAATTCTTGTACCATGCCTGGCTCCTGCAAGGGTTCAGTAAACATTAGCTATTCTTTTTCTTATTAACACCATAGAAGACTCAGGTGCTTTTCTCAGGATGATTATTCCCTTCACAGCAGTTACTCTCCCTTCTCCTTGCTGAAAGAGCCCTCTAGTGTAGGTTTTGTCACATTCCTTGTAAATTGTCTAAATTCCTCACTCCTAAGAGATGCAATAACCCCTAGGGCAAAGACCTTGAATTTTTCATCCTTATGGGTCTAACAGTATCTTGTGCTTTCTGCTGAACTAAATTTAATTTATCTACTAATTGCAACTTATTGAAGTATTCTGACCAAGAAAGGCACTTCATTTTATAAAGTAAAAACATCAGAAAAAAAAATGATCATTGAGTAATGACTCTGCCCTATTCCTGGGTCTTAAAAAGAAAGCACAGTAAATAAAATTACAGGATGCTACTTTGGTACAAAGATTAGGAATGTTTATACCTCTATGCAATTATCAGAAATGATGTCAATAAATAAACTTTAAATGTACTAATAAAGTAATATATAAAACCTACTTACTTTTAGTATTAGTTTGAAAATTATCCAATTATTTTAGTTTTTATTTTGAAACACAAATCATCATCCATTCCAAAGTCTATAAGCTATCATTTTTAGACATTTGCAAAATAATATTTATAACTAAATGATTTTTTAAAGTATTATTCCTGTGAAGACCATGCTTATGACAATTAAGGGTATTGTCCTGAAGATTTTGTCTTCAGGCAGGTTTTTTTTTTGTTTGTTTGTTGTTGTTGTTCTTGTTTTTTTGTTTTTTGATAATGTATTTGACTAGAGGAAGAATTAAAAATCATCTAAGGACAAATTGAAAAAGGAATGTGATCAGACTGGCAGGTGGAAGTGGCTAAATATTGGGCACAGCCACAAAGTAGGATCTAAGTATCAAACCACCATTTGACTCAGCTATTCCCCTTCTTGGACTATTCCCAAAATACCTAAAAAGAGCATACTACAGGGACACAGCCACATCAATGTTTATAGTAGCACAATTCACAATAGCTAGACTGTGGAACCAACCTAGATTCCCTTCAATAAATGAATGGATAAAAAAAAATGTGGCATTTATACACAATGGAATATTATGCAGCACTAAAAAATAACAAGATCATGGCATTTGCATGGAAATGGATGGCATAAGAGCAGATTATGCTAAATGAAGTTAGCCAATCCCTAAAAAACAAATGCTGAATGTCTTCTCTGATATAAGGGGGGGTGACTCAAAATGGGGTAGGGAGGAAGAGCATGAGAAGAAGATTACCACTAAATAGGGAAGAGAGGTGGGAGGGAATGGGAGAGAGAGAGGGAATTGCACGGAAGAGTTTCATCTTTATACAAAACACATGTATGATGATGTGAGGAAAACAAGAAAGAAATGTGTCACATTGATTGGTAGAGAGAAGTGATGGGAGGGGAGGGAAGGGGAAGGGGGGATAGGAAGGGCAGCAGAATAAAGTAGACACTGGTATTGCTGTATGTATATACATGGCTGTATAACCAATGTGATTCTGCAACCCGTACACTTGAAAAAATTAGAAATTATACCCCATTTGATTCAAATGTATGATATGTCAAGATCATTGAATTGTCACGAGCAACTAATTAAAAAAAAAAAAGACTGCTATGGATGAAAAGTCTCAAATGATTATCTGTGTGGCATCATTCATTAAAGGAAAGGGGATCAGTTCCATATGGCACAACCAGAAGACTGGACTTGCCATGCATAGGCTATATGAGAATACCTAGTTTCTCCACCAATGAAAATGACATCACATTCCATGAAGCATTGCATGTATAATAAATTTGAGATAAATGCACAAAGGGTATAGTTTACAATGGTGAAAAACACAATTAAGTGATCAGTAATTTTTAAAAATGTTGAGTGATATCATTATAATTAAGCGTATAATCTTCCAAAAGTAGTTCTATTCTTAAAGCATGTATTTAGTTATAATACTCATTCATCAATTGACTAAAATCATATATATATATATATATATATATATATATATATATATATATATATATATATATATATATATAAAATGAGAACATTTCATAGATAGTACCGTGTTAGTCTAGGGTATATTTAAGAAAATTGTGTGAAACTAACACATTTCTTCTTCTTCATAAATAAATTAATTCAAAATAGAACATCAAACAGTAATATTAAAGAAAGAGAATAAGTGGGATAAAAAGTAACATTGACAAAACTGCTCTTTGATATGGGGTAGTCAAAAATCTCTAGGCAAGTAGTACCTGAGCAAATTGAGGGAATAAACAAAAGTAAACCACACAATCAAAAGAGGGGTCCAATTTAGGAGAAGAGTAAAAACAAAAGTTTTGAGTGTGTATCTTATTAATAAATGGAGGAATGAATGAGTAAATGGGTATGTATGGATGGGTATGGATGAATAAATGGATGGAGTAATGAGTAACATTGATTGGGTAGAGAGAGGTGATGGAAGGGGAGGGAAGAGAAAGGGGGGATAGGAAGGGCAGCAGAATAAAGTAGACACTAGTATTGCTGTGGCAGATAAAAGGCAGATAAAAAGATAGAAATTAAAGAAATAGAAAAAATGTTTAAAAGAATGGGATCTTACTGTATATTTTTGTAAACTGCTCTGGATAATCTGGTTCTATGCTTGGGTGTCATCTTGTATCCTGAGAGGCTGGCCTAGGCCACACCATCTCTGCTGACTCGAATGGAATGAGTTTATTGGAAAGAAGCTCTTCAATCTTATCAGTAATCTCCTCCAAAACAAAACCTTGTACATTACAGGAATTTCTTCTCATTTCTGAAATCTCCACGCTTTTCACTTTGGGGAGAATTAAGAATCTAAATGTCACAGCACCAATGGCCACATTTTTCCAGTATTTCTAACGTTGCTCTCCATGTGCCTAAGTTTCAGGATTTAAGAGAAGCATCTAACCTAACATGGACATCTTGCTCTGGAGATGATGAAGGAAGTCTCAGCAATCTCCTACCCAAACAGCAAGTAATTCTTCAGAAACCACCGGCATATTTCAGAGAAGAATATGTGCTATAAACACCTACAAAGAAACCACACAATGGAAAAGCAAGACCTGAAAAGCAGGACTATTAACTAGGCAATCATTTCTATCCAAGCATTTATAAAACACAAGCCCACAAGAATGCACCTGTGTAGGAAAGTCAGGAACATGAGTTCTTGCCATTAGACAATAATCTCATCTAGTAATTGTTTTCCATGTATGTACTTGATAAGGTATATACTATGTGGGGTGGGCATTAGGGACAGACTGATCTGGACTCAGTTCTACCTCCTACTATTTTGGAAATGGGAAAGTTCCTCAACTTATCTTAGCCTTTGGTCATCTGCAAAGCCAGGATAACAGTATTTACTTGTGGGATCTCTGTCAGGATTGGACATGGTGTAGAGTATCTGTAAGATCAGAGCTTGGCATGGAGTAAATGCTTGGTGCCTGGTAGATGCACACAGAGAGGATATATCTGCAATCCTGCCGGGCTCCATGTTTGATGAATCCAGTGAAATCAATAACAACCCTTATGGAATCCTATACCTTTGATTGCTATTGGTATGAACCAGGAGATACAATTTTCTCTGAATCATCTTACTCAGAACTGAGACAATAAAAACAATATAAATAAGTAAGAATCATAACTATAACATGTGGGAGGCCGACATAACATGTGACCAGTGTTTGCTTCCCCTGCTGATTGGCTGAGGCACTGTCAGTCACCCTGTGATCTGGTTATTTTTAAGTAACTGAAGATGTTAGCCCCAAGCTTGAGGGTAGAGAAAACACAAATGTGTCTTTGTGCATGGGCATGCCTTCCTACATCCCCATTGGTGAAGTTATGCTCACCTGTTCCTTTGTGATATTACTCCTTGCCCTTTTTGGGATAGAATGTTCCATGGAAACACCCTTTGTGTGTCTCCTTCTCTTAGTCTAACCTTGGGTGTGGCCTTCCTAGATGTCAGTCAACCTGCTGACAACAGACATCATGAAGCTAGACTCAGCCCCTTGAAACCTGACCCCTTGCCTCATTTGAATGACTTTTCCTTAATAAAAGGGGTCAGCACTTGCTCGCTTGCTCTCTCTTCTGTGGACCCTGAAGGTCAGAGAAGCCATCACAGCACCCCCAAAGAAAAAGGTATTTCTGTCTCTTGTGTAGTTATTTTTTCCAGCCCAGTTTCCCTGGAGTGACCCCTGAGTGTTTTAGTCATGTGCAACGTGGCATGTGGTGTTCTGGGTGGGCAGGTTTGAGTATTTAAGTCACTCGGAACACGACAATAACAGCAAATCTTTATGTTACACTTATGTACAAGGTGCAATTCTAAGTGCTTAATTTATATTAATTTGTTTAATCCTCACATTTATTGGTGTAAATCAATCTGCACTTTACATATGAGGATTTTTTTTTTGCACTAATTATTTAACTGACTAACCAAATGGTTACAGCTACAGTAGCAAAATGGGTTGAACCCAGACTAGTTAGTTTCAAAGTTTATGCTCAAAGCCACTACTAGACAGTGCAACATCAATTTCCTAGCCGAAGAACTCTGGAAGTCTGCATGACAGATTCTTCTGCAATAGCAGTCTCAAATCTCAACATGCATTAGAATCACCTGCATGCAGGGCTGTTAAAATAAGATAACAGCCCCCACTCTCATACTGCCCCATAGCTTCTGATTCTGTAGATCTGGAATGAGGCCCAGGGATTTGCATTTCCAAGTCCCCAGATAATGCTCATGCTGTAGGTCCAAAGCCATACTCTGAGAACTATCTCTCTACATTAAATGAGTGTCCTCATGCATTTGGAACAGTGCCTCAGTTTTGGTCATAGAGAGTCAGTCCTGTTGATACCTGTAAGGATGTCTCCTCTGAGGCATCTATAGACTAGAGGAAGGGCATTAATGAACAGGGAGGAACCAGGAAGGTCCAGGTCTGACTTTGGTAAATGTTCTTGTGATAATTTCTTTTAAATTGTCATATACAGATTCATTCTTTTCTTAGCACAAAAGCAAAGGAGCTGGAAGAACATGCAAATGAGGTAGAGATGCAGCTAAAATAAAAAACATAGCAATATTATCCTGTTCATACAATAAAATATGCTTCTGGGAAGAAAGTTGAATCTTTTTCCCTTTCAGTTATAACTAAGGAGAGTTCCATGGTGTACCTTCTCCCTTTAAAGATGAGATGTCAAGGTCTTTTCTTTTCTTTTTATTTATTTTTTTTGAAAGAATCAATAGTCTATTTTTTTATTATTTTTAATTATTATTTTTATTTATTTTAATTAGATATATATAACAGAAGAATGCATTTTGATTCATCGTACACAATTGCAGCCCAACTTTTCATTTCTCTGATTATACACAAAGTAGCATTACACCATATGTGAAGTCATACAGTACTTAGAGTAATAATTTCCATCACATTCCACTATCTTTCCTGTCCCCATATTTCCTTCCCTTTTCCCAATCAAATTTCTACCATTTTCCCATGCCCCTACCCCCCACAAAGATCTTTTCTTAAAGCTTTTCTTCTGGGCTTCCTAAAACAAAGGCCTCATCTTTGGTCTTTGGCATCTAGAGTTACAGCCTTGGCCTCAGAGATTCTTCTCCACTGTGGAAGCTGCCCTGGAGGAGCAGAGGGTGAAGAAAACACAGTAGTCTCAAGTCATGGAGGGTCTCCTTAGCTACCTCAAAGACTCAGAGAAATATATGCACAAATAGTATGGGCAGCTCCTGGGATGCCTGGGCAGAGGGGATCCTTTGTAGCACTAGACCTTTGTAGGACTAGGATGAATCAAGACTCTGGATCCTTCTCTTCAGCAAGCACTAGTGAGTCAGTTGTATCCTTTCCTAAATTTTATATTAAAATACTTGGCTTCTCCACCCACTAATATTTACTGGTATTTCTGCAAAGAAATGCTTCTGTGGAGACTGCTGTTGATGTGTTTGCATTTTATCACTTGTTAGAATGTAAGTCTCATAAAGACATAAAGACAGGCAGTTTATCTAAAATTTCTGGTTTTATCCCAAGTATAAAATACAAGATTTATTTATTATGGGTTTAATTAACTCATGCATTCATTCATAACTTTTGAGACCCTATCATGCAAAGTCAGACTGATATTGAAGATACAATAATAAACAGACAAAACTCATGCTCTCATGGAGAAATATTCCCATTGATCTTTGTTCCTGTTTTTTGTTCCTACTTTCTCTTCAAATACCCCCATGTGGTTCAGCTGGTCTGACTCTGTTCATATTCATAAGAAAAATCTGAGGAATCAATGTGTGAAGCCAGATAGCCTAAGATCATAAATAATGAGCAGGAAGATGGATTGGTTTGACTCTACTTAGGACAATTTTCCTTATTTGGGACAAGCCCTCATCTCCTCACTTGAAGTATGAGTCTTTTTAGAGCTCCAGGCTGTCATTCACAGGTTTAGACTCTGGTATTATCACTAGATGCCTCTGTAACATAACCAAACATTTTACATCCACCACATATCATTCTCTCTCTTCTCAGCAATGGTGGTGGGATTGAAATAAAAAAAAAAATCCAGGAGTGGCCTCTTGGCAACCAGTCAAACAGAAATCCCTCGCCTATTTTTTGAGGTACTTCTGAATAATTCCTGTCTCCCCACAGGCCTTGTTTACACAGATGAAATTTGAGCAACCTGATTGTTCAGCTGTCTCCAAGAACTCTTTAAATAAAAGGAATATTTCTTTATTTTATGTTCTTTGCTTAAATGCTGTTGTTTATTATCTCAAATCATGTTGACTATGGAGAAAGTTCAGCATCCATATTAGCTCATTCTAACTGTTTGACAAGACCTTCCAATAAAGCAGAAAGAAACACTGAACATAGAGAGGAGAGAAGATATGGGGAAAAGTCTAGTTGCATAGAGAAAGGAAGATGGAATGATGGAGAGAAAAATAAGAGGAAAGAAAAAATGAGATAGTGGGGTTGTTATTAACCTTTCTCTTCTTAATCTCTTCTACTACTCTTCTTGCTCCAATCCAGCACTGGGACATCCAGTAGTACTGGTGATGGACAATGAATGGTGGAGACCACTGCACAAAGACAATGTAGAACAACAACAAAATCTTTCATTATAATAGAAGAGAAACATAAAAAGGCAATTACAGAACCACAGAACTCTGAAAACTGGTCCCCATTACTGCTAGACTCAAAGCCAGATCCTATGGCTCTCAGGATCTCTAACTCTAATAGTGCATAGACAGACAAGAGAGCTACCATGACATTTATGGTGCATTAGATGATCTCTATGCCCACTTCATATTCTTCCACATGACCTGGACAAACATGCCAGATTTGCATGGCTTCACCATTCTAAAACCCACAGTAACTCTTCTAACCCCATCACTCCTTCTAGGATGGCTGAAATGACAATAGTGTAAGGTTTCCAATTAAGTATAGGATGGCAGTTTAACTTTTTAGTATAAGTATGATTTATTGAGGTATACTTATTCAAAATTTTATTATCTAAAATTCAATTTGTCCTATAAGTATATTTGCTACATCTGGCAGACCTACAAGAAATGGGAGCTTCCTATGAGTAGGCAGTACCTGCTTACTTGCCTTGGTCAGAAGACCAACCTTACGGAATACCCCTGAACTTCTTCCCCAATCCCTACCCCTCACTCCCAGTCTTGCATGGCAGCAAGTGAGGAACAGGTGAGTTTCATTTCTCCATGGGTCAGTGTTTAAAGTGTCACTATTGCTGTAGGGGAAAGAGACAGCAGAATAAGCAAATCTGCTACTGATCTATTAAACAAGTCTAAACTCATTCTAGTGAAGTTGTCTGTTACTCTTGTCACAGTGCAATCAATTTTTTCACTCAGAGGATAGTGATTCTCAAAAATTTCTCAGTGGAATTGTGTTATTCAGACTATTTAAATAAATTACTATACCTGAAGACTCAGTGTTTGAGTTCAACATTGCACAGACATAATATTCATTGTGCATTGGAAGATCTCCAAGTCCAACAGTGGCTGTTTGCCACTGAATAGATTACATCACTATTTAGTAGTTAAGAAAACAGAAGCAAAGCATTGCTTAAGCCCTGAGCAGGGCACTCTGCTAACTCACATCTCACCTCTTTCTGGGTGGGTTGCCTGGGCAGATAGTTGAGATCATCACAATCTACAGAAAATCTATGTTTCAGGGGTCTTTGCCCCACAGAGCTCCACAGACACTTCTGGATCCTCAGTCCTCAGACTTGACTTTTCTCCTGAGATCCCTCTATAAACTTACCTTTCTTTTACTCTCTCTGCTTTTACCACTGTGATATCTGACTTTGAGCTATTGAAATTTAAATATTTTTGCTTATTATATCCTTCCTTGCTTCAGTGTTTGTGCATCTTCTTAAAGGTTTTGCTGTGTTCTGGTTCAATATATTTAACAAGGAAAAAGGGCAAAACATGCAAAGCAAGGGAAGCCATAAAATGTTTACAGCAAAAGCTATCTCGGGTGTACACTGACCTGGAAAGAATATTCCTCTCCCTGATCTTTCCTCCACCAAGCCATGGCTTTTATTTTTGTGGAGAGTTACCATTACCACTACCCTCACCCTCTTGCTTAATACACACACCTAGATGAAGAGGATACCCTGACTCCATTCAGTTCAAGTCACTATCATGGCCTGAGATTCGTGAGGGGAATCCACTGGTTGCATTCAGGTGGTTGGCAGGTCCCAAGAGAATCTACAGCAAAAGCAAGAAAGACATAGGGAATAACCAGACTTCTTAGCAGTGGAAGTAACTGAGAAGCAGAGGTCATTGCTTGCAGAAAGTTGTACATTCAGGTCACCATACACAGTCAGTGACCCAAAGAATGATTCTGAGATGGATTCAGTCAAAGAGGCAGGGAGCCTTCATAAGGATCTGCAGCTGATTGTAAATCTTTGTCTCCCTATGACTTAATTAACATTTCTTTTCATGCCCTAGATACCGCTAAAAATCTGGAGGAGGATGGAAGTAGGAGGTGCATGTGACATGAAAACAAGAAAGTGAATAAGCCCTGGGCATAAACCTGGAATGGGTTGATTCTCTTTTCAAAGTCACAGTGAATACTCACTGAAGTGAACTAATTTCTGGGAATTTCCACATGTAAACTTGTAATTGAGAAAATATTATGAATTGTTGAAAGTTCCTTCCTCTCTGTCCTGTCAGAATTCCTGTGCACAAGGCCATTCATTATCTGGCTGGGGAGTCAAAGCCCACACTTATTAATTACTACTCTGCCAGCAGACTCCATCCTCCAGGCTGCTTATTTTGGCTAAAAAGCATTGTGCCAATCTCACTACCTACAAAGCTCCAGGGCCAGGTGGGGTTTAGAAAAATCTGGAGTATCACCTTCCCTATTCCCCCTGATCTCACCTTTTGAAATAATAGGTTAACAGCCCTCTCAATGCTCTGGAAAATGAGATCATGGATTAGCTGTTATCAAGAAGTAAGGAACAGTGGCATGTGATCAATACTGTTCCACCTCTCCTGACATAGGCCAACATGACTAATTTCTTTCTTTCTTTCTTTCTTTCTTTCTTTCTTTCTTTCTTTCTTTCTTTCTTTCTTTCTTTCTCTCTCTCTCTCTCTCTCCCTCTCTCTCTCTCTCTCTTTCTTTCTTTCTTTCTTTTTCCTGTTAAAGAAGCTGCAGGTCCATCTGGACAAGATGCAAGATTGATGCTTCCCTATACTCTGGATAGAAGAAGCCATGCTTTCTCCCTTCAGCTAGCTCTGAGTGTGTGCTGTTACAGAAACCATCATGCTTCAAAAACAAAATAATGAGGTCCCCAACACCTTAAATTGCTGAGTTAGGTCACCTGTTTTGCTTCACCATTTAGAGGTTGATGGAGATGGAGAGATAATACTTTTAGCCTTCATCCCCACACAAGGACAGGGGAGGTCTGTACCACTTGTTATATACCTACTCAGGGTATTCATGGAGAAGGAGGTGACAAACCTGCTGGTTCTGACAAGCACTGGCCCTCACTGTAACTATATATCTAACTCCCAGGGCATCCTCCAGCTGGATCAGCTCCCCCAAGCCTGATCTCAGGGATAGCTGGTACACGGAGCCACAAACAACTGGTCTCTGCTTTCTGATTGGGAGTAATGGGGAACAGTATGGCAGGTAAAGCACAATGTGGTACAGTGATTAAGATACTGGATATAGGGGTCAATCAGTCCTAGGTCAGAATTTACTAACTATGTAGCCTAAGTTTAGTCAGTTAACCTCTCTGAGTCTCCAGTTCTTTCTCTTTAAAATGGAGCTATTTCTACTTAAGGCATTTGTTAATAATATGTAATGTGCTAAACATCTATCACAGTGGCTTGCACACAATGAGTATTCATAATATTGCTGTTTCTGCTCTTTGGATATTACTCTGTCAAGGTAGAGAACAGAATGCCAGTGTATGGATACAAACACATGATCATTAAAAACAACCACAAAATAAGCATAAACTGGGGTAAAGGGTAATAAAATGATGTTTGAATGGGTGCAGGAGGTCACTGAAGGCTCTGTTCTTATTGCAGGGTTCTTCACTTCCACCCTAGGAAAACAGTAGGAACATTCATTAATGGGCACCACCATCTGCTCTGTCACTTGCTTAGCAGATGACTATAAGCAGATTTTGGACTTGAATCTGGGAAATGTTACAAAATAGTTTTGTTTTTTTTCTTGTTGTCTTCTTTGTAGAATTAACCTCTTACCTTTCTGTGAGGATCCTATAGTTTTCTAAACAAATAAGAGATAATAGTCTGGATATCAGAAATAATGTGGCCTAATTAATAATTTTTTGTGGCTTGATATGACTGAGGTCTGGGTACTGTTCCAGCAGCCTACTCACCTGGAGACCTTTTGCAGGGACACTCCCCCATTGACTGGAGGATCCCACAATGGGAAGACCACACAATGTAAAGAGAAACCCACGTGGAAATTCTTTGAAGATTTCTGTTGGAATATTATGTGATGTTCTAAGCCACAAAACCCATTCTTCAAAACACACACACACACACACACACACACACACACACACACACACATTCCTATTCATATTGCAAAGTAAAGTCAGAGAAAAATATTCAAAAGGTTTGACTTAGAAAAGCTTTCCAATATATTCAGGTGAGAAAACCTGGGGTCACATATATTTATCACACCGTTCTTCAATTTTGGCTGCAAAAGAGATTCAAAAATGACCTGTTAACTTCACTACATTCAAATCCTAACTGCTACATGGATACAACACACAGTGCTACCCTAAATCAGAAGCATTCACACAGTTATACTATAAGTTCAATCATATGAGAACCATGGCACTGTGGCAGGGAAACATGAAACACACACACAAGTATAAGCACACACGTTAACCACAGGAACCACCATCTTGGTGTCTCCTTTTTTCCAGGGACCTTCATAAAATCAGCTAAAACCCACATGGGTATAGCACAAAGGGCCATGCAGGCATAGTCTGTGAATCAAGTTCCACATTGAAGACACAGGCCCCCAGATCACTCAAAGCTATACCAGAGCACCAGAGGGCACACCCATGAGAAAGCTTGGATATAGATTCATCTGTACAACTAATTAGCAGAAAGATAGGGCTTAGAACCCCAATCTCCAGGCTCCAAAGCTGTTGTACATCCCATAGTGGGGATCTGCATCCTGAGCCCATTTCCTTTGGTCTGGCACTTGTCTCCATCTGGAAACAGAAGACACTGAGGATCAGTCTCATGAAAAAATGGGGGAAATGGGCCTGAGCATGTCCTTGGGGATCGGTGGTCAGGCCGAAGGTACAAAGACAATGTTCATGTTGGGAAAACCGCCCATCATCTCCTGACCTGCAAAAACACTCTTAGACCACTGGCCCTGTTCTTAGGAAACATGAAAGCAGTAGGACCACTCATAGTCCTGACTAAAGTTGCCCTTTTTATACTGTATCCCAAATTGCCTGTGCCCTATGAGCTGGCCTCATTTCTTTTTTTCACATCTATTCCTCTTATTTTGTTTCTTGACTGTTTGACTCATGTCTGCCTTCTTCTTAGGCTATAAGTCCTCTGAGGTTAGGACTTGTGTCTGAGCCATTATTTTATTATTCATCATGTCCAGCCCTTTACTTTGGACTTAGCAAGTGGTCATTACAACTTCATGGTAAATATATCAAGGTGTCATCAAGATACACAATTCCTCTGACCCACAGATCCAGATGGGCACAAAGGTGGTCAGCAATGGGTAGGCATGAAGTGTGCACAAGGATAGAACACTAAGGTTTGACAGGTGGGGACTTCCTGAGTTAACTTTGGGAAGACCACCAAACTGTCAGTCCCTCATGGCTGAGATGAGATGATCTGGTACTTCCCTGCATGCCTATCTTAAATGTGAGAGGTGATTTAAGACCATGCTCCATACAATATACACAATAATCACAGTGGCATCCAACCTGCTGCCAAATGTTTTTCAAATATCACTTAGGTAGTAGTGTTGTATCTGATAATCCTTTTTATTTTTATTCCAAATTTCTCAGTTTCACAAACCTTTATCTTCTGGTAATGAGATCATAAAACATGATACCAGAGCTAAATAAATGCCAGACTTAGTAAAATTAAAACATAGTGGGGTCTGTGGGGCTATAACAAGTTACAATGCAGGTGGACAAAGATATGTCTGTCCAGTCAGAGACCTGCATAGTTGAGGAGAACAGAGATGCTTCTCCACTAGTGTTCCCTAACTCGTTTCTCCATTAGCAGATCCCAGTGCAAAAGTCACCAGTACAGATGAATGACTGGTGTCAGTGGGTTTGGTGTTAAAAAAAAGTGAAATAAATTAATTGAGAATTCACCTATCTTAGATAAAGCCATGCATTTTCCTTGACCACTGAGCACCTTCATGTAGGTTGTCCTACTAGCACTCACAACACCCTTTTGAGGCTGAGTTATGAATACTCAGGGACAAGGGTGGAGATGGGTGAAAACACAGATTATGGTATTGGATGAATGTGGATCTAATTACATCTCCTCCACTTCTTAGCTGTATCCCTGTGGCCATGCAAATGAAACTCTCTGCTGCGGTGCCAATGTGCCACACAAATTCCTGTGTTGAAACCAAATCTGCAATGTAATGTGTTAAGATGTGTGACAATAAGAAGCAATTATGTCATAAGGATGAGGCCAATGGAGTGAAGGCCTTTGTTTTTCTTGCCCTTCCTCTTTCTGTTATATCAGAAAATATAACCAAGGGACCATTCTGGAAGCCGAGAGTAGCAGTCAGTACATACCAATGTTAGTAACTTGATCTTGGAATTCTTGGCCTCCAGAACCATAAGAAATGCTTTTTTTGTTATTTAGAAATTACCCAGTCTTTGGCTGGTGTTGTGGCTCAGTGGTAGAGTGCTTGCCTACCATGTTCAAGGCCCTGGGTTAAATCCTCATCACCACATAAAAATAAATAAATATAATAAAGGCATTGTGTCCAACTACAACTAAAAAATAAATATTAAAAAAAGAAATTACCCATTCTAGCTGAGTGCAGTGGTGCTCGCCTAATAATCCCAGAGGCTCAGAGGCTGAGGCAGGAGGATTCGAGTTCAAAGCCAGCCTCAGCAACAGTGAGGCTCTAAGCAACTCAATGAGACCCTGTCTCTAAATTAAATATAAAATCGTGCTGGGGATGTGGCTCAGTGGTTGAGAGCCCCTGATTTTGATTCCTGGGTACCCCCATACCCCCCAAAAAGAAATTACTGTGACATTTTGTTGCAGCAGAAAAGGTGGACTAAGACCCTTTCTAAGCTGTCTGTTGCTCTTCTGGTGAAGCTTTAATATAGTGACTATATGACATGTGAGACATAAAGCAAAGTACCTGCTTGACTCATAGTAGTGCTCAGTGAATGATTTTGTCATCATCATTATCATTAGCATCACACAAGAAGAAAGGGGCTTGGAGAATGACTTGTCCTGTTTTACTGCTCAGCAAAGCAGTGGAATGGATCAATACTAGAGTTCCTCTCTAGTATTGAAAGTGCACTGGAGTGTGCTGCATGATCCTTAAGAAAAGGAGATTTCAGAGACTTAAGCTCCCAAAACAAGTATTTGAAGATGTAAAGTCTCTTCTCAGTAAACAGATGAGAAGTAATCATAATCAATTTGTTTCCTAGCTTAGTGTCAGAGACAAAGAATAGTAGAATCAACCCCAGTGGCAAAGGAGGAGTCACTCCAAGCTGACTTCACATTAGCAAATAGAGACTCAATATCCAGCAGACTCCTTTGTTTACTTTCTCATGCCTCCTAACCACTGTCTCTGGGTGGCCGGGGTGGGGGTGGGGGGTGGGGGGTGGGGGGTGGGTGGAGGTAGCATGATGGTGTGTTAGAGTGGGGCAGCATTTCTCATAGCTTGGCTACCTAGAAATCAAGCAGTAGAAATACTGCTTCTCCCTGAGGCTTAAAGTGAAAAATCCTGAGACTGAAAGGGCAGTCTGCCCTGGCTGATATAAAGACTCTTTGACTCATTAAACAGATCAAACAAAAATTCACTCTGAATTTTTCAATTGTCTGTGGAGAGTTGATCAAGGAGCCATAATGGGACTTCAGCATGGTGGTGCCAATGGGAACTGGAAACCTAGATCTGGGAATTAGCATCTAGGTCCATATAAACCTCCTGAGCCTAGTAAAGTTTAACTGAGCTTAATAAATCCATGAAAAATCAGAACCTGGGAGTGTTTTCCCTGGGGGAATACAAGTTGGAGAGTCTAGATAGAATCCAGCTCTTCCCAACCCTGTGCCAACCCTGTGAGTCATGTAGTTCAAAGGGGTTAACAAGGCCAGCTCTAGCAGGTCAGGAAGTTGGAAGGGTGGGTGTGAGGGCACTTAGCTTTCAATTTGTCAGGCCAATTGGTCCTTGTACTGGCTCAGCCCCTGGCACCTGCTTGCTCTGGCACCCAGTGGGTCCCAGAGCCCACTGGGTCCAGTACAGTCTGGTACCTGCCAATTCCAATACTCACCAAGTCGCTGGTGCCCTCAGGGTCTAGCATCCACCTGGTGTCTGGCATCCACACGGTCCAGCACCCTCTGGGTCCCTTGAACTTGCCTATCCCAAGAGCCTGCCCAGTCTGGCACCCCTGATGGCACTTACCTGGGTTTCCTGGCCCCTGGTCCCCAGACCCCGATCCACTTGATTCCCCCACCCATTTTACCACTCTGCCTACTAGGCCGGTAGCTTTTCCACCTGCTCATAACCCACATACCAGGCTGTCACTTCACCACTAGTCCTTCTTAGTTAAGCCCACAACCTACCACCCTTTACCAAGGACCGTATCTACCTGGCCCAGGCCAGCTAGACTTGCCTGCCACAACCAGCTACTTTACCACTGAGGCACAGCCAGCCTGCCTGGCCTGCTACTTTGCCATCAGGCTCACATGATCCAGGTAGCCATTTCTCCACCCAGCTCACCCAGCTTACAGCTTCACAGGCTGGACACCATGGCATGGGCCTGCTAGGACTGCCTGATAAGCCATTATGCCACATGGTCCAGCCAGTGATTTTACTACCTTGCTATAGCCCAGCTTGCCTGACAAGCTACTTTGTTGCCAGGTTTACTTGCCCCAGAAAGCAGCTTCACAACCTGGCCTGCAGCCTGATCCACCCAGCCTACCACTTTATCACCTGGCCTGACCAGCCTATCACAGATTAGCATCTATTAGGCTCTAGAAATACCTTGATTCAACACTTTCAGTAACTCACCATGCAATAAATAAAGCAACTGGAACCTCACTAACCCTTAGTCCCTGTGATGGAGAACTGCATTCACAGGAACTCCTCTCACAGAACCCAGTGGGAAACATACCCTGGGAGTGTAACAAATATTTCTTCCCATCCCACCCCACAACAATCTCATGAGAATGGAAGTTGAAAAGTTTTAAACCCCAACCTTCAACTCAGTGAGCAACACAATAAAAAATAAGTACTCAACAGCCCACATCCCATATTCCCACACTCAGTTCATACCTCAAGAAGAAACAAAAAAGAAAATCATTTTGACACGAACGGAGAATACATAGGCTCACTGAGTATTTTGTCCAACATAGTTGAAATGACTCCTTAATTTCTAAAAACTTTTCACCAAGATTTTTCATGTTTTTTTTTCTTTTTGCTGTTTTTTTTAAAATACATTCTTACTAATTCAAGGACACCTATACATATTTGTTTCTCTCTTCTCATTTCTATACTTTTATTTTGAAGGTTTTATTTTTTCATGCTCTGGGGTTTTGATAAGCATATTTTTATTTTATTTTGTGTAGTCTTTGTCACTACTCAACTTCCTTTATCTCTCTCTCTCTCTCTTTTTCATATTGCTGACAGCCAAATTCCATTCTCTTTCCCGTCCTTTATATTCTTACTTCTATTGTTTCTTCTCCTTTCTCATCAACCACACATCCTAATTTACCACTGCAGCTGCCATAATGACCCTTTAAAGTTGCAAACACTTTTATACCCTGCAGTCTCTTCTGCTTTCTTAATACTCAACTCTATCCTTAACATCTCTTAATACTAATTGATGTGTATAACATCTGCCCCTCCCATAAATTATATAGCAATAATTAAAACAGTGGAAGTCATAGACAACACATATTGTGTGATTTTAAGGCACACATAATTTATGATTATTTATTGCTTATACTGATG
This sequence comes from Callospermophilus lateralis, assembly GCF_048772815.1. Lineage (NCBI taxonomy): Eukaryota > Metazoa > Chordata > Mammalia > Rodentia > Sciuridae > Callospermophilus > Callospermophilus lateralis. The sequence goes on along the minus strand of NC_135306.1, from coordinate 92,276,555 downwards.
AAAATTGCTGATATTACTATTTCTGCATATTGTACCAAATAACTGTAGATATCAAAATAGGAACTAAATACCTAGTCTGCTGCTATGTATTATTTGCATAGATTTTTTCCTATCACTGGCCTTCCCCCTAATCTATAAGGTATTAATAACATAAAGGGACACTAAAAACTTCTGAGGTAGAAACTCTACAGCTTCAGATCTATCTAGAAAGACAGGTATACACACAAACAATAAGGGAAAAAAACATTTAAAACAACACAGAATACAAAAACAAATAAATATAAAAACTCCATTAATGCAAAAGTGGGGGAAATATCAGACACAGAATTTAGAAAGTTCATGGTTAAGCTAATCTATCAGGTAAAGCCTGACATAAAAAATGAAATCAGAGTGAAAATATAATAAGTTAATCATCAATTCAATATGGAGTTTAAAATTCTGAAGAAGAATCAGTTGGAAATCCTTAAAATAAAAGAATGAATAAAACAAATTAAAAATTCAATGGTCAGTATCACCAACATAGTAGACCACTTGGAGGATTCAGAGCTCAAAGAGAAATATATAATTTTGAAAACAAAAATAAATAGAAAAGATGTTAAGAGACCATGAGCAGAACCTTCAAGAAACATGGGAAAATATGAAAAGCCCAAACTTAAGATTCTTCAGGATAGATGAAGCCTCTGAAATACAAACTAAAGGAATGCACAATCTTCTCAATGAAATAATATCAGAAAATTTCTCAAACTTTAAGAATAAAACATAATATCAAACACAGAAAGCATACTAGACTCCAAATATACAAAATTAAAACAGACCCACACAAAGTCACATGACTGTGAATATGATTAAAATGTAGAAAAATAATAGAATTTTTAAAAGTAAGAGAAAAACAACTGGTCACATTTAGAGGTAAACCAACCCAGATTTCATTTGATTTTAAATGTATGTCAAACAAAAATACTATTCTTGCAAAATCATGCTTCAAATTTGAAGATGAAATAAAAACTTGTCATTAACAAAAGCTAAAAGTGGGGCTTGGGATGTGCCTCAAGCAGTAGCGTGCTCGCCTGGCCTTGTGTGTCCTGGGTTTGATCCTCAGCACCATGTACAAAACAAAGATGTTGTGTCCGCTGAAAACTAAAAAAATAAACAAATATTAAAAATTCTCTCTCTCTCTCTCTTAAAAAAAAAAGCTAAAAGAATTCAGAACTATTAAGCCAGCACTACAAAACATACTTAATAAAATATTTCATGAAGAAGAAATGGAGAATAAAAATGAAAACCATCAGAAGGAAAAACAACACTAGAAAATACCCAATCAAACAAGAATCTAATTCATCTTAAAAATTAGAAGTAAACTAAAAAGACAGGAATTATAAGTATCTTTCAATAATAACACTGAATATAAACCCATCAATAAAAAGCTATAGGCTTGCAGATTGGATCAAAAACAAGACCTAACAATATGTTGTCTCCAAGAAGCTCCACCTCATAGAAAAAGACATACATAAATTGAATGTGAAAGGATGGGAGACAAATATATCATTCCTGTGGTCCTCTAAATAAGAGAGGTCTCTATTCTCATATCATATAAAGTGGACTTCAAACCAAAGTTAATCAGAATAGACCGAGAAGTCCATTTCATTCTGATAAGAGAAACATACAATAAGAAGAAATGACATTTATATAAAAAACTCTTCTCAGATTCAAATAGACAAAACCACAATAATACTAAGTGAATTTAACACACATCTATTACCACTAGATAGAACCTCCAAACAAAAACAAAATGCAGAAGTTATAGAACTAAATATACAATTACTAATTAAGACAACAGATATATAGAATACTTCATCCATCAATGATGAAATACACTTTCTGCAGTATGTGGGACTGTCTCTAAAATCTACTTTAGGCCACAAAACAAGTATCAGCAAATATAAAATATGAAGATAATTCCTTGTATTAGATTACTATGGAATAAAATTAGAAATCTATGACAAAATAAAAATGGAAGCTACTCTACCAAATGAAGGCTAAATACTGTGCTGTTGCATGACCTTTGGATAGCTGAATAAAGTAGGGATGAAATTAAAAAAAAAAAAACAAACTTAGTGGTAAATGAGAATAGTTACACAATATAGTTACTCTGGAATACTCTGTAGGCAATTCTAAGAAGAAAATTCATTTCACTGGTTCATTTGTTAAAAGAATAAAATGTCGTCAAATAAATAACTTAATAATACATCTCAAGGCTCTAAAAATCACAGTAAATCAACACAAAAGCAGTAGAAGACAGAAATAATTAAAATCAGTGCTGAAATCAATGAATTTAAAACCAAACAAAAATATTTTTTTAAAAAATCAGTGAAATAAAAATTTGGTTTCTTGAAAAATAAATGAAATTGATAAACCCTTAGCCAAGCTAACCAAAAAAGAAGAAACTCAAATTACTAAAATATGTGATGAAAACAGAAATATCACTATGGATACTACTGAAATACAGATGATAATCAGAAATTATTTTGAAAATCTGTATTGCAATAAAACAAAATTATGAAAACATCAGCAAATTTTTAGAGACATATGACCTACCCAAAGAGCATCAAGAGTAGATAAAAAATTTAAACAGATCAATTTCAAGCAAATAAATTGAAGATGCCATCAAAAGCCTCCCAACAAAGAAAAGCCAAGGAATAGATAGATTAAAAACCAAGTTCTACCACACATTCAAAGAGGAGCAAACACCAAAACTTCTTAAATTATTCCATATAATAGATAGGAGGGAACCTTTCCAAACTCATTCTATGAAGATAGTATTGAAGCCAAAATTAGACAGGCAATCAGTATAGATAAGTAATCAAATCAGGTCAGCTCAAGAAGGCCAATTCTGAGTGAGTTTGGAAAGTGGAAACTGTCCTCTGAGGGATTGAAATGTTAATTTCTTCAGAGTCCTTCTTCCATCCTTTTATTATGTACAAGCCCCTGCTCCAACTCCGGATTGCCTTTCTCTACATTATTAATGTGTTCTTGGCTACTACATCCTACTATTCCCCCTTCAGCCCACATATTTTATAGCTTTGGTCCATCCCACTAAGCATTCCTGGGTCTAGTCACGTATTCAGGAAAGAGAAAGATATGGTGAAAAGCTGGGAGAACAAAGGAAACCTAGGACATATAAAAGGACAGAACACCTTGCTTCTTGGGATACCATGATACCAACTATGGCCCGCTTCTCCCTCTGGAGAGAAGACTATGCTGCCCCTTTTTAAATAAACCCTTCTTTATATGCTTGCCTAGGCATGCTTCTCTAATGTTCAAACTTCAACATGTGGGGAAGCAGGACTCATCACCAATAACCAGCAGTATCATGTTTGGAGGTCCCACTGAGGTCTACACCAAGGTAAGCTCCTCTCCATGCACCCACATCTGTTTGAGGTGCATCTTTCTGTCTGTTTTATTCTGTAGGATGATGGGCACCTGATGGCTATTTAAATGAATTTAGTGCAGGTGCCACTCTTCAAGACTCAATTAAAAGATTTCCTGGCCTAGGCAGCTCTCAATAACCTGTTCAATACAGAGCAGGCATGTTGGGTCCTGCCAAAGCTGCTTCCTACTATTCTGTACAGGCCCAGAGAGCAATTGACATGAGTACCTTGTGTCCCTAGTTCCGATCTGCCTTGGATGCAAGGAGGTGGATAAAGGAATATGGAAGAACTGTGGAATTTCTGGCCTGGTCTACTCTCAGGCAAAAAGCCTAAGGTTCCTTCTCTAAAGGTAATCAGTAGATGAATGGCACTTTTGCCTCCTTGTGGGCCACACAACACTCCCCACCCTCACATCTATTCCCTCCTGGATGCTGCCTTCCTTTGTCAATCAGAAACACTAGCAATTAAGCTTGAAGGACTGAGAGAAAGACATGGGATAATTAGTGAAAAAAAAAAAAATCCAGGTTCCCTTTGTTAACATAGTTAGCCTTCACAAGCCAGTTTAAAATCTCACATTACTATTCCTGTCTTCAGATGTAACTAATGTATTTTTTAAGAAAATGCTGAAAGAGGGAGGCACTCTTTTAACATCCCCATAAGCTCCTCAGAAAAGGGTGTTTGTTAATAACCAATAGATGTTCCCCTTATCCTCAGATTCCTTTGGTCTATAGGACAACAGTTAGGCAAAAAAGATTACAACACATACATTTATCCTCTTTTATTATAATCATGAATTATAGTGGCAGGGAGAAAAGTCTGAATCTTCTCAGGGTCTCTGGCACAGGGCAGACTGGGACCTTAGCACTTTGCCAAAGGAAGCCAGAAATAACTTTGGCAAAGCCAGATGATGAGAGATGGGTTTTCTGGACTGTATGAAGCTCAAGTTAGGGAGATGTCCCTAATATATCAGATAAAGAGTTTTTCTATGATGCAGGAGAAAACTTAAATTTTCCATCATTTAGGTGGGAGCTTCCCTCAAGTCAGTTTGTAGATTGACCACTAGTCTACATACTGGGAAATTACAAATGATCAGAAAAGTGCCTAATTTTCTTGTGTTGTTAGGCCTAACCTCAATGTCTACCAAAAGAGAAGGCTTTAAGGAATCACTGAGGAAGAGAAATCAAGGGGAACCCCTCAACTTAAAACAAGTAAGAACAAATTCAGGTAAATTTTTGGAGGATCTAAATAAATATATTGGGTTGTTTCAAAACTTATGCCAAGTGCTTGATCTCACCTGAAAAGATATTATATTATTACTTAGCCAAACTTTAGCATCCAATAAGGAGGCCACCCTAAACCAAGCAGCTAAAGAATTTGGGGATGGGACTACATCTTGCCCATGGCCCAACATCACAGACTAGAAACAAACGTAAATATTTATGTAGAACACAGGCAATTCCCAGGAACAATCCTGACTTGGACTCAAATGATGAACTCGATGTTTGAGTATTACACATTTCCAAATGTTGGTCCTTGAAGCCCTCAGAAAGATCAAACAAAAGCCCATTAACTATGCCAAGGTCTCTGAAATTACTCAGGGCCCCCAGGAAAGCCCTACTATTTTCATGGAAAAACTCAGAAAGGCAATAAAACCATACCACCCTAAATCCTGAATCCAAAAATGTTTACTTCCCCTCTGAGTTATGAGCAGATTCTGGAAGCCTTTAAGACAATAAAATGGAGCCTTATTTTGAGACCCTGTTTTAACCTGTTTGTTGCTGAAGCTCTAGAAATGGTCATACAAAATAATGGACATGCTCAGTAAGGAGCTTAACGTCATAGCTTTGTTCGAAAAATTAATAGAAAAGAAGATCATAATTTTCAACATCTAAACCTGTCCAATTACCAACTTAAAAAAATGGTTAAAATGCCTTAGGCATGAGGTTTCTGCTCAGAATAGTAGTTTTCCCTGCTCCCTTCAGACCTCAGATAGGACTTACACTAACATGCAAATGGAAGAAGCCTGCAAGCTCAGTAGGAGACTGATCTGAGGCCCAAGGAGAAAAGAAAAGAAAAAAAGTAAAAGTGTTTTTTACCTAAACTAAAACTAGACTATACCAAAAAGTAAATTGTATGGTACTTGAATAATTATCAGCTGGTCATTTTTCTAGAACTCTTGCTTTTTCTTAGATTCAGGTTTTTTTTTTTTTTTTTCCCTCATGAGTTTGATCCTACTGACCTAGGTCCTACCAACCTAGGTTAATGCTTTTTCCAATTGGTCTTATTTTTTTTCAACTATGGGGTTCTATGTGGTGCTGAGGATCGAACTCAGCTCCCCGTGCATGCCAGGTGAGCACATTACCGCTTGAGCCACATCCCCAGCCCTCAATGGAGATTTCACCTACAAGAAGCTACAAGGCTCTACTATTGTAATATGTGTGCACACTTGTGTTATGTTATATGTCTATATGTGAATATGTTCATATAACATGTACATGATATGAAAATTGGCAGATATATAAGGAGTGCTCATATTTAAAAAAAATGGATCTGAATACCTTTAATTCACACGATTTAAAAATGATTCAATTTAAATTGGGTAAACAGATGAAATAAAGATTTCTTTAAAATTAAACATTCGAGTCTCTCTAGGTGATCAAAGAACTAATAAAATGTTGATGTCTATATACAAAATGTCTAATATCCCTTAGTTCTAGAACTTTTCTTCAACAAGGAAGAAAATGGCTAATACTGTTTAATACACTTGTCTGATATTTTGATTAATTAAGCAAAGCAGATTTGACAGTGGATTACTCATATTCATGAGCAATTTTGTTAGACATTTAACTAATTTATAAGATTAAAATGCTAAATGTTAAATAAACCATCAAGTACTCTTAACTCCTTGAATTCCACCAGGTTAACATTATTGATGTTATCATAATTAGTAAGTATCATATTTCATACATAATGTTTTGAACAACCAATAAAAAAAAGAAAAAAGAAGAAATAAATAAGTAAATAAATAAAAAAAAAATAAATTGGTAAATAAAAAAAAAAGGATTTAAAATGTCTTTGTCATTACAAAAAAAGTTATTAAAATTTTAAAGTCCCAACGGGTACAATTCTACATACTTAAACATTGTGTTTTCATGAAATGGTAAACAGATGTGATTCTATATATAAAGGTTGATAGAAGAGTTTTATTATACAAAGGCCCAAATGTTTCAACTGTTCCAATTAAGAGTACTTTTAAATAACATAAAATATTTATTTTTATTAAAATAAAATAATATGCCTAAATTCAGAAATTTACAAGACTGATTCAAAATATGAACATAAAAGGGGGTTAACAGATGAGAAGGAGGAATTAAAAGGCTCTAGGTATGAAGACCATATTTAATAGAAGAAAAAAAGTGTTTCTGGATAAGAAAGTCTTTATGTGATGAAGTAAATAAGAGGGTTTAAATAAACGTTAAAGAAGATCTATGTAAGTTTGTTTTTCTAATCAGTCATATGTTAAAAGGACAAAAATTTCTTAAAACATTAATTTACCCATAACATTATGTTTATTACATTTTTTTAATAGAGCAAGTAATCTTAAAGAAATTAAACAATTAGTTAAACAAGAACAGTTATTTTAGAGCATTGTACTATGTTGTTTCTTAAAAGCTAAACTTAGTTAATATTAAACATCAATGTAATTGTGGTGCTATTGATACCACTGGTTATTGGTGATGAGTCCTTCTTCCTCACATGTTGAAATTTGAACATTAGAGAAGCACACTGAGGCAAGCATATGAAGCAGGGATTATTTAAAGAGGGGTAATATAGACTTCTCCCAGGAGGGAGAAGTGGGCCATAGCTGGTATTGTGGTCTCCTAAGAAGCGAGGTGTTCTGCCCTCTTTATATGTCCTAGGCTTTTTTTATTCTCCTGCCCTTTTATCCTTATCTTTCTCCTTTCTGTGTATGTGATTAGGCCCAGGAATACTTGATGGGAGGGCCAAAATATGGAAAACAGGTGAGCTGAAAGGGGAAGGGCAGGATGGAGTATCCAAGGACAGATTAACAACATTATAGCTCCCTGTAGGGAGGGGAAATTCTTGGGACAGGTTACCTTGTTAACAGGTTGGAGCAGGGGCTGGTTCTTGATAAGGGTGGAAGAAGGGCTCTGAAGGAATTAACATTTCAATCCCTCAGTGGACACTCTCCAACTTCCCAGACTCACTCAAAATTGGCCTTCTTTATCTAACCTGACTTGATTTACCTATCTACACTGACTGCCTAATTCAGGCTCACTATTATTCTTATTTGCATATTAAATGTATTCATTCTTCCAAATACACAAGTCTTTAAGTTGGAAGCTTTAAAATAACATTATATAAAGCTGGTATTTTCCAAACTGAAGTTGTATGATAATTTTAGGCTTATTACAAACACATTGGAGATCAATTATATCATTTAATGTTCTATAACTGGATCTCTTATAAATAAGATATACAAAGTTTTATGTTACTTTTTACACTGGGGTTCAATAAATGATTTTTTAAAGTTAATTAGATTCTAGTCTATGTAAAGGTTAATATGGTAAAACACAAGCAATTTGCTACTTTTCCACAAAAGTTTACAAGAACTCAGCTTTTCTTTAGTTCATGTTTTAAATGTAATACATTGTGTTAGCTAATACTCATGTGACTTGAGCAACAATATATGTAAATTTTATAAAATGATATTTAAGAAGCAAAGATCAGCTTCAAAACTAGAACACTTAAAAATTATAAAGGTTTATGAAGAGCCCCACCTTATCTGAGATAAGGTTTTGCATTCCATCTCACTACATGTCAGAATGACTCCAAAGTAGGCCATATATCAGTTCATTTAAAGTTGTGTTCAAAAGATTTATTTTTGTTAATATTACTAGGATATCAAACAGGGGATATAATATATAACTCAGCCAGAATTCAAGGTAGCTATTACACAAACTGTCAGGTTGATGGTGGTTAGTTAGGAACAAAGTACCAAGCAGCCTACACACACAAAAGAAACATCAATCAGGCACCTATGGAAAAGGAAGTCAATCAGCCAGTTCTTTTGACTAATCCTGGATTTTAGCCAGCTCCCTTGACCAACTCCAATGGGACAAGGGACTCTAAACACCCCTTTTTCTGTCTCAATCCCTCTCTTTCTTGCCTAAGCCCCATAAAATTCCAGTTTGGTCAAGCCCCCTTGTGGTTTCTCCTCAGACCCTCTTCTTATCCACTCTGTAGATCTGATAGAGTTCTCCCCCGAAAGTGAAATCTCAAAAAAGCCTCATTCAATGGCCTTTTTAAATCTGTCTCCTTTTGGTTGCTGCCATTGCCTGACCTTACACAAACTAAATGTTTTTACTCTTGGTAGTTTTATTTGGTGTTTTCCTTATAAACTGTCTAAATGTTGCCTGTTAATGTTTTGCAGAGGAATACTTCAAAAACACAACCTGGGTTAATTTAAGATGATAAACCATCACCCACAGGGCAGATTAGGAAAATACAGACCCCAATTAATGAAAAGGGTAAATGATTGTAAAGTTATAGACATTGAAGCCTAGTACTTTTAATTTAAGACTGGTGAGACTGATTTACTAGATATTTAAGATCAAGACTTAAAAAATAAAATTAAATTAAAAGGGACAAGAAAACCAATATTTGGCTCTGGCCCTGCAAGTCCTTCTGAATCCAGAAAACAGGGAACTTCTCTAAAGAGATTTGTAACTCTGGGCCACATAACCTCCCCCCCTCCCCATCAGGGAGATTAAAGAGACTCTTGGAGAACAGAAAGCCAATCAGCTCATTTGCTATAAAAGGAGGATCTTTGGAGAAGGGAGATCTTCCTGATGCCCCTAAAAGGGAAGCCACATGGTCAAGCAAGACCTGGACCCATCCTAATGCAATGAAAATTGCAGAACTAAGAAGGCCTTCTCAAGTTCCTCCAGGAGTAACTTCCATGGAAACTCAGCTGTTAACAATAGATAGAAACAAAAGTCAGTTTGACTGCTTCATTTTAAACACCTAGCAAAAACAGTTAAAACCCAAACACAGCCATTCATGTGCATTTAGTAATAATAATAATAATAATAATAATAATAATAATAATAATAATAATAATAGTGATAATAATAATGTAACTTAACATAACACCTTGTTTTAGCCCCCTGAGATTAAGTAAGACTGGGGGCAACAAAAGAGAAATTCTTAGGCAGGAATGCCTGATAAGTATCAAAAGAAACTATCAAGTAAAACTGCCAAGTCAGAAGTTTTTAGTTTAATGCTTAAGGATATTTCTACACAGGGAGGACTGATGTTAGCAATTATGATTATCCAGCCCTCAACAACATAATTAAAAGCTTTTCTAATAGACTCAGAGGTCATACCAGTAGAAGGATTTTACAAGACCAGATGACATTAAATTATTTAACTGAATCTTATGGGAATGGACATCTGTAACATTAAAAGTTAAATGTCATGTTTACATTTCTAATAACTCTGGAGATGCTAAAGATCTACATTCCCAAATAAAGTCCTTGTTGTCTCCAACCTTGATATGGGGACAACTTCTTAGCCCTCACACCTCCTGGTGAGAGAACTTCTATTATACATGAACATGTTCCAGCTGCTGCAACATTTATTTAGGACACCGGTTTTTTGTTTCTCTCTCATAGAAGCACCCATCCCCAGATGACTTTAAAACGTATTCTTCCCCAACCAGACTTCAATCCAACCTGACTTTTAAAGGGAATTCCAAAGCTGCTTGCCTCATCTCACATCACCTCCTCTCAGCTTTGAAGCAGCCAGAATGATCATCACCCCTTCTCTTTATAGCAGTAAGGATTTCCTACAATTAGAGGGGCGAATAAAGCCAGAATTAGACAGGCAGTCAGTATAGATATCAAGTCAGGTCGGATCAAGAAGGCCAATTTTGAGTGAGTCTGGGAAGTTGGAGACTATCCCTTGATGGATTGAAATGTTAATTCCTCCAGAGTCCTTCTTCCACCCTTATCAAGAACCTGCCCCTGCTCCAACCTGGGACAGGTAACCTGTTTCAGGAATTGGCCCCTCCCTACAGGGAGCTATAAGGTTTTTAATGTGTCCTTGGCTACTCCATCCTACCATTCTCCCTTCAGCCCACCTATTTCTCACCTTTGGGCCCTCCCCAAAACTTTCCTGGGCCTAATCATGTATTCAAGAAAGAGAAAAATAAGGGAGAAAATCCAGGAGAACAAAGGAAGTCTAGGACATATAAAAAGGGTAGGACACCTTGCTTCTAGGGAAACCATGATACTAGCTATGGCCTGCTTCTCCCTCCCTGGAGAAGTCTATATTACCCCCTTTTAAATAAACCCTGCTTTATATGCTTGCCTTTATGTGCTTCTCTAATGTTCAAACTTCAACAAGTGGAAAAGCAGGACTCATCACCAATAACCAGTGGTATCAGTATCACCCTGACACCAAAACCAGACAGAGACACATCAAGGAAATAAAATAAAACCTTCAGCCCAATATATTTGATTAACATAGGTGCAAAAATTCTCAAAAAATTGGCAAATATATTTAAAAGATAGTGCACCATGATCAAGGGTGGGGGCCGAGGGCTTCATCCCACAGATGCAAGGTGGGTTCAATACATGAAAATCAATAAATGTAATTAATCACATCAATAGGCTTAAAGACAAGAATCACAATTATCTCAATAGATGCAGAAAATACATTTAACAAAATTCACCATCCATTCATACTTAAAATACTGGAAAAACTAGGGATAGTAAGAATGTACTTCAACATGGTAAAAGCTATATATTCTAGACTAAAGCCAATATCATTCTAAATGGAGAAAAATTAAAAAATTCCCTCTAAACAGTGAAATAAAACAGGAATCTTTCACCACCTCTATTTAACATAGTTCTTGAAACCCTTGCCAGAACAATCAGACAAAATAAAGAAATTAAAGGGATATGAGTAGGAAAAGACCTTAAATTATCCCTGTTTGGTGATGACATGATTCTACAGGTAAAAGTTCACGAAACACCAAAAGAAAGCTTCTAGATCTCATAAATAATTTCAGCAAACCATCAATATACAAAATTAAGACACAAAAATCACTCATGTTTTTCTACTCCAGTGATCAATCATCTAAATAAGAAATTAAGAAAACAATTAATGTTTTGAACCATTACTAAAGTCTGGGAAAGTTATTATTTCCCAAATCTTTGGAGGGATGTTGAGAGAAAGCAGTTTAAAAGACCTATGTGTGTGATCCTATGGTGAGGACATTGCTGACATCAGCACTTCTAGACTTACAGAATGGTCACATACTCAAAAATGCTAGCTTAGTATTTTCCTTAAGGGCAATCTTTTCTAGGAGAATAAGTGCCAATAGGCTGCAAATGTCCATTCCTGCAGAACAAGCAAAGCAATTGTATCTGTAAGACCCAGTCTGTCAATCCATCTATTTATCATCCATTCATCTACTCCTCAGTTCAGCACCTTTTTCCTCCTTAACCCCCAGAACCTGAGGTGAGACACAGGGACATTGTTCACTCCCATCTGTTGGTCTCTTGCTCACACAGCCTCCCCATAACCCCAGAGAAGTGTGATTTATAAAATGACTCTGAAGTCCACATCCTAGGTGGTTCAATTTATAGTCTGGAAGGCAGTTTGAGCCTCCTCTTTCTTGTCAGAGGAGCATTATCTTCTGGCAAAATTACTCAAATAAGACTGTTTTCCCACTTGAATTTCAAGGAAGTCTTGTACAATTCAGAGTGGACAATTACAACTTCACTGCTTCTTTTTTCAAATTGGCCTCTGAGAAACAGAGCCGATCTTTGATGTCTTAGCTGCTGTTTTTTCCTCACTGCTGAAGCTCAGACAGGAAAGGCTTCTTAAACTGTCACTGGATGTCTTAGTTAGCTGTTTCACTGCTGTGATGAAAAGATCCAACCAGAAAAAACTAGAGGAGGAAATGTTTATTTGAGTTTTTCTAGTTTCAGAAGTCTTAGTCCATAGAAGCCAGCTCCAGAAGAAGAAGAAGAAGAAGAAGAAGAAGAAGAAGAAGAAGAAGAAGAAGAGGAGGAGGAGGAAGAGGAGGAGGAGGAGGAGGAGGAGGAGGAGGAGCGATTCCATTCACCAGATACAAATATGTACCTCAAAACTATTCCTGCAATGCCACAAATCCTCCAGCTACACCCTACCTGCCTTCGGTTACCACTCAATTCATTGGATCAGGTAATTAATTCACTGATTGAGTTAAGGCTTTCATAACCCAAATATTACTTTTCTGAACCTTCTTGCATTACCTTACGTGTGAGCTTTTAGGGGACACCACATCCAAACCATAACACTGGATAAGTAATATCTCCAGAAGTGTATGTCTTCAGGAATTTCTACCAGGGAGGAGGGAAATTGGTTCTGGATAAGTGAAGTCTCTGATATAAGTGATAAAAAGAATTTTGGTGCATGTCAGTTGAGACAAAAAAAATTTACCAAGGAAGCAAGGATTATACACTCAAGGGAGAATGCAAGGCTTTTTGAGATTTAGAGATAAGTTTTTTGGGAAATTTGATGAGGTATATATATATTAGAAGTATATAGGGATCGACATCAGTGTGATGATCTCAAGATAGTTTTAATGTGGGTCAGTCTCAGTATCCTTAGCTGACATGATCTTAATTATCTTATCATTAGACAATGCTGGAAAATCCTCTAAATTGTAGGTTTCTTAAAATGTCATATCTGTCCTTGTTTCATACATTTATTGGTAGGATTATTAACAGTGTGCAAGTTAGATTTAAATGTCTTTTTTCTGGTTATGGTGGCACATACCTGTAGTCCCAGCTGCTTGGGAGACTGAGGCAAGAGGATCATGAGATAAAAGCCAGCCTCAGCAATGGTGAGGCATTAAACAACTCATTGAGATCCTTTCTCTAAATAAAATACAAAAAAAAAAAAAAGCTGGGGATGTGGCTCAGTGGTAGAGTGACCCTGATTTAAATTCCTTGCACAAAAAAATCCAAGAATTTTTGGAGTAACAGGCCCAGGAGATTGACTGACCTGGGCTATGACAGGCATGGGAAAAGTATGTGGAATTTGTGTATTAAAATTTTATCCCTTTACCTCACTTAGCATGATAATCTCCAGTTCTATACATTTACTAGTAAATGCCATAGTTTCATTCTTTTTCTTTTTTAAAACTTTATTTCAACATAACTATGCTTACAGAAATACACTCACATTGGTTAATAGAATGCAATTTAAGTTTAACTTATCCTACACAATTTCAACCAAAAACTTGGTACATGGTTTAAGATTTTAAAAAGAATTTGCAATCTGGCTTATTTTTATCTATTACAAATGTATATAAAAGATCCACCATCAAATGCTGCTAAAGAAAGCAGCAAGAACCTTGAGAAATATACCTTTGGTTTGCCTCAGAAAAATAACACGTATTGCACTGTAAAAGTTTATAAAATTGGTGCAACAAAACATTGTTGTTATGTTACAATGCCAGTTCAGAAAGTTCAGTAACTAATGGATGCAGAAGGGGATGGGAGGGTGCCTATGTACACATGTGGTACTGTAAAAGCTATCTGATTTAATTAATATAGTATGTAGATTATAAATCTACACAAACCAAGATTCAGATAATTTCTTAAATCTGAATTAACACTATCATCTCACTTCATCTGCTGAGGTCAACAATTGAACTTGACACACTGGCTTTAAGTTTTTTTGATATATGCAAAGTAAATTTCCTCCCCCAGCTTTTCAGTCCAGAAGTGACAGTATACTACAGGCAAGGTATTCCTTCCATCTTCAACATTCATGGGGTGACATGTGATGAGGTTAACTGGGGTTTTAATTTGTATCAGCATGCAATGCAAACGGCCCCCAAAGTCAATGACCACATGCCATTATAAGTGACTACTCTAAAAAATAAAATGGCCCTTCTTGGAAGACTAGAGCAAAACATCCAGCTACAGTTATAAGAAGCCTTATCAAAACATTTTAGCTCCTTATGAATGACACCTCAATAAAAATAAAAGTAGCCCCAAATAAGAAGCAGCTCTGATAAAGAGGAAAAATATAACTTAAATATATTGGAAACCAATGGGAATACAGGTTCAAAAATAATTAGACTTTCATGACTACCTAGGATTAGGCTTATAATGCATTCTAGTATTTCAAGTTTACCACTAGTTACTAAATACCAATTTACAAATAACATGTTTATTGTTCCTTTATCAAAAGAGAAAGTTCTAGCTTCAATTCTATTGTGGGGAGGGCACTAGAAAATACAAAGATTCAAACAGTTCCATGCAAATATCACATTTTTCAAATGGAAGAACTCCCAACTGGACCAGAAGTTCCAATTACTAATATATTTTTCATTGAAACAATTTTTAAAAGTACAAATACATGGCATTAAGGTTCAGGACCTAATATAGGCCTGATAATCAAGTCCTTGTTTTCTGGAAGAAAGGCCTCAAGTCCCAATCAATTTCCAGTAACAATGTTTTTACACATCAACTTAATAAGGGGTTTTAATTTCCTTCATATTTTTGTTTTCAGCATTCTAGTCTTAAAGGCTAGATTAGAAATTAGTTCAATTCCCCAGAAGGCAAATTTCTTTCCTTTACAGTATGAAAGAATCCAGAAAGACCTCTTCCCCAAGCAGATTCCCAATCTCTAATCTGTGCTTAAAATGAATCTTTTTCAATATAATGTAAAAGGTAACTTAGGTAAAATGTGCTCATTAACATTAAAAACTAGTTGTTAGGAAGACTTAACTAGCTGTATAATTTAAGGTTTAAAACATAAATATTTGCAGCTTGATCTCCTGCTGACAATGATTGTCGGAGCCTATAATTCAACATTTATAAATTCCCATTCATACACGCCAAACACACCATTATCACACAACTTACTCATGTCTTGAGAGAATCTTCTTAAAATTCTTTGGCCTCCCAGTCAATTCCAAGTTTGAGCAACTTTTAACTCAAACTTCACTCTCAGATTAACAAGTTTTCCACCCATACATTAATGCTTGTCCTAATCTTTCATGTTGTACTGCCAAAATCTGAAACCTACCTCAAAGAGATCACCAGGTAAAAGAAAATTATCAAAATATTCATGAAGGGGGTTATTTCAAAATAGAACATGGAAGGTTGGAATTCAAGATTCCCTATTGGGATCATACTTTATTTTACTGAAATGAACTCCTAACGTTAATAAAAATCCTATGTTGGATTCTTTCATACTCTCTGGCAAATGGCCAAAGAACCTACAGAACAGTTTTGGAGTACACACCCTTTTTCATACAAAGTGCCCCTACAGGCACATCAGGATAGCTGCAATTCACTTGAGGCCTCACCTGTAGAAGAGGCTGTCATAGGGACAGCCAGGACACCCACTAGTTTGTGGAGATCCCTGAGAAAGTATGATTTTTAAAATCTGGACTGTACTGAAGTTCACCAGCCTTCTTCACTGTATTCACAGGAAGCTGCAGGTGACTTGCCAGAACTCACGCCATCTCTCATTCTAGATTTGCTGTATAATAGCTATGGCTTTGGAATCTCACAAGTGATGTCCCATACAACTTGAAGGAATGATTATGTCTCCTAATTCTAGGTTTGCAATTTCCAAATCTCAGTTACAGTTCTTTATTCAGCTAAGTAGCTACATGGACACCAACCATTTAAGAGAAAAGGTTCTCCCCAAAGATAATATTACAGTTAAGAAGTAACTGTACCATAACAGGCAAAAAAAAAAAAAAAAAATTAAAAAATAATGTAACTGATGGTTGGTATTTGAGATAAAAATGTGTTTTAAAAATAAAAACCTCTTGGTTTATTTATTGCAAAATCAAGAAAGAGAGCTGTGAATTTACTATATTCATTCAAAATAAATAACTTAATGTGAAATACAGATTCTGGCATAGGTATAAGATATGAAAATAATAATGAATGGATTGAACCTGCATGTTTCATTTGCTCACAAACTTGCACACACTATTATTCTGCAAAAAAGACAATTGCAGCAAAGAAAATAAAAACTGCCCTTTTGCAAACAAGCCTAAAAATATTCCTCTGACGAGGCCAAAATAAACATGCATATATATGTATAAAGTGTTACTGCTCAACACAAATGCTATTTCTAGAAAAATATAACTGCATAGGTTAAAAAAAAAACAAAAAACAAAAATAATGTGCAACATCTTAAGCCATTAAAGCACCAAAAACAACAACAACAACAAAAAAAAAAAACCAAAATCACTGTTTTTATGACAACACAAAATATTGATCAAAACTCAGGAAGTAAATACCTGGACTGATACAATGTCCACTGTTGGGCTAATTTTTCTTCAATTTAAATGTCTTTTTTCATCTCTAAAGAAATCTTAAAGTGCTAACTTTATATAAAGCAGGCAAATTGTTCAAGTAATTTGCTATTAAGCCAATTTTTATAGAGCTAAATAAAAAAGGAAAAGTAAACTAAAGTGATAGAAGACAGACACGGAGAAAAAAAAATGACAAGTTGTAAATGGACAAAGCAATAGAATGCTATTATATCATCATGGCCTTCTCATTTCAACTGAACATAAGCTAAATAGATTTAGGTATCTGCTGGTTTTTAGTACACTAACTCCCTTGGATTTGCTAAAATTTATACAACAATCAATAGGTATATATCAAGTCCTAAGGAAAAGGATGTCTCTTAAAAATCAATACTCGACACTAATTAAAGCAATCTTAAAAGGTTTTTCTACTATTATAAATGAATATAAAAATTAATAGCTCTTACAAACTAAGAACTGGAACCTTGTCCCAATCTTCAATTACTCCTGCCCTTTAGCTGCTTTTTCAAGGAAATACACATTAACCAAATGGCGATTGAGGTGTTTGCTGTAATCTTTTTCTTTCCTAAAAGAACGATCACAGAAGATGCAAACAAAATCTCCCTCAGTCCCTTTGCCTGCCAAGGCTTCTTTTGCATCTTTTGTACTAGCTTCTTGTGGAACTGGACGAGCCCCATGCAATCCAGAATCATCACTACCCTCTGACATGTTGTCACTTAGGTCACTTCCATCATGACTGTGGATACCTTCATCTTCATCAATTTCCTGAGACTCATTTACTGCCACAGTAACAGGAGGTGAAGCCAGCACAGTTTGGGACACTGCTTCATGTTCGTCTATTGGTGGGGGAAGAAGCAATGGTGAAACTGGTTCTCCAACTGCTGAGTCTTTATCAGGGAGATTCTCTGCTGGGTTATGATCAGTGTCCATTTCCACTTCACAAAGCATAGCTGAGTCAGTCTGATGCTTATCAGCTAAAGTTTCACCCCCTGGCATACTCAACTTTTGTCCAGAAGATGAAACACTAGTACTAGATTCCTTGGTACAGGAATCGGCTACACTCTTCTCTGCTTCTTCTGTTCCTACTTTCAGAAGAGGGTCTTCTTTGTTTCCTTCACCTTCTGAGAGTAATATCATTCTTTTTCATGGCTGAATAATATCCCAGTGTGTCTGTGTGTGTGTGTGTGTGTGTGTGTGTGTGTATATATATATATATATATATATATATATATATATATATATATATATTAAAATAAATTAATTCCCAAACACCAAATATTCTCTCTGATATGTGGATGCTGACACACAATAAGGGGTAGGGGCTAGAAGATCAGGGATTAGACAAAGAGGGACAAAAGAAAGGGAGCGGGTGGACTAGGAAAGATAATGGAATGAATCGAGCATGACTTTCTATGTAAATATATGAGTGCACAACCAGTAAAACTCCCCATCATATAAAACTAAACAAATGGGATCTTAATTAGAGTCAGTTATACTCCATGTGCATATAATATGTCAATATATACTCTATTGTCCTGTATACCTAAAAAACAATTTTTAAAAATTAAAAGTTCAATTAAAAAATATTTCCTTAACCTTGCTTTATTCCTCCTTGTTAAAAAATATATTCTATCTTGCTTCAAAACCAGGACAGTTCTATTACCCCAGGGAAGTCCTGGCCTCTGAGAAACAATAAGGTAGTTAGTCAGCCATGAATGGGTAAGCATGGAAAACACAAAAAGACAACACCACAAGACCATATCTGATACATATGCAACTGGATAATGAGGGCTTAATATGTTAACATCTCCACTAGTCATAATTACATCTCTTTAAGAAAAAGTATTGTCATTTTCTATCAGGTGTCCTGGAAATATCTTGTTATGGAAACTGTTACAACCACTGATCATCTCAAAAGCTAAAATATCAAGACCCTCCCACAGAAAGTTTGAAAAGGGCTTATTCAAAGGGTAATAAGCTAATTAAGGGAACAGAAAATTGAGACAAAAACTGGGGGCAAAATTTTCTTACAAATCTCCAACATCTTATTTTGGAGGCAATCCATGCAGTTTTGATACTGTCAGCCAAAAGTCAGAAAGCAGACCTAAGTGGGACTCCGAATATTTCCCTTGTGACTTTCAATAAAACTGGAGGACAGGAGAAGTATGTCATCCTTCTTTTCTTTTTCTTGAGAGTGTCCTCTTTCCCTCTTTGTTATCTTTTCTAATAAACTCCTGCCCATTACTCTGAGCATTACTTTCTGGAACGACTGCAAGAATTGGAATAAAAGGGCATCATTTGAATCACTCTGTGTCATAGCAGGCCTTATTCCCTGTAAGATAAGGAAGTAGTAGGAAAGGGATCCTCTGAATAAGATAGAATCAAAGTTGGTTGAGATTAAGGTGGGCCTTGATGGTATGATTGAGGAGGTTTTACTGGAAAATGCCATTTTACATTCTTTTTTATGGCTGAAAAATATCCCAGTGTGTGTGTGTGTGTGTGTGTGTGTGTGTGTGTGTGTGTGTGTGTGTATGTATGTGAATTCCAAAACACCAAAGGATGAATGTTCTCTCTGATATGTGGATGTTCACACATAATAAGAGGGAACAAAAGTTCAGTGGACTAGACAAAGTGGAAGGAGGCTTGCACAGGGCAATAAGATTGGAAACAGTATAGGCCTATGAAGTGAGGGCAGAGAACCTATAAGAGAAGGCTGCTGAAAAAGCAAGAAGCTCAAAGCCTGAGAGGAGAAGGGCTCATATCAGTTCTATTTTTGAGAAGATTTAACTCTAGGCCAGCCCATGATTAAACATAAATTAATTTCTATTTGTATTTTCTTTGTACTTTATAGACCTTATATGACCCAGGTAAAGAAATAAAACTCTCTAGTCTAAGCTTTTATTACCTGTCCCATTTTATCACCTCTGATTCTCTCTAAATA
This sequence comes from Callospermophilus lateralis, assembly GCF_048772815.1. Lineage (NCBI taxonomy): Eukaryota > Metazoa > Chordata > Mammalia > Rodentia > Sciuridae > Callospermophilus > Callospermophilus lateralis. The sequence goes on along the minus strand of NC_135306.1, from coordinate 92,256,799 downwards.
CTTTCCCCATACAGAGGCTTCTCAATAAACCTCACTCTCACATTCTCTCTTCCCCATGCCTCCTCCAATATTATTCCCACCCCATTTCTCTTGTCTGCAGCTGAAGCCTGGAAGATGAGGCTTAGTTTGAAAAAGAATTTCTCAGGGAAGAATCTCAGCACCAGAAGCCACTTACATTCTGGCCCTAGTTTCCTGAATTCCCATCTTCCACCTTGGCCTAGAGCCCCAAAGACCTGTAGCTGTTTTCTGGTTGACTGACAGGACAGGTAGCTGCTGAGGCTCTCTATATAGTCTTCTGTCTGGAAGAGTCAGAGTTGCATCAGGCAAGAGGTGAGAATCCACAATGAACTCACACACAGAGACCTGAGTGGGTTCTGGTAGACTGGGACATTTCTGTATGGATGACATTGAGCCCTATTCCTATTCCACAGTTATGATTCTTGTCACTCTTAGAAGATTTTTCACCCAACATGTTTAAGATTGTCACACAAATCAGAACTGGAAGCATCTCTCCACAGGATGAGGCAAGTTTACTAAGCTTCAACCAAATAAACTAAATTTGCAATTAAAATATTCCATAAAAAACTGCATGCCCAGTTTTTTCTGAAAAATACTATTAAATATTTAAGGAAGAAATTATATAAACTCCATATACTCTTCCAGAAAAAAAAGAGGAGGTAATAATTCCAAACTCATTCTCTTAAGTCAGCATTGTTCTAATATCATGTCCCAGAAACATAGAAAAAGACGATAAAACCACAGCTGATAGTGTATATTGTTCATCAACATTAGCCCATATCCCTTATTAACATAGACCTGAGTATCATCAATAAAGTATTAGAAAACCGTGTGTGTGTGTGTGTTTGTGTATGTGTATGGCAGTGAGCCTACTCTGTATATATCAATTTTCATTCAACCACTATAATAATTTTGCCACATGAAGTGTAGATAGTAAAAATAAAGAAAACTTTGTACAGGAAAAGAGGAAACATTGGATTACAATATACTTTTCCTCACTTTGTATTAAAGCTAAAATGACTCTAGAAAGTAAAATCTGTTAATTAAAAAAGATGGCTAGTAACATCAGACTAATGGTGAGACACTGATAAAATTAAGAATAAATAAATTCTAAGGTAAATTATGAACTTGAGTGAATAATGGGATACTACTTATTTTTAGTACTAGGGATTGAACTCATGTGCACTCAAGAAATCAGTCACACCCCAGCCCTATTTTTGTATTTTTTTTTTTATTTAGAGACAGGATCTTGCTGAGTTGCATAGCACCTTACCCATTGCTGAGGCTGGATTTGAACTTGCAATCCTCCTGCCTCAGTCTCCCAAGCCACTGAGATTGCAAGTGTGCACCACCTTGCCCTGTCAACATTCTACTTTTTATTACTCCTTTACACTTTCTTTTTTTAATTTTTAAATTTGTTTTTCTTTGTTATACATGACAGTGAAATGCATTTATTCACTTTGATATGTTGTATATAAATGGGATATTTCTCATTTTCTCTGATTGTACATGTTGTAGAATCACATTGGTCATGAAATCACAAATACACATAAAGTAATAATGTCTGTTTTGTTGTACTATATTTCCTATCCCCATATTCCCCTCCTCTCCCCTCCCTTTACTTCCCTTTACCTGAAAAATAAGGTAACACTAATCTTTTGTAGTGCCCCATACACCTTTTTGTGAATTAGTATCTGCATATTAGAGAAAACATTTGCCCTTTGTTTTTTTGAGATTGGCTTATTTTATGAAGCATGGTATTCTCCAACTCCATCCATTTACTGGCAAATGCCACAATTTCTTTTTCTGACAGAGTCATATTCCACTAAATATAAATACCACACTTTCTTTATTAATTCATCTATTAAAGGACACCTAGATTGGTTCCATAGTTTAGCTATTGTGAATTGAGCTGCTATAAATATTTATGTGGCTGCATTACTGTATGCTGATTTTAAGTCCTTTGGGTATAAATGAAGCAATGGGATAGCGGGGTCAAAAAGTGGTTCCATTCCAAGTTTTCTGAGTGATCTCCATACTGCTTTCCTTAGTGGTTGTATCAATTTACATTCCCACCAGAATTTGTCCACCACATCCCTGCCAACATTTATTGTTGTCTGTGTTCTTGAAGATTGCCATTCTGACTGGAGTGAGATAAAATTTTACAGAAGCTTTGATTTGCATTTTTCTAATTGCTAGAGATGTTGAATATTTTTTCATATATTTGTTGTTTTTCATACACTTCTTCTGTGAAGTGTCTGTTCAGTTCCTTAGCCCATTTATTTATTGGGTTATTTGTTTTTGTCGTTGTTGTTGTTTGTTTGTTTTGGTGTTAAGTTTTTTGAGTTCTTTATATAACCTACAGATTAATGCTTTATCAGAGGTGCATATGGTAAAGATTTTCTCCCAATATGCAGGCTCTCTTCTCTCATTATTGACTGTTTTCTTTGCTGAGAAGAAGGTGTTTAATTTGAATCCATCCCATTTATTGATCCTTTGTATTACTTCTTCCACTTTAGAGGTCTCTTAAGGAAGTAAGATTCTAGGCTGACATGGTGAAGATTTAGGCATATGTTTTCTTCTATTATGTGCAAGGTCCCTGTTTCAGTACCTAAATCTTTGGTCCAACTTGAGATACTTTTGTGCAGGTGAGAGAGAGAGGTTTCATTTTACTACATATGAATTTCCAGTTTTGCTAGTACCATTTCTTGAATAGACTATCTTTTCTCCAGTGAATATTTTGGAATCTTTTTATTTATGTAGGATTGTCTCTTGTTGTACCATTGGTCTATAAGTCTATTTTTGCTGCAAATACCATATCATTTTTGTTACTATAGGTCTGTAGTATAATTTAAGATCTGTGATGCCTCCTGCTTCACTTTTCTTGCTAAGGATTGCTTTAGCTATTTGGGGTCATTGATTTTTCCAAATAAGTTTCATGATTGCTTTTTCTGTTTCTGTGAAGAATTTCATTTGGGTTTTTATAGGAATTGCATTAAATCTATATAATGCTTTTGGTAGTATGGCCATTTTGACAATATTAATTCTGTCCATCCAGGAGCATAGGAGAACTTTCCATCTTCTGAGGTTTTCTTCAATTTCTTTCTTTAGTGTTCTGTAGTTTTCATTATAGAGGTCTTTCACCTCTTCTGTTAGATTGATTCCCAGGTATTTTATTTTAATTGAGGCCTTTGTGAATGGGGTAGTTTTTCTAATTTCTCTTTCAGTAGATTCAATGCTGATGTATAGGAATGTGTTTGAATTGGGGGTGTTGATTTTATATCCTGCTACTTTGCTGAATTTGTTTATTAGTTCTAGATGTTTTCTGGTGGAATATTTTGAATCATTTCATCAACAAATAGTGATAGTTTGAGTTCTTCTTTACCTATTTGTATTCCTTTAATTTCTTTCTTTTGTCTAATTGCCTCTGGTTAGTTTTTCAAGGATGATATTGAACAGAAATTGTGAAAGAGCACATTTTTGCCTTGTCAAGTTTTTAGAGGGAATGCTTTCAATTTTTCTCAATTTGAAAAGATGCTGGCCTTGGGTTTTGCATATATAGTCTTTACAATGTTGAGGTATGTTCCTACTATTCCTAGTTTTTCTTGTAAACATGAAGGTGTTCTGTATTTAGTCAAATGCTTTTTCTGCACATATTGAGATGATCATATGATTCTTTTTAAAATTCTATTAATATGATGAATTACTTCAATTGATTTCTGTATGCTGAACCAACAACCCTGCACCCCTGGGATGAACCCCACTTGATCATAGTGCACTATCTCTTTAATATGTTTTTTTTTGTATGTGATTTGCTGGAATTTTTGCATCTATCTTCATCACAGATATATGTCTAAAGTTTTTTTCCTTGATGTTTGGTATTAGGATAATATTAGCCTCAACAAAATTAGTTTGGAAGGTTTTTATTTTCTATTTCATGGAATACTTTGAGGAGTATTGATGTCAATTCCCTGAAATTCTTGTAGAACTCTGCTGAGAATGCCTTGGCTTTTCTTTTTTGGTGGCTTTTTGACAGCATTTTCTATTTCATTATTTGCAATTGATATGTTCAAATCATGTATGGACTCCTCATTCAGTTTGTGTAGGTCATATGTCTCTGAAAATTTGTCAATGTCTTCCATTTTAAAAAAAATTTTATTGGAGTAAAAATTGTCAAAATATTTTTCTAATTATTTTCTCTGATTCAGACATCTTTTGTGATATTTCTTTCTTCAACTTGTATTTTAATAATTTGAGTTTTCCCTCTTTTTCTTCATACTAATGAAGATTAGTATGGACAGGGGTTTATCTATTTTATTAATTTTTTTTCTAAGAACCAACTTTTGTTTTGTCAATTTCTTTGATTGTTTCTTTTGTTTCAATTTTACCTCTGATTTTAATTATTTCTTGTCTTCTGCTGCTTTTGATTTTATTTTTTCTTCTTCTTCTAGGGCTTTGAAATATAGTGTTAGGTCATTTATTTGTTGGTTTTTTATTCTGTTAATGAGTGCACTCCATGCAATAAACTGTCCTCTTAGAACTAGTTTCATAATGTCCCAGATATTTTGATATGTTGTACCAGTGTTCTAATTTACCTCTAAGAATTATTTTATTCCATCTTTGATTTCTTCTACTATTCATTCATCATTTCATAGTGTATTATTTAGTCTCCTTTTATTAGCTTTATTTTTTACTTTATTATAAATTTCTAATTTTGTTCTATTGTAATCTGATAGAATGCAGGGTATTATCTCTCTTTTTTTGTATTTACTAAGAGTTGCTCTGTAGCATAAGATATAATCTATTTTAGAGGAGGAGCCATGTGGTGCTGAGAAGAACGTGCATTCACTCATTGACCGATAAAATATTCTATATATGTCAGTTAAGTCAAAGTTATTGATTGCATTATTTAATTCTATAGTTTCTTTATTTAGTTTTTATTTGAAAGATCTTTCTGGTAGTGAGACAAGTGTGTTAAAGTCACAAGGTATTATTGTGTTGACGTCTATTTGATTCGTAAATTTGAGAAGGGTTTGCTTGATGTATTTAGATGCTCCATTCTGGGGAACATAAATATTTATAATTGTTATGTCCTACTGATATATACTTTAATTAAGAAGTATAAAATGTCCTTCTTTGTCTCTTATTAACTTTGTCTTGAAGTCTACTTTATCTGAGATGAGGATGGAAACTGCTGCTTGTTTACACAATCCATATGAGTGATATGTTTTCTTTTTTTTTTTCCCATCCTTTCACCTTCAGCCTGGGGATGTCTTTGCCCATAAGGTGAAGATAGAATATTGTTGTGCCTTGCTTTTTAATCCAATTGACCAGTTTATGTCTTTTGATTGATGAGTTTAGGCCATTAACATTCAAGGTTATAATTGAGATATGATTGATATTCCCTGTCATTTTGACTTATTTCTGGTTTTTAATTTGACCTAGTTTCTCTTTGGTTGAATATTCCTTTAGTGTAAATCCTCCCTTTGCTGGTTTTTACTTTTTTTTCAATATATCCTCATGGGATATTTTATTGAAAATGTCCTGTAGTGTAGGCTTTCTAGTTGTGAATTCTTTTCAGTTTTTTTTATAATGGAAAGTTTTAATTTCATTTTCAATATAAAACTAAATTTTGCTAGATATGAAATTCTTGTTTGGCATCTATTTTCTTTTTGAGCTTGAAATATTTTATTCCAGGACCTTTGAGAGTATGGGTAGAAAAAAATCCATTGGGATTCAAATCCGCCCCCCAAATTACATGACATGTAATTTGATATTTTTCTCTCATGGCCTTTAATATTTTATCTTTATTCTCTGTGTTAGTTATTCTCATTATAATGTGTCTTGGTGTGGGTCTGCTGTAATTTTGTATACTTGGGGTCATACAACCCTCTTATATTTAATCTTCCATTCCATTCTTTAGGTTTGAAAATTTTTCTGCTATTATATCATTGAAAATATTGTGAATTCTTTTGGTTTGCATCCTGATAATGCTTAAATTTTGTCTTTTCATGTTTTCCCATAGTTCTTGGATGTTCTGTTTATAGTTTGTTATCATCTTCTCTGCATGTTCAACTATACTTTAAAGATTATATATTTTGTCTTCATTGTCTGAGATTCTGTCTTCCAAGTAGTCTAGTCCATTGGTGGAGTTTTCTATTGAATTTATAATTGGGGTTATTAATTTCTTTATTTCAAGAATTTATGTTTTTTTTTTCACAATCTCTAACTCTTTATTGAAGTGATCTTTCACTTCCTGTACTTTGATTTTACTCCTTATACTATCCTTTAGTTCACAGATCAATTTAATTATATACATTCAGAACTGTTCTTGGACATTTCTTCTACTGTGATATCAGTGCTTCTGCCATTGGGGCATCTAGGTTTGTTTCGGGCATTTTATTCCCCCTTCATTTTTTTTTTTTGAATGTTGTCTGTTTTCTTTTGTTGTTGTTTTTTCCTCATCTAGCAGTATAAATCTAAGGCAGTACAAATTTTACCATGTAGACCTACATTATTCCTGAATATTTCAAGAACAGCATGTTTAATGGTGAGACCAATATTAACAGCACCCAACATAAACGATATATAGCCTTAAACTCAATATCTCCCACTAAGGCATCTACTGCTTTCTCGCATTAAACCAAAATGATGAGTTCAATAGCTATAGTATAAACATAAAATTTACTAAAATAATTTACAATTTTAAATGGTGGTCAAGAAAACAGAAGTAGCATAGTATGCAATGTTTGTAAGGGAGGAAGAGAGAAGCTAGAAGCAAAGATTCATGGGAAGATTGGAAGAGGAGACAATAGATAATGGCTGTTGGTTGGAGTAAAATTGGAAAGAGAATAAAAAAGACAAGTGATAGGTAGAATACAAAGAGAAAAAATAAAAATATAAAAATACAACAAAAATGCAAAACACTATTCATATATCATTGTCCTCTATACACTGATGCATAAAAAGCATCCTGATTGATAGTAGAGATGTTAGTGAATAGAAAGTAAAATAAAATCTCGAGGGAAAGTCAAACTGTCTCCTTTAGCATTCAAAAGTTTCTCAGCCCTGTCTCGGATGTCTTCTGGAATCACCAGGTTTAGATGTGCCCTCATGAACTCAGTCACTATCCTACAAATCTGGGCTTCAGATACCTCAGGCTTGGCAACACTGTAGTCCCAAGATATCAATGCTGCTCCTACTTGCAAAGAGATCACCAGGGATACACTCACGCAAAGAAGCAACTCTGAGATGCAGCGGCAAGACAGGGGCCACCAGCACTCCCATCAGGAAGACATCAGGAGCCTTCAAATTCTCAAGCACTCCCACACTGGACCTGCAAGTCCCATTCAGATGCTGTTTTGGTGTTCATCCTATTGGCACCCTGAGCCAAGGCCCTCAATATGGGTGCAGCCACATGCAACCAAACCTGAAGTCTCCTCACAGCAGTCCTCTAGTGGCAGTGGTGGTGGTTGGTGGCAGCAGGTGGTGGGACAGCAGCAGCACAGCAGTACTGAAACAGTGTCTGCAGTGGCGGCTGTTATTGCAGCTGTGGGGGCAACAGCGGTATATATCAGGGGCAACGGTGTCTGTCATGTCAGCAGTAGATGGCTACAGCTGCATGGGCAGCAGCACCCAGAAAGAAGACATGTAGGTGACATTGACAGTGGCAGCAGCATCAGTGGGTGCTGGTGGTAGTAGAACAGGCAGCAGCTGATTGGAGAAGAGACCTCTGGGTGTCAGCAGCAGTGACCTCAGAGGCAGTGTTGGAGGTAGTGCCTTCCTTTTCTCTTTCTTGAAAACCTTAGAGTAATTGGTAGAGAAAGGGGAAAGTCACATAGAATGAGAAGGAATACAGAAAACAGTGTACATTTACAGGCCACATAATTATCTATGTTGAAACCTCAAAAAATCTTCAAACATCTCCTGGAGCTAAAAAAGTAAGCTTGATAAGGTTGTATCATACATGACCAACATACAAAAGTCAGTAGCATTCCTCAAGAGCATATAAACATCTCTCTAGTGTCATTGCCACTCAAATGTTTATTTACTAGGGATGGGGGATTCCCATGTGCCACACCACCCCTGTACAAAGTAAGAATCCAATATATACATATGGCATGAGATTTATAATTACTTTACCTTATCCTTCTCTCTTTCTGGAATGTGACTTTGGTGGGTAGGGGTAATATTTGTTAATATTGATAGCATAAACTCACCTGTAACCTTTTTTCACTTTTGTGTCTGTAGTACTTTGCCTATCCTGATAGTTAGAAAATAGTAGATGCTCAATCATTATTTACTGAATTATTGTTAAAGAATATGTGAGGCAAGAGAATATGGAAATCTTCCATTCTTCTCATATGATTATTTTAGAATAGTCTATAACTGCCAAGTATAAAGCAGATAAAAGGACAATGTTTTTTTTTTGTTGTTGTTTGTTTGTTCTATTGGTTGTAGAACAAACACTCTCCTGTAAAAAGTGGTATTTCACCTTAAATGTATGCCATCGATAATTAACTCAGGGGAAGTGAGAGGTCTGGCCATTGCCCTCAGACCTGGGTTGATGGTGCAGAGGCCTTGATGCAGTGTGGTCTCCACTGAGAATCTATCAGGGTGGGGAAGCTAGATTACTTAATTTTACATAATTGATTTTATTTTTGTGTTTTTGGTTTTTTAAATTTGTTTTTGTAGTTGTAGATGGACAGCATGCCTTTATTTTATGTGCTTATTTTTGTATGTGATGCTAAGGATTGAACCCAGTGCCTCACACATGCTAGGCAAAAGCTCTGCCACTGAACCACAGCCCTAACCGCCCCCCTTTTTGTTTTTAAGCATATTAAAATTATATATAATTGAGGAATTATTTGTTTAATATTAGTATATACACACAATGTAACAATATAATTTGATCAATTTTGTTACCTAGTACTTTGCATTTCCTCCCTCCCACTCCCCTGGTCCCTTTCCTCAAGTCTACTTCTATTTCCATGAGATCACCTACATTTTTTTTCTCTTTCTATCTTCCACATCTGAGTGAAAACAATGAACACATATGAACCTTGATTTTCTAAGTTTGAATCATTTCACTAAACCTCATATTTAACATTTTTTTTCATTACTGGGGGAAAAAACTCAGGGGTTCTTTGCCAATGAGCTACCTCTCCACCCCCTTTTAGTTTTTATTTTGAGATAGGATCCTGCTAAGATGATCAGGCTGGCCTCAAACTTGTGATCCTCCAAGCAGCTTCAATTTTAAACATTTCTCCTTGGCAATTATACCACAGGATGATGGTCATGGGAGGCAGCTTAAAATCATGCAACCTAGGATTTGAATCATAGCTCAGCCTCTTTCTAAATGAGTGACCTTGGTGATCACTAAGAACCTACTTTAGTCATCATCAAACAGACTTAATTATAGCTCATGCTTCAGACAATTGTCATAGGACTCTATGTCTGGAAGAAAGTAAACATTCAAAGAAGTACTTGTTAATATTGTTAGCATAACCTTGTGAGGTGATAAGGGTCAAGGTCCTTCTAAGAGCCTCCACATCTCCAGCCTATCATAAGTGCATGAAATAAGTGCTGCTTTCTATTCACACAGGATGAGAGGACTTAGATAAAAGAAGACATTTCTTAATGAGAAATTGATACTTCCCCAAGAATGTCTGCCAGTTTTCTCCCTGATGGAGGAAAAGCCAGATTTTATTACTGCTTATGATAAAGATAGTGATTAAAGTGGAAAGTGAATATTTAATCAGCTGGTGGCCCCCATTGCTGTTGCCTTCTCCTCAGGATTCCAGAAGGCCAGAGCTGTTTTCCAGGTCTATGTCAGAAACTATAGCCTAAAAGCTCCCCTGCTCTGTGGTCCTGATTGGAGAAGCTTGCTTTGGTCTCCAGGGTCCCTCAGGACCCCAATTTCTCTTTTACATACCTAGCCAGAATCATTCTGTTCTTTCACATAGCCACCATCCTACCTGCTGACCAGGTGTTCACACTTTGGCATTAAGCAGCCATTTAAAGCTGACAAAGCTGGCTCCCTGCCTTATTGTGTTGTTACTGATTGAGTTTTAATTGTCAATTCTTACCTATAATGAAAGATGATTGCAGGGATTCCCAGGGATTGTTTGCTGAGTAGAAAGAAATAAATACATCTGATCTCTTTCTGGAGGAGTTAATTAAAGAGCCTACATGCAGCAGATGGTACCATACTGGTCAGCCTGACCAATAGGAACCTTTTATGGTGGCACTGCAGTTGTTCATTCTGCTTGCCCATTCTACCTGTCCATCTTTTCTCTGGATGCTATTTGGAATGTGTTCCTGGACTGAGATTCATCTTAAGGACTCTGAACATGTGGTGCTGAAAGCACATGTTGGCCAGACCAGAACATTAATAGAAGGTCAACATGGGCAGCAACATTTGTATTCTTCTATAATTCAGGACAGAAAAATAGCTGTGCCTAAAGCTGGGGGCACATATCTTCATTCTATGTTCCCTCTGTATGATCTTGAACACAACACCTCACATCATTGTACCTTTGGCTCCAGCTGTGCAATAAGGATAGCAGGCCAGACCTAAGCACTAGAAATTCTCAGGAGTGCCTGTGGAGTGGTAGGTTTGGACTGAGGGGATTGATGTTCAAGGTATCTGGGCTAGTGTATCTGGGTATGAAGCTTGTGTTATATCCAAATCGGTACTTTATTTTTTTAGTTAGACTTCCAACTCAACATTAGCTTTTCAGATGAGTATAATGGAGCTCAGAGACAGCAAATTACTTCAGGATGGCTTTGGTTGGTCACACAAGCTCTCTGGGTCTCAGCTTCTCTGCATGTAAAATCAAAGCACTGATTAAGATTTTTAAAAATTTATTTGTTTTAATTAGTTATACACGATAGTAGAATGCATTTATGCACTTTGATATATCACACATAGATGGGATATAATTTTTCATTTTTCTGAGTATACATGTTGCAGAATTATATTGGGCATGTAGTCACATATATACATAAAGTAATAATGTCTGTTGTATTCTACTGTCTTTCCTATCCCTACATCTCCTCCCCTCCCCTACTATCACTTTCCTCTACCTAATCTAAGGTAACACTATTATTCCCTAGTGCCTTCTGCATTATTATGAATTAGCATCACATATTAGAGAAAACATTTGGCCCTTCATTTTGTAGAATTGGTTTATTTCATTTAGCATAATATTCTCCATTGCTAACCATTTACCCGCAAACACCATGATTTCACTCTTCTTTGGAGCTGAATAATATTCCATTGTGTATATATGCCATATTTTTAAAATCTATTCATCTATTGAGGAACACCTATGTTGGTTACATGGTCTAGCTATTGTGAATTGAGCTGCTATAAGCATTGATGTGGCTGTGACACTATAGTATGGTGATTTTAAGTCATTTGGGTATAAGCCATTAAAATTCATATATTGAAATATTAGTCATACATATTATTTAAGATGAAGCCTTTTGGGATAGCTGGGTCAAATGGTGGTTCCATTCCAAGTTTTCTGAGGAATCTCCATATTGCTTTCCATAGTGGTTGTACCAATTTGCATTACCACAAGCAATGTATGAGTGTACCTTTTTCACCAAATCCTTGCCAGCATTTATTGTTGCCTGTATTCTTTATTATTACCCTTCTGACAGGAGTGAGATGAAATTTTAGAATAGTTTTGATTTACACTTCTCTAATTGCTAGAGGTGTTAAAGACTTTTTAAATACATTTGTTGATCACTTGTATTTCTTCTTCTGTGAAGTGTCTGTTCAATTCCTTAGTGCATTTATTGATTGGGTTATTTTTCATTTTTTATTTTATTTTATTTTATTTTTGGTGTTATTAAACCTCTATCTCTCATCCTGCAAAAAAAAAATCAACTCAAAGTGGATCATAGACTTAGGCACTAGAATAGAAACCTTGCTCCTAGAGTAAGATTTTTTTTATGCTGACTGTAGGTAAATTACAGGAGGTAAGGTAATGACAGAGCCATTGTGGCGTCTTCCTCACAGCTTCAGATTTCCATACACTGAGACCTCTTAACAAAGTTGTGCCCCATCCTATGATTGTTTTTTTTCCCTTATAACCAATTGAGTTGGGTCTAGAACATCTATTGCCATGTTATGCACAGAAAGAAAATTGATAGTAAAAACTGAGGCTAATAATAACACATACCAAAAAATATATAGAAACATGGGAGCAGTTTTGGAATGAGGTAATGGGTAAAAGCAAAAACTATTTTGAGGCCCAGTCTAGAAAAGGATTTGATTGTTGCAAACAAAATAATTCTGGTCAAGGCTCCGAAAGAAAAGAACTGTAGAGTAATACAAAAGTAAACAGGCTAGAATATTGGTAGCTGAACAATAAAGGTCATTCTGATGAGTTCTCAGATAGAAATAAGAAATGTGGCACTGGACAAGAAAGAAAGCGTTTTTTGTTATAAGTGGCAAAGAACTTAATATAGATCTTCTAATGTTTTTTGGAAAACTGTGAGTGAGTATGTTGGATATTTAACTGAGTACATTTCTAACAAGTGTTGAAGGATTAATTTGCCTTTTCCTCACTGCTTGTAGTAAAATATAAGAGAGAGAAATAAAGTGAAGAGAAAATTCTTAAGCCAGAAGAATCGATAGGTTAAGAATTTAGAAGATGTTGGCTTATCCATATAGCAAATAAAAAGAAAACATGTTTAGAAAAAACAATGAGTATGTAACCAAGCAATTCTTTGTTAAAAAAGGTTAGTATTTTTGTAGAACAAGGACTTAAATAATCATTGCAAAAAAAGGAGGGCAGGAGGACAGATAACATTATACTAAAAGAAACACTACCAACTGAACCAAAGGGATTAGAGAAAATAGGACAAAATGAAGGAAGATCAGAATACTTTTTAGGCATTTTTGGACCAAATTATAGAACTACAGAGCTGAAAAAGAAGAAATTTTATTTAAGAAAAAGAATCCAAGAATCTATTCAGACATTATCAGTGCTACTGTCCCCATGTCAGGCCCACAGTACATGAACAGGACTAATAATCAGGGGAGCCATCAGGATGGGACCACTCACAGGAATTGACAGGGCCTCCAAAGCCAGTGAAAATGAGGGTCAAACTCACTGAACTGTGAAAATGATATTGTTACCTCAATGGTCTAGAAAGAAATACCCACAGAAGTTTTGAAGTCAAAGTGCATTTTTCTAGAGCATTAAGATTTTCATGTTAGGCTTGGCCTTTTGGGGAACCATAACACTTTCCTTCTTTCATATTTATCTTCCTTTTGAATAGGAATATCTAATCTACGCTTCACCTACCATTGTATAATGTCCACTATTATACACTGGAAGCATATAAGTTGTTTGGTTTCAAATGTTCTCAGACGAAGAGCAACTTGCCTCAGTAAGAGTTATACTTCAAGTGTCATCCATATTGATTAGATGATAGTAAGGTGAGATTTGGAGTTTATACTTTTGTGTTGATTCTGGAAAGAGTTAGGACTTCTGAAGTTATAGGCATAGATGAAATGTCATGGACTGCATGTTTGTATCCCATTAAAATTCAAAGATTGAAATCTTAGTCATCCATGTTATTTAAGGTGAAGCCTTTTGGAAAATGATTTGTTCATGAGGGTGGAGCCCTCATAAAAGGAATTAGTGCCCTTACAAAAGGATCCCAAAGAGCTCTCTTACTGTTTTCCTGTGATATGAGTATACAAAGAAAAATCAGTTATCTGCAGGCTGAAAGACAGAATTCATCAGAACCCAATCATTATGTAACCCTGATTTTGGATTTCTTATACAACAGAATTTTGAGAAATAAAAGTGTTGTCTTTGCCAGCTACAGTGGCGAATGCCTATACTTCTAGCAACTCTGGAGTTTGAGGCAGGAGGATCTGAGTTTAAGATTCAGCAACATAGATAAATCCTCAGAAATCTAGTAAGATCCTGTCTCAAAATTTAATAATAAATAAATAAATAAATAAATAAATAAATAAATAAAAATAATTTGGGATACATCTCAGTGGTAAAGAGACCCTGGGTTTAATCTCTATACCTACACAAATAAATAAATGAATAAATCTGTTGTTTTTAGGCCACACAGTCTATAGTTATTTTTCAGATAAGATATATAATAATTTGTTATAGCAGGGCCAACTAAGACAATCAGTCACAAATCAATGTACATGTCTTTGTTATTATAGTTTTTCAATAATTGTTATTTGACAAATGGAATACAATAGTTTTACAATGATACTTACAATTAGAGATAGAAAAAGTTAGAGGAACTCTTATGACATGCAAATAAAATGGCAGTAAAGTTCTCATTTAGCTTCAGAACAACCCTGCCTAAACTATTTTTGATTTTTACAGGGAGTCTTCTCTCCCACAATGGGATCTATGGCCACAGGCTCTGCCTTACTCATTGCCTCTCACCCAGACCAGCACTCCGTGTCGGGGAGCTGCCTGGAGAGCACTGTCACTTTTAAAAAAGAATACAATCACTGCATCAGGACATCTATAATTATGATATCTTTTATTTCCTGCACACAGGCCCATTAAATATTTGCAGCCAATCATGTGGGCTATACCAGATCTTGTTCTCATCTCTATGAGCATAAATGTAAGTTCTATCAGAAATTTCAGTTTCTTCTCTCCTGTATTTGAGGTGCCTTTATTTACCCTACTATCTCAAAAGGTTGAAGAAAAAATGAATAAATATTTGGGGACTGAGTCATTGATAAAGCACATGCTTAGCATGCACAAGGTTCTTGATATTGTCCTCCAATTTTTTTCCTAAATTACACTTTGTTATATTGAAGTTTTCTACTGAATTATATATTGTCTTAGTCAGCTTTTTCCCTGCTATGACTAAAAGATCTGACAAGAAAAATTATAGAAGAAGAAAAATTTATTTGAGGATCACAGTTTCAGAGGTCTCAGTCTATGGACAGCCAGCTCAAATCATCAGGGCTTGAGGTGAGGCAACATATCATGACAATATAGTGTGGCAGATGGAAGCAGCTCACATGATGATCAGAAAGCAGAGAGAAGGACCCCATTAGACAGGTCCAAAATAGACATGCCCCTAGTGATCCACCTCTTTCAGTCACAATCTACCTACCTTTAATTTCAACTTAGTTAATTCCATCAGGGGATTAATTCACTGATTTGGTTAAGACTCTCATAAGCCAAACTTTTCTCCTCTAAACCTTCTTGCATTGTCTCACACATGAACTTTTGGGAAATCCTCACATCCAAATCATAACACTCTGGCCCAGGCCCTTAAAAGTTCATGACCATGTCACAATGCAAAATATGTTTTGTCCATTTTCAAGAGTTCCTGTAGTCTCAACAGTTTAAGATTGCCCAAAGTCTCCTCTGAGACTCAGGAAAAGCTCACATCATGAGCATCTGTAACAAAGCAATTTACAGGTATCCAGTATATAAGGATAAATAGTAAACATTTGCATTTACAAAAATAGAGGCATAAATAAGGGATGAAAACAAAACAAAATCAAAATCCAGCTGGGCAAAGAAGTTCTGTAGCATCACATCCAGCATCTGGGGCATATAGGTATGATGGTGTTCTATACAAAGGGCTTGTGTTTTCTGTTGGCTTCTCTCTCTCTCTGCTTTCTGATCATTACCTGGGCCAATTCCATGTGCCACACTATTCTGCCATTGTGTTCTGCCTCACGTCCAGCACTGAGGAAGGGAACCTGCTGTCTATGTATTGAGACCTCGGAAATTGTGATCTTCCAAGTAAGCTTTTCTTCACTTAATTGTTCTTATCAGGCCTTTTAGACACAGCAGAGAAAAAGATGACTAAACCAGATGTATTTATGTAATACATATTTTGTTCAACCCATTTTTCTTGTCCAAGTAGCTTCCCCTTTTTTTCTCTCTTGCTATATCCCGTTTTTCTCTCTTTTTCTAGTCCATTTTTCAATTACCAACAGCTCCTTTTATTTTTTCTATTTAATTTATTCTATTGTCTCCAAACTCCTCTTTGTTTAATATAGGATTTACCCAGAAGGGTTTGAAAGCAGAGACTTTCCCAGATTCTAATGAAATTCACAACTATTTATTCCAGAGACATTTGATTGTACTAATTTAGTGTAAATAATGGGAAATAACATGTCTGCAATTGGAGTACACAAGACAAAAACTTTGTAAATCAGAGGAACAAACAGATCTTCCTTCACCAACCAGTCAGCTGATGAGATAATCCCACCAAGTCATTAGTATATTAATCTCTTCTTCTTGAAGGCCTATGGCTGGTAAACTGGCTACATTAGCCCCATAATTATAAGCTTCAGCAAGAGAACATTACTGAAAATCTCTGCTGTGTGTAAGCTATGGCTCTCCTGATGGGTATACTGGGTGAGGGGTGGACACATAATAATTAGCAGAATTCTTATGCTTTTTACTTTTTTCCCCTAGGACATCATTATATCTGATTTTTCTAGGGGTAGAGCAGAATGTCCACATATATAGAGCTGTCATATGATTTTCATGTGCAGTTTAGACTGAATACTACCTTGATAAAGAAGCAAGCACAATAAACTTTAGAAATCATTGGAGGTTATGTCATCTTCTGGAATCACCTAGGAAGTGTGAGAAAGTAGCCCTACTCCTATGAAAATAGATGCATAATCTAACAGTTTTTAATTTGAAGATTTGTTTTTAATGTTGGATATTCTTGAGTTCGCTCTAGGGAAACAGACACCAAATCAGTCCTATTCTTCTGGAGAAATGCTTCCTTTGAAGTGGATCTAAGAGGGTCCTGGGTGCACTGAGCCTTTTTTTTTTTGGACCCTCCACTGTGAAGGAATGGTCAGGAGGATACAAAGAGAGGATGCCCCTGATGGTGACTACATAAATGTCTCATTGTTCAAACTGATATAATCTTGTCAGCTTAAAAACATGTAAAGGAAACCAAATGAGGGAGTTCTACAAGGGGCTCTCTGAGTACATCCCTCTATAGGAACCTCTGTGAATACTTTGCACTGAGATGCTTGGAGCTATGGGTCTGTCACCCAGACCTCAATGGAGGAAGTTACATGTACCATTTTCCTTTCTCTTCAACCTCATGGCTAAA
Organism: Callospermophilus lateralis; assembly: GCF_048772815.1. Lineage (NCBI taxonomy): Eukaryota > Metazoa > Chordata > Mammalia > Rodentia > Sciuridae > Callospermophilus > Callospermophilus lateralis. The sequence goes on along the minus strand of NC_135306.1, from coordinate 92,239,669 downwards.
ATTTCTTGCTATTCAAATATTCATTTTTTTTATTATTATTAGTTGTTCAAAACATTACATTGTTCTTAACATCATATTTCATACATTTGATTCAAGTGGGTTATGAACTCCCATTTTTACCCTGTATACAGATTGCAGAATCACATCAGTTACACATCCATGTTTTTACGTATTGCCATCCTCTACTATCCCCCCTCCCCTCCCCTTCCCTCCCCTCCCATCTTCTCTCTCTACCCCATCTACTGTAATTCATTTCTCTCCCTTGTTTTTTCCCCTTTCCCCTCACTTCCTCTTATATGTAAATTTGTATAACAATGAGGTTCTCCTTCCATTTCCATGCAATTTCCCTTCTCTCTCCCTTTCCCTCCCACCTCTTGTCCCTGTTTAGTGTTAATCTTCTTCTCATGCTCTTCCTCCCTGCTCTGTTCTTAGTTGCTCTCCTTATATCAAAGAAGGCATTTGGCATTTGTTTTTTAGGGATTGGCTAGCTTCACTTAGCATAATCTGCTCTAATGCCATCCATTTCCCTGCAAATGCCATGATTTTGTCATTTTTTAGTGCAGAGTAATACTCCATTATGTATAAATTCCACATTTTTTTAATCCATTCATCTATTGAAGGGCAGCTAGGTTGGTTCCAAAGTCAAGCTATTGTGAATTGTGCTGCTATGAGCATCAATGTAGCAGTATCCCTATAGTATGCTCTTTTAAGGTCTTTAGGGAATAGTCCGAGAAGGGGAATAGCTGGGTCCAATGGTGGTTCTATTCCCAACATTCCAAGGAATCTCCATACTGCTTTCCAAATTGGCCTCACCAATTTGCAGTCCCACCAGCAATGTACAAGTGTACCCTTTTCCCCACATCTTCACCAGCACTTGTTATTGTTTGACTTCATAATGGCTGCCAATCTTACTGGAGTGAGATGGTATCTTAGGGTGGTTTTGATTTGCATTTCTCTGACTGCTAGACATGGTGAGCATTTTTTCATGTACTTGTTGATTGATTTTATGGCCTCCTCTGAGAAGTGTCTGTTCAGGTCCTTAGCCCATTTGTTGATTGGGTTATTTGTTTTCTTATTGTTTAATTTTTTGAGTTCTTTGTATACTCTGGATATTAGGGCTCTATCTGAAGTGTGAGAAGTAAAAATTTGTTCCCAGGATGTAGGCTCCCTATTTACCTCTCTTATTGTTTCTCTTGCTGAGAAAAATCTTTTTAGTTTGAGTAAGTCCCATTTGTTGATTCTTGTTTTTAACTCTTGTGCTTTGGGTGTCCTATTAAGGAATTTGGAGCCTGACCCCACAATATGTAGATCAGAGCCAACTTTTTCTTCTATCAGATGCAGAGGCTCTGATTTGATATCAAGCTCCTTGATCCATTTTGAGTTAACTTTTGTGCATGGTGAGAGAAAGGGATTCAGTTTCATTTTGTTGCATATGGATTTCTAGTTTTCCCAGCACCATTTGTTGAAGATGCTATCCTTCCTCCATTGCATTCTTTTAGACCATTTATCAAATATACCATAGTTGTAATTTTGTGGATTGGTCTTTGTGTCCTCTATTCTGTACCATTGGTCCACCCACCTGTTTTGGTACCAGTACCATGCTGTTTTTGTTACTATTGCTCTGTAGTATAGTTTGAAGTCTGATATTGCTATACCGCCTGATTCGCTCTTCCTGCTTAGAATTGCTTTTGCTATTCTCAGTGTTTTATTTTTTCATATGAATTTCATGATTGCTTTATCTATTTCTACAAGAAATGCCATTGGGATTTTGATTGGCATTGCATTAAACATATAGAAAACTTTTGGTAATATCACCATTTTGATGATGTTAGTTCTGCCTATCCATGAACAGGGTATATTTTTCGATCCTCTAAGATCTTCTTATACTTCTCTCCTTAGTGTTCTGTAATTTTCATTGTATAAGACTTTCACCTCTTTTGTTAGGTTGATTCCCAAGTATTTTATTATTTTTTTTGAGGATATTGTGAATGGGGTGATTGTCCTCATTTCCATTTCAGAAGATTTGTCTCTGATATACAGGAATGCCTTTGATTTATGCGTCTTGATTTTATATCCTGCCACTTTGCTGAATTCATTTATTAGCTCCAGTGGTTTCTTTGTAGACTCTTTTGGTTCTTCTAGGTATAGAATCATGTCAACTGCAAATAATGATAATTTAAGTTCTTCTTTTTTTATTTTTATGCCTTTAATTTCTTTCGTCTGTCTAATTGCTCTGGCCAGTGTTTTGAGAACTACGTTTAACAGAAGTGGTGAGAGAGGGCATCCCTGTCTTGTTCCAGATTTTAGAGGGAATGCAGTCAATTTTTCTCCATTCAGAATGATGCTAGCCTGAAGCTTAGCATAGATAGCTTTTACAATATTGAGGTATGTTCCTGTTATCCCTAGTTTTTCTAGAGTTTTGAATATAAAGGGATGCTGTACTTTGTAGAATACTTTTTCTGCATCTATCACGATGATCATATGGTTCTTATCTTTAAGTCTATTGATGTGGTGAAAAACATTTATTGATTTCCATATATTGAACCAGCCTTGCATCCCAGGAATGAATCCTACTTGATCATGATGCACAATCTTTTTGATATGTTTCTGTATCTGATTTGTCAGAATTTTATTGAGGATTTTTGCATCTATGTTCATTAGAGATATTGGTTTGTAGTTTTCTTTCTTTGAAGTGTCTTTGTCTGGTTTAGGAATCAGGGTGATGTTGGCCTTGTAGAATGAATTTGGAAGTTCTCCCTCTTTTTCTATTTCCTGAAATAGCTTGAAAAGTATTGGTATTAGTTTTTCTTTAAAGGTTTTGTAAAACTCTGCTTTATACCCGTCTGGTCCTGGGCTTTTCTTAGTTGGTACTTTTTTTTTTAAAGACATTATATTTTCTATTCTTACCGATTAATTTCAAATACAAATGATTCAAAGTCATCAAATTAAACAGAAGATTTTTTGATGGCTTCTTCTATTTCCTCAATTTATATTGGTCTGTTTAGTTTGTGTATATCCTTCTGACTCAATCTGGGCAGATCCTATGACTTAAGAAATTTATCGATGCCTTCACTATCTTCTATTTTATTGGAGTATAAGGATTCAAAATAATTTCTAATTATCTTTTGTATTTCTGTAATGTCTGTTGTGATATTGCCTTTTTCATCCTGTATGCTAGTAATTTGCGTTCTCTCTCTTCTTCTCTTAGCATGGCTAAGGGTGTCGATCTTATCTATTTTTTCAAAGAACCAACTTTTAGCTTTGTCAATTTTTTCAATTGTTTCTTTTGTTTCAATTTCATTGATTTCAGCTCTGATTTTAATTATTTCTTGCCTTCTACTACTTTTGCTGTTGTTTTGCTCTTATTTTTCTAGGGTTTTGAGATGAAGTGTGAGATCATTTATTTGTTTGTTTTTTCCTTTTTTTAAGGAATGAACTCCAAAGAATGAATTTTCCTCTGAGAACTGCTTTCATTGTCTCCCATAGATTCTGATATGTTGTGTCTGTGTTTTCGTTTGTCTCTAAGAATTTTTTAATTTCCTCCTTGATGTCTTCAGTAACCCATTGATCACTCAGTAACATTGTTCATTTTCCAGGTGATGCAGGATTTTTCCTTCCTTCTTTTATCATTGATTTCCAGTTTCATTCCATTATGATCAGATAGGATGCATGGTATTATCTCTTCTCTTTTATAATTTCTAAGAGTTGCACTGTGACATAATATATGGTCTATTTTTGAGAAGGATCCACATACTCCTGAGAAAAAAAACATTTAGGGTTACTATTGAGATATGATTTGTACTTCCAGCCATATTTGTTTATTTATGTTACTTAACATGATTTGTTTTTTCTCTTTGATTATTTTTTCCCTTTACTGTACTACCTTCCGCTGTTGGTTTTCATTGTTGTTTTTCATTTCCTCTTCCTGTAATGTTTTGCCAAGGATGTTTTGAAGAGCTGGTTTTCTAGCTGCAAATTCTTTAACTTTTTTTTTATCATGGAAGGTTTTAATTTCATCTTCCTTCCTGAAGCTTAATTTCAGTGGATAAACAATTCTTGGTTGGAACCCATTTTCTTTCAGCATTTGAAATATGTTGTTCCAGGATTTTCTAGCTTTCAGAGTCTGTATTGAAAAATCAGCTGTTATCCTGATTGGTTTACCCCTAAATGTAATCTGCTTCCTTTCTCTTGTAGCTTTTAAAATTCTCTCCTTATTCTGTATGTTGGACATCTTCCTTATAATGTGTCTTGGTTTGAATCTCTCATGATTTTGCACATTTGGCATTCTGTAGGCTTCTAGGATTTGGAATTCTGTTTTATTCTTCACATCTGGGAAATTTTCTCATATTATTTCATTGAACAGATTGCTCATTCCTTTGGTTTGGACCTCTATACCTTCCTGTATCCCAATAACTCTTAAGTTTGGTCTCTTTATGTTATTCCATATTTCTTGGATGTTCGGCTCATGGTTTCTTAACAGTCTTGCTGAGCTGTCTATTTTCTTTTCAAGTTGATATACTTTGTCTTCATTGTCTGATGTTCTATCTTCTAAGTATTTTACTCTGCTGGTAGTACTCTCATTTGAGCTTTTAATTTGGATTATTGCTTCCTGCATTTCTAGAATTTCTGTTTGTTTGTTTTTTATAACCTCTATCTCCCTGATCTTTTGCTTCTTGCATTCATTTATGTAATTCATTGTCAATGTGATCTTTCATTGTCTGATTTTGCTGTCTAATGTCTTCCTTGAGACTACAGATCATCTGAAGCAAGTATATCCTGAATTCTTTATCTGACATTCCATCTGCTGCACATATTACCACTTCTAAAGTTGAGTTGACCTGCATTGCTTGTGGTCCTTTCTTTCTTTGTCTTTTCATACTGCTCACATTTCTTTCTGCTTTGTGAAACTGTTGTGTTATTGATTTTCCCCCTATATATTTATATTGCTCTTGTATAGTTGCAAAGTCTCCCTTTTGTGGAGAAAGACAATGTTAACAGTTCCCAATATCCATAGAACATCATCTAAGCACACGTTTTCCTTATTACTACATTTATAGCTAGACTCCATGTCTACAAATTTGGTTTTGATTATAATTTACAAATATAGTCATTAGTTTCATGAAAGGCATACTGTTTCTGGAAGCTTGAAGAAAATTGAATTTCAGGTGTAGGATGTTATGTTTAAGGGGAAAGGTGTGAGGGTATGGGGTTAATCTAACTTAGTAACTTTGGAAAGCTCTAACCAATAGATGGGTAATTTATGGAAGTATGTATAGATTCAAATTCCTATCTGCATTTATAAGATTGCCCTACTTATAAATAGTACAATTTAGGGGGTTGCAAGTGGGATAGAGTAAGAAGGAGAAAAACAAATAACAAGGAAAGAAAAAGAAAAAAACAGAGTGGGAAAAAGAAAATAAGAGAAAAAAGAAAAGAAATAAAAGGGGGAAAGGGAGGTGGGGCATATGCAATTCCTTTATATTATATTATTCTGGTGAATCAGTTGTTAAAGACCTTTTTCATGCACAATTCTTGGTTTCATATATGTTGAGGTTGTGAGGATCAGAGGGGAAAGGGTAGAGGAGACTGGATGAATGAATAAAAAGAGAGAGAGAAAAGAAAAAAAAGAAAGAAAAAAAATGTCTCTCGGAACTCTGTTTTCTTTTCTTCCAGTTGGTGGTATTGTCTATTCCTAGCTTGAGTCTCTGGGTTCAGGGTAGTGGTGGTAGTCAGTGTGAGAGGACTTGAGCTTCCACCTGTGGACTCTCTACTCTTATTCTCTGAGATGTAAACCAGGTGCCTGATCCACTGCAGAACCGATCTGATAGCCATGCCCACTGGTTGATGGGTTTTAAGGGTTGGTGGGATTTTCCAAGATGAGTTCCATCAGTTTTTCTCATAAGGTGTTTGATGTGGTGGGGGGTGTTGGGGAGACCTTATGTTTGTCCAGAGCTCAGTCAGGTGACTGCACGGCCTAGCGGCTGGCCCCCTCCTCCAGTTGGGGTGGTCTGTCTACCACGCAGGCGGGCCATTGGGCCCCTTCTTTGGGTCGTGTGGTCTGCCTACCACGCAGGTGGCCGCTGGGCCCCTCCTCCAGTTAATGTGGTCTGTCTACCATGCAGGCGGGCTGCTGGGCCACTTCTCTGGGTCGCGTGGTTTGCCTACCACACAGGCAGTGGCTGGGCACCTCCTCCAGTTGGGGTGGTCTGTCTCCTATTCAAATTTTTAAATCATTTTTTCCCCACTGACCAGGGGATATAACATTCACCCTGGTCTTGCCTTTAACTCTACTGAGCCCAGTCAGGACTCTCTGTTTGGCCTGGAGACCCAAGCTCCAGTGGCCTGAATAGCAGAAGGGTGTTCATGGGTGAGTCATGTAGGAATATACACAAATCACAGAGTTTCTCACAGCATGGGAGGAAGGAAAAATAGAAAACACGTATCACAGCACTTCCAAGGACTTGATGTCCCATGTCTTTCATGTTTTTCCCTTAGATTTGGGAATCAGTCAAGCTGAAGAAGACAGGGCTACCAAGAGAAGCATTTGACTTAGAAGATAGTAAGGCATCTCAAGACTGTATATTGATTAACGTATTTTTGGTTGGCTACCTTCCCTCCAACATTTTATTTGATTTTCTGGTTACTAGGGGAGATATACAGCTTAGTTCTTGAAAAACAATAAAATTTAGTTCATTAAATGGGATTTTTTTCCTTGATGGAGAGGTGGGGTGGTTGTGGGTTATGATAATTACCTGCAAAAATGTTTGGGGGATCTCTTGGTTCAGCTGGAGACCTCTATGGCTATACATACAAAGTGGGAGTTCTCCGGTGGAACAAAGAGATCTCCCAAATATTGAAGAAAGTGATTTTTGAATGCCAAAGTCCTGGAGTTCTGTTCATATTTACTGCAAAACTGTGGTCATAGACATTACACATATGGATAAGCACAGGAGAATAATCCACACAAAATTGCCTCTCTTTATTTTACAGTATAGCCACGAATAAGTACAAGAACCCCTTTTGGATTATGGCAGTATTGCTAAGCTACATCTTACCAGTAAGGTTTGGACACTTGAAATAAGTACAAGGAGTAACCTCTAGAAGACTTGCAGGAAGTGGGATTTCTGGAGCCTGGACTTCTGCTGACATGAGTGCTGAGAACATAAAATTCCTCCCCCCAAAACTGTTCCCTGAGGTCCTGGACAGTACAGAAGGACTAGTGTCTGTGCTTTGTCCTCACTGGATATACAATGGAAAGCTTCATATTGTAGAGCCCATGGTCTCAACACTGGAGGCTTCAGCATGTCCAATGGCAGGATCAGAAATGAGCCTTTTCTCTGGCAAGTCAGTCTCACTGTTATTTATTTATGAAAATACCCTTCCTAATCTTCTCTGTAGCTTCTAGACCACTTTTAGAGCATATCATGGCTAGAATTCTGTGAGTGGCCATCAGACAAGTTTACCTGTGGATATCTTTGTATCAGTTGGGAACATGTTGCTGTCCCAAGTTCCTAGTGTTCTCACACCCTGCCACATGGCTCTGTCTCTTACCTAGGACTGACAGACCTTCCTTGATTTAAGACCACAAGTAATACCATGGACCCTTGGGACCCCCAGGACCCTGCTGTAGGTCCAGTTGGCCTAAATTCTGATTGCATGGTCCCACATGTCAACTTACCTCTGACTATGTCTTACCTTTTCCAAAATTCATGATATAAGATGTAATAAGTGAGGGTCCAGAGCCATTTATAGCTAAAATTAGAATCACACTCCCCATATTTCTTCACCCTTATGCTTCGTCAGCACCTATAGGACATCATTTTCAAGGGATAATGGAGGGGACCATGATGATGTTACAAGTGGAGAAACTGAGACACAAGACTATCTGGTACAGCTCCATAGAGTGACATAGAGATGACCAGCCAGGTAGCTTGATTGCCATGTAGAACCTTCTCTCGGGAGATCATAGGACCATATTTCTATACCCCATTTGCTATCTGGAAGTTTGTCCTCCCTTTCATAGGACATTCTTTAAAAAACTTGTGTTCATAATGTCACAAGGGTAAGGGCAGGGAGAGTGCCTCAGAGCTGTCCCACCTCCCACCTATCATCATCCCTGAACACAGGAATTCTGTGTGCATGTTGATGTACATTTCCATGTCTCTCTTTTTAGCTGATTTGACCCTGACACAGAATAGCTGTGCATACGGGAGTCAAAGGATGAGCAAACCAGCCACCATCCAGGGAGATATCTTATTTGGAGACAGATATGTATATACTAACAACAAATAGTACAGCAGGATGGTGAGAACAGGATGTCAGAGTTTATGGGGCAATTGATAAACTCCACCTAGAATAGGGGAGGCTTCCCAGGAACAGCAGTTTCTACCTGGTTTGTGCACATTATTCACTTTCTGGATGGAAAAACATCTCAGTGTCAGGAGCTTTAAGCAGGTAAATCCAGAATGAAAGCTAAGAGACAGACACAGTCTGGGTTTCTCTCTTTCTATGACCAGAAGATCCAGATTATGGAGACATTCAGATCAAAATGATACCTCTGAAAATAGAGAAATGGGTTATCAGGGCTTCCTCTGTACTTCTTCTGATATACTCTGAGGGAGATATATCTCCTAGGGCTTTCCTGTTTTTGTTGCTCTCGTATACTTTATTTACCTAGAACCTCCTGTCATCTCAGTTTTGAAGTCACTTTGGACACACTGCTCAGATCTTCGGTGCCCATGTCCTCATCTAAATATGGACTGATGATACCTGTTTTCTAGTACTATTGTGAGGATGAAATGAGACCATGCTTGTGAGAGTTTACTTTAATTTCCACAACAGTGTATCTACTTCATAAATGATATTTGGTCTTATTATTGCACTATTGCTGCAATCATGACTGATATCATTATCATTGTCACTACCATTAACATTATTATCAATATCTTCATTAGCACTATCACCATCATCATCTTCACCAGTCACCATCATTAACACCAGTATCAGCAGCATCATTTATGAATATAATCACTACTAACACATCATTATCACTATCACCAACATTATCATCATTGTTACTATTATTAAGTCTAATAATTGCCCTGTAAGGGAGAACAAATGTTGCTATATCCATTTTACAGAAAAGGGCATTATAAATAAAATGAGAAGAAAAAATGTCTTGAAAATAAAAAGTACACACAATTAGATCTAGTAGAAAATACTTGATTGTTGGCAGTATAATTTATTATGCAAAGTTGCTGTTTCTGACATATGGAAACTGCTTCTGTTAGTGGGATTCTAGCTGAAGGGCTTTCAGCAGGCAAACAAACTCAGCAGGGAGGCTCCCTACATTTCTTGTCCCTCAACATAATACACCATTTTGTACAGACACCTTGTGGAGAATGACCAAGATTAAGTCAGAATTGTGTGTCCTGTGTCCATCAGACCAGGGTGTACAACCTTGAGCATTCAACCATCATTGCTTATGTTTTAAGACAGTTTTATGTCTACTCTCATACTGAATCTTCAACATCCCTGTGAATGACAGCCACCTAGTGTGCAGACCTTAACTTTATAAGCAATTTTGTCATTTGGACACAAGTGAATTTATCACAAAAGAAAGAAATAAAAAATAAAATAAGATAGAGAAGAGAAATTTAGCATATTTGCTTCCTGTTTCATCAGTGCACTTGAAGAGTCTAATATTCTATGGCACTATTCTCTTTCTCTGGAGACCTTTTCTTTATTATCAAGTATTTCATTGCTGAATAATTTTATATTTCTCTTTGAGTAATGACAGCAACACTCTTATTACAGTGACATGGCTTTTCAGAACGTATTTATATAAGAACAGCAAAAGTCACCTTGCTGTTCCCTAATTCCATTTATCTAGTGCTCATTCCATCATCACTCAAAATGCTGCATCACCCATCATGTTGCCATGAACACTGGCTCCCAGTGACTCCCAAAAGCTGCTATTGTGTTTCACTGACAGTAACCACAGACGTAAGTTTATTCACAATATGCAGTACGCAAATGGTAATTTAGTTTTTGGTCAAGTTAACTTTATTGTTTATAATTTTACAACACATTTTTTCTTTTGACTCTTAAAGTTCATAATCACATCTAGTGTTGTAGATGTAGTTTGTTTTGATACTGGCTGTACTCCTGCCTGCCACACCTCACCACCAGCATAGAGGTGAGATAGGAAACCCATGAAGAAATGGGGACAGTGAATCTATTAAAACATTGAATGCTTATCTCTTTCCCAGGCAAGGCTTGGGATGAAGCTGAGAGAATAAGCTTACTATCTCAGTCACAGGCAAAATAAGACTTTGATAAGGATGACTTGTGGGTCTTATGGAGCCACAGCATCCAAAGTCCTTGGAGAAGATCAATGCAACCACCCCAAAGAATTGACTAGCATGTAAGGTGGAATCTTTATTTGAAAATTTTGATTTCTCAGAATACTAGAGGTAAAGACAAAGCATTCACAAGATAAAGGATTTTTCTAACACTAAAAATGATATACATTATGTAAAATTGTAGTAGAAATGTAGACAGGCAAGAGACAATGCATGGGTCCCTCTATGACTCAAGTAAGGGTACCTGGTGGGAAAATATGCATCTTAGAACCTCACCTAATTCATTATATGCCTAAAAATCACCCCAAACTAACATTTTAGTGCCATTCTAGTGGCCTAGGATTACATGATCTTTAGAGAGATAGCTTGCTTTTCAGGCAACTCTCCTGGACCTGAGGCTCTGGGATGACCTCAAGGGTGCAAGTTTTAGCACTATTTCTCAGAGAGTCTGCTTAATTCCACATATGGAACAGAAGATTGGAGCAAGCCCATTGTTTGAGAAGTGGACCTTTCTCTGAGCTGAGAACCTCCTATTCAGATAAGAGAATTTTGATGAAAGTAGTTCAAGAGAATGGCCCATGAGGGATAGTGCCTAGGAATGAAATCCTACTTTTTTTTTAGTCTACAGACCATATATTATCTTTGTCCTTGTTTGACAGACCAGAACAAGAGTTACAGGAAGGTTAATTGTCCACCCAAGTCACTCAGCAGATTCACCCAAGTATGAAGCTGATACTGAAAGCCAGATCTTTAGCCCCCTGATCCAATGGGCCCTTCTGCTTGGCTATATTACTAAGTTATTGACACCTAACAAATATGGACTTCTGCTTAATTTTGTTCATTAACAGTATGTGGCAGATGTTTGTGGATGGGATTGATTACTTTCCAGAAACAGCATACTAATATAGATAAGACTAAATATCAGAAAAATGAGCCCTAGTTTTCATTCTTACATTTCATGTTCATTACTTTTGAATGTCTATCTGGAATCAACACAGTGTACACATGATTTCCATTCATTACTCACAGACACACTATGTATCTGTGACCTACTCAGAGATATTACATGATATATAGAAAAGCAGTTTTCAGACTGCCTAAACTTGTGTTGCTCCATTTTATAAAAAAGTAATTTGCAATGAGTTACTACATTTTAAATTTATGTGCTGAGGTGGACATGCACTACACCTTGTTTTTACCAATGAACAACCTCTCCCTCACACAGCAATAAGGCACAGACTCATAAATAAATGAATCATTCTAATATAAAGGATCATATGTTAACTTACTGAATTAATCAGAAGCACATGGATACATGGGTATATCAAACACATAATTGAAAAACAAGGCCCATCAACTAATAGAACAACCAGACAAACAAGAACACAAGGTAGACAGAGTAGCATACTGACCCCATCACATGATCACTCATCATGACACTTGCCCAGTCAAATTCCAAAGATGAACTTCCAAATATCTGTCCTTGAGCTTCAGAGAAGTATGTTTTCTCTTATCTGTATGATGATTACACATGGCGTACTCCAAGTTGACTTTTTAAGCTGACACTCCAATCTAACACTCTAAAACTGCCATCTGTCTGGATCATGGCCTAAAATAATATATATATATATATATATATATATATATATATATATATATATATATATATATATTTGATGGACATGCAATACCTTTAATTAATTAATGTATTTTTATGTGGTGCTGAGGATTAAACCCAGTGCCTCACACATTCTAGGCAAGTGCTATGCAGTGAGCTACAGACTCAGCCCAAGTTCCTGAGTTCTGCCAGCTTTGCACCCTAAAAAAGTTGTTTGGGTGTTTCATAATCTTATATGACTACCTACAGTAATATTGCATTTATATCTGTTCTCTGATTGTTTTCAGATCAGTCTCAGGAACCCCTCAGATTTTGTGGCTACCTTAACCTATCTTATCCTTTCTGTAACATATGTAATTGGATACAGTGTGACGAGTGACTTGAGGTTCATAGACATTAAAAATTAAAATTGGAAGCTGGGTACCATGGCACATGCCTGTCATACCATTAACAAAAGTGAGGTGCTAAGAAACTCAATGAGACCCTGTCTCTAAATAAAATACAAAAAAATGAGGCTGGAGATGTGGCTTAGTGGTTGAGTGCCACTGGGTTAAAATAACTTGTGTTTGAATGGCTTATGATTACTAGGTAACCCACAAATACTCACTAAATTGCCACAAATGAAAGTGGTATAATAAATGAATTTATTATTATCCCATAAAACCTGACATTGTGAAAAGACAAATGTGTTTGGTCAATATTAATGACATAACTCACTTATGTTATCATATAATCATATAATCAGATATTATTATGATAACTTTATAGATGAAGAAATTAGATCAAAAGAGTATAAATGATTTGTTCAAGGCTACAAGATAAGCTGGAATGTTTTCTTTCTTTCTTTTTCTACTCCATTTTTTTTATAGAGCTAATAAAATTCACTCATCTGCCTTATGAGGCACTGTGACTTTGAGGGCAGATTGAGCACTAACATTCTGTGCCTGGATCTCTTCTAGCTCTGCTTCTTCTACTCAGGAGAAAATGAGAGAAATTATAAGAGCTGGCAAACTTCCAATTTAGGTGGAGTATGCCAGGAAAAGTAGAAGTGAGGAAAAGGCTTTTGGGGAAATTCAGGTGATATTTGAACTTTGAGATGTTTTCTTAAATCATCTTAACAGGTAGCAGATAGACATGTATAATGGAACCTGAAGTTTAAGGGTTTAATCTATAAACTGGGCCTACCTGGAGGACATCCACTTGTTTTCTCCTAAAATGCAATTCACATAAGGCCATTCTGGTTCTTCTCTGGCTTAAGTCAATAGGATGGTACATACCTTGAAACAACAAAAACAAATTATAATCCTTAGGACTATTCTTTCAGGCTTGAGGGATTAGGAGGAATGTAAGACTTCTCCTGATGATAAGAACACAATTTACCCTGAAGAAAGGACTTTTTCTGACTCTTGCACCGACCAAAGATTCCAAGACTTAGGAAGACAAGATAATTAAAAATAAAATTAGTCAGCCATAAAATCCATAAAAATTAAGTTTCAATCAGAACCAGTCAGCATGAGCCAAGATAACCAAGAATTGCCTTTAGATATTTAGCACATCACTGACTCTCATAATAATAGTCAATTTTCGCCTTCCTCATGGATTTTGCTTGGGTAACTGTAGGTAAAATCATGTGTAGTAGGGACTTAAAAGTTTGATGTAATATTACTATCAGTCAAGTGTTGGTAAGTGGCACCTGGAAGGACTCTATAAATTTCCCTAGGACACCCATAAAAACTAGGGAACAAAAGGGGCATTATGTTACTCTTCTCTTTGAGATAGCTTACCCTCTCCCATGAGAATATCTTTCTTTTCTTCTCTAATAAAATTTTCTCTTGTTTTACTACATTTTATGTTTTGCTTGAAATTTTCTCCTGCAATAAAAGAAGAACTGTGAGAAATGACACAATCTCTGGATTTCTGGGACCAACATTGGTATTACTCATATTTTTGCAATATGAAACCACCAAATAAAATGCTGATGTATCTCTTATAACCTCAACTCTCACTCTCTGAATCCAAAATTAAATAAATTCAGAGAGTGGGGCCTATGTCTATAAAATTGTTTTGTAAACTCAAAAGGACTAAATATTTCATTTTTAATTAGTCAATTAATAATATGATTAGACCAGGCACATTAATATCCCCTCTGGTGGGTATTATAAATGAAAATTTATGGCCCTCATCACAGAACTAATAAAATCAGGATTTTATTGCTTTACTAAACAAGTCCACATGTTATTTTAATTTATAATTCAGACTTAAATACTTAATGCCTGCTATCCCACCCCCACTCCTATTTTTAAATAGCTGGGAAAAATATCACCACAAACTTTGCATTTGTATTAATCAGAGTTCTCTAGAGAATCAGAACAAAAAATATAAGTATATATGATTATTAAATAGAGACTATTAAATTGGCTTACATGATCAGAAACTGGATAGCCCCAGCATGGCTGTCTGAAAACACTGGAACCAGCAGTTGCTCAGTCTAATAAGCTGGAGTTCAGAACTATGATGAAACCCCAGTCTAACACTGGAGTCCTGGAAACTCCCTTATAATGTGTGAGAGCACACATTATAAGAGTGAAGGAGAGGGGGAGGGAAGATGGCCGCGAAGGGAGTGCAGTAACTCCGTGTACTGCGTCAGTGTGAGGGAAAATGACGGGTTAGAACGGCTAAAAGTTATCTTGTTAGGAATTTCCAGCAAAATTGGGGTGCTCCAAAACCTAGTGAAAGGATTTTCATCGCACGAGGATCAGCTTCAGGGGCTCAAACGCGAGTGATCTGTCCGTACGGAGCGCTGCTTGTTCGGCAGATCGCCCCGCGGCTGGAGTCTGCGGCGCGCACTGGGAAACGACGGGCTGGTGGCGCAGAGATACAGCGATGCTGATTCTGGGGGCTCCTGCCAGCTAGGCATTTGCTGAGCTCGGAGCTGAATTCTGGGTTGGAGACGGGGGAAGGAAACGGTCCAGTTCGGTTCTCCACACCGGTCAGACCACGGAGGAAGCCAGCGGCCACCATCTTGGAGAGCTGACGTCACCATCCTTGTTTTCGACTGATTGCAGCTCTTTCAGCTATAGAACAGGTAATTTCAGGCTGACAATTGTCTGCGTCTCGCAGACAAATTGCTCAGACTTAGTGCTAAATAACACGCGGAAACTGCTTCTTGGAGCCTGCTCCTGTCAGAACACGCACCAAGCCCGGAGCGGCGGAGCTCCGGCTCCCGGAGCGGCTCTGGCCCAGGGCTATAGAACCCGCAGAAACTGCTTCTTGGAGCCTGCTCCTGTCGGAGCATGCACCAAGTCCGGAGAGGCCGAATTCTGGCTCCCGGAACTGCTCTGGCCCAGGGATAAAGAACCCGCGGAAACTGTTTCTCGGTCTGGGTCCTGCTGAATACTGTGGAGGCCAGAGGGGTGGAGCAGAGCCGCCGCCGGAGCCCGGAACAGGCCCAGTGACCCGCCGGCGTGGTGTTGCATTGCCCCGGCTAGAGCAGGGGCCGAACAGAGCCGCCGCCCGCGCCCAGAACAGATCTAGCGACCTGCCGGCGTGGTTGTCAAGAAACCCCAATTGGAGTAGGGGGAAAGCAGATCCTCCACCCGCGTCCGCAAGGTAGGCAGGCCTGTGACAGACTGGCAGAACAGCCCCAGCGGCCTGCCAGCGTGGTAGACATGTCACACCACTTGGGGGAGGGGCAGAGCAGAGCCGCTCCCCGAGCCCGGACCAGGCCCAGTGGCCACCATCGTGGCAGTCACATCACTCCATTTGGAGTAGGGGCAGAGCAGAGCCGCTGCCCGAGCCTGCAAGGTAGACAGACTTGCGACCGACCGGCGGAACAGGCCCAGCGGTCTACTGGTGTGGTAGACACGTCTCACAAATTGGAGGAGGGGCAGAGCAGAGCTGCCTCCCGAGTCCGCAAGGTAGGCAGACCCGCGTCCGACCGGCGGATCAGGCCCAGCGGCCTGCTGGTGTGGTAGACACGCCACCCGTCATCCCAATTGGAGTAGGGGCAGAGCAGAGCCTTCTCCCATGGTCGGAGCAGGCCCAGCGGCCCGACAGCGTCGTAGTCACGTCAACCCAATTGGAGCAGGGACAGAGCAGAGCCGCCACCCGCACCCAGAACAGGTCCAGCGACCTGCAGGCGTAGTAGTCAAGATACCCCAATTGGAGTAGGGGCAAAGCAGATCCTCCACCCGCGCCCGCAAGGTAGGCAGGCCTGTGACAGACTGGCGAAACAGGCCCAGCAGCCTGCCAGCGCGGTAGACACGTCACACCACTTGGGGGAGGGGCAGAGCAGAGCAGAGCCGCTCCCCGAGCCCGCATCAGGCCCAGCGGCCTGCCGGCATGGCAGCCACATCACCCCATTTGGAGTAGGGGCAGAGCAGAGCCGCCGCCCGAGCCTGCAAGGTAGACAGACTTGCGACCGACCGGAGGAATAGGCCCAGCGGTCTACTGGTGTGGTAGACACGTCACACCAATTGGAGGAGGGGCAGAGCAGAGCTACCTCCTGAGCCCGCATGGTAGGCAGACCTGTGACCTACCGGCGGATCAGGCCCAGTGGCCTGCTGGTGTGGTAGACACGCCACCCGTCACCCCAATTGGAGTAGGGGCAGAGCAGAGCCGCCACCCACGCCCAGAACAGGTCCAGCGACCTGCCGGCGTAGTAGTCACGACACCTCAATTGGAGTAGGGGCAGAGCAGATCCTCCACCCGAGCCCGCATGATAGGCAGGCCTGTGACAGACTGGCGGAACAGGCCCAGCAGCCTACCGGCACGGTAGACACGTCACACCACTTGGGGGAGGGGCAGAGCAGAGCCGCAGCCCGCGCCCAGAACAGACTCAGCGACCTGCCGCCCTGGTAGTCACGACAACCCAATTGGAGAAGGGGCAAAGCAGAGCCGCCGCCCGCGCCTGCAAGGTAGTCAGATCCAAGACTAACTGGCAGAACAGGCCCAGGGGTTCACGGACGTGGTAGACACATCACACCAATTGGAGGAAGGGCAGAGCAGAGCCGCTGCCCGCGCCTCCAAGGTAGGCAGACCTGTGACCGACTGGCAGAACAGTCCCAGCGGCCCACCAGCGTGGTAGACAGATCACCCCAATTGGAGGAGGAGCAGAGCTGCTGCCCGCCCCTACAAGGGAGACTTTTCAACTATACAAGAGCAATATAAATATATAGGGGGAAAATTTCAAAAACACAACAGTTTCACTAAGTAGAAAGAAACACGAGCAATATGAAAAGACAAGGAAAGAAAGGACCACAAGCAATGCAGGTCAACTCAACTTCAGAAGAGGTAATAGCTGAAGCAGATGGAATGTCAGATAAAGAATTCAGATACACATGCTGCAGATGATCTGGAGTCTCAAGGAAGACATTAGACAGCAAAATCAGACAATGAAAGATCACTTCGACCACTTCGACAATGTATTACATAAACAAATCCAAGAAGCAAAAGATCAACTATACAGGGAGATAGAGGTAATAAAAAACAAACAAACAGAAATCCTAGAAATGCAGGAAGCAATAAACCAACTTAAAAACTCAATTGAGAATACTACCAGCAGAGTAGAACACTTAGAAGATAGAACATCAGACAATGAAGACAAAGTATTTCAACTTGAAAAGAACATAGACAGCTCAGCAAAACTGTTAAGAAACCATGAGCAGAACATCCAAGAAATATGGGATAATATAAAGAGACCAAACTTAAGAGTCATTGGGATACAGGAAGGTATAGAGGTCCAAACCAAAGGAATGAGCCACCTATTCAATGAAATAATACGAGAAAACTTCCCAGACTTGAAGAATGAGACAGAATCCCAAATCCTAGAAGCATACAGGACGCCGAATGTGCAAAATCATAAGAGATCCACACCTAGACACATTATAATGAAGATGCCCAACATACAGAATAAGGAGAGAATTTTAAAAGCTACAAGAGAAAGGAAGCAGATTACATTTATGGGTAAACCAATCAGGATAACACCTGATCTTTCAACACAGACTCTGAAAGCTAGAAGATCCTGGAATAACATATTTCAAAAACTGAAAGAACATGGGTTCCAACCAAGAATCATGTATCCAGCAAAATTAAGCTTCAGGATGGAAGATGAAATTAAAACCTTCCACGATAAACAAAAGTTAAAAGAATTTGCAGCTAGAAAACCATGTCTTCAAAACATCCTCGGCAAAACATTACAGGAAGAGGAAATGGAAAATAACAATGAAAACCAACAGTGGGAGGTAGGACAGTAAAGGGGGGAAAAATAATCAAAAAGGAAAACAAACCATGTTTAGTAACATAAATAAACAAATATGGCTGGAAGAACAACCCATATCTCAATAATAACCCTAAATGTTAATGGCTTAAACTCACCAATCAAGAGACACAGGCTAGTAGAATGGATCACAAAACAAGACCCAACAATATGCTGCCTACAGGAGACGCATTTGATAGGAAAAGACATACATAGACTGAAGGTGAAAGGTTGGGAAAAATCATATGGACTTCGGAAACAAGCAGGAGTGTCCATACTCATATCAAATAAAATAGATTTCAAGCCAAAGTTAATCAAAAGGGATAAAGAGGGACACTACATATTGCTCAAGGGAACCATACACCAACAAGACATAACTATCATAAATATATATGCCCCAAACAATGGTGCAGCTATGTTCATCAAACAAACTCTTCTCAAGTTTAAGAGTCTAATAGACCAACATACAATAATCATGGGAGACTTCAACACACCTCTCTCACCACTAGACGGATCTTCCAAACAAAAGTTGAATAAGGAAACTATAGAACTCAATAACACAATTAATAACCTAGACTTAATTGATATATATAGAATATACCACCCAACATCAAGCAGTTACACTTTTTTCTCAGCAGCACATGGATCCTTCTCAAAAATAGATCATATATTATGTCACAGGGCAACTCTTAGACAATATAAAGGAGTGGAGATAATACCATGCATCTTATCTGATCATAATGGAATGAAACTGAAAATCAACGATAAAAGAAGGAAGGAAAAAACATGCATCACTTGGAGAATGAACAATTGGTTACTAAATGATCAATGGGTTATAGAAGACATCAAGGAGGAAATTAAAAAATTCTTAGAGATAAATGAAAGCACAGACACAACATATCAGAATCTATGGGACACACTAAAAGCAGTTCTAAGAGGAAAATTCATTGCTTGGAGTTCATTCCTTAAAAAAAGAAAAAAACAACAAATAAATGATCTCATACTCCATCTCAAAATCCTAGAAAAAGAAGAGCAAAACAACAGCAAAAGAAGTAGAAGGCAAGAAATTATTAAAATCAGAGCTGAAATTAATGAAATCGAAACAAAAGAAACAATTGAAAAGATTGACAAAACTAAAAGTTGGTTCTTTGAAAAAATAAATAAAATCGACAGACCCTTAGCCATGCTAACGAAGAGAAGAAGAGAGAGAAATCAAATTACTAGCATAAGGGATGAAAAAGGCAATATCACAACAGACACTTCAGAAATACAGAAGATAATCAGAAACTATTTTGAATCCTTATACTCCAATAAAATAGAAGATAGTGAAGGCATCGATAAATTTCTTAAGTCATATGACCTGCCCAGATTAAGGCAGGAGGATATAGACAACATAAACAGACCAATATCAATTGAGGAAATAGAAGAAACCATCAAAAGACTACCAACTAAGAAAAGCCCAGGACCGGATGGGTATACAGCAGAGTTTTACAAAACCTTTAAAGAGGAACTAATACCAATACTTTTCAAGCTATTTCAGGAAATAGAAAAAGAGGGAGAACTTCCAAATTCATTCTACGATGCCAACATCACCCTGATTCCTAAACCAGACAAAGACACTTCAAAGAAAGAAAACTACAGACCAATATCTCTAATGAACCTAGATGCAAAAATCCTCAATAAAATTCTGGCAAATCGGATTCAAAAACATATCAAAAAAATTGTGCACCATGATCAAGTAGGATTCATCCCTGGGATGCAAGGCTGATTCAATATATGGAAATCAATTAATGTTATTCACCACATCAATAGACTTAAAAATAAGAACCATATGATCATCTCGATAGATGCAGAAAAAGCATTCGACAAAGTACAGCATCCCTTTATGTTCAAAACACTAGAAAAACTAGGGATAACAGGAACTTACCTCAACATTGTAAAAGCAATCTATGCTAAGCCTCAGGCTAGCATCATTCTGAATGGAGAAAAATTGAAGGCATTCCCTCTAAAATCTGGAACTAGACAGGGATGCCCTCTCTCACCACTTCTGTTCAACATAGTTCTCGAAACACTGGCCAGAGCAATTAGACAGACGAAAGAAATTAAAGGCATAAAAATAGGAAAAGAAGAACTTAAATTATCACTATTTGCAGATGACATGATTCTATACCTAGCAGACCCAAAAGGGTCTACAATGAAACTATTAGAGCTAATAAATGAATTCAGAAAAGTGGCAGGATATAAAATCAACACGTATAAATCAAAGGCATTCCTGTATATCAGCGACAAATCCTCTGAAATGGAAATGAGGACAACCACTCCATTCACAATATCCCCCCCCAAAATAAAATACTTAGGAATCAACCTAACAAAAGAGGTGAAAGACTTATACAATGAAAACTACAGAACCCTAAAGAGAGAAATAGAAGAAGATCTTACAAGATGGAAAAATATACCCTGTTCATGGATAGGCAGAACTAACATCATCAAAATGACGATATTACCAAAAGTTCTCTATAGGTTTAATGCAATGCCAATCAAAATCCCAATGGCATTTCTTATAGAAATAGAGAAAGCAATCATGAAATTCATATGGAAAAATAAAAGACCCAGAATAGCAAAAACAATGCTAAGCAGGAAGGGTGAATCAGGCGGTATAGCGATACCAGACTTCAAACTATACTACAGAGCAATAGTAACAAAAACAGCATGGTACTGGTACCAAAACAGGCGGGTGGACCAATGGTACAGAATAGAGGACACAGAAACCAATCCACAAAACTACAACTATCTTATATTTGATAAAGGTGCTAAAAGCATGCAATGGAGGAAGGATAGCATCTTCAACAAATGGTGCTGGGAAAACTGGAAATCCATATGCAACAAAATGAAACTGAATCCCTTTCTCTCGCCATGCACAAAAGTTAACTCAAAATGGATCAAGGAGCTTGATATCAAATCAGAGACACGGCGTCTGATAGAAGAAAAAGTCAGCTCTGATCTACATACTGTGGGGTCTGGCTCCAAATTCCTCAATAGGACACCCATAGCACAACAGTTAATAACTAGAATCAACAAATGGGACTTACTCAAACTAAAAAGTTTTTTCTCAGCAAAAGAAACAATAAGAGAGGTAAATAGGGAGCCTACATCCTGGGAACAAATCTTTACTCCTCACACTTCAGATAGAGCCCTAATATCCAGAGTATACAAAGAACTCAAAAAATTAGACAACAAGATAACAAATAACCCAATCAACAAATGGGC
Source organism: Callospermophilus lateralis (assembly GCF_048772815.1). Lineage (NCBI taxonomy): Eukaryota > Metazoa > Chordata > Mammalia > Rodentia > Sciuridae > Callospermophilus > Callospermophilus lateralis. The sequence goes on along the minus strand of NC_135306.1, from coordinate 92,218,164 downwards.
CAAAGACATGAACAGACACTTCTCAGAGGAGGACATACAATCAATCAACAAGTACATGAAAAAATGCTCACCATCCCTAGCAGTCAGAGAAATGCAAATCAAAACCACCCTAAGATACCATCTCACTCCAGTAAGATTGGCAGCCATTATGAAGTCAAACAACAACAAGTGCTGGCGAGGATGTGGGGAAAAGGGTACACTTGTTCATTGTTGGTGGGACTGCAAATTGGTGCAGACAATCTGGAAAGCAGTATGGAGATTTTTTGGAAAGCTGGGAATGGAACCACCATTTGACCCAGCTATTCCCCTTCTCGGTCTATTCCCTAAAGACCTAAATAGAGCATGCTACAGGGACACTGCTACATCGATATTCATAGCAGCACAATTCACAATAGCAAGACTGTGGAACCAACCTAGATGCCCTTCAATAGACGAATGGATAAAAAAATGTGGCATTTATACACAATGGAGTATTACTCTGCATTAAGAAATGACAAAATCATAGAATTTGGAGGGAAATGGATGGCATTAGAGAAGATTATGCTAAGTGAAGCCAGCCAATCCCTAAAAAACAAATGCCAAATGTCTTCTTTGATATAAGGAGAGTAACTAAGAACAGAGTAGGGACGAAGAGCATGAGAAGAAGATTAACATTAAACAGGGACGAGAGGTGGGAGGGAAAGGGAGGGAGAAGGGAAATTGCATGGAAATGGAAGGAGACCCTCAGGGTTATACAAAATTACATACAAGAGGTAGCGAGGGGAAAGGGAAAAATAATACAAGGGGGAGATATGAACTGCAGTAAGTGGGTAGAGAGAGAAGAGGGGAGGGGAGGGGAGGGGAGGGAGATAGTAAAGGATAGGAAAGGCAGCAGAATACAACAGACCCTAGTATGGCAATATATAAATCAATGGAAGTGTAACTGATGTGATTCTGCAATTTGTATACGGGGTAATAATGGGAGTTCATAACCCACTTGAATCAAAGTGTGAAATATGATACATTACATAGTTCTTTTTTTTTATTATGGTATTATGTAAAAATGTGGATGTGTAACCGATGTGATTCTGCAATCTTTGTAATGTTTTGAATAACCAAGAAAAAAAAAAAGAACTATGTAATGTTTTGAACAACCAACAATAAAAAAAAAATAAAAAAATAAAAAAATAAATAAAAATAATAAAAAAAGAAAAATATACCATAAAATAAGAAATTGATTAGTAGTAAAATTTAAGCTTGGTTAATACTTGTATTAAGATGCTAATAGACTAGGACTCTATATAATAAAATATTAGTTAAGCCCTGCATGAATTATTCAATTTATTGATTTTGCTATATGTGATTGGGAATAAATAAATATGAAATAGACTTAAAAAAAATAAAAGTCTACTAAAGCCTGAAAAAAAAAGAGTGAAGGAGCTAGAGTAGTATGTTCATAGGCAATGGCTATAGCAGTCAATATACCTACTTAAGGAGAGTTTGTATATATTGCAACTTCCTCCTTCTTCCTGCTTTTGTACCATCTGGGCCTCCAGCTCATTTGACAGTGCTGCCCACATTCAGGGTGAATGTCCCCCATTGGTTTCCTGTCCCACATGGCAATCATCTCTGGAAACACCTTAATAGGCACACCCAGTATTTTCTTAATCCTAGGTATCTCTCAATCCAATCAGTTGGACAATATACATTAGCCTTCACAGCATTTTTGTTTTGTTCTGTTTTGTTTGGTGATACTGGGGATGGAGCCCAGATGTGCTTCATCACTGAGATACATCCCAATACTTTTTTTTTTTACTTTTTAAATATTAATATATGGTCTTGCTAGGATGCTGAGTCTGGCTTCAAACTTATTCAATCCTCCTATCTTACCCTCCTGAGTTGCTGGGATTATAGTTATGTACTACTGCCCCAAGCTCCTTCACACCATTTAAAAGGAAACAGAAGTGAACCTGTAAAAAATTTCTCTCTTCAAATATTTTATTTGTGTGTATGAAGCCATCAATTCATCTTATTACATGAGGTGTTGCTTCACAGTCACCTCCCTCATAATTTTGCATTTGGAATCAAATTTTTCTGGCCCATTATGATTATAAAATTTAATTCAAAGCACAGGTAAATATGTCTCCTGTTATCTCAAGTAAAAGAACAGATTTTACTTGCGGAAGGAAAAGTACTTTAAAGCCACAAGTTCTAGGTTTGCAAACACAAGGGGTTATATCTGACATCTCAATAGAGTGAATGTAGCTGGCTATTAGCAAGCAGAAGGGGCACAGACAAACCAATGTGGATCCCAGTACTATTGTCTGACACATTACTTTTCTGACACAATCAAAAGGTCCCAAGGAAAATAAACATAGGCCACGATATGTTTTAAGCCTACTTAGCTATTCCCTCACTTGTTTGATGTTGTTTGTTTGATTTTATTCATTCAGAAACAAAGGCACTTAGTGTAAACTAAAAGACAACTAGACCATTGTTATAGGTTTCATGAAATGGGGTGCAGTTCTAACTCCCAATTAAAAGAACTAAGATAAAGCCCCTGCCCTATGGACATTCACAATGTACTAACACTCATAAGCTAAATGCTTTGTGATATATTCTACCTAAAAGAGCAGTTCATTTTGCCTGAGGCAGTCTCATTTACAGATGTATATGAACTCATGGAAGACTAGATTTTTCCCAAGTAGAAAAGGTAATGAGGTGGGGGAGATCCTTAGTCTCTTCTGAAACTTAATGACTGAAACAAGTTTATGTTAATATAGCTTTGGAAGTGTGCTATGCCTATCTGTATCTCTGTGTATTAGCTGTCTGAGTATCACTTGTGCACACATGCTTATTTTCTCATGTGTATCACATATGATTCAAAATAGATAACACTTATTGAATATTACTCTATATTAAATTTTGTTCATTCTTACTTAAAGTTATCTTATTCAGTAACCATATTTCCATATTCTTTATAGTTGACAAGAGTACAAAACTTTGACATGGTGTGTAGTCGTCTTTCTGCCACAGTAATAAACTACCTGAGATAATAAGCTGATATTGAGAAAGGTCTATTTTGGCTAAGTTTTATTTTATTAAAAAAAATTATTCTAACTAGTTGTACATGATAGCAGAATGCATTTTGATTCATAGTACACAATTGGAGCCCAATTTTTCGTTTCTCTGGTTGTACACAGTAGAGTCACATCATTCGTGTCATCATACATGTACCTAGGGTAATGATGTCCATCTTATTCTACAATCTTTTCTACCCCCATCCTCCCTCTCTTTCCTCCCTCACCTTTGCCCCATCTAAAGTTCCTCTGTTCCTCCTATGCTCCCCGTCCATCCTGATTATGGATCAGTATCCACTTATCAGAGAAAACATTTGGCCCTTAGTTTTCTGGGATTGGTTTACTTCACTCAGTATGATATTCCCCAACTCCATCCATTTACCTGCTTATCTTTTATTCTCTTTTAATGCTTAGTAATATTCCATTATGTATAAATACCACAATTTATTTATCCATTCTTATACTGAAGGGTATCAAGGTTAGTTCCACAATTTAGCTATTGTCACTGTAGTATGCTCTTTTAAAATCCTTTGGGTATAGACTAAGAAGTGGGATAGCTCCAAATGGGGGTTCCATTTCAAGTTTTCTAAGGAATCTCCATACTGCTTTCCATAGTGGTTGTACCAATTTGCAGTTCCACCAGCAATGGAAGAGTGTGCCTTTCCCCCTACATCCTTGCCAACACTTACTTTTTCTTGTAATCTTAATAACTGCTACTCTGACTGGAGTGAGATGAAATCTTAGAGCTGTTTTGATTTGCATTTCTGTAGTTGCTAGAGATGTTGAATATGTATGCATATATTTGTTTATTGATTGTATACCTTCTGAAAAGTGTCTGCTCAGTTCCTTTGACTCACATTTTTAGAAGTCACATTCCATGACTAGTAAAACATCACATTTAGTTATACAGTCTAGGTGTCAAATGACAATGTCAGGGAGTGCATGGTAGGGCAAAAAAGTCATCTCATGAACAGGAAGCAAAAGAAAATAAAAAGTTAAAGGAGCTGAGGTCCTACTGCTCCCAAAGAAGTCATACTCCAATTACCTTAGAAATTCCCTTCAAGAAGGATCCTCAAAGATTTTATTACTTCCCAATAGCACCACCTTGAGGGGGGAATGAAGCCTTTGACATACAGGCTTTTGAGAGATATTCAAGACCTAAAGGATAGCACATGGAGAGTTTAATAACTTGCTGGAATTCACACAGCTTGTAAGAGCAGATGCATTTTTATTAGTTTGTTTTAATTTTACATAATATCAGGTTTCATTTTGACATAATTATACAAACATTGAATATAATTGACTCAAGTTTAGTTTCTAGTACTTACCCCTTTTCCTTTCTCCTCCTTCTCTCCTTCCCTTTCTTCTACTCTACTGATATTTCTCCAATTTATTTGTAGTTTTTTTAAAATTAGTGCCTCATAAAATTCACTATGTTATGTTCACATATTTACTTAAGAAAGTTTGGTCATATTCATTTCACCATGAGGATATGAACTTTGAAGGAATACAGGCAGTTTCTAGCTTCAGGGTCCTCCCATTAGTAACTATGCTATTTCATTAAAGAATATACATGTACAGCATTATATATTATGTAGGAAGAAATAGATATGTTTATACTGTATGCGAATATGTTCACAAAGCTAAGGGAAAAGAAAGGTGTTTATTAATTTTTTACTTTTTATTGAAAATACATAACATATTCTTAAAAGTGTTCATATCACAAATGTACAGTTCGACAAATTTTCAAAAAGACAAATATTTATTGTGTGCTTATTGTTTCAAAAAAGCATTTCTAAAAAATGAATTTGCCAATCTTATGTAGAGAACCACTGAATTGATTACACCTATTGCTTTTTCTCTTCAAGCACCTGGCCTTGATTTTAACTGCATTTTCTCTTAAAAGAGCCAACTCTCACTAAAGAAATATTCTCTTTGTCTGATGAGCTAGCAGAAATCTTTAAATACATTGTCTTTTGGAAGCTGAGCTATCAATACCCAGGGCTTTTAGCTTGCCAGTGCTGCCTCATTTGATGGCAAAGAGTTACCCCCTAGTCACAAAATCCTTAAAACAATTTTTTTCAGCCCTTCTAATAATTTTGCTTCATCTGGCCACAGAAAACCCTAATGTGGGCATTCAATTTTGAATCTGTTAATTGAAAGGTAGATGCTGAGAGCTTTCAAGTGTACCCCTGAGGTGATAAATTTCTTTTTTCTTCTTTGTGTTCATTGTAATAATTTTCTCTTTTCTTTGACTTCATTTTTCTTTCTGTTGGTGAAAGGATTTCTTAATATTCAGTCACTTTAGGGAGAAGTAATTGTCATCCATGTATTGTGAGCAATACGGAAAACTCTTCCACTAAAATAAGTTCAGAATATGACATATAAGTGAAATAAAAATGTGCTTTTTAGACAAAGGGAGAAGAGATGATCTACTCAATGTTCTTCAAAGAAAACGTTACACTCAGGAGTCTGCACAACAGTCATGTTCCACCAGCCCACTGCTTGGATCCATAATCTACACCAATATTATAAGGCCCTTGATGCTGTCAAGGTGATATTGAGAATACAAGAAAATTTCAAGTATTTCACCCAAACATTGTGACATGCTCCTAGTATCCCAGATACTAGGAGCCTGAAGTGGGCTGATAATAAGCAGGCTTACTACATTAGATAGATCCTGACTCAAAACAAAGAGCAAAAAGGACTGAATGTTTTTCAGTGGTAAAGTGTCCTGGATTTAGTTCTCTCTCTCTCTCTCTCTCTCTCACACACACACACACACATACACACATACACAAATGCACACACAAAAAGATTAATAATTTTATTTCCCTTTTTGTTCCTCTCAACTCCAATTATTTTTTGCATTATAATTCTGTAATTTTGTCTAAGCAGAAAAATAAAAGTATAATTTTAGATAAGAAAATTTTTTATTTAAAATCAAATCCCTGCTATCATTGCCATACCAGAATGGTAAATGAAGGATAATCTCTCTTTCCTTTAAAACACATAGTGCTTTATAGATATAGATGAAGATGAAATTCACTATGGTATATTCACATATGTACTTAGAGGAGTGGGATAGCTGGGTCATATAGTGTTTCCATATCTCTTTCTTGAGAAATGTCCATACAATTTTCCAAAATTATTGTACTAATTGTCATTCCACCAACAATATATGAGTGCACATTGTCTCCTACATACTTGCCATCATTTATTATTATTTGTATTCTTGATAATTGCCATTCAAATGGGAATGAGGTGAAATCTCCATATAGTTTTTATTTGCATTTCTTAATGGCTAGAGATGTTGAATATTTTATTTTTTTATATATTTGTTGGCCATTTGTCCTTCTTCTTTTGAGAAGTGTCTGTTTAGTAATTTGTTTTTAGTACTTTTCTTTGTGCATTTGTGTGTTAAACTTTTCTCAGTTCTTTATATACCCTGGATATTAATTCACTGTCTGAGAAGTAGGTGGAAAAAATGATTGATAACACCAAGGAATCTCTGTGCTCTTTCACTCTGTCAGTCATTTTCTCAGTAAGCATTCCAGAGAGTCATAACCAAGTCATCAATATTAGCACTTATGCCAATCAGCTAATAAAATATTGCTATGAAAGACACTGCCTCAAAACCCAGCTAGAGGGACTGAGGATATAGTCAATGATAAGAGCATTTGCCTGGCATGCATGGGGCCTTGGGTTCAATTCATACCAATAATAATAATACTAATAACTCCTCAGAAAGAAAGGTAGCAATTCTAAATGACAGAACAAGGACTCAGGCAGGCCCTTTATATAGAAAAACAGTACAATTAGTAGGAATTATTTTTTTAAAACAAACAATAAAAATGACAAATAAATACCATCATCCAGGCATGGAAAGGAGCATGCCTGTAATCTCAGGAGCTCAGTAGGCTTAGGTAAGAGAATCACAAATTCAAAGCCAGCCTCAGCAAGTGAGGTGCTCAGCAACTCATTGAGATCCTGTCTCTAAATAAAATTCAAAATAGGACTGGGGATGTGACTCATGATCAAGTGCCCCTGAGTTCAATTTCCAGTGCCCCCCCTCAAAAAAATAAATACATCAACACCATCATTTAAAATCTCCTGAAATTTTCCCAAGAGCTTATCACAAAGGGAGAAAAAGCATACATGGAAATTTTATTAAATCTTGGTAAATACCATGACAGTCTGTGACATTTGATCCATGATCTTCATTATGCTCTCCTAAACTTTATGTCATAGAACCTCTGCTTTTGACATGTATAGTCAAAATGAAGGCACCTCCCTCTTTCCCCAGCCCCAATTCTGGAGCAACATTTCACACTGGAAATGCAGTCTGTTGGAGTTAGAGAACCAGATGGGAAAGGTCTACCTGGGGCAGCAATGAACTCCAGGGTGGTGAAGTGTAAAAAATATTCTTGTAAAGAAACATAAAAAAAAGTTTAAAAAAAAGACACACAGTGCAGAGGAAAGAAGACAAAGTGACCACTTATCTTCATAATCATGTTTATTATACTCCCAATTTACATAGCTCTCATTACCATGACTATATTCTAACTTAGTATTTCTTTAATCCTGAGTGCTCTCTAAGATAAGTTACAGGTTAATACAAACACAGGGCCCCTTCTCCCCAAGGACATCACTATAGAAACTAGATAACACACCTGCATAGTTATCTTAATAGCTTCAGGGGAAAACTGATGGGCTCTCCAATTGCAAGAATCAGGACACCAGTTACCCCTGGGAGTTTTCTCATCAGGAGAACACTTCCTTGTATATTTCCACGATCAGAGTATGGCTATGTGCATGCACTAGGCTGCTTCTACTCAGGAATGTCCAGAACAGAACATGCTGGAATCTTGAATACATTACCCAAGCTCTACAGACCTGATAGCACATAGGTAAAGTCATTTAATGAAACCCCTTGCTAAACAGTCCCTGAGCAGGACATAGGTTAAACATAGAATCACAGCCACCATTGTCATCCTGCAAGACAGTGTAAATGTTCAAGGCTTGCTTCTCAGCAACAATCAAGGAGGGAGACTACAAACTAACAGTACCTTTCTGGATAAAAATGAGGCAAAAATTGCAAATTCTCTGTACTGTGATATTAGGTTTGAAAACACACACACACACATTTAACATTAAAGGGTAAAAATAAAACTCTGGGGGGTGCTATAAGAACAACTTATGGCAGTAAGTAGTTTATATCAACACAGGGGTGAACTGTAGGGACTTATATTAAAGATAAAAATAATGTGTGTATGGGGGGGAAATATGAGCAGAATAAAAAGGCTTCACACTATATAAGAGACAGATTTTACTGAATTAGTTCAGCCAAGAATGGATTGCACATGGGCAATGCAGAAAAAATACCATTAAACACTTGGGAGTACAGAATATCAGTATCCAGACTTGTTCAGTTTAGAATAAACCATAAGAAACATGTAAAGAAAAAGGAAAATGTGAGCTACACACAGGAAAATAAACAGGGATGAGAAATTGGCTATAAAGGATCCAGATAGCATGTGTAGAAGAAAGAGACTTCAAATAAGTTACTTATCTATCTGTATTTTTTCAAACAATTCAAGGAATTCATATTTAGGTAACTAAAAAGTGGAAATGTTGAAGAATGACAATGACAAATTATAGCATTATATTGACATTATGTATAATTATGATGCACCAATAAAATGTATGAAAAATAAGAATTAAAGAAAGGCATGATAAAAACATCTAGTGAACATCAACAAAGCAGTATAAATTATTTTAAAAAACAAATAAAAATTCTGGAGTTGAAATAGGTAATCACTAAAATTAAAATTCACTGGTGAAGCTCATCATTTAATGTGAGATAGACTATCTCAGTGAACTTTAATTATGGAATTATGGAAACTGAAGAACAGGAAGGAAAAATTAAACAGTAAAAAGAGAAGAGAGCCTCAGAAAATGTGAGTATACCAATATACTCACAATCAAGTATACCAATATATTCACAATCAAGTATCTGGAGAAAGAATGTGATAAATGGGGAAAGATTGGAAGAAATAATGAATGAAAGTTTTACAGCATTAATGAAAACCTTAATCTAATTACATAAACTCAGCAAACTTCATATAGATTCAGCCTCCAAACTCGTCATAGTCAAAATGTTGAAACACAAAGGAATATCTTAAAAGAAGCAAGAGAAAAATGAATTGTTATTTATAAGGAGACCCCAACAAGATTAACAGTTGACTTCTCATCAGAAAAAGTAGAAGAAGGAGGAGGAGGAGGATGAGGATGAGGATGAGGAGGAGGAGGAGGAGGAGGAGGAGGAGGAGGAGAAATTAGAAAGTCATATCTAAAGGTCTAAACTTTAAAACTAAATAAAACAAAAATAATTGGTAATTGGGGTTCTCAGAGCAGTCAAGTCTTAACACAATGGTTATGTGCAGAGTAACTAACTCTTGCTGCAGTTAGCTATTAAACTAATGGAATAAACAAAATAGTGCACCTTAACAATTATCAGTCAGGTAATTGGATTGAGCAATGGGATCTAAATCACAAATACAGAGCAAGGTCTGGCTATAGCTGGCCTTAGTGCCACAACCTGACTGACCATAACCTTAACTTTATTACCATAGTGGTATAATATCATTGTAATTATGGTTTTGAAACCACCCCTCCATGGATTTTGCTTTGGAAGTCTCTTGCATTGTGTCTTCTAAAAACTCTTATGTAATCAACTCATGAATCAGGGCCATGAATTGAAAAACTAAGGGGAAAACACACAATTTCCTGTATGTTTTGAATAAAACCCCAGCAGATAGGAGGAAATGGGATGATATCCTGCAGAGATTATCCAGTTTCTTTCACTTTGTTTATATGGAAGTGTATTATACCTCATTGCATTAATAAAATTTTCTTTTCTGGATTTCTGCATCTTGCTTGATTTTTTTTCCTCAGGAAAAACTGAGGATTTCACTCACATGTCCAGTAATACCACTGTACAAAAAAAGATTTTTACCACAGAAACTACTTAACATCTATGCACAAAAAAACATTCTTTATATGTAAATATATAACTTTAAAAGGTGGTATATGTGTGTATTACTTCTCCTTTCTTCCTCTAGGTGATTTAAAGTATATATATATGAATGTAAGTACATATATATGAATATATGATATGAAATAATATATATGAATGAAAAGCCCAGATGGTGAACTTTGAAAAGAATTATTTCTATATAAATTCTGATTATAGGAAATATAATTTAAGTTCAAAGAAACAAAGAGATTTAAGGTGAAAAGATGCAAAAAGATAGACCTCTTGTGTAATAAACATAACAACTGGGGAGCTAGAGTGGCTGCATTAACATTAGCTGAAATAGAATTTTAAAAATTTACTAGAGATAAAGAGGACATTTCATAATAATAAAAGGTTCAAAGCCTCAAAAGATATAATAACAATAAAAATGTAATAACATTATCTATAAGATATAGAAAGTGAATATTAATTTAAAATGGATCCACATTTCATGAAGTAAAATTGACAGGATTAAAGTACAAATTGGAAAATTTAATTATAATATCATATACTTCAATAACTCACTTTTAATAGCAGAACAATTAGGCAGAAAATTAACAAGGATAAAATATAACAACGAACACAGATATGTAAATCAACTACACTTAACAGAAATCACTATCAATTTCATCCAAGAGTGACAGAATTCTCATTTTTTTCACATGTAAATAAAAAAATTCCAGAAGACATATTGCTTTCTAGTCATACATTGCTATTTTTAAATTTCTTTTTATTTAATAACCTTTATTTTCAAGGAAGTTTAAAATTTACAGAAAAACTACAAAAATTATAGAGAATTCTGACACATCCCTAAACCATATGCAAAATTTCTCTATTAACATCGGGGATTGCTGTGTTATGTTACAAATGAACCAGTATTCATACATTGTTATTAACTAAAATGCCCTTACATAAGGGTTCACAGTTGTATGGGTTTTGACAAAGCCTCGTGGTATATTTTCTTTGCTGTATTACCCTTAAAATACACACTGTGCCATCCCAGCCCATATACACACAAACTCACAAACATAACCCAAGTCCCTTGGCATCCATTGACCTTTTATGTCTGTCTATATAGTTTTTTCCTTTCCAGAATGTCATATAGTTGGATTCACAATGTATGCATCCTTTTCACTCATTTCTTTCACTAGTAATATGCTTTATAAATTGATTGGACTGGCTCAAAGCCCAAACTCTTTTCTGTGATCAGCTCCCATTCTGAAGTTATCTAGGTTTCATCTCATTAGCATAAATTCAAAGGTGATTCAGGATATCATAAATAACAAAGGTACTTCTACTATCCAGGAAAGGCTAGGGATTTAGATTCTGGTCTCTGGGAACTATGACAAAAGCAAGGCATTTTCTTTATTTTTATAAGTTTCTATCCTGAATTAATCTAAATTTTATTAAGTATTTTTTCTACTTTCTTTTTTTCCATAGTAAGTTTTTATTCTGAATTAATATTGAATTTTTAAAATACATTTTTTCATTATCATCTGCATCATAAACTTTTAAAATTTTTCTATTAATAATGATTATTGTACTTTTTGATTTCCAAATGATAAATCACCCTTGCTTTTCTAGAACAAAGTTCATTAATTTTTTTTCTCTGTGCTCATGACAATGATTAGCTTATAATTCATTTTTTATTGATATTAAAACCATGATTAGGTTGATGGAGGTTATTTATTTCTTTACTTATTTTTAAATAAGCTTCCCAAGGCCCAGTGATGTCAACAACTTGTTTCTTATTAATAATGAGATGATCATGGATAGAATACATCTAAGGTTCCCCAGTATAGAGATGTTTGCTTATCAAACTGTTATGTTGTTGTTTGTATTTCAGTTGTTCATATGCAGACATTATTTCCCTTACTATACAGTAATGTTTTGAAGGCAGAAATTTTGTCTTATTCTGGTTGTGCACACAGTGGGCAATTACTGCCTGCTGGGGGAATGCAAGAATGCTGAAACAGTGACAGTTGGAGCATAGAGGCAAAATTCTCCCCATAGGAAATAATACTATGAGGATAGCAGGAGAAAAAAATCCATCCTTTCACAGTTCAAGTGGCAGAGTTTGAAGAAGAGCTGAAAAGATTTCTTACACAGTTTTTGTGTTGCTTGTTTTCTTCCCCACCATTGTCCACAGGGGCAGAAAACAGGGCTATAGTGTCAGACACTGCCCACCTCTGCAGTGTCTGACACACATTGATCTCTCTCTCTCTCTAGGGAGTCTTATCCTTTGTGTAATTTCCCCTTTTCTCCTAAGATTCCCATACCTACCTTCCTCCACTTTTCTGGAAAAGCAGACCACCTTTGTATCTGATTTCAACTGAGGGATAACAAATATTTGGGCATAAATACATCCTAGAAAATGCATGCTTTTTTAAATGTCTGTGTTAGTCAGTTTTTCATCACTGTGATCAAAATACCCAACAAGGACAATTATTTTTGAGGGGGTGGATTTCTTTGGCTCACTTTCAGAGGTTTAGTCCATGGTAAGCTTAATACTTTGCCCTTGGCCCAAGGTGAGGCAGAACATCATGGTAAGGGGGTATGTCAGAGATAAGATGCTCCACTGATGACAGTCAGGAAGCAGAGAAAATGGGGAAGGAGCCTTCAGGAAGTTGTTCCCTTCTAGGACATGTGTCCAGTGAACTACCTCCTCCAGCCATATCCCACCTTCCTACAGTTACAGTTAGTCCATTTAGACTAGGATGAACTAATCAGGTTATAGCTCTCACAATCCAATCATTTTAATTCCAAACATTCCTGCATTGATATGGGAGATTTGGAGGGATACCTCATATCCAAATCATAAAAGTATGCTTGCATGTTAATTTTTATTTTACTGCTCTGTGTGCAGTAGTTACTCATATTCTTCTGGAGCACTTTTTTCCTATGCCCCATTCTCACCTATTTTTCCTCTATGATAATCACTCCTATACCTGGTGAAGGCTGCCAAACACTCTGAAGGCCAATGCTGGGGCAGATGTGGTACATAGCAGAGGCCATGAGAGTTTCCTGAGTGACGAGACTGGGATTAGCATCAAGGGGTGATGCCAGGAGTAAGAAAGGTACAGATGGACTGAGTGTGCAAGACAAGGGTCAGGAGGGTACTGACATGGGCATAGTCAACACCATGTGCCAGCCACCTTGGGGCAATAATTGGGCCCGGGCCTGGCACCATGCTACATGCTATCTAAAGTATGGAATAGGATAAAGAAAAGGAAAGAAAAAGGAGAAAAAGATGTACCTCTGGAAGAACCAAAACTGCCTGTGAGATAAAATGAGCACAGAAGGAGATGAGGATAAGCATGGCTGTCATTCTAGCTAGTGGGCACTTTGACTTTACAGAGGTCTGTGGTGCATGGCTGTTGACCACATGGTATGCTCAGACCAGTGTGTTCAGGAGAGACATACTAAAGGCAAATTCAGAAGAATATGGAGACAAAATATTGTCCTGGAGGTGAGCATGCAAGAGCCCTATCAAGGGTTATATTCCATTTTTAGAGGATTCTGGTATTTTCTGTGTAAATTTTAGTTGTAGTTGTATGTGTGTCTCTCTGTGTGTATATGTACACATAGCTTGTTCGTTTTTATCTTCCATCTCTATGAATATTTGTGTGTTAATGTGTATGGCCATTCATACTTAAAACACACATACTTAAGAATTTCTGAGTATGAAATCCATGATTCTCTTCCCTAAGTTTGACAATGATAGAGGGTGGCATTTATACTTTTCCTCTGAATATGCATACTCTATTAGCCCTATGCACAGGGTGGTCATTATTATATCACAAATCAGACAAACCTGACAATAAACTTTGGTGATGCAGCTAGTGGAACAATAAGGAGAGTAGTGCTAATATGTCACTTGATTACTTACAAATGAGAATTTGGGTAGGATACCTACAAAGACTGGCTTCTGTTTTCTCCTTTTCAAGTGTGGCCACAGGGATTTCTAATGTCCTTCCTTCCTTCCTTCCTTCCTTCCTTCCTTCCTTCCTTCCTTCCTTCCTCCCTCCCTCCCTCCCTCCCTCCCTCCCTCCCTCTCTCTCTCTCTCTCTCTCTCTCTCTCTTTCTTTCTTTCTTTCTTAATTTCTTTCTTTTGTGTGTGATTTTATTTTTTAACTTCATGACAGCAAAATGCATTACAATTTGTATTATACATATAGAGCACATTTTTTTCATCTCTCCGGTTTTATATAAAGTATGTTCACACCAATTTATGTCTACATACATGTACTTTGGATAATGATGTCCATCACATTCTACCATCATTGCTAACCCCTGCCTCCTCCCTTCCCCTCCTACCCCTATGCCCTATCTAGACTTGTTGATTCCTTCCATGCTCCCCCTCCCTACCCCACTATGAGTCAGACTACTTATATCAGAGAAAACATTTAGCATTTGTGTTGTTGGGATTGGCTAATTTCACTTAGCATTTTCTTCTTCAATGGCATCCATTTACCTGAAAATGTCATGTTTTTTTTCTCTTTTATTGCTGAGTAATATTCCATTTTGTATATATGCCATATTTTTTAATCCATTCATCTACTGGGGGACATCTATATTGGTTCCACAGTTTAGCTATTGTGAATTGTGCTGCTATAAACATTGATGTGGCTGTGCCCCTGTAGTATGCTGTTTTTAAGTCTTTTGGATATAGCCTGAGGAGAGGATAGCTGGGTAAAATGGTGGTTCCATTTCCAGATTTCCAAGGAATCTCCATACTACTTTCTATATTGGCCACACCAATTTACATTCCCACCAGCAATGTATGAATGTGCCTTTTCCCCCACATCCTTGCCAACACTTATTGTTGTTTGTCTTCATAATAGCTGCCATTCTGACTGGAGTGAGATGATATCTTAGAGTAGTTTTGCTGTGAATTTCTCTAATTACTAGAGATGATAAACTATTTTATATATTTGTTAATTGATTGTATATTCTCTTGAGAGAAGTGTCTGTTCATGTCCTTGGCCCATTTATTGATTGGGTTATTTGGATTTTTTGTTTGTTTGTTTGTTTGGTGCTTAGCTTTTGAGTTCTTTATATATCTTAGATATTAATGCTCTATCTGACATGTGAGGGGTAAAAATTTGCTCCCAGAATGTAGGCTCTCTATTCACCTCACAGGTTGTTTATTTTTCTCAGAAATAGCTTTTCAGTTTGAATCCATCCCATTTATTGATTCTTGGTTTTAATTCTTATGCTATAGGAGTCTTATTAAAGAAGTTGGGGCCTAATACCACTTGATGAAGATAGGGCCAACTTTTTCTTCTAATAAACACAGAATCTCTGGTTTAATTCCTAGGTCCTTGATCCACTTTGAGTGGAGTTTTGTTCATGGTGAGATAGGAGTTTAATTTCATTTTGTTGCATATTAATTTCCAATTTTCTCAGCACCATTTGTTGAAGAGGCTTCTTTTCTAATGTCATTTTTTATTCTTACAGAGCATTGAACAAATCCTTCCAATTCACAAGTTGAAGGAGTGAAGAGTATTCACAGATACTAAAGGTGGAAAGGGAAGAAATTGGAAAGTTATGTGGGTCTGGAAAGAAATAGGCATTACAGCTGAATCCCTGCAAGGACAATATGGGCCCAATGCAAAAGAAAAGATACAGAGAAAATAAAATGTGGACATGTAATGGTTTGAATGTGATGTGTATTAAAAAAAAAAAAACAAACTCATGTGTGAGACAATGAAAGTACATTCAGAGGTGAAGTGATTGGGTTATGACAGCCTCAACCCAGTCAGTAAATTAATCCCCATCAGTAGTAACTGAAGGCTTGCAGGACCCAGTCAGTGAATTAATCCCCATCAGTAGTAACTGAAGGCATGTAGGGTATGGGTAGAGGAGATGGGCAATAGGGGGTGCCTTTGGGAGATATATTTTGCATCTGGTGAGTGGAGTCTCTTTTGGCTTTCTAATTATTATGTGGGCTTCTTCCCTTCATCACACTCTTCCACCATGATGTTGAGCCTCACCTCAAGCCCAGAAGAACAAAATCTGTGGACTGAAACCTATGAAACTGCAAGCCCCCAAATAAATTTTTCCATCTCTAAAATTATTCCTGCCAAGTCTTTTAATCAAAGCAGTGAAAAAGCTGACAAAACAGGGCATGTTGTGTACCTAGTAAGCCATGAGTGAGTAAGCAGGAAAACAACAATGAAAGGTTACTGAAAATCAGAGATAGCCTTATCTGACATGTAAGCACCTGAAAGATGGGGGTTTGGAATGTTAATTCCCCCTAGCCATAATTATACCCCATTAAGAAAAGCTGTTTTGTTGAAGCTATAACAACACCCCATCACCATGGCAACCAAAACATCAAGCCCCTGACAAAGATAGCTTGTTAATGACTATTTAAAGGATAATAATCAATTGAAGGGAGCAGGAAATTAAGGCAAAAACAGAGGAATTCATTGCCTTAAACCACAGTCCTGTGAGCACCACACCATCCTCTCTTTCAGAAAGTTTCTATGCTATCAGTCAAAAACCAAAAAGTAGAACTAGTCTCTGAAAACTTTGCCAGGGCTCAGAATAAAACTGGAGGGAAGGAGAGGTATACTGTTGTCTCTGAGAATAACCCTTCTTTTCCTTAATGAAACCCTGTACCCCTTTCCTATTCCTTCTAATAAACTCATTTTTGTCACTCTGAGTGATATGTCTAATTTTTTTCTGGTTTATGATTTCAAGAATTGGGGTAAAATGGGGACCTTTACAGCTGCCTCAGTTCATGAGAGGCCCTTACTGTACAATAAGGAGAAAAGGGAAGGAGGGTCCACCTTGGCACTCAGAGCTCCCAGAGGTCACCAAGGTTCCAGATTTTTCCTATAGTTCTCTGGCCTGGATGGACCTGTTTAATAAAAGGAGTCCATCCTCTGTTTCTTTCTCTCTCTTACACACACACACACACACACACACACACACACTGATACCCCAGAACTATATCATGAAAAGTCAAATTCAGTTAGCTGTCAGCCAGCAGATCTGATATAGGCAGCTCAGGGAATCTCCCTTTGTCTGGAGTAAGGCCTCTTTGACCCTGATCTTACACTCTCCCCAGTGTCTGAAGGATCTCTGGGCCAAGGAAAGCTTCATTTCCACTGAGCTGAGCAGAAACAGGCACCAAAAGAACTGATATTTGAGGTGCAAAAATGAAAAATTAGATATGATTTTCTTAGAAGTATTAATGCTGAGAAACAGCATAGTGCAAAGCTGAACTCCTTGGTAAGGACATAGTCACCCTGAGTCACATCCCTCAAGAACTCTTTAAGTTAGGTAAATGTAACTTGTTCAAATATCCCTTCTTCCTAATTATATGGAGAAGAGGGAAAGACTTTGACTCTCCCTTTTCACACAGGCCTGTTAAGTCCTGCTCCAGACAAGATCCTTGCTGGATCCTCTCTCACTGGTCTCACTATTTCAGCTGTGTGGTCTTGAGCAGGAGAGTTAACCAATAGCCTTATCTCTGTTATTTTTCATATGGAAAAAACAATATTTTTCTGATAGTGTGTTCATGAGAGTTAAAACTAATAAATATTTGATAGACAATAACTGATCAATAGTGAGGGCTAAAATGATTAAGCCACTTGTCTACCTGTCTTCCTCCAGGAGGAAGCCAGCCAGAGCAAGATTATCACTTCTTCCTATGACCTAGCAATAAACAGAGAGTGACCTCCCAGAATGTGGAGATGTGTTTAATTGGAGGCCCATTTTTAGGGAATCTGTGAACCGCTTCTCACATTAATGATTGGCATAAAATGGAAACAGAAGTGAAAATTGTCCCTAACAGGTTCTGATTGCCATAAAATTTGATATAGAATAAAGAATTGGGTGTAATAGTCATAAGAGGCTATTGTAGGCCTTTGAGTTACCAACATTGCATACTGTCAGCCAGATGGGTTGCCTCTCAGACACATCTTCCCAGTCTACAAAGCTTCCACCCATTCTCTCTGGCAGCAGAAAGGGAGGTTGGGCTTCTCTAACTGTGCATGTTCTTTTTTTATCAGGAGCATACAGCAAACAGTGGGCCCTGAGCCTGCTTCCAGAACATTGGCCAATTTCAGTTAATAGTCAGTCATGTGAGAACTTTTTTTCTTCCAAGGGAAAGTCTTATACCAATGTCTCCAATCTTCAAAGACCTGGTGCTTCTTTTAATATTCAAATGCAAACAAACAACAAAACACCAGAAGGCAGTCACATATGCTGGGAAGAAGTTGTCTTGCTATTCTCAAAGCCAAATTTGATCAATTGACTGATGCCCTTTTATACTTTCTGCGCTATATTTCATTTCTAGGCCACAGTGTGAGGTGTGAAGGCCATGCAGCCCTTCTCCCTTGGGTCACTAAGCAGTAAAATAGAGATCTCCATGCTTGTACCTGACCTGGGCCTGATGGGTCTGTGGTCAATCTCCAAGGCTTCTGTGTGTTCAGAAAGATCCAGCTCTCTCTCCTCAGCAGCATGGTTAAAAATCAGATGCCTTCTAGGAGCCATTTAAACCTCTTGTTTTCACCTGTGTACAGGGTCTTTGACCACTAATTGTAGCCCTGGCTACCCTACAAATACTTCAACCAAATTTTTAAGAGTCCTACCACCTGACAGCACCTTGACTTACACTTAACATATTGAAAAAACTTAAGACTAAACTTCTGAATCATGAGAGATGGTCACATAGTTTCTCTCATGTACTTTGCTGATAAAAGATCCTGAGGTATGGTTTATGTTGTTTTAAAATTTTGTCCTCACAACAGAGATATCAGTTGACCCTAACAATAACCCTAGCAGACCTTATCTTTGCTCTTTTTTCCCTAATGGCCTCAATTTTCTTGTCATTGAGTCCTTACTTTCTCATCAAGGACATGATCCTAAGACCTCATAGTCCACTTTCTAGGAAACATGGGCTAAGAGAATGCCTTTGATACTGACTGCCTGTCTAATTCTGGCTTTATCCCCCCCCTTCTAATTTTAGGAACTCCTTATTGCTGTAAGGAGAAGGGGCAATGTTTGTTCTGGCTGCTTCAAATCTGAGAGGGGGTGACATGAGGGGGCAAGCATATTTGGAGTTCCCTTTTAGAAGTCAGGCCTGTTTGAAGTCTTGTTGGGGAAGAACAGGTTGTAAGTCATCTGGGGATGGGTGCTTCTATGAGTGAGAAACAAAAACATGAGTACTGAATAAATGTTGTGGCAGCTGGAACATGTCAACATATAATAGAAATTCTCTTACCAGGAGGTATGAGGGCTGAGAAGTTGTCCCCATAACAAAATTGGAGAGGAAAAGGCCTTTATTTCAGAATGTAGTTCTTTAACATTCCCAGTTATCAGGAATGTAAACATAACATTTAACTTTTAGTGTTACAGATGTTCCTCCTCTTAAGATATAGTAAATAATTTAATGGCATCTGAGTTTTCAAAATTATTTTATTAGTATGACCTTTGTCTAGTAGAGAACCCTTTAATTCTTTACTTAGGGCTGGATAATCATACTAGCAAACATCAAGCCTACCTGTGTAGGTTAGGTATATCTGTAGGCCTTAAACTAAAAATTACTCTGGCAATTCCTCTTGACAGTTTCTTTTGATAGTTATCAGGCATTCCTGCCTAAGAATCTCTTTTGTAGCCTTTAGCCTTACTTATTTTGGGGGGCTAACACAAGGTGTATACCTTTAGTTACATTTTATTATTATTATTATTATTATTATTATTATTATTATTATTATTTAAAATGTCCAGAAATGTCTTTGTTTTGTTTTTAACTGTTTTTGCTAGGTGTTTAAGATGAAGCAGTCAAACTGACTTTGTTTCTATCTGTTGTTAATAGTCAGCTGAGTTTCCATGGGAGTCACTCCTGGGGGAACTTGAGAGCAGCTTCTTAGTTCTGCTGGTGCCATTTGTGCTAGGATGAGTCCAGGTCTTGCTTGATCATGTGGCTTCCCTTGAAAGCATCAGGGATGTCTCCCTCTCCAATGACTCTTCTCTTCATAGCAAATGCACTGATTGGCTTTCTGTTCTCTAGTGGTCTCATTAATTTCCCCAATTTTGAGGTTATGTGTCCCAGAGATGCAAAGCTCTTTAGCAATTTCCCCTGTTCCCAGGATTCAGATTGACTCAGAGAGCAAGAGCCAAATATTGGTTTTCTTGGCCCTTTTAATTTAATTTTAACTTTTAAATCTTGATCTTAAACATGTAGCAAATAAGTCTCACAGTCTTAAATTAAAAGGACTGGGCTTTAATGTCTATCTCTCTGTATTGTAGATGATAGCTTATTATCTTAAATTAATCCAGGTTGTGTGTTCTTAAAGCAATATTTCTTCAAAAAATTAAGAGGCAATCAATCTTTAGACTTTTTATAAGGAAAGTACAAATTTTGGCTGAGTTATACATTATATCTGCTGTTTAACAGCCTATTAATCTTAACAAAAAATCAATCATTAAACACAACTTTAAATGAACTGAAATCTGGCCTACTGTGGAGTCATTTGACATGTAGTGAGATGGGACACAGAACCATATCTCAGGTAAGGCAGGACTCTTCATAAATCTTAAATACCGTGTTCTAGTTCTGAAGCTGATCTTTGCTTTATAAATATCATTTTAAAAGTTTGCATAAATTGTTGTTTGAGGTCACATGAATATTAGCTAACACAATATGATATCACATTTAAAACATGAATTAAAGAAAGCTGAAAACTTTTAACCTTTTGTGGAAAAGTAGCAAAATACTTTTGTGTCTTACAATATTAACCTTTACATAGATTAGGCTCTCATTAACTTAAAAATACATTTAAATTGCACTTCTGTGTAAAAAGTAACATAAAACTTTATATATCTTATTGATAACTGGTCCAGTAATAGAACATTGAATGATATAAATAAATCTGCAATGTTTTTCTTTTAAGCCTAAAATTACCATACAACTTTAGAACACCAGCCTGGTATAATGCTCTTTTAAAGCTTCTATCTTAAAGAATTGTATACCTGGAAGATATATAATATACAAGGAAGAGGAATAGCACCACAATTATATTGATATTTTTATATTAACCAAGAGTAGCTTTTAAAGAAATGACAGTACAATCCTTTAAGATAACAGTTTTTGTTTAACCAGTTGTTTAATTTCTTTAAGGTTACTTACTGTAGAAAAAAGAAGCAAAACTTAATAAACAAAATGCTATGAGTAAACTAATGTTTTAAGAAATTTTTGTCCTCTTAACATATGACTGATTGCAAAAATAAATGTACACAAACCTTCTTTATCACTTACTTAAACCCTCTTATTTACTTTATCACATAAGGACTTTCTTATCCAGAAATACTTTTTGGCTTCTATTAAATATCATTTCCATACCTAGATCCTTTTATTTCTTCCGTCCCATCTGTTAACCTCCTTTTCTGTTCACATTTTGAAAAAATCCTTGAAAATTTTGAATTTAGGCAAATTATTTTATTTTAATAAAAAGAAATACTTTATTTTACTTACAGTACTCTCAGTTAGACAGGTAAAACTTTTGGGCCTTTGTATATAGAAATCTTCTATGAACCTTTGTATGTAGAATCACATCTGTTTACCATTTCATGAAAACACAATATTTAAGTATATAGAACCTGTTGGGACTTTAAATTTTTAGTAACATTTTTAGTGATGACAAAGCAACTTTAAATCCTTTTTTCTTCATTTGCCAATTTATGAAAACATTAATAATTGGTGGTATATTTAACATTTAGCATTGTAACATTGTAAATTAACCAGATATCTAACAATATTACTAATTTGAGTAATCCCATGTCAAATCTACTTTGCTTATTTTACCAAATATCAGATAAGTGTATTGGACAGAAGTAGCCATTTATTCCTTGTTGAAGAAAAGTTCTAGAACCAAGGGATTAGATATTTTATAGACATCAACATTTTACTAGTTTTCTTGACCACCTAGAGAGACTTGTAAGTTTAAAGACGTCTATATTTTCATCTGTTTACCCAATTTAAATTGAACCATTTTAAATCATGTGAATTAAAGATATTTGGATATATTTTTTAAAATTTTATGAGTGCTTCTTATATATCTGCTAATTTTATATCATGTATATGATATATGGATATACACACATGTAGACATACAACATATAACACAAGTGTGCATACATAACACAATAGTAAAGGCCTTGTAGCTTTTCACAGGTGAAATCTCCATTGTAATGTTTAAAAACTCTATAGTTAAGTAAAAATAGAAATGATCAGAAAAACATTAACCTAGGTCTGTAGAAGCAAAATCACAAGCTAAAAAAAAACAAAAAACAAAACAAAAAAAAAAAAAAAACAAAAATAGAGAATCTAAGAAAAAGCAAGAGTCCTGGAAAATGACCAGCTGGTAATTAATAAAGTACCATACAATTCACTTTTTTGTTTAGTCTAGTTTGAGTTCAGGCAAAAGACACTTTTAGCTGTTTTTCTTCTTTTTTCTCCTTGGGCCTCAGATCAGTCTCCTACTGAGCTTGCAGGCTTCTTTCATTTGCATTTTGGCAAGTCCTGGCTGAGGTCTGGAAGGAGCAGGAAAAACTTCTATTCTGAGCAGAAACCTCATGCCTAAGACATTTTAACCATTTTTGCCTAGTTAGTAATTGGACAGGTTTGAATGTTGAAAATTATGATACTATATTTTCTATTAATTTTGAGAACAAAGCTATGATAGTAAGTTCCTTACTGAGCAGATCCATTATTTTGTGTAACCATTCCCAGGGCTTCAGTGAAAAACAGGTTAAACTTTGCTCCATAGGTAAGTTGAGAACAGGGACTGAAAATAATGTTTTAATGTCTTAAAGGTTTCCAAAACCTGTTTATAACTCAGAAGGGGAGTAAACTGTTTTGGTAAATTTATCTTTTAAAAGTAGATGGACTTTTGGGATTCCCACCTTTTGGGTCCCCTTCTTCCTCCGGGAGAAGTCTTTTCTGCTGTCCTTTAATAAATTTCTAATTTCTACTCTAACCTTGCCTCGGCGTGTGCTTTCTGGTGTTATTCTTCAACATTGGGGAAGCAAGAACTCGTCACCGGTCAACAGCGGTTTCATATTGGAGGTCCCATACCGAGATTCTACACCGAGGTAAGTGCACGCACCCCATGTCTGTTTGAGGTGCATCTTTCTCTCTCTTTCTCTCTGGAGGGTAAGGTGGGCACCCGATGGCTACTTAAATGCATTTAGTGCAGCCGCCACTCTTCAAGACTCGGGTGAGAGGTTTCTCGGCCTAGGCAGCTCTTAATCACCTGTTCAATACAGAGCAGGCATGTTGGGTTCTGCCAAAGCCGCTTCCAACTTTTCTGTCAGGGCCCGGAGAGCAATTGGCGTGTGTACACAGTGTCCCGAATCCCGATCTGCCTCGGATGCATGGAGGTGGGGGAAGGAGTTTGGAACAACTGCGGAAGTCCGGTCTGGGCTACTCTCAGATGATTCTTAAGGTTTCTTTCTCTTGAGCCTCCTCCCGACAGCCCCCAGGGGTATCTAGGGTGATCGGTAGATGAATGGCACTGAGGGAAAGCCCCAATCACATTTGCCTCCATATGGGCTACGCAACACTCCCAACCTCGCATCCATTCCTCCTGGATGCTCCCCTTCCTTTGCAGGTCAGAAATGTTAGCAATTCGTGTTGTAGGACTGAGAAAGGCATGAGATAATTAGTAAAATCTGCCCAGGTTTCCTAAGGTGCATAGGTAACTTTCAATAGACTGTTTTACCACCCAATGTTTAAAATGGGCTGAGTTCTCTTTAAGCTGCTGGAGAGGCATTTTTAGAATCAACTCCTCAGGTAATCTGCTAGTCTACAGAGCAAAGGCAACAAAAGAGAACATGTTTCTCTTTTCCAATGGGTTTTTAGTGGCCGGGAGGATATGCAGTAATGCCCTTAAGTCTGAATCCTCCCAGGGTCTCTGGCACAGGGCAAACTGAGACCCTAGCACTTTGCTAAAGGGGACCAGAAACCCCTTGGCAAAGCAAGGTGAGAGACGGGTTTTCTGGACCGTTTAGGAAGCTCAAACCTAGGGAGACGTCCCTAATGAGAACAGTTTTCTCTGGCGCAGCGTGGGCGCCTGAGTCCTGTTTTCTTCTCACTCAGACGGGAGCTTCTTTCTCTCCAATACGCCAGGTGCACCACTAGCCTGCGTATTGAAAAATTGGGATAGTTTTGAACCTCAGATGCTCAAGACAAAGCGCCTCATTTTCTTGGCCTGGCCTCAATACAAACTCTGACGGAGAAACCTGGCCACCTGAGGGAAATATCAATTTTAATACAATTTTACAGTTTGATAAAATTTACAAAAAGGAAATGGTGTGAGGTGCTGTATGTTCAGATTTTCGTTGCTCTAAGGGAAAATTCTAAATTATGCCAACAGTGTAAAGTAGACTTAGCTATGATATCTGCTATGAAGAGAGAAAATCTTGGACTCACTGAGGAAAAAATCAAGAGAAAAATTTGAGCCGATCAAAGTACATACCCTCTTCCTTCTTCAAGACCTAAGGCAGATTAAAAACTGACTCTACTGGAAAAGTTAGGAGATATGCCAGATTGCCTGGGATTGGGTCTATCCAAAGGTGCTAATCCTATAAGTAAAGGGGAGACTGAGGATTTCCCAGCAGCTGCCAGAGCCATTTGCTCTGGGGAATTTCCTCATTCTTTCCCTGCACTGCAAGGATTACTCCACCTGAATGCAGTAAAGTCAGTCACACTGAGGCCCTTAATTTTATACCTATAGTTGCCCCTATGTGAAAACATCTGGTCCACTCATGGGGAAATCTATGGTGCCACTGATAGGAGTCATAATTAAATGGAAGTTCAAAACCTGGAAAGATATTTTCTTATCTAGTTGTTTGATTGTTTCTTGGGGATAATCTAGGCTAAATGTGTGTCTAAAAGATGATGTTTCATTGTAACATCTGGTATCTAAATGAGTTTGAAGCATTGCACAATCTTGCAGTAAAAAGTTAGGGTTAGGTAATTATTTAGTTTGTGATTTCAGATAATTCATGCCAGAGAACTTAGATACTTAGGATAGAAAATTAAAAGAACTCTACTTCCAAGTTGGCAAGTAACTCCCAATCATTCAGTTTTATTTTTCATCAATTTTGTACTGGGTAGCCTGAAAAGATTTCACTAGGTGTACCAGTGCATTAATTTGGGCAAGGATAGTAAATTATGATTTGGTATCTGTTCCCCTTATTGTGTAAGATTCAGGAAAAGAAAATGTTGGATTGGGACGTTGGTCTGGCTTATTGAAATAACATTGAATAGCAACAGTCTTGGAAATTTTTAAAACTTAATTTGGGATATACATGGTAGTGTGTGGTTCTCTTAAGATTTTCTCCAGGTGATTTAATGAAACTTAATACTACTTTAGGAACTTCAGAACAAAGGAAGTGGCTTAATGATCCTGAAGGGATCTCTTCTGATGGTAGCTTTATATTATTAAGCAAGATCCTATTTTCAGTTTTGTGTGAGCAAGTTTTTCTAGTGTAGGAAAATGTAAAAGGAATGAAATTTTATGAATTGTATCTTAAACTTGTATCATAATTTTTAACATCCAAACCTGAAAATTGTGACTTATGGTTAAAATGCCTTAGGCATGAGGTTTGTGCTCAAAATTCCAGTTTTCCCAGTTTCTTCCAGACCTCAGCCAGGACTTAAATTGATATGCAAATAGAAGAAGCCTGGAGCACTCAGTAGGAGACAGATATGAGACCCAAGAAAAAAAAAAAGGGTAAAAGTGTCTTTTTATGGGAACTCAAACTAGATTAAACCAAAGAGTAATTACAGGCCGGTCAATTTTTTCTAGGACTTTTGCTTTTTTCTTAGATTCTGTATTTTTTTGAGCTCATGATTTTGATCCTACAGACAAGTTAATATTTTTCTGATAAGTTCTATTTTTGATCAACTATGGAGTTTTTAAACATTGCAATGAGATCACCTGAGAAAGCAACAAGGCCTTTACTATTGTGTTGTTACACTCGTGTTACGTGTTGTATGTCAGTATGTCTGTGTGTTTGTCCCTATATCATGCAGTGATATGCCAATTGACAGATGAGGAGCGCTCATGAAAAATTTTAAAAATGGATCCAAATATCTTTGATTCACGTGATTCAAATGGCTCAATTTAAATTAGGTAAACAGATGAAAGTAAAGATGTCTTTAAAATTAAGCTTATAAGTTTTTCTAGGTGTTCAAAAATAAAACCTAAAAATGTTGATGTCTATAAAATAATCTGATTAAATTCAAAATTTACAAGTATTGTTTCAAAATGTGAACAGGAGGTTAACAGATAAAAAAGAAACTAGAAGGTTCTAGGTATGGATTTCATAGAGGAAAAATGTGTTTCTGGATAAGAGTCTATATGATTAAGTAATTAAAAGAGTTTAAGTAAATGATATAAAGAAGGTCTGTGTAAGTTGCTTATAAGTGTAAGTTTTTGAGCAAGTAATCTTAAAGAAATTAAACAGCTGGTTAAACAAGTGCTATTGTTTTAGAGAATTGTGCTATGTTATCTCTTTAAAAGCTAAACTTGGTTAATATAAAAACATCAATGTAATTGGTGCTATTAATGTGTTCACATCTTCCAGATATACAAGTCTGTTAGGTAGAAGCTTTAAAAAGAGCATTATATCAAGCTGGTGTTCTAAAGTTGTATGGTAATTTTAGGCTTAAAAGAAAGACATGTTGGAGATTTATTTATATCATTTGTGTTCTATAACTGGACTTGTTATCAATAAGATGTACAGTTCTATGTTACCTTTTTACACTGAGATACAACAAGTGTATTTTTAAGTTAATGAGGGCTTGATCTGTGTAAAGGTTTTATTGTAAAACACAAAAGTACTTTGCTACTTTTCTACAAAAGGTTAGAAGCTTTCAGCCTTTCTTTAATTCATGTTTTAGATGTGATATTATGTTGCGTTTGCTCAAGTTCACAACAATTTATGTAGGCTTTATAAAATGATGTCTAAAAAGCAAAGATCAGCTTCAGAGCTATAGTAAGATTCATGAAGAGCCCCACCTTACTTGAGATAAGGCTCTATGTCCCATCCCACTGCATGTGAAAGTGACTATGAAAGAAGTAGGCCAGATTTCAGTACATTTAAAGTTGTGCCCAAAAGTTGTTTTTTGTCAAGATTACTAGGACCTCAAACAGGGGATATAATGTATAACTCTGCCAAAATTCAAGGTAGCTATTATATGAACTAAATATGTTTTTACCCTAGTTAGTTTTGTAGTTTTCAAAATGGCTTAAAGATTGCCTGTTTTGCAGAGGTACTGATTTAAGAACTCACAACCTGGGTTAATGTAAGATAAGGAGTTATCACCTACAGGATAGAGAGATAGACATTAAAGCCCAGTGCTCTTAATATAAGGCTGTTAAAACTTATTTGCTGGATGTTTAAGATTAAGTTTTAAAATTAAAAATTTGGCTCTTGCCCTCTGAGTCAGTCTGAGTCAGGGGATAGGGGACTTTTCCAAAGAGCTTTGCAACTCTAGGCCACATAACCTCCCAATCAGGGAGATTAATGAGACCAGTAGAGGACAGAAAGCCAATCAGTGCATTTGCTGTGAAGAGGAGGGTCATCAGAAAAGGGAGACATGCCTGATGCTTCCGAGGGAAGCCACATGGTCAAGCAAGGCCTGGACCCATCCTAGCGCAAATGGCACTAGCAGATCTGAGAAGCTGCTGTAAGTTCCCGAGGACTCCCAAGGAAACTCAGCTGACTGTTAACAATAGATAGAAACAAAAGTCAGTTTGACTTGCTTCATCTTAAACACTTAGCAAAGACAGTCAAAGCCAAAACACAGCTATTTCTGGGAATTTTAAATAAAATAATAGTTAAATGTAACTTCAATAAATAAGTAAACTGGAGGCTTCAAAAGAGATTCTCAGATAGGAATGCCTGATAACTATCAAAAGGAACTGCCAGAGTAGTTTTTAGTTCAAGGCCTTTATTTGCTAGTATAGTTATCCAGCCCTAAGTAACAGAATTAAAGATTTCTCTATTAGACACAGAGGTCATACTAGTAAAAGGATTTTGCAAGCTCAGATGACATTAAGTTATTAAACTTTATCTTAGGGTTACAGATGTCCTTTTCCTTAAAAGTTAAATGTTGTGTTTACATCCCTGACAATTCTGGCAATGTGACAAATATCCTTAAAGATTTACATGCTCAGAAGCCATGTCCTCAGCAACTTTGTCGTGGAAGCAATATCTTAGCTCCTGGTTCTTGGTACTTCCTGGTGGAAAACATTGTTAGTCTTTGTCTTTGCCATCAAACTCACTGGCATATTCCTGTGCTATGGCATTTATTGTTGCATCAATCTGGTTCCAGTACTAATGAATTCTTGTTTCTCTTATAGACCACCCATCACTCAAATGGCCTTCCAGTCTGTTACTTTTCAATCAGACTTCTATCATGGACCACTCGATAGACCCGATTTTTAAAGGGGGACTCCAAACTGCTTGCCCCACACCGTCCCTTTTCAGCCTGAAGAAGCCAGAAAGATTTTCTTCGCCCCCCTTCCTTACAGCAGTAAGGAGTTCCCAAATTAGAGGGGGGAATGAAGCCAGATTTAAAGTTAGGTAGTCAGTGTAGTTAGGTAAATTGGGTCTAATATCGAGTGAAATCTAAAATGGAGGCCATGCTGGGAATGACTCAGGGAAAACGCAGGACAACTCATGGAATGTTAATGAAGTCCTGAAAAGGCCCTAGGCCAAAGTCCACCTCAAAGAAATGTTAATGGAGCCCTGGAAACAGCCCCCAGCAAACTTGAAGGTGCTGACTCAGAAGTCCTTCCTGACCAGATTACTTCTTTGGCCCACCTGTGTCCCACCCCTCTTCCAACCTACATTCCATCACCAAACTATAAAAAGGGGAAATGACCGCACTTCCACGGATTCCCACCTTTTGGGTCCCCTTCTTCCTCTGGGAGAAGTCTTTTCTGCTGTCCTTTAATAAATTTCTAATTTCTACTCTGAAAAAAAATAAAATAAAATAGAAGTAGATGGACTTTTATGAATTTGGGATTTAGGGTGGTGTGTTTTTACTCTCTCCATGAGTTTCTCATGAAAATA
Source organism: Callospermophilus lateralis (assembly GCF_048772815.1). Classification (NCBI taxonomy): domain Eukaryota; kingdom Metazoa; phylum Chordata; class Mammalia; order Rodentia; family Sciuridae; genus Callospermophilus; species Callospermophilus lateralis. The sequence continues at coordinate 92,188,920 of NC_135306.1, read as the reverse complement.
GCAGGGCTTTCCAGGGGGCCCTGAGTAATTTGAGATACCTTGCAATAGTTAATGGGCTTTTGCTTGATCTTCCTGAGGGCTTCAAGGACCAACATTTGGAATTGTGTAATCTTCTAAGCATCCTATTCATTATTTGGGTCCCAGTCAGTATTGTTTCTGGGAATTGCCTGTGCTCTAGATAAATAATTAGGTTTGTTTCTAGATTTGGGGCCATGGGCAAGATGTAGGTGAATCCCCAAATTCTTCAGCTGCTTGCTTTTGGGTAGCCTCCTTACTGGAGGCTAAAGTTTGGCTAAGTAACAATATAATATTTTTCCAGATGAGGTCAAGCACCTGGCACAAGTTTTGAAACATTCCAATATATTTATTTAGAACCTCCAAAATTTCCCTGAATTTGATCTTTTTTGTTTTAAGTTGGGGGGTCCCCTTGATTTCTTTTCCTCAGTGATTCCTTAAGGCCTTCTCTCCTGGTAGACATTGAGATTAGGCCTGACAATACATGAAAATGAGGCACTTTTCCTGATCATTAGTAATTTCCCAGTATGTAGACTAGTGGTCAATCTACAAACTGACTTGAGAGAGAAGCTCCTGCCTGAGTGATAGATAGGGATGTCTCCCTAAACTTGAGCTTTATTACAGTCCAAAAAAACCTGTTTCTCATAATCTTGCTTTGCCAGAGTTATTTCTGGCTTCCTTTGACAAAGTGCTATGTTCCCAGTTTGCCCAATGCCAGAGACGCTAGGAGGATTGAGATGTAAAGGCATTACTGCTTTCCTCCCTGCCACTATAACTCCTGATTATGAAAAACCCATGAAAAAAAGAGGATAATTGTACATGTCATAACATTTTGTGCCTAATTGCTGTCCTGTAGACTAAGGGAATCTCCTAGGGGTAAAGGGAACATCTATTGGTTATTAAGCACATAAGAAATACCATTTCTCAGAGGAATTTATGGGAGGAGTTGGTTAAAATAGAGTATATCCCTCTTGCAGCATTTAAAAAAATACATTAAGTTCATCTGAGCATAGGAACAGTAATGGGAGATTTTAAACTGGCTTGTAAAGGCTAAACAAAGGGAAACTGGATGTTTCCTTACTAATCATCTCATGTCTTTCTCTCAGTCCTACAATCTTAACTGCTAGAGTTTCTGATTGGCAGAGAGCATCCAGGAGGGAATGGTTGCGGGGATGGGAGTGTTGCATGGCCCTCACTAAGGCAAATGTAACTGGGGCTTTCTCTCAGTGCCACTTATCAACCAATCATCTTAGATACCCCTTAGGGCATTTGGGAGGAGTTTTCAAGAAGGAACCTTAGGATTTTCACCTGAGTGTAGCCCAGGTCAGAAATTCCACAGTTGTTCCATACTCCTTCATCCATCACCACACATCCAAGGTATATTTGGACTAGGGACACTGTGTACTCACACCAATTACTCTCTGGGCCTGGGTAGAAGAGTAAAAAGCAGCCTCAGCAAAACCCAACGTGCCAGCTCTGTATTGAACAGGTGATTGAGAACTGCCTAGGCCGGGAAATTTTTCACTGGAGTCTTGAAGAGTGGCAGCTGCACTAACTGCATTTAAATAGCCAATGGGTGTCCATCATAATCCAAAATGAAAGAGACAGAAAGACTCACCTCAAACAGATATGGGGTGCATGGAGAGGAGCTTACCTTGGTGTAGACCTCAGTGGAACCTCCAAATATGATACCGCCAGTTATCGGTGACGAGTCCTGCTTCGCCATATGTTGAAGTATGTACATTAGAAAAGCATGCTGAGGCAAGCATATGAAGCAGAGTTTATTTAAAAAGGGGTAACATAGACTTCTCCCATGAGGGAGAAGGGGGCCATAGCTGGTATCATGGCAGCCCAAGAAACAAGATGTTCTTCCCTTTATATATGTTCTAGAATTCCTTTGTTCTCCTGCCTTAGAATGAAATCTACTCTGCTTTTTTATGTTTCGATTTTCTATCAATGTCTTTTCATTTTCTTTTCTTTTTTTTTTTGGTTGGGGGAAACTTCCATTCCTCTGCTGCCCCCTAGTGTTCAATCTTTTTCCTCTATAATAACATTTCATGATGGCTTCTCCACCCACTTGAACCTGCAGCTTAGAATATTCATTAACACTTTATGCATTCCAGATGCCAATACCACATAGACTCCATCTCTAAGACCTGTCAATTTAACCTACTGGGGTAATGTTGAGTCATCCACTTTTTAATATCTCCCATTCACATCTGGTTCAAGTTACCAGATATCCAGATATCTCTCCTGGATATATCAGCCTTCACCTGAATGAGTTTGGGTGAAAGAATGTAAATTTGTATACAAATGTGTGAGCATGTGAGTGTGAGCATATATAATTGTGTGAAGGAATGTGAGAGAGGGTGAGTGTATGTGAATGACTATGCTTATAGTATTAAGCACAATAACAGAAACTCTTAAAAAACATCAAAAGAAAATTTGCCAAACAAAGAAAAACAAAATAAAGCAAACAAATTTAAACAGAAAAGAAAGAAGAACTAACTTGGATAGTTGTAAGAGACCTATTGAAATTAGTGAATAGTATAATTGATGGAAGTTTTAAAAACAAGTACATTTTATTTAATTCTAAAGATATACATAAACTCTCATATGACAGTTTCCTTTTATAATGTAGCTCTTAAAGAATTTTCTCTTTCTTGAATAAATAGTATGCTTCCTTCTATTAAATATACAGAAATGTGAACTACTATTTTTAAATATTTGAAATGGATTTCCAGAAACTCATGCTGAACTTATTGCTCAATTAGAGTACCAATAATAGATTTTTGGTTATTATACTTACTTACCTCAATTTTCTGCTTCACTTAAAAAAACTCACTGTGTCTTTATATATTATCTTAAGCACACACATAAAATATTGTCTAGTAGAGGTCTCTGGAGGACATGTATTAATGCCTAGTTAAGACTGAGGAATTTTAACAATGCAAAACCATTTGCCTAATACACTTGATATAGTTGTACTTTTAAAGTGTTTAAATGTCTTAATTAAATCTCATTTATTTTCTTTATTTGTTCAGCAAATTCTTTAAAAATACATAATGGAAATATAAAGATAGCATTTGAAAAAACACAATTTGAGAATCCACATTAATGAGATTGTGCTCCCTTGTTTGTTTCATTTCAGGTTAAATTGTGTCTAAGCAAGAAACAGAGTCATAATTTGAAGGTAGTGAGTGGAAAGCTCACACAGCTTCCTGGCCGTCAGAGGACAACATGAAGTGAAGCCGTCTATGTATCTAGAGTCCTAAGTGTGGTTCCTGGCTGGGGCATGAGGGAGGAGCACATCAAAGCACACCATACTTATGGGTGGAGCTGCATATCTGATTTGTCTCCAGGGGGCTCTCATGAAGGCATCAGGAGGGCTTCTCAACTGGAGGCTACAGGAAGGTAGATGAGCAAGGTGAACTTTGTTGCTTCCATGGGATAGACTTGATGAATTTCAGTGGGTTCCATATCTTGTGAAGGCACATAGAAGGTGCCCTTCTGCTGTATTTGTATGGTGGAAGAGGTGATGGGCTCTATAGGTCCCTTTGTAACATCATTGATCACAATCACCTAGGCTCTGCCTTCATGACCTAATCAATGCTCAAGTGTCCAAACTTCTTTCATTGCCACAGGAGAAGAAATGTCTTTGAATAAGGGTCCAAGGAATTCATGGAGAGAAGGGGGAAACTCCACTCAGGACCAGTTCTTGGCATACATGATGAAAAATAATTTCAGCACACACAAGTGACAGATATAGACAGAGGTTTATTTAGAAAACAGATACAGATACAAGGGAGAAGGCAGGGTATCTCAAGAGAGATGCCATTGGGTGTAAAGCAAGTAAGATGCACCCAAGGGAGAATGTTGACCATCTCAAGAGTGAGAGATAGATGTGTTTTGGGGATTCTCAGCTCTTCTTTCAAAACAAAACAAAACAAAAACAAAACAAAACAAAAAAACCCTGTCATTTTAGTCAGTTTTTGCATTTCTGATAGCAAAAGACCTGACAAGATCAACTTTAAAGGAGAAAGGGGGCTTTTATGGTTCACAGTTTCAGATCTTCAGTCTATGATTAGTAGACTCCATTGCTGTGTGCCCAAATAACGCAGAACAATATGGAAGAAAAGTGTGACAGAGGAAAGTACTCAGGACATAACATCACGAATACAGAAACAGAGTGGAGGGGGGAGAGGTAGGAGGAGGGAGGAGAGGGAGAAGAAAAGGAAGCGGAGGGGAGAAAAAGAAGAAGCTCTGCTCATTAGAGACACAATGTAAACCCCAAAGACACATGCAGCCCCCATTACCTACCTCTTCCAACTATATCCTACATGCCTACAATTACCACCCATATCAGTGGATTTATTCATTGATTTTACTGTACTTTAAATAATTTAATCATCTTGCCTCTGAAATTTTTTGCATTGTCTCACACATGAGACATGTTATATAAGTAATATAAGCCAGTGACTAGAAGTGGAAGGAAGCTGTATTTACTGTTTGGAGGGGCACCTCATATTTAAGTGATAATGTTTGGTACAATGTGGATATTGGAAGTTATGTAGTAATGATTTCAGTCCAGTGATCTCAAAATTGGTTCTGGTGGTCTGGTTACTGCCGAAATCTTAGTCTGACATGGTTTTTGTTATCTGATTAATAGATTGCACTGGAAAGTCATCATATTTCTCTTTGTTTAGCACTTTAATGAGTGGTTAATTAATAGCACACAGGTAAATTAACAGATTTCCTACAATCTTGAGAGTAAGAGGCCTAGGGAAGAGACTGGCTTGGGAAGTGATAGGCCTGGAAAAATATGCAGAATTTCTAAATTTAAAAAAATTCCTTGTCCTTTCTTTATGTTTTTTAAATTGCCTATTTCTTTCTCCTTATTCCTCCATATCACCTTAGTGGTGAGGATTTCAACATATGAATTTTAGGGGAACACAAACATCCAGACCCTAGCAATAGCCCCAATCCATTTCTGGAAAGAAGAGTATGTGAGGTATTTCAAAGAAAAGCCAGAATTATTCTCCCCCATTTGAGAGAGGGATGATGTGGTCTCAGTCAGAAACTAAGAAAATTAGGGGAGTGCTCTGTCTTTGTGGTGGCATAAGACAAGTAAGGTCAGACTTTGTAAATAGACCTGCATCTAGAATTTACTCAGACCACTCCTAGCTTAAGTCACTTGACACCCCAGAGATTCTTGTTACTTAACCCCATACTTAACTTAAAGGGTAGTTCTAAGAACTAAATACATACTATGTTATTACTATACCAATGCCTCACACAGGATGGGATTCCTATCTGTGGCAATGATCACAACTGACTCTAATTTTCTTCACAAATTTTACAAACTACTTGGAAAGACCATAATTGTCATTAACAAAACGTGTTTAGTGTTTAAGATTTAATGAAATATGTGTTTCAATACACCATTGTATAAATTTGTAAAAATCATTTCCCTCCACTTCTAGTCACTGGCTTATATTACTTATATAACAACTTATTCATGTACATAGGATATAAAGTCAGAGGTCAAGGGTGGATTGGATGCCGTTAAGTTATAGGTGGGATGTGTTAAAACCAGTTCAGTGCCTATTTAGTCTAGTCCAGTCCTTTTTACAGTATTATTTGGGTCTGAACTTCTTATACTCTGAGAAAATTTCAAAATAAGAAGAAAGATTCTGATTTTATTATCTTTCTTGATCTGGATGAACATATAGCTATATTCAACTCATGAGAATATTCCAACTTCTACATATATCAATACAATTTTGTGTATGCATTTTATTACTCAGTCAATGATTAGAAAAAGAAGTGATGATAAAATATCTATTTCCGTTGTCTCTCCCATCTTGATCATGGGATGTTATATAAAATAAAACCATTCACTGTATATTTGTCTAAAACAGCAGGGCAGATTTAATTTGAGCTACTTCATTAGGAGAAACTGACGTCAGTATGAAACAGATCTCAATTCTGAGATAGCTGGGGATTTATATATCAGTATGAAACAGATCTCAATTCTGAGATAGCTGGGGATTTATATACAATCAACACAGGAGGTCAGTGGATTAAAAATTACTAAGAGTTGGATCAAGCTGGGTGCAGTGGTGCATACTTGTAACCCCAGCAGCTCAGAAGGCTAAGGCAAAAGTATTGCAAATGCAAATCCAGCCTCACCAAAAGTGAGGCTCCAAACAATTCAGTGAGATCCTGTCTCTTAAATAAAATACAAAATAGGTCTGGGGAAGTATCTCAGTGGTTGAATGCCCCTGAGTTCAAGCCCTGATACACCCCACTACTACCAAAAAATAATTTGATTAAATATCTTGCTAAACTGACCTACTTGGAGTTGCTATAGTTTGAATCTTAAATATTCCCCAAAGGTTCATGAAATGATGATTTTGTTCTTAGCCTGACCCTTTAGGAGGTGGTGGAACCTTTTAGAGGAGGGTCCCATGATATTTCATTAGGTTATTGGATGGTATGAACTTGAAGGGGACTGTGGGTCAACAGATTCTTTGTCTTTCTTCTTTTATTCCCCAGTGGTAAGATATATGGTTTTGTTCCACCATGATTTTATCCATGGTGATTTATATCAGGTATTGTTATAGTGGAAGAAAGTTGACTTATTAATAAGGATCTTGCTAAAGGTAGACAAAAAATGAACTACATATGAATAGTGGAAGAATTATTATTGAATAGAATTCTTAGCATTTAGCAGCATTCTTTGCTAAATTGGATTTGGCAAAGAGAGGAAGATGGTAAATTTCATGTTTAGTTGAAAATATAACTCAAAGTATACAATTTCGTTTGAAATACAATTTAGTTTAAAAGAAATCATTGCTAGTAATGAGGTTAACCCTCTTGGTCTAATGACCTAAGGAAGTGCCTCTGCATGGAATTTCTTTGTGGGAAGAGCCAGTTTCATGGGTTGGAAATGGCACCTAGAGAGGGAGCCTTGTCTAAACATGCTCAAGGCTTTATAAAATAGGGTGAAACCAAATTCTGATCCAAGGAGCAGGATGCAAAATGAGAAGGTGCAGGGGTAAGTCCAGGCCCTATAAGATGTGTGGATAGCCAAATATGAGTAACAATTATCATGCAGTGCAGGGTTCATGTAGGAGTAACTCTTAGTTTGCAGCTAGCAACTACGAATAGCTCAGAGTCCTTGAAAAATCTACACTCCTACAGGCCTGACAGGAACACCTGCAGGATGGGGCACTCTGATCCACTGAGCCTTCTGAGCAAAACCACATTCTTAGTGAGGTCAGTGTTGCCAGGGAACTGAGAGATGAGGGCCTCAGGGCATGATTCCCTCAACTCATAAGGACCCCTTTTCATAGGGACAATGATCCTTCCAGTCTGGCTTTCACAGCATAGCAATATTTAGAGCTTCCTCATAGTGTGGTTACATTAATTATAAGATGATTGTCTTCTAGGTGTTGTATTACCTGTTTGCTTATGAATGATTGGAGGATGCACCTATATCAATTATAATCATTTCTGCATTAAATGAGCTTGTTGGAGGTCTGCTGAGTTTTCCACCTGCCAGCTCTCACCAGCTCCTGGTGTCTGTGTGTTCACTTCAAGTCCCCCACATCCTCCGAGACTGAGGTAGCTGAGTGACCCACAGCAACAGGTTCAGACCTGAGGTCACACTGCCCAGTACACCTCTGTTTTTATCACCCACTTATTGGGAGACCTTGAGGAGGCAATTCACTTCAAGAAGGCTCAGTGTTCCTTTTTGTGAAAACATGAATAATGATAGCAAGCAGGACCAATATAGGGATAAGAGAAGGTGAACCCCCAAAATCCTTTGTGAAATGTGGGAAATTAGCATCATGCTTCATTGCAGTAGCACCAGTGCCCATCTGTGTCCCCACATTAGCTGAATTTGCTCCTGGGAAATGCTGGCCTAGGAAAGTGGCAAAGCTACCTAGTTCTAAAAATCATGGGGATAGTCCTTCTTGAATTATAAGAAACCGTGGAGTCAGAGACCACTGGACTTAGTTGGTATCAAAAAGAGTGGAAGATATGAGAATCACTCAAGTGACGTTTGTAAGTACTAATGAATCAGAGGTCCCAGGGTTCAGAGGAGTAAACTAATTTGCAGTGTTGGACATGCATGAAGGATGGTATTTGTTATGTGGCAAAACTGAAACAAGTTTGTGACTTCTGGTCCTCATCCAGCATGATTAACCTCATTGCATACAGTTATCTGAGTCATCCAGAGACATGGACCTGGCTTAAGGCTCAAAGGTGGTGACTCCCCCCGTAGGTTCCCTGAGAGGTTTCAGGAGATTTTTCCTCTTGTTCAGTGGCTAAACTGGCTAGAAGGCAGGTCAGAAGAAGGCATCAATTGCTTCAAAAGGCCAGCTTCCTTTGGTTGTGAAATGTGGGAGGAAGGAACATTTCAGGCCATCTACAGGACTCAGGAGGAGGTAGGGAATGTTCAGTAAGGTCTTTCAAGCCTGTTGAGCTCCCACACTGCTATTCTTCAAGAAATCAGAATACTTGCAACTATAGGGTTTGTGCTGAAAAGATGAGGAAGCAGGTCTTAATAGGGTCTACCATGGCAAAGACAGCTACCTCCTTCTGGACAAGGTGGGAGAAAAGAATGAATTTTATGTAGCTTATCTCAGGCTCACCTTTTGAAAAGCTGTTTCAGAAACATTCAGTTACAGCTAGTGAGGATTTCTTCAGTATTTTTTCTTAAAGCACCAATAAATTGGAGACTTCTAGTAACTGAATGTGGGGTATCATTAAAATAATAATTGGCCTCCCCTGATTTTATTAATTTATAATCCAAAAAGAAGAGGCTGATGTCATTGTCTCCAAAGGGCAAAAACTTCAAGTTAGACAAATAGCCCTAAGGACTTAAATTTACAGATGAACAGACTAGGACTGAGAAAACTGAGGGTCAGGTCAGTACCACAGGCTAGACTAAGGGAGAACTCAAAGAAGGACTGTGGCTGCCCCCTATGTAGTTCTTTAGATCATTAGATATCACTGCTTAGAGTCACAGGGCTGACTTTGCCACAGGTTTGATTTATGACTTTGAACCAGCCACCCCCTTTCTCTGAGCCTCAGTTTCTCGAATTTGTACAATTCCATCTTTCTCAAATAAAGCTTTCAAAAATCTCTAAGGGGTAATATGCCATGAGATATTATAAATTAGTGCTAGGTTTGGCTGTTTGTAAAAATAGTATGTATACGAGGGTATTGACATGTATAAATAATAGTGGGTGATGGTTCAGCATTGATAGCAGAAGCCACAAGTCATTGGTTATGTATCTGGTTTTACCTCATGCCTCATTTCAGAATTGCTAAGTTTGTCCTGCAGGCTAATTGCTCTTGTTCCTGCCTACTGGCCTTCAGAAGAGAGTCCTGCCTATGCTTCTATTTACAAACAGGAAGTATGTGGCTCTTCTGGCTTAAACTGGGCAAGTATTAGAGATCATGAATCAATGGCCATGTTCTCTACAGAAAACAATTGCTTTGCTTTTTGACACACCTTCTCATTTGGAGCTGCAAATATTTTATTAGGGGCTGGGGTTGTGGCTCAGTAGTAAATTGTTTGCTTACCATGTGCAAAGCACTGTGTTCAATCCTCAGCAGCACATAAAAATTTAAAAAAAATAAAATAAATTTATGTGTTCAACTACAACTAATAGTTGTAATATATTATATGTGTACATTAGTTTTAGTTGGACACAATATAAATATATATTTTTAAATATACACATACATTTAAAAAAAGATTTTTTTAACCTGTGCAATGTTTTTTTTTTTTTTGTGCACACACATGACATTTAGTATTTCACCATGACATAGTTATGCCATGACTTTTAACTTAGATGACATTAAGAAAACATGAAATTTGACAAAAGGAATGAGGTAGTTTGTTTTGGAGGATTGATCATCAACAGGTGGCACAGAATAGAGAACAAAATTCACACAAGGAAGTCCCACAGTCATCATGATTTTCTGCCTTGTATACCTATTGAGGCTGTAGTCAAAGAGTTTGCAGACAGGGGAAGGACACAAAGGCTCAAGGTGTGAAGGTATCAGAGGTATGTGTGAATTTTTCCTACATACTTGGACTTCATTGTAAAGCTGGCCAATATGTGTAATTTCCTACTCCACAAGACCCAGCAGATAGCTAAACAGAAAAAAAAAGAGATGCTTTAAGGGTTGGGAGATATTGGAATTCCAGCTCAGTGAGATTGTAGGAGCTCATCAAATGCCTTGGCCCTTTCAATTAGAACCAGAAAAGCAGTCTAGAGATAGGAAATACATCCTAGAAGAAGTCTTCTCCTTGGACTGTTATGGACAGAAAACAGATTTTTAAAGTTTTTTTTTATGAAAATAAATTATTCCTGATAGATACAAAACATATTCCAATTTTGATAATTTGTTTTCTCTGTTTTTAGTTTCACTTTCCATATAAGTTTTTTAGGGCTGTGACATTGTGAAATTTTTATTTGGTCTTCATTTCCATTTCCTGCCATAGAAATCTAAAATCTTTGGACTCTCCACAGTGCTGAGTGTCTTTTCAATTTTTGTTTTATTCAAAATTTTTCTTTTTCTTTTCTCTTTTAAACTATCATTTTTTTTCTTTCTTTTTATATGGTAATTGTTGATTGATGTCTGGAAACCTGGAGGCAACTTTTCAACAGAGGTTGATTGAGAGAAAGACCAAGTCAAGATTAAAGGGTTAGGATTTTAACTACCCCTCACCCTAACTCTGGTTATGGGGAAAGACTACAAAATAATGTAGCCAAATATTTTATTAGTTATGTAATCACAATAAAACATCCATTAAAACTAAAATAACAGGGTTTTGGGCACTTCTAGGTGGCTTAACACTTAGAAGTGCTGACAGATTGGTATTTGGAGAGCATAAAATCTCCATGCTACTACCCACATGTCTTGCTCTATTTATCACTTCATCTGAAATCTTTATAAGAAAATAGTAAACTTAAGTGTTCCCCCGAATTGTGTGTTTATCTAGCAAATTTATTATAGAGTCTGAGGAAGGGGTTGGGGCTATCTCAATTTATAACCAGTGGGTCAACATGAGTTACAATCTGGGGCTTGAGATTGGCATCAAATTTGGAGGTGATCTTATGGGACCTGTGGGATATGGTAATACCTCCAGGTAGATAGTATCAGAATTGAATTGAATTAGAGGCCACTCAGCTAGTGCCTATTGCAGAATCTATAGAGTTGCTTGGTGGGAAAAAATTCACACACAGTTTGTTGACTAGAGGTCACAGACCTCTTCTGTGGTAATTATTCAGAGAGATAATCAGAAAAACAGATTTTTCCTCTCTATCCTCAAGAAATTTAACAGTTTTATAGACATTCTCTAGTAGGTGCAATATCTTTTTTACTTGTAAGTGTGTGGTGTGTGTGTGTGTGTGTGTGTGTGTGTGTGTGTGTGTGTGTTGGTGGTGGTGGTGAATGAACTCAGAACCTCATAAATGCTAGGCAAGTATTTTACCACTGAGCTACAACCCCAGCCATTTTTATTTGCAAATGAGTTCTAAGTTTGCCCAGGATAGCCTTGAATTTGTGATCCTTAGGCTTCAGCCTCTTAAGTAGCTGGGATTACAAGAGTGTCCCACCAAGCCTGTTATCTTCTAATGTTCTAATATGTCTCTCTTCTCTAAACTCACTGGTTGCCTACTATCTGCCTCTCAGAAGCCCATGACTTGACAATAGATATTTATCATCTCAGAATATAGTCCATTAGACAGCCAGCTCTTTACTCCAAACTTTTTTCTTATTTTGTTAAACAATATGATTTGTAGTCATTGCTGAAAAAAATTGACTTTTAAATTTTTTTAAAGAGAGAGAGAGAGAGAGAGAGAGAGAGAGAGAGAGAGAGAGAGAGAGAATTTGTAATATTTATTTTTTAGTTTTCGGCGGACACAACATCTTTGTTTGTATGTGGTGCTGAGGATCAAACCCGGGCCACACGCATGCCAGGAGAGCATGCTACTTCTTGAGCCACATACCCAGCCCAACTTTAAATTTCTATAATATCAAGATCCAACTTAAGATCTTGACTTAGCAATGCATTTATTACTTCACGTGTCCTCTGTTTATTCTAGTGTGAAATTGTTTCCCAGGTACTAATTAATTCTGCCAATGCTTTCTTCCCTTGATGGATAATATGCAGTGTTTGGGAGGAGGGTGTCAACTGCCTGGGCCTACTGTCAAAGGAGTCATTTTAGTTTTGTTAAACATAGGATCCTCTATTTACTTCTGCCACTCAACCAAGTACATCATCTATTATTCATTTAAATTTCTAGTTTTCCTATGGGAATGAGCAGTGATCCTAACAGCTTCTCTAAGATTACATGTGCGGCTCTTAAAGTGGGAAGTAGAACAAGTGCCAGTCAGAGGTCATTCATCCAAGGCTATATCACTGTCTATAGTCTTTCTATGTCTGTCAGATATTCATTGAAAAAAAGGACATCATATCTCAAAGGTCAAAGCAAAACCAGGGGAATTCAGAGCTCCTGGGATTACGAGTGAGTAGGTGGAAGCTGAGTGTTATGGTTTACACCCTAAAGGTCCCTTAAAGGTCTACATACTAAAGGCTTGATCTTCAATGTGTGGCACTAGAGGAGGTACTGGAACCTTTTAGGAGGTGGGGCCTAGTGTGAGAAAATTAGGTCATTGGAAGTGTGTCTTTGAATATGATAAGGGGATACTAAACCTTCCTCACTCTTTTTGTTGCCCTTTCACAATAAGATTTCCTCCACCATGTGTTTCCACCATGATGTACAACTTTCCCACAGACCCAAAAGAAACAGCACAAGTGAACATGGACAGAAATCTCTGAAATCATTTGCCAAAATAAATCTTTTCTTCTAAATAGCTCATCTCAGGTATTTGTAAGAATGATAAAAAGATGACTAACGTCAATTGAACAGATTAGACTGGTTCTTTTGTTTATTAGATCTTGAGATTAATCAGAACTGATCAGGAATAAATAAGAAAACAGATAAGCTATTCCACCTAGACAATCTCACTTGGAACTACAAATGAAGGTTGATCTGGCTGTAGATAAAAGTAGAGAATTTTATATGGCCAGCCTAGATGGATGGCTAAAAGTACCTGGTAATGGTGGGAAATATGTACATGGTAAAAGTAAGGAGTAAGAAAAGTGGGGCCCAAGGTAAAGTAACAAAGGATACCTTAACACAAAGAGAGGACAAAATTTGCCAATTTGGGCAGTTAGGTCTCATGGATCAGGGCAGTAGTTACAAGTCTAGAATCGAGTATTGGTTCTCAGAAGCGTTGGCAATCATGAAGTGTTGGGTCTGTGAGCTGGAAAGCATCCTGTGTTGCCTATGTAAGGAACTCTTAGGGCTCACACACCAAGTCCAGATATTTGTAGTTTGGAAGACTGACCATAACCAAGCCCCATCACCATGGTAACCTGGCCACCCTCAGGTGCACAGCATGTAACTTTTTCTTCTGCTTTTTGCTGTTGAGCTTTTAGCCAATTGATTGCAGCTAGTTACCTCATTGGATTATTATAACCTTTGGCTAAAATTTTTTAGTAACAGACTATGTATAAAAGGCTTGCCTATGCAAATAAAGTGGATCAAGTACTCTGAAACTGGTATGCAGAGTGGAACAAAAAGCAAGGAAGAGGGAGATGGGTGAGTGAGAAATGAAAAACAGAGACAAGGAAGAGATACACATGAAAGGTGTGCTGACAAATAAAGGCACACCCCTCCATAGTTAGAGAGACTTAAAACAGGCTTGGGATTTGGGATTTTATAAGGCAGGCTCAGGGTTTAGAGACAGACAGGTCCTAATGTCAGTGGTTAAGGATGGGTTTGGTATGAGGGAGTGGTATGATAAAGGTTTCAGAAATGTCCTTCAGTGGGGAAGTGAAATTTTTCTTAAAATGGCAGCTGTCACTTAAGATGGCCATCCAGATGCTAAGCAAGGACCTTACATCCCCCCTTTTCTGATTGTTATTTGGCCACTTAAAGGACAGGGGCATAGATCAATTTCTGCAGCTTCTTCCTGCTGGAAAGGGATGGCATCTGGACACTTTTTAGGGGTATGAGGTGTCATTGAGGCAGTGGTGAAGGGCAAGAGGTGCTAGGCAATGCTTACTATGGAGGGCCCAATTTTGGTGAGGGGTGGGAAGTCCTGTAACAGATGCTGGTTCATGGTTTGGTTAGAGATCCTCTGCATTGTGTCTTAAATAAATCTAATGATGCAGGGGGCAAGAATTAGCAAAAGACCTATCAAAAAGAGAGAGGTTAGGAAAGGAAGTGCCCACTGTAGGTCCTTTCTTAATATTCAAGCAGCCATTTTAAGTGACAGCCACCATTATCCCACCCAAAGTCCTTTCCAGGAAGGGCTCACCACTCTTTCATACCAACCTCATCCTTAGTCACTCACATTAGGACCCACCTGGCTCTGATCCCTGAGCCTGGCCCATAAAAGCCCCCCAATACAAGCCTGTTCTACCCCTCTTTACTATGGAGGTATGTGCCTTTATTTGTCAGCTCTGACAAATAAACTCTCTTATGTATTTCTGCCTAGTCTCCATCTTTCATTTCTCATTTGCCTTTCTCCTTCTCCCTCACTTTCCTTTCTTTGGTACCAAAACCCAAAATTGGGTTCCCCCATGTGCCCTCTCTCCTCTTTGAGGGTCACTGAGCATCCCTGGGCCCTGATTTGAACTCCACTGTGGGACCAGGTCCTCCATTCTGCTGAACACCCTCTCTGTACCAACCATTGGACATTTCATGTAGTGAACATTGATTGTCCAGCACCCCCAGGGTTGCCATGTGGTCGGGGGCACCCCCAGCCATAGCTTTCATAGCTACAGTTGATCTCTACTGTCAACCGGGTCTGTAGGTAGTCTTTTTTTTGGAGGGGGGAGTTCCTGGATTTTGAGAAAAAAAACATGGAGGATGACTGGAGTTGTTCCTGGTGAGACCTCTAGGCCTTGGGTTACATCTCACCCTGGGAAGCTCCTAATCCATTCCCTCCCATAGTCTCTTAGGCTGCCTCCTGGCTATCCTAGGAACTCTCTCTCACACCCTATGACCCAAAATCCCCCAAACATCAATTTCTGCAATCAGATATAGCCTCTGTTTCCTTTAGATAACAACTCTAAATGGTTGCTTAACACCACTCTAAATCCAAATATTATTAGGGATCTTTTCAACTATTGTGTTTGAGAAAATGGAGAGATTATACATTGAGGTTTTCTCCTCTCTCTAAGTTCTCTCTCTCTCTCTGCAACTCTTGGTTTTCCACACAAGACCTCTTAGCTCTAACCTCTCCTCTCTTTCTAATGAAGCCTCTATAGCAACTATCCCCTTGGCCCCTCTGCCCTTCTCTCTTCCTGCCACATGCTCATGAGCTTTCTTTGCCCAACCTCTGTGTCCTCCATGTGAGGTGGCTGAGGTTGATGGTGTAATCTGGGTTCATGTGTCTTCTTTTTTCTCAGATCTTTCACAGAAAGAAAAGCAGCTTAGGAACTATACTCAAGTTCCACCACATATATGCCCATATAATCTTGTCTAACACCCTTCTGCCTGAGGAGCACAGGCAAGTTTGAAAGCAAGCTAGAAATTATGCTGATTAGGTACATCAGATTTCCCCTGTATATCTTATTGACACTTAAATAGTCCCTGATTGGTACCTCAATTGGGATATTAATTCACCTAGAGGAGTAACTAGTAGGAACCAATTCATTACTTGACTCATGGCAGAACTTAGAAAGGCAGCACATAAGGCTATCAATTATGAAAAGCTCCAGGAAGTCATCTAAGAATAAAAATCATTCAGCAATTTAGATTGCCTGACAAAGGCTTTATTACAATATACTAATCTGGACCTTGCGACTTCAGAAGGGAGACAACTACTAATGACCTACTTTTTTATCCCAGAATTTCTCCAATATTAAAGCCAAACTAAAGTGCTTCGAGAGGGAACTCTTGACTGGGGTTCTGGAAATGGCCTTTAAGGTGTATAATGAGAGAGAGGAGAAGGCCCAGAAGGAGAAAATATCATATCCTTGCTAAAGATATCTGTATAGCCTCACCATCTGTCTGGTTCCACTGGACTGTGGAAGGGTCCTTCAGGACTGTCCAGACACTGTTTTAAATGTGGTCAGATGGATCACTGGGCTTGTACATATCCTAAGCCTCACAAGCCTTCAGACCCTTGTCCTTAATGCTATCAAGAAGGACACTGGGCAATTGACCATCATTGAACCCATAGAGGCTCCCAGCCACCCAGCCTTTCTGGTTTCTCTTTCCAAATTAGGACTGGCTGCAGAGGACTGATGAGGCCCAGGTTGCCATCATTTTGCCACTATCATCACTTAAAATGAACCCAGGGTAACTCTTCATGTTACAGGTAGGCCTCTCTCCTTCCTCCTATATATCAGGGCTACATATTCAGTTATCAAAGAGTTCTGGAGGCCTGATACTGTTACCATTGTTTACCGGTGACGAGTCCTTACTTCCCTGAATGCTGAAGTATAACCACAGAAGCACGCTGAGGCAAATGTAGAGTGTAAAGTAGAAGGGTTTATTAAAGGACAGCAGAAAAGACTTCTCCCTGGAGGAAGAAGGGGACCGGAAAGGTGGAATCTATGGAAGGGTGAGGTCTTCCCTTTTTTATAGCTAAGGATTTCTTTCAGCTTTCCCACACTCCTGTTCTTTGGTTCCCTTTATCTTGCAGGTGGGAAGGCCCAAAAGGTGGGAGATAGGTGGGCTGAAGAAGTAATCTGGGCAGGAAGGGCCAGGGGCAGCTTTTGATTAGCACTTCCCTGTTTTCTGGGACCTTTTTCATTAACAGTTTCTTAGGATGGGTTCCGGGCCTTGGGGACATTAACATTTCAATTTCCTCAAGTGATGCTCTGCTTTTCTGGACTCCATTCTCTACAATGGCCTCCATTTTCTTTATTTTACTCAATATTAGACTCAATTTACCTAACTACACTAACTACCTATCTTTAAATCTGGCTTCACTACTCATTCTCTGACCTCCATTGACAAGGTTGAGGGTTAACCTTATCAGCTCCCTTGCAAACATCCAGCCTTGTTTGTGCCTTTGGCTCTCTAGTTTTTTTTTTTTTTTTTGAGAGACAGAGAAAGAGAGAGAGAGAGAGAGAGAGAGAGAGAGAGAGAGAGAGAGAGAGAGAGAGAGAGAATTTTTTAATACTTTTTTTTTTTTTTTTAGTTTTCAGCAGACACAACATCTTTGTTTATATGTGATGCTGAGGATCGAACCTGAGCCGCACACATGCCAGGCGAGCATGCTACTGCTTGAGCCACATCCCCAACCTGAATCTCTAGTTTTTACCCACTCCTTTTTAGTCATTCCACAGTGCCCTGTTCCCCTTATGAAAAGGGACATCCTCACAAATTTGGGATGTACACTTCCTTCTCCCCTCATATATGCTTCCATTCATATTTGCCTGCCTCTCCCCTGATCTTCACCCTTACCTTAGGACCATCTCATATTTTATCTGCCAGTGCATTCCTATTACTCCCTTTGTAGGTGTACTCCCACTCTCTGGGATGTTTCAAGTCCTTGTCAGAACAGCATCACTGTATTGCCAAAGAAGGTTCCCAATATATGCAAGAATGGGCCAGAAAAGATGAGGAGACTATTTCAAGTCAATAGAAATTGCCTAACACCATGAGCCCATTCACATCTGTTTCAAACACTCCCTTCTTTTTCTGAACAAATCACAATACCTGCCTGATTGACAAATCTTCTAGGCATACAGCTTATTTTTAAAGACCTCTTGTGAAAAGGATTTCTTCGACCTATTCATTCCCCTTGCTTTCTCATTCTCTGCATAGAGCAGCCTGTCAGATTTTGCTGATCTCAGGTATGTATGTGATTAGTCCTATGCCACCTTTCTTTCATTCGTATGCAGGCCTCGGCCTTCCCATCAATCTAGTTTTCCCCTCTGGGGATTTGACCTTATTCAGGACCCTGGCCTGAGGTCCCAGGTAGTCACTACATACTGTCCTCCATTCACCAAGCCTTTTATTGGGAGTTGTTCCTGGTGAGACCTCTAGGCCTTGGGTGATACAACTTCTGCCCCCTAGGGCCTCTGCCCTTTCTGGCCAGGTGTTCAAGTGTCTCTATGGGCCCTTACCCCCAATGGTTCACTATGGTGGCTCCTCATCCATCCCTTCCCCTTGGTGAGTTCACTGTTAGGTTTTGGTTCTCAGATCCTAAGTAGAGCTTATGAAAGCCCTGGACAGGCAACCAAGACTTTTTACAGGAAAAGCCTGTAACTATGGAAGTACCGAGTGATGATCCTCTTCTCTCAGTCCCCACTAGACTTCAGCCCCAGGGCCAGTGAATTGTGTAGTGATGACCCATTTTCACTTTTGTCCCCTCACTCTGTTTTAGCTTAAAGATGGAGATGCATGCCTCTAGCCATTCCAGCATGCCAACTCTCCATAGGAAACTCCCAATCTAAAATTCCACCTCTAATCTCCTGCCTTCACTTTATATACTCCCACAGTGACCATCCTCTTCTTTAAACACATTCATCCCCAATTACACATACCCTCCTCTCTCCAGTCTGATAATGATCCTGGATTTAATTCCCGTGTCTCAAGGTCTGTAGCTAAGGCACTCAACATTTCCTTGGCATTTTCATATCCCTTACCACACCCAGTCCTCTTGCAAGGTGGACACTTAGATTGAACTCAACTCCTTCCCTTGACTCTTCTTAGGTTATGGGCCCTCCCAAAAAAGCCATTCAACATCTCCCCTTTTGAGCTTCTATATTGGTGGCTTATCTCCCTGATCAGCTCACCATCCCTTGCTCCTCATCTTTTCTGGCCCATTCTTGCATACATTAGGAACCTTCTTTGGCAATACAGTGATGCTGTTCTGGCAAAAACTAGTTCTACCTCTTTCCCTTCTACTACTCTATCTCCTGGTGACCTGATACTTTCCACAAAATGTACTGAGCTCTATAAAGTCATTCTTAACACTCCCCCAGAGGACCGCATTGAGGGTATCCCATATTGGGTTCATAATTCCCACTTAAAATGTTTTTTTTTCCACCATTTTATATAGTAACACCCACAGGCCATCTTAATCTGTGTTTCTCCAAGGTGGAACTCTCAATAAAATTCCTTTGATCTCTGGGGATCATGAGGGCACTGCAAGAGTCATGAGTATCATCCTTCCCTTTTTCATTTTTTCCTCCTCCCTCATTCTAACCACAGAATCCTTACTTAATCTTTTAGCTTCTACAAAATCAAAGGGGCCTTAATCTTCTTATGCCTAAAAAAGGTGGACTTTGTTTTAAATGCTATTTTTATGCCAATAAATCAGGTATAATAAAGGACAAGATAAAACAGGACCTTGAATGTCAGAAACAATAGCTCTGCTCTGCTGAAGGATGGCTGCTCAGTATCCCCCTTGTTCAGTGAACACTTCTTTTTCTGATTCCTCTCCTTGTCATAGGCTTTCTGTTAATGTTTTACCCCTGAGTTATTAGATTTATTCAAGAAAAGATTCAAAAGATCTAACCAAACTGAACCAGCTTCTGTTACAGGACCTTCAACTCCACATCAAAATTGGGCCCTCCACAGTCTACATCACTTGGCACCTTCTGACCATTACCATTGTCTCAATGATACCCCACACTCCTGACAAGGATCCAGACACTGCCCCTTCTCAGTAGGAAGAAGCTACAGAAGATTGATTTATGCCTCTGTCCCTTAAGGGACACAAAAATAATAAAAAATATGGGAAAGTTCTTTGTTTAGCATCTAGTCGGCCATTAGGATGCACGTGGCTCTGATCCCTGAGCCTGGCCCATCAAACCCCAAATCCAAGCTTTCCTGGCTCTCTCCAATACAGAGGGATGGGCCTTTTTCCCACCTTTGTCAGTTATAACAAATAAACTTTTTTGTATCTCTACCTGATCTCCGTCTTTCATTTATTGCTCTCTTGTCCCCTGCTTCCTCAATTTTTTTTTTTTTTGTTTCTGGACAAGGGGGTTACTTAGCTGCCACTTAGCTGCAGTACTTCAGTTCCAATGGCAGTGGGAAGCTTTGTGGCCTGAACAAGACTGAAGATAATGGGGGCATTAGTAATTGAAGTTCTGTTGATGGTAAGAAATCCACACTCCTTCCAAATAGCAGAGTGGGAGAGAGTATGTGGAAAATGTATTGAGAGTCAGTGTAGACATTGAGGGAGGCTTATTTTGCCAAAATGAAGGCTCTGAAGAGTGCAGCAAGTTCAGCCTGCTCATTGGATGTATTATTGGGGAGGGGAGCCACTTCTACAACTGAAGTTAGAGAGACTATGGCATACCCTGCCTGATAAATTCCCTCCTGAAGGAAAAAAGAGCCATCTGTGAACCTTGTGTATATTGCCTGGAGCAAGGAGTCTTCCTGTTTGTTATAGAGATGTGAAAAAAACTCCTCCAGAGTTTCAATTCATGAATGGGTAAGGAGAGAAGAGGTGAAAGAGTCCTGAGGAGTCGGGAGGAGAGTAGCAGGGTTTCAAGGTGAATACATGCGGAAAGTAAGACTGGAATCTTCCACTGGGGAAACCTGTAGATAAAAGGCAACAGAATGGTAACAAATGTAAACTCTTGTAGGTGAAGTGTTCTTTTAGGTTATGGGGAGACAGAATGGTGAGTGGGGCTCCAAAGGTGAGTTTCTTTGACTTGTTAATGAGTAGAGAGGCTATGGCAAACCTTCCTAGGTAAAGGGCCCATCTGTGAAGAGTAGCATAAAGAACCTTTGATTTATAAAGCCACAGAAGCAAAGGTTTCTTCCAGCAAGTGTCTGAGGACCCCTAGTAAAAATCCCTGCAGTTGGCAGCATAAAGGTGAAGTGGGTGTGTGAGATCAGGGAGATAGAGAGAAATTTCTTCTGTGTTGTAGCCAAGTAAAAAGTTAATTGACACTCCCCCTGCCCATGCCTCTTATAAAGCCTGCTGAGACTGTCCTTTGTATTTCAATGTTATTATTTGTGTGGCCTTGGCCAGGGAGATTGCTTCCTAGAGCTTTACAATGTAGGAGAGTTCTAGGTTCCTTGTTGGTCAAGAAGTAGATTCTCTGGAGGAATACAGAGCTTTAGTGGCAAGTAAAAGCAGGGTAGGGAAACAAGAGTAGCAAAGAGAAGGCTTAGAGTGAAGAAAGAAGAAAGCCTGCACATAAGGGGTTTTCTTCTATTTTCATGAGCACTTGCAAAAGTTTTGAAGGTTGGAAGATTGAATTGGTTGATGGGCCTTTAGATCAGAAGCCAAATGGAGTGGAGCTAAGTGGGCAAGGAGGCAGCTGAGATGTGAACCAGATGGGATTTGGGAGTTCCCCATGGCAAGTTGGAGTCTGGGACTGAGAGAAGGGAGTCACCCACTACTTCCCTAGTCCCAGGCTTTGCGTGTAGAAAGTTTTGGTTGTCTGGACAGGGCTTTTATGAGTTCTGATGAGAAGCTGAGAACAACCAAGAGTGAACTCAACAAAGAAAAAAGATTGGGAACTCCCCAAAGAGAGTTGGAGTGAACTCACCAAGGGGAAGGGATGGGTGAGAGTCTTGGTGCTGGTCCAAGATCTAAGTTCTAGAGAGATTTGTCACTGTCATCTCTGCAGAGTAAATTTGTGAGGAGTAGGGGAAGGAAAAAACAAAGTCACTTACCCAAATTTGGCCAGTTTGTAGATGAAGAAAAGTGCTAGGTGCATGGATGAAGGTGTGTGGTAATTGTCTTGGGCCCTCAGGCCAGGATCTCATAGCTCAAATATTCAGAGAGAAGAGCAAGGCTGATGGAAAAAATCGATTGAGTCACTGGCATCAATGAAAGAAAAAGTGGTGCAGGACTAGCCACATACAAACCCTTGGGATAAGAAGTGGGCTATTGTTAGGAGCCTGACAAGGATGCTCTGCAAAAATAAAGGTACAGCATCAGCAAGAAGGGAGAATAGGTATTGCGATTGGACCAGAAAATGGAGGAGGTTTTGAGACGATGTGAATGGGCTTGTGGTATGAGCCAATGAAAGGACTTGAAACATCCCAGAGAGTAGAGTCAACCTCAGAAAAGGGTAATGAGAAGGTACTGGCAAATGGAATATGGGATAGTCCTAAAGTAAGGGTAAGGATCAGGGGAATGGCAGTGAGTCTGGATGGAAGCATATATAAAGGGAGAAGGAAAGCATAGCTCCCAACTTTGTGAGGATGTCCCTTCCCATAAAGGGAACAAGGGACTGTGGGATGAACAAAAATTAGTGGGTAAAAACTAGAGAGCCAAAGGCACAAACAAGGCTAGGTGTATGTAAATGTTGGTAGTAGGCCCCCAGAACTCCTTGAGGACTGAATATGCAGCCCTGGTATATAGGAGGAAGGAGAGAGGCCTACCTGAAACACACAGAGTTATCCTGGGTTCAATTTTAGTGATGGTAGTGGTCAAGTGATGGAAACCAAGGCCTCATCAGTCCTCTGCAGCCAGTCCTAAGAGTTGGAAAGGGAAATCAGAAAGGCTGGGTGGCCAGGAGCCTCTATGGGCTCAATGATAGTCAATTGCCCAGTAGCAATAGCATTAAAGACAAGGGTCTGAAGGCTTGTGAGGCTTAGGACATGTACAAGCCCAGTGACCCATCTGACCATATTTAAAACAGTGTCTGGACAGTCCTGAGGGACCCTTCCATGGTCCAGTGGAACCAGGGAAAGGTGATGAGGCTGGACGGATGTCCTGAGTAAGCATATGATATTTCTTCTTCTGAGCCTTCTCTTCTCTTTCATTATATACCTTAAAGGCCACTCCAAGAACTTCAGCTTGAGAAGTCAGAAGTTCCCTCTCGAGGTATCTTAGTTTGGCCTTAATATTGTAGAAACTCTGGGGAAAAAAACACTCAATCTTTATAGTTGTCTCCTATCTGAAGTCACAAGGTCCAGATTAGTATATTGTAATAAAGCCTTGGACAGGCAATCTAAATCGCTGAATGGTTTTCATTCTTATCTTGGAAGACTTCCTTGAGCTTTTCATAATTGATAGCCTTTCTAAGTCCTGCCATGAGGCAAGTAATGAGTTGATTTCTACTAGTTACTACTCTAGGTGGATTATAATTCAACTGGGTTTCTGATTAGGCACTGCTTCAGTGCCAATGAGATGGGCAGGGAAGGCCTGATATACCTCATTAGCATAATTTCAATCTGGCTCCCAAACTCAACTGTGCTTCTCAGGCAGGAGTGTGTTAGACAAGATCATATGGACATCACGGAAGGTCAAATTATATGATTGAGTAAGATATTGGAACTCTTTGATATATGTGGTAGGCTTGAAGTATAGGACCCAAACCACTTTTCTGTCTGTGAAAAGTCTGGCAAAAATAAAAGCACCTAAATCTGGACTACACCATCCACTCCAGCCTCCTTGCATAAAGGACACAGAGGTGTGGGTTGAGAAGCAGCATCCCTTGAGTGTGTGGCAGAAGAGAAGAGTAGAGGGACTGAAAGGACAGTTGCTGTGGAGGCTTCATTAGAATCAGAATTGTGATATAGCAGGGGTCATCTGCTGGGTCAAAGGAGAAGGAGTCCTGGGTAGAATTTTCTGATCCTTTGGAATAAGGCATAAGGGAGTTGAGCTAAGAGGACTTTTGTGAAAAAGCAACAAGAGTTGCAAAGAAAGAGCTTAAAACAAAGAGAGGAGAAAGCCTGAATGTATAATTATCTTTTTCCACTTTCTTGAATGTTCACAATAGTTGGAAAGATCTCTGATGAGGGTTAGGGTTAGGGTTAGGGTTAGGATTAGGGTTAGGGCTAGGGTTAGTGCCATTCAGTAGCCACTTAGAGTCCAAAGGATATTGAGGCCAGATCTGATTGTACAAGCGGATAAGTTTTTGGGTGTTTAGGACACAGATGAGAGAGAGAGAGAGAGAGAGAGAGAGAGAGAGAGAGAGAGAGAGAGAGACCCCTAAGTTAGCCAGGAGGCAACCTAGGAGAGAATGGATGAGGAGCTGTTCATGAAGAGATGTAGGAGGCAATTTTAGAGGTGGGGCATCCCCAAGTCTCTAGTATCACCCAGTCAAGAGGATGGTTATGTTCAGGTGGTCATCACCATCTCTGGGGAAGTGTCAGAGGCTGGGCTTTTAGAGACACTTGGGCACCTTGTTGGGACTATGTAGGAGCAGAAGCTGTAGATACTAACCCAAGGCCAAGAGGTCTCACCAGGGACAATGTCCAATCACCCTCCGTGGTTTTTCTCAAAACCTAGGACCCAAATAAAAGAGCACCTATAGACCCGGTTGATAGCAAAGATCAGCTGTAGCTGTGAAAGCCATTGCTGGGGGTGCCCCCAACCACATGGTAATCCTGGGAGTTCTGGATGATCAAAGGTCACTTCTTGTGATCTATTGGTCATTTAGGTTGACCAGAGACAGGGGTCTTATCTGAAATGTGTCATGGTGGATGAAGAGATGGTGTTCAGCAGAATAAAGGGCCTGTTCCCATGATGGAATTTGGATTGGGACCAGGGGATGCTCAGTTACCCTCCAAGAGGGGAGGGCACACTGGGGAACTTGATCCAATGTTTTACCATCAATGAAAGAAAAGTGAGAAAGCTGGAGACAGAAAAGCAAGAAATGAAAGATGGAGATCAGGCAGAGATACACATGAGAGTTATTTGTTAGAGCTGACAAATAAAAGCACATCTCTCCATAGACAGAGAGAAGCAAAACAGGCATGGCATTTGAAACATTTATGGGGTGAGCTCAGGGATTAAAGCTGGGCAGGTCTTAATGTGGATGGTTAAGGGTGGGATTGGTATGAGGGAGTCATGATATGCCCTTAGGAAAGAATGCGGCTGGTGAAGTGTTGCGTTGGTATGAGTCTTTCTTAGAAATGCCCCTGTGTGGGAAAGGAAAATGTTTCTTAAAATGGCAGCTGTCACCTAAGATGGCTGTCCATATGCCAAGCAAGGATCTTACATGAAGATGTCTATTTGCCTCCTTTGCCACACCTTCCTCAGCTGTTCAATGGGCTTTAGATGGACCAAGTTAGGCCACAATGAGGCAATACTTTTAACTAAGAAGTGCTTTGAAATATTGGGCATCTGCTCAAGTAGGGTTCTGGGCAGAAATATAGCCAGTCATATATCTTCAGGCTCAAGATGAGGGCAAGGGATCAGGAATCACATTGTCATATTTGAGACAGTAAGTCTAGAAAAATAGTAAGAAATCCTTAATATAAAGGATAAGAATTAGGACCACCTGTTGAATTACTTTTTTCAGGACTTCTGGTAGGAAGGTTAGGAGTTTCTATAGGTGGAAACCAAGTGGCCATGATGAAGAAACTGCATTGTAGACACTGGAAACCATACAGGGCCTGGCAAGTTTGAAGATCATTCATGGTCCAAGAGCCTGGTTTTCAGTGCATGGGAGCTACTAATATTGGCATCATTCTAGAGCCAATGTCTGGTGTTTGTGAATGATCTTTCAAATGAATAATATGGATACCAAGGGAAATGAATGAGTGAGAATTGGGATAGTGAGATGCTTTCACATAGCAGCTATTAATTAAAACCAGTAGTATTAAAAACCAACTAACACACAAACATAATCATTAACTGGCAAAATTACAAGTACTCCTCTAATGAGAAGAAAGTCCATTAGGCTAGGGCATGGGTGACAATATGACAGGGTATATTGGAGGGTTTATCATAGACTTCTAAGTAAGAATACTTGGGTACATAGGAGACATAATAAATCAATACTTTTAGAACTTTTTCATAATGCATTGTCAGATTAAAGGTCTATTTGTCTTTATAACAACCTTCTATGGTTTATATATGAGGTGTTCCCCAAAAGCTCATGTAAGATACAATGCAAAAATTTCCACAATGATCTGATTAGAGTATAAGAATTGAACTATTTTAGTGGTTTAATTCTCTGTTATGGATTAACTGGGTGGTACCTATAGGCAGGTAGGGTGTGACTTTAGGAAGTAGACCACTGATGGTGACTTTGGGATTTGTATATTGTCTTTGATGAGTGGAGCTTTCTTTGCTTCTTGATGGCCATGTCCCAAGCTTCGTTCCTCTGCTATGCCCTTCTGCTACAATATTTTGTCTTACCTCAGGCCCAGGGCCATGAAGTTGGCCATATATGTACTGAGATTTCTGAATCCATAAATCCCAAATAAACTTTTCCCTCTCTATGTTGCTGCTGTTGTTAGGTATTTTGGTCTTTGTGCTGGCAAAATTGTGATGAAAAAAATCTAAAAAACAAACAAAACAAATAAAAAAATCACCATAAATTTGGAATTATTGTCCATGCTTTACAGCTTTGGAAATTGAGTCTTAGAGAGTTGAACTCTCTGTTAAAGATCTCTCAGCTGTATGACTCCTAGAACCATGAAATTTGAAATGTCAGAGGAATAAGATTTCCCTAAGACAGGGCAAGGGGCCTGACACCCTAAAAAAAGCATTCAGCAAGGCAGGATAAAGAAAGTATACATTAATAGCTATGCAGGAAAGTTTTATGCATTCCCCTCCTTGGGCAAGAATGAAGACTTTTCTTAGTAGGAAAAGGGCAGGATTTAGCCCCATGTATGGACAAAATAGGGAACAAGATAAGAGTTCATCTGTGTTTGAGGGAGGAAGAGAAATGCAAAGATTAAATTAATTTGCTTTTAAGGGGAAATTAATTAGATTGTGAAATCTCACAGATAGCTGTCAGGGGAGAAAATTTCACTGATGCCTAATGAGAGCAAAAACCGATCAAATTATTATCCCATTCATGAAATTTGAAAATAAAAGTTTGACTATTTAAGAATTATTTCAAGACATTAGACACAGCCTAAAATTATTTGCAGCACACCAGGACATATGGCATAAGATATAGGTACAAGTTCTTCACAGAAGTCTGGACAAGACCTCAGGATTCCAGGATGTACAGTGTCCAATGGCTGAAAGCCAGATGAAAGGAAAAATCCATCTCCAAAAGTACACCAACATTGGCCTGTCTCTTCAGGAATCATTCTCACGGGACTTTTGAAAACCAGATGGGATAACTGAAAAGAAAGCATTGAATTAGATGAACATCAGTAAAGTTATATCAACTTGCTTTGTATCTAATGATAGTCACAGGACATATTTTGAGTCTCACTTTCATCATCTTCAAAATAGAAATAAATGATTCCTTGACTGTTTACTATGAGACTATTCCAATGCTCTAATAAAAATATGCAGGGAAATTTGCCTTTTTTTCTTTTGGAAGTTCTAGGAATAGAATCCAAGTTATGTCCCTAACCCTTTTTATTTTTTATTTTGAGACAAGATCTCATTAAGTTCCTATGATAGCCTTGAACTTATAAACCTCTTACCTCAGTCTACTAAGTAACTGTGATTATGGTGTGTGTATCATATCCAGATTAAAAGTACTTTTTTGGGGTGGGGGAGGATACCAGGAATAAGTATCCTCAATCACCAACCACATCCCCAGCCCTATTTTGAATTTTATTTAGATACAGGTTCTTACTGAGTTACTTAGTGTCTTGCTTTTGCTAAGGCTTGCTTTGAACTTCTGATTATCCTGCCTCAGCCGCCACTGAGATTACAGGTGTGTACCACTGTGCCCAGCTTAAAATTGCCCATAAATTGTATGTTTGAATATGGAAGAATGAAGTTTTGAAACATTACTCATTTATACCACTATAATCACAGGAAGGCAATGTGCATGATTTTCTTTTCTTCTTGTAAATTGTGAGTTCAGAAAAAATAATAGGAAAACATTGCATCATCAGGTGATCTCTGGTGAACAAGGGGTGGGGAGTTGAAAAGAAAGTACTTTCATTGGATGTTTGATCCTGAAAGGTCAGGGGGTCAGAGGTAGAGAAGACACTGCAACAACTGCATCTGTTGTACACATGGATATACCTGGGTCTTAGGATTTTACACCTTGACCAAGAAGCCAATAAATTAATATGCAGAAATATTATTTCTATAAATTAGAGATTACCTATGGGAGATGTCTTTTTTTCCTTTTAGATTTTACAATGGCACAAGAAAAACACTGATTGGATCTGTGATCTCCAACAAACAAGAAACTTCAAAAATGAGGAAAAAATGGGAAAGTCCTAGCACTTTGAAGCCTTAGGACTTGACAGAGTAGCTAAGATTGAATGAGAATATTTGAGAGAGAATACACTCCACCTCTTCTTTTGTTCTTAAAGTAAATGTGTTGAGGCTTATAGCAATAGATCTTGAACAAAATTTGCATTTATAGACAGAAAACCATATTCTTGTGTTCTACAAAGTGTTTGGTAAAACATGTATTTGTCATAGAAATTATTTAGGTTAAATAACTATGGCTGTGGCTGAGGATTATTGTACTTAAAGATCTAATGCAATCCTGGTAGCACATCACTTGTCTTCTTTGTTAATTTTCAAGAGTGAACTTTTGGTATTGTTGACAAAAAAGAAATTTTCACTGTTTTTTCCCTTTCTAAAAAGTTGGCATCCTTTGATTTTTTTTTAGTTTTTCTTTCATGGAAGGCAAATGTAGAGAAATCATCTTCTTTCTTTCTTTCTTTTATTCTTTCTTTTTTCTTTCATTTATTATTATTATAATTATTATTATTGTTGTTGTTGTTGTTATTATTATTATTAGTGTGTGTGGTTTTGTTTGCCTGTTTTAAAACTTGCACAGAGTGAGTCTTGCACTAGGCTTGTGATAGTAGGAGCAACTGTGACTCCATTTTGTTTTATGACTTCATCCTGTAAAACAACCATGCCAATAGAAGAGTCATGACTGGGGCAAGATGTTCTTTTCATTTTGCTATAGAAACTTTTAAGAACACAAAACTACCTAATGGGGCATTGTTTCTTTAACTAGGGTAACAGGGCTCTGTTTCTGTAACTGGGTTGACTGTACTAACTGTGATTGGTCAGGCTTCCCTCTGCTTGACTGCACTGTTTTGCTTCTGTAACCTGGCTTGCTTGTATTGGCTAGACCCCCCAAACATCCTTTTTGTGGTTTTCAGGCTTATAAGGAGTGCCCTTGCAATTGTTCTGGGCTGATCAGGGGAACAGCTTTATGTTCTGGTCAGCTGCCACTGGTGTGCTTCAATAAAGGCTTGATTCGATTATACGTGAGTGGTCTGGAAGTCAGTTTATGAAAACATGGGATGAAGCTTCAACTATAACAGGCTCAGAAAGAAAACAGCATGGATTCAGTATCTATTGTTTCATAACAACTCACCAAAAACTTAAATTCTTAAAACAGAACATGTTTATTATCTCAGAGTTTCTATGGTTAAGATTCTGTGCATGACTGAGTTGGATCTTTTGAATCAGAGCATAGAACTGGTTCACAATCAAGATGTTGCCAGAGCTGATATCTCATATTACATGGTTAATTTTAGGTGTTAATTTGACTGAGTTAAAGAATAACCAAATGGCTGGTAACACATTATTTCTGGGTGAGTCTATGAGGGTGTTTCTGGAAGAGATTATTATTTGAATCAGTAGAGTGAGTAAAGAACATCTGCTCTTAATAAATGTGGGTGGGCATCATCCAATCTACTGAGGGGCTGAATCAACCAAAAAGGAAGAGAAAATGTACATTCACTCTCTTTGTTTGGTCTGAGACATCCTTTTCTCCTGCCTCTCAGACCCTGAAGCTTCTAGTTGACAGGTCTTTGGATGTGGATTGAAATAACTACAACACAATCTTTCCTCTGACTTGAGCTTGCACTTTTCAACCTCTGTGATTACTGAGCCAATTCTATTAATAAATCCCTTTTATTACTATGACTATATCTGTCTGTCAATCTATCTATCTATCTATCTATCTATCTATCTATCTATCAATGTATCTATCTATCTGTCTATTTATCTGTTATCTATCTTATCTATTGCTTCTCTATCTCTGAAGGATCCTAACACACATCTGAAATCTTGACTGTGAAGGAACCACTTCTAACCTCTTGTGGTTATTTGGCAGGATTCTGTTTAAAGATTATTGAGCTGAGACCCTAAGTTCCATGATGTCTATGGTTGTGGTTTCAGGTTTCCCTCAGTTTATATTGTATTTTAACTGAGAAATAAAGTATTCAATCACAATGTGCTTAACACTTCAAGGTTATTGTTCAAGAATCTGCTCTCCAATATGGCAGACACCCACCATAGGTAGCTAATTAAACTTAAGTATCAAATTTAAATAAGATTTAAAATTAAAATTTCCAGTCACATTTGGCACCTTTTTAGTGTTCCATAGTCATATGAATATAAAGGTAGATATGCACAGACATAGAACATTCTCATCATTGTGAAAAGTTTTAGTGTGAAGCACTGGTCTAGAAAAGGCTGGTGAGTCAATGATGACCATCTGCCTATTTCCTTCCAGCATGATGGACTGTGAGTTTTGTTTACAGTCCCATAGACTCCAGGGTAGAATTCTGCTTAGTGATTCAATACTTTCTGCATACAAGCTCAATATTACTCCTCTTCCTACATCTTTATCAGTCTCCCTTTCATCTATTTCCTACCTACATTTTTATCAGTCTCCCTTTCAGCTATTTCCTACCTAGTGTTTCAAAAGTTAAACAGAAATATATTTCTCTACTCAGGAGAGCATGAGGATTCTCTTTTTCTGTCAATTTCTCTTTCTGTCATTGGTCATTTGGCCCTGCCTCATCACTCTATTGGTTTAGCTACAAGTAATCACTCTGCTTTGAGGTATCTCTCTCCTGTTGTCATTCCTCTGCTGTACGCTGTAAGCCCTCACTGTCATTTTAGGGCACACAGAGATGATAATATTTTTTTGGAATACTGATCTGAATGAACAAGCTGCTCCTTTTCAAAAGACCTCCTCCTGCGAGGAGTGTTAATTCTTCAGCATATTGTGCAAGCCCCTTGTAACACAAGATCATGTGTTTCAAGTCTTTGCCCACAGGATACCACTTTGTTGCTTTTCTGACTCCACACCTACGTGGCCCAGTTCTTGCTGCCTCCAGATACCCTTTAAAAAGTTAAATGATCCATTAGCCACCACTCTCTCTGGACCTTTTTATCCATAATTTTGGCATTTTACTCTCAGTGATCTTTGAGGAATTACTTACTCACCCTCTCAATTTTCATCAGCATTAAATAACTTCTAGGGAAAATAAATTTCCAAAAAGGCATTTTCCTCAGTATAACATGAGATTCATGAATTACTTCCTTGTTTCCTTATTCAGACCTACTTCTCCCAGCACAGCTATAGGGCTAGGTTTACAAGAGATGACAAAAGACAAAGAGAAAAGTTTGGTGAGAATTCAGTCAGATTGTTCTTTTTTTGTGGGAAGAAACTTTGAAATCTCCTGTTGACTACAAAGTTCACAAAGAGAGACCTAGGGGAAGCTACTCGACCAATGTCAAATCATAGAGTAAATCTCAACTGAAGCTTGTTTTCTGACTTCATAAAAACCATGGCAGGAAACCTTGAAGAGAAGGCCTCTCTGTCTACTGACTAGAGTGGGCTATGAGTTCTGAAACCTACACTATATTAAGGTTGGGGCAGAGTAAAGATCTTTGATTGGCCACAGATGAGTCCACAGATCCTGTGGTAAAAGGACTGTTAACATGGGCCCCTAAAGCCTCTCATTTTAAAAGAAGGAATTCAGTGTCAAAAGTAAAACTGTTTAGGACTTTGTCATCACAATACTTCCAGAAGCACAGAAAACAGGCCCAGGCCTGAGAGGTATAAAGTCCTCCATCCATCATGATCACCAGGGCCTACACTGTTACTGGTTTTAGTACCTGTCTTGTCCACCCTCCTTTTTTGGTTTCTATTTTCACATACTCTGCCTTATCTTACTTACTCTACCTGTTTTACTTCACTTTGTTCCACCTTCTTTACTTTTCTGATCATAGTCTCAGAAAGATGTTGACGAAAAGGAGAATGACATCCTCCTTTTAGTGTCTTATTTTTCCTGTCACTTTTCCTTCTTCTTCACCTTCCTTCTTCTGTGTTCTCCTCCCTTGCTACCTCAGTCACATTGATTGATCTGAGAAAAAGCCTTCTAGGGTCAGCCTAATTAAATTTCTTCTGTACTGTGGAGAGGAGACCTGGCTAGGACAATCGTCAGAAGGTTTTTTAGACATGGAGGATAGTGATTAAGAGAGCTCTGAGATCAGGTTCTGTAGTCATAGTTGGGCAGTGGTGAAACCACACCCTTTCCATTCCCTTTTATCTAATATGCCAGGTCCTGCTGCCCCAAATGGGGGAAAAGAAAGAAGAGTGGATGCAACAGCTTTGATCAAATTATCATTTATTAAATTTATATATGACAGCAGAATGCATTACAATTCTTATTACACATATGGAGCACATTTTTCATCTCTGCCTGTAAACAAAATACATTCACACCAGTTTGTGTCTTCATACAAGTACTTTGGATAATAATGATAAATCACATTCCACCATCATTTCTAACCCCATGCCTCCTCCCTTTTCCTCCAGCCCCTCTGCCCTATCTATAGTTTGTCTATTCCTCCCATGTCCCCTCTCTGTATTCCACTATGAATCAGCCTCCTTATATTAAATAAAACATTCAATGTTTGGTTTTTAGGGGATTGTCCAACTTTACTTAGTATTATCTTCTCTAACTCCACCATTTTATTTTTTATATTGCTGAGTAATATTCCATTGTGTATATATGCCACATTTTTTTAATCCATTCATCCATTGAAGGTCATCTATGTTGGTTCCACAGTTTAACTATTTTAAATTGTGCTGCTTTATACACTAATGTGGATGTTTTCCTGTTATGCTGTTTTTAAGTCCATTGGGTATAGACCTAGGATAGGAATAGAGGAGAGGGATAGCTGGGTCAAATGGTAGTTTCATTCCCAATTTTCCAAAAAATTTCTATACTGCTTTCCGTATTGGGTACCCAATTTCCAGTCCCACTAGCAATGTATGAGTGTACCTTTTCCCCCACATCCTTGCCAACACTTATTGTTGTTTGTCTTCATAATAGTTGCCATTCTGACTGGAGAGAGATGAAATCTTAGAGTTTTTTTTTTTTATTGATTGTTCAATACATTGCAGAGCTCATGATGTATCATCCTTCATACATTTGACTCGATTGGGTTATGAACTCCCATTTTTACCCCAAATACAAATTGCAGAATCACATCGGTTACACACTTACATTTTTACATAATGGGATATTAGTGACTGTTGTGTTCTGCTACCATTCCTATCCCCTACTATCCCCCCTCCCCCCTCCCGTCCCATCTTTCCTCTCTACCTCCTCTGCTGTTGTTTAATTCTCTCCCTTTTTTCCCTCCTCCTTTCCCCTCACAACTTCTTATAATTTTGTGTAACATTGAAGGTCTCCTACCTTTTCCATATGCTTTCCCTTCTCTCTCCCTTTCTCTCCCCCCTCTCATCTTTGTTTAATGTTAGTCTTTTCCTCATGCTCTTCCTTCCTGTTCTGTTCTTAGTTGCTCTCTTTATATCAAAGAAGACATTTGGCATTTGCTTTTTAAGAATTGGCTAGCTTCGTTTAGCATAATCTGCTCTTATGCCATCCATTTCCCTGCAAATTCTATGATTTTGTCATTTTTTAGTGCTGCATAATAGATGCCACATTTTTTTTATGCATTCATCTATTGAAGGGCATCTAGGTTGGTTCCACAGTCTAGCTATTGTGAATTGTGCCGCTATAATCATTGATGTGGCAGTATCCCTATAGTATGCTCTTTTAAGATCCTCAGGGAATAGTTCGAGAAGGGCGATAGCTGGGTCAAATGGTGGATCCATTCCCAGCTTTCCCAAGAATCTCCATACTGCTTTCCAAATTGGCCTCACCAATTTGCAGTCCCACCAGCAGTGTACAAGTGTACCCTTTTCCCCACATCCTCGCCAACACTTATTGTTTTTTGACTTCATAATGGCTGCCAGTCTTACTGGAGTGAGATGGTATCTTAGGGTGGTTTTGATTTGCATTTCTCTGATTGCTAGAGATGGTGAGCATTTTTTCATGTACTTGTTGATTGATTGTATGTCCTCCTCTGAGAAGTGTCTGTTCAGGTCCTTGGCCCATTTGTTGATTGGGTTATTTGTTATCTCATTGTTTAATTTTTTGAGTTCTTTGTATATTCTGGATATTAGGGCTCTATCTGAAGTGTGAGGGGTAAAAATTTGTTCCCATGAAGTAGGCTCTCTATTTACCTCTTTTATTGTTTCTCTTGCTGAGAAAAAACTTTTCAGTTTAAGTAGGTCCCATTTGTTTATTCTTGTTATTAACTCTTGGGCTATGGGCGTCCTATTAAGGAATTTGGAGCCTGACACCACAGAATGTAGATCGTAGCCAACTTTTTCTTCTATCAGACGCAGTGTCTCTGATTTCATATCTAGCTCTTTGATCCATTTTGAGTTAACTTTTGTGCATGGCGAGAGAAAGGGATTCAGTTTCATTTTGTTGCATATGGATTTCCAATTTTCCGAGCACCATTTGTTCAAGATGCTATCCTTCCTCCATTGCATGTTTTTAGCCCCTTTATCAAATATAAGATAGTTGTAACTTTGTGGATTAGTCTTTGTGTCCTCTATTCTGTACCATTGGTCCACCTGCCTCTTTTGGTACCAGTACCATGCTGTTTTTGTTACTATTGCTTTGTAGTACAGTTTGAACTCTGGTATCGCTATACCTCCAGATTTACACTTTCTGCTTAGAATTGCTTTTGCTATTCTGGGTCTTTTGTTTTTACATATGAATTTCAAGATTGCTTTATCTATTTCTACAAGAAATGCTATTGGGATTTTGATTGGCATCCCATTAAACCTGTAGAGAACTTTGGGTAATATCGCCATTTTGATGATGTTAGTTCTGCCTATCCATGAACAGGGTACATTTTTCCATCTTCTAAGATCTTCTCTTTCTCTCTTTAGGGTTCTGTAGTTTTCATTGTATAAATCTTTCACCTCTTTTGTTAGGTTGATTCTCACGTATCTTATTTTCTTTGAGGATATTGTGAATGGAGTGGTTTTCCTCATTTCCATTTCAGAAGTTTTGTTGCTGATATACAGGAATGTCTTTGTTTTATGCATGTTGATTTTATATCCTGCCACTTTGCTGAATTCATTCATTAACTCTAGCAGTTTCTTTGTAGACCCTTTTGGGTCTGTTAAATATATTATCATGTCATCCACAAATAGCGATAATATAAGTTCTTCTTTTCCTATTTTTATGCCTTTAATTTCTTTTGTCTGTCTAATTGCTCTGGCTAGTACTTCAAGAACTAAATTGAATAGAAGTGGTGATAGAGGGCATCCCTGTCTTGTTCCAGATTTTAGGGGGAATGCCTTCAGTTTTTCTCCGTTTAGGATGATGCTAGCCTGAGGTTTAGCATATATAGCTTTCACAATGTTGAGGCAAGTTCCTGTTATCCCTAGTTTTTCTAGTGTTTTGAACATAAAGGGATGCTGTACTTTGTCAAATGCTTTTTCTGCATCTATCGAGATGATCATATGGTTCTTGTCTTTAAGTCTATTGATGTGGTGAATAGCATTTATTGATTTCCATATATTGAACCAGCCCTGCATCCCAGGGATGAATCCTACTTGATCATGGTGCACAAGTTTTTTGATATGCTTTTGTATTCGATTCGCCAGAATTTTATTGAGAATTTTTGCATCCAAGTTCATTAGAGATATTTGTCTGTAGTTTTCTTTCTTTGAAGTGTTTTTGTCTGGTTTCGGGATCAGAGTGATGTTGGCCTCATAGAATTAATTTGGAAGACCTCCTTCTTTTTCTATTTCTTGAAATAGCTTGAAAAGTATTGGATTAATTTTTCTTTGAATTCTTCTTTGAAGAACTCCGCTGTCTACCCAACCAGTCCAGGGCTTTTCTTGGTTGGTAGTCTTTTGATGGCTTCTTCTATTTCTTCCTTTGATATTGGTCTGTTTAAATTGTGTGTGTCTTCCTGACTCAATCTGGGAAGATCATATGACTTAAGAAATTTATCGATATCTTCACTATCTTCTATTTTATTGGAATATAGGGTTTCAAATACTTTCTAATTATCTTCTGTATTAGTGTAGTATCTGTTGTGATATTGCCTTTTTCATCCCGTATGTTAGTAATTTGAGTTCTCTCTCTTTTTCTCTTCCTTAGCATGGCTAAGGGCCTGTCTATATTATTTATTTTTTCAAAGAACCAACTTTTAGATTTATTGATTTTTTCAATGTTTTTTTTGTTTCAATTTTGTTGATTTCTGCTCTAATTTTAATTATTTCTTGTCTTCTACTACATTTGCTGTTGTTTTGCTCTTCCTTTTCTAGGTTTTTGAGGTGTAGTGTGAGTTCATTTATTTGTTGGTTTTTCTTTTTTTTTGAGGAAAGAACTCCAAGAAATGAATTTCCCTCTTAAAACTGCTTTCATTGTGTCCCATAGATTCCGGTATGTTGTGTTTGTATTATAATTTGTCTCTAAGAATTTTTTTATCTCCTCCTTTATGTCTTCTGTAGCCCATTGATCTTTCAGTAACATATTGTTTATTTTCTATGTGATGTAGGATTTTTCCTTCCTTCTTTTATCATTGATTTCCAATTTTATTCCATTATGATCAAATATGGTGCATGGTATTATCTCCATGCCTTTATATTTACTAAGACTTGCCCTGTGGCATAATATATGGTCTATCTTTGAGTAGGATCCATGTGCTGCTGAGAAGAACGTGTATCCACTTGATGATGGTTGACATATTCTATATATGTGGGTTAAGTCTAGATTATTGATTGTGCTGTTGAGTTCTATAGTTTATTTATTTAGTTTTTGTCTAGAGGATCTGTCTAATGGTGAGAGCGGTGTGTTGAAGTCACCCATAATTATTGTGTTGTAGTCTATTTGACTCTTGAACTTGAGGAGAGTTTGTTTTATGAACATTGCAGCTCCATTGTTTGGTGCATACAAATTGATAATTGTTATGTCTTGTTGGTGGATGGTTCCTTTTAACAGTATATAGTGTCCTTCTTTATCCCTTTTGATTAACTTAGGTTTGAAGTTGATTTTATTTGATATGAGTATGGCCACTCCGGCTTGCTTCCGAGGGCCATGTGAGTGGTATGATTTTTCCCAACCTTTTACCTTCAGCCTGTGTATGTCTTTTCCTATCATATGAGTCTCCTGAAGGCAGCATATTGTTGGATTTGTTTCTTTAATCCAGGTAACTAGCCTATGTCTCTTGATTGGTGAGTTTAGGCCATTAACATTTAAGGTTACAATTGAAATATGATTTGTACTTCCAGTCATGTTTATTCATTTATTTATTTTAGTTTGGCTAGTTTTACTTTTTGGTTT
Organism: Callospermophilus lateralis; assembly: GCF_048772815.1. Lineage (NCBI taxonomy): Eukaryota > Metazoa > Chordata > Mammalia > Rodentia > Sciuridae > Callospermophilus > Callospermophilus lateralis. The sequence goes on along the minus strand of NC_135306.1, from coordinate 92,151,556 downwards.
TTTTCCTCCCCCTTTACTGAGATACCTTCCACTGTTAGTTTTGGGCACAATTTTTTAATTCCTCTTCTTGTAGTATTTTGCTCAAAATGCTTTGCAGTGCTGGTTTTCTTGCTGTGAATTCTTTTAGCTTTTGTTTATCGTGAAAGATTTTAATTTCATTGTCAAATTTGAAGCTTAATTTTGCTGGATACAGTATTCTTGGTTGGAGGCCATTATTTTTCAGCGTTTGAAATACATTGTTCCAGGGTCTTCTTGCTTTCAAAGTCTGTGATGAAAAATCAGTCGTTAACCTAATTGGTTTACCCCTGAATGTAATCTGCCTTCTTTCTCTCATAGCTTTTAATATTCTCTCCTTGTTCTGTATGTTGGCTATCTTCATAATTATATGTCTTGGAGTCGGTCTATTATGGTTTTGAATGTTTGGGGTCCTGTAGGTTTCCAGGATTTGGCAATCCATTCCATCTTTCATCTCTGGGAAGTTTTCTAGAATTATTTCATTTAGTATGCTGTCCTATTCCTTTGGTTTGAATCTCTATGCCTTCTTCTATCCTGATGACTCTCAAATTTGTTTTTTTATGACATCCCATATCTGTTGAATAGATTGCTCATGGGATTTAAGCATCTTTTCTGTGTTGACTATATTCTTTTCAAATTGATACACCTTGTCTTCATTATCTGATGTTCTGACTTCTACTTGATCTAGTCTATTTGTAATGTTCTCGTTTGAGTTTTTAATTTGGTTTATAGTTTCCTGCATTTCTAGGATTATTGTTTGATTTTTTTTAAGATCTCTATCTCCTGGTAAATCTCGTTCTTTGCCATTTGAATTTGTTTGTTTAATTCATTTTCAATATATACTTTTATTGCTTGGACTTGCTGTCTCATGTCTTCTCTAATATTCCTTTCCATTTGAGTTACGTATGCCTTGAGTTCTTCCCCTAACCCTGTTTCTGATGCTTCTAGGTCCTCCTGTAGAATTAAGTTGTCTTGCATTGTTTGTACTCCTTTTTTCCCTTGTTTTCTCATAATGTTCACATTACTTTCCAGGTCTATTTGATTGCTGTGTTTCTGCTCTCTTCTATAGATTTGTTTTGGTTTTGTATATCTCTGTTGTCTCTCCTTTGTGTTGGTAAACTATGCCTGCTGACGTGGATTCCGCTGGGAGGGAATTCCGACGGCCGAGCTCCAATGACGTCACGTCTCTGATATGAGGGGCCCCAGGCTTCTTGCTGGGGTGTCCGACTTGGGGTGTGTGACTGGACTGTCTCTGGTTGGTTTCAGCTCCCAGTTGTGGCAGGCAGGTGATCTCCAGCCGCCCAGTCGTGCAGGCAGCAGGCCCGCCTGTCGCTGGCAGGCAGGCAATCTCTAGTCACCCAGTCGCATGGTCGGTAGCCAGCGGGCGGGCGTTCTCCAGTTGCCCAGTTATGCAGGCAGTGGGTGGACTGTCGCTGGCAGGCCTGTGGTTTCCAGCCACCCAGTCACAAGGGCCTGGCCTCTAGACCCCTGGCTTCTCCTGCTAGTCTTGGTTTCTCCTGCTAGACCAGATTTTCCCTAAGTGATGGCTCTCGGCAGTTCAAACTGTACTCTGGGCCTGCTGTTTTTTGGGTGTGGAGGGTGGCTAATGGGAACCCTGGAACTCTATTCTTTTGATTTTCTACACTTGCCCCTCCCCCAGCGCTGGCTAGACAGGTTTCCTTTTCACCACTGATGGGAGGGGGAGTTGAAGGTCAGGTGTCTCTAGTTTTCCCTGAGTCTTTATGCAGGCTCGCTCTGATAGTCCCTCCCCCGGAAAGCCTAGGAGAGATTTTATGCGAGTTCCCCAATGTATGGGGGATGAGCTGAGTAACACACCTGTTTTATTGTTGCAATCTGTCTGAGAGTGGCGGTGGTTACTTCAGCTTTCCAAGATGGTGGCTGCTGATTTCCTTGGAGGAGTCTCCGCTGTGGGGGACAGAACTATACCGCTTCCTTCCCCGTCTGAAATCCCGTACTCAGCCGGGGGGTCAGTGCGGGCTCAGCCGGCGGGATTCCACAGAATCGCAGCCACTTTTCTCCCTGCTTGGTAATTAATCGCTTCTCTGCGGTGCCCCACCATCTTAGCCACGGGGCGGGCCGCGCGAATCAGTCAGCCCGGTTCTCCAGTCCCACAGTTGGCTATTCCTTAGAGTTGTTTTGATTTGTACTTTTCTAATTGCTAGTGATGAACATCTTTTTCATACATTTGTTGGTTGACTGAATATAATCTTTTGAGAAGTATCTGTTCAGGTCCTTGGAACATTTATTGGTTGTTTTTTGTTATTGTTTGTTTGTTTGTTGTTTAACTTTTTGAATTTTTAATATACCCTGTAGATGAGTTCTCTATCTGTTGTGTGAGGTGTAAAGATGTAGGCTCTCTATTCACCTCACATATTGTTTCTTTTGCTGAGAAAAACTTTTCAGTTTGAGTCCATCTCATTTATTGATTATTCATTTTAATTATTGTACCTAAAGAGTCTTATTAAGGAAGTTTGGACCTAATTCCACATGATGGAGATTAGGGCCTACTTTTTCTTCAATTAGATGCAGTGTCTCTGGTTTTGTTCCTAAGTCCTTGATCCATTTTGAGTTGAGTTTTGTGAATGATGAGAGATAGAAGTTTATTCTCATTTTGTTGAATATAGATTTGCAGTTTTCCTAGCACCATTTGTTGAAAAGATTGTCTTTTATCCAATGCATGGGGATTGGCCTACTATAAGAAAATTGTAATTTTGTGGATTAGTCTGTGTGTCCTCTATTGTGTACCATGGTCTATCAGTCTGTTTTGGTGCCAATACCATGTTGATTTTGTTACTATTGTTCTGTAGTATAAGATCTGGTATAGTGATGCCACCTGCTTCACTCTTCCTGGCAAGGATTGCTTTTGCTATTCTAGGTCTCTTATTTTTCCTGATGAATTTCATGACTGCTTGTTTTATTCTATGAGAAATGTTTTTGGAATTTGATCAAAATTGCATTAAATCTGTATAGTGCTTTTAGTAGTATGGACATTTTGATAATATTAATTCTACGTATCCAAGAGCAAGGTAGATCTTTCCATCTTCTAAGGTCTTCTTTGACTTCTTTATTTAGGGTTCTGTAATTTTAGTTGTATAGATCTTTCATTTCTTTCATTCAGTTGATTCCCAAGTATTTTATTTTTGGTGGGGGATTTTGTAAATTGGGAAGATTTTCTTATTTCACTTTCTGAGGATTTGCCGCTGATATACAGAATACATTGATTTATGGGTGTTGATTTTATATCCTGCTACTTTGCTGAATTCAGTTACTAGTTATAGAAGTTTTCTGGTGGAACTTTTAGACCAAAGAATCATATCATTAGCAAATAGTGCCAATTTGAGTTCTTCTTTTCTTATGTGTATCCTGTTAATTTCTTTCATCTGTCTAATATCTCTGGCCAGTGTTTTAAGAAATATGTTAAATAGAAGTGGTGGAAGAGGGCATCCCTGTCTTGTTCCAGTTTTTATAGGGAATGCCTTCAATTTTTCTCCATTTAGAATAATGTTGGCCTGGGGCTTAGCATAGATAGCCTTTATGATGTTGAGATATGTTCCTGTTATCCCTAATTTATCTAGTGTTTTGAACATGAAGGGGAGCTCTATTTTGTCAAATGCTTTTTTTCTGCATCTATTGAGATAATCATGTGATTCTTATCTTTGAGTCTGATGATGTGATGAATTACATTTATTGATTTCCATATGTTGATCCAACCTTGCATAAACCTGGTATGAATCTCACTTAATCATGGTGCATGATGATTTTGATATGATTTTTTTAATCGATTTGCCAGAATTTTATTGAGAACATTTGCATCTATGTTCATTAAAAATATTGGTCTGGGGCTGGGGATGTGGCTTAAGCAGTAGCGCGCTGCCTGGCATGCATGTGGCCTGGGTTCGATCCTCAGCACTACATACAAAGAAAGATGTTGTGTCTGCCAAAAAATAAATATTTAAAAAATTTCTCTCTCTCTCTCTCTCTCTCTCTCTCTCTTTCTCTCTCTCTCTTAAAAAATATTGGTCTGAAGTTTTCTTTCTTTGATGTATCTTTGCCTGGTTTGGAGATCAGGGTGATATTGGCATCATAGAAGAAGTTTGAAAGTTTTCTTTCTTTTCTTATTTCCTGAAATACATTGAAGAGTATTGGTATAAGTTCTATTTTAAAGGTCTTGTAGAATTCAGCTGTGTATCCATCCAGTCATGAGCTTCTCTTGGTTTGTAGACTTTTGATGTTGTCTTCTGTTTTGTCACTTGAAATTGATCTGTTTAAATTGTGTATATCATCCTGATTAAATTTGGGCAAACTATATGACTCTAGAAATTTGTTTATGCCTTCAATATTTTCTATTTTACTGGAGTGCAGGTTTTCAAAATAATTTCTAATTATCTTCTGTATTTCTGTAATGTCTGCTGTGATATTTCCCTTTTTATCAATATGTTAGTAATTTGAATTTTCTCTCTTCCTTTCTTAATTAGCATAGATAGAGGTCTATTTATTTTATTTATTTTCTCAAAGAACACACTTTTTGTTCTGTCAATTTTTTCAATTTTTTCCTTTGTTTCAATTTCATTGATTTCAGTTTTGATTTCCTATTTTCTATTGCTTTTGGTGCTGATTTTTTTCTTTTTCTAGGACTTTGAGATGTAATTTTAAGTCATTTATTTGTTGACTTTTTCTTCTTTTAATGAATGAACTTAATACAAGATGCTTTCCTCTTAGAACTGCCTTTATAGTGTCCCAGATATTTAAATATGTTGTATCTATGTTTTCATTCACCCCTAAAAAGTTTTCAATCTTCTCCTTGATACCTTCTGCAGCCCATTGTTCATTCATTTAGTCTCCAGGTGTTGGAGTGGATTTTATTTCTTTTTTTATCATTAATTTATATTTTCATTCCATTTTAATATGATGGAATGCAGGGTAGTATCTCTACTTTTTATAGTTGCTAAGAGTTGCTTTCTGGCATAGTATATGGTCTATTTTTGAGAAGAAACCATGTGTTGCTGAGAAGAAAGTGTAATGTGTCATTGAAGGATGAAATATTCTATATATGTCAGTAAGTAAGTGATTGTATTTTTGTGTTCTATAGTTTCTTTATTCAGCTTTTGTTTAGAAGATCTATCTACTGATGAAAAAGGTGTGTTAAAGGCACCCAAAATTATTGTGTTGTGGTCAATTTGACTTTTGAAGTTGAGAAGAGTTTGTTTGATGAACAAAGATTCTCTATTGTTTGGGGCATATATATTTACAATTGATATGTCTTGTTGGTGTATGGTTCCCTTGAGCAGTATGCAATATCTTTCTTTATCCTTTGATTGACTTTAGTTTGAAGTCTACTTTATTTCATATAAGGATGGAAACCCCTGCTTGCTTCCACAGTTTATGTAAGTGGTATGATTTTTCCCAACCCTTCACTTTCAATCTATGGATGTCTTTTAGTATGAGTCTCTTGGAGGCAGCATATTATTGTTTTTTTTTTAATCCAATCTGCTAGTCTATGTATTTTTATTGATTCATTTAGGTCATTAATATTAAGGGTTATTATTGAGACATGATTTTTATTCCCAGCCATTTTTGTTTAATTTTGGTATTTCACATAACTCATTTTCTCCTCTGATTAGATTTTCCTTTAGTGTAATACCTCAGACTGCTGATTTTCATCATTGTTTTTCACTTCCTCTTCTTAAAATTTTTTGATGAGGATGTACTTTAGTACAGGCTTTCTAGTGTAATTTTTTTTTACTTTAGTTTATCATGAACAGTTTTTATTTTATCATAAAATCTAAAGCTTAGTTTTGCTGAATAAAAGATTCTTGGTTTGTATCCATTTTCTTTCAGAACTTGGTATATGTTTTTCCATAATCTCCTAGTTTTGAGGGTCTGGGTTAAAAAATCTGCTGAGATAAAAATTGGTCTCCCTCTATATGTGATCTGATTCCTCTCTTTTGCTGCTTTTAAGCATCTATTCTTTTATTTAAGATGCTATATTTTCTCCAAATGCATGTTTTTGGCAGCTTTGTCTAACATAAAACAACTTTAATTTTGTGGGTTTGTCTCTCTGTCCTCTATTCTGTACTATTGGTCTACTAGTCTGTTTTGGTGCCAATACCATGCTGTTTGTGTTACTATTGCTCAGAAGTATAGTTTAAGGACTGGTATAGTGATGCCACCTGCTTCCTGCTAAGAATTGCTTTAGCTATTCTGGGTCTCTTATTTTTTTCAGATGAATTTCATGATTGATTTTTCTATTTCTATGAGAAATGCCATTGGGATTTTGATCAGAATTGTATTAAGTCTGTATAGTGCTTTTGGCAGTATGGTCATTTTTATAATAATTATTCTGCCTATCCAAGAGCAAGGTAGATCTTTCCATCTTCTAAGTTTTTCTATTATTTCTTTCTTTATTATATATATATATATATATATATATATATATATATATATATATATATATATATATATATTTCACCTTTTTTTCTTAAGTTGATGCCCAAGTATCTTATTTTTTCTGAGGTAATTATAAATGGGGTAGCTTTTCTCATTTCCTTCTCAGGGGATATGCCACTGATATACAGAAATGCCTTTGATTTATGGGTGTTGATTTTATATCCTGTTACTTTGCTGAATTTATTTACCAGTTCTGGAAGTTTTCTGGTGAAGCTTTTTGGGTCTTCTAGGTATAGAATCATATCATCAGCAAATAGTGCTAATTTAAGTTCTTTTTCCCTTGCATATCCCTTTAATTTCTTTTATCTGTCTAATTGTTGTGGCCCGTTTTTCAAGAACTATGTTGAACAGAAGTGTTGAAAGAGGTCATCACTGTCTTCTTCCAGTTTTTAGAGTGAATGCCTTTAATTTTTTTGTCATTTAGAATAATGTTATTCTCATGATTAACGTAGATAGCCTTTATGATGTTGAGATATGTTCCTGTTATCCCTAATTTTTCTAGTGTTTTGAACATAAAAGGGTGCTGTTTTTTGTCAAATGCTTTTTCTACATCTATTCAGATAATTGTATGATTCTTATCTTTGAGTATATTGATGTGATGAATTATTGATTTCCATATGTTGATCCAACATTTCATACATGGAATGAATCCCACTTGATCAAGGTGCACAATTTTTTTGATATAATTTTTTATTCAATATGCCAAAATTTTATTGAGAACTTTTGCATCTATGGTTATTAGAGATAATGGTCTAAAGTTTTCTTTCTTTGATGTGTCCTGGTTTTGAGATCAGGGTGATATTGTCCTCATAGAATGAGTTTGAAAGTTTTGCCTCTTTTTCTATTTCCTGAAATAAATTGTAGAATATTAGTATTGGTTCCTCTTGAAAGGTCTTGTAGAATTTGGCTGTGTATCCATCCAGTCCTGGGCTTTTCTTGGATGGTAAGTTTCTGATGTTGTCTTTTATTTCATCACTTGATATTGGTCTGTTTAAATTGTGTATATTTTCCTGATTCAATCTGGGCAAATAACATGACTTAAAATTTTTGTTGATGCCTTCAATGTCTTCTATTTTATTGGAGTATAAGTTTTCAAAATAATTTATGGAAATCCATATGCAACAAAATGAAATTAAACCCCTATCTCTCATCATGCACAAAACTCAACTAAAAGTAGATCAAGGACCTAGGAATTAAACCAGACTCTGCATCTAATAGAAGAAAAAAGTAGGCCCTAATCTTTATCATGTGGGATTAGGCCCCAACTTTCTTAATAAGACATTCATAGTGCAAGAATTAAAATTAAGAATCAGTAAATAGGATGGAATCAAAGTAAAAAGTTTCTTCTCAGCAAAAGAAATAACCTGTGAGGTTAATAGAGAGCCTATATCCTGGGAGAAAATTTTTACCCCTCACACATCAGATAGAATACTAATCTCTAGAGTATTTAAAGAACTCAAAAAAGATAAACACCCACTACACACAAACATCAACAAATGGCCCAAGGACCTGAACAAACACTTATCAGAAGAGGATGTACAATCAATCAACAAATTTATGAAAAAAAATGTTTATATTCTCTAGCAATTAGAGAAATGCAAATCAAAACCACTCTAAGATATTATCTCACTCCAGTCAGAATGATAGTTATCAACAATATAAGCAACAATAAGTGTTGGTGAGGATGTGTGTGTGGGGGGAAGATACACTTATACATTGCTGGTGGGACTGCAAATTGGTTCACCCATTATGAAAAGCAGTATGGAGATATCTTGGAAATCTGAGAATGGAACCACTATTTGACCCAGCTATCCCTCTCCTCGGACTATACCCACAGGGACACAGCACGTCAATATTTATAGCAGCACAATTCACAATAGCTAAACTGTGGAGCCAACCTAGATGGGAAATTTTCTGATATTGTCTCATTCACAATAGCTAAACTGTGGAGCCAACCTAGATGATCTTCAGTGAATGAGTGGATAAAAAATGTGGCATATATACACAATGGAATTTTACTCCGCCATAAAAGAGAATAAAATCATGGCATTTGCAGGTAAATGGATGGTATTAGAGAAGATAATGCTAAGTGAAGTTATCCAATCCCCCCAAAACACATGCTGAATGTTTTCTCTGATATAAGGAGGCTGACTCATAGTGAGGTAGAGAGAGGGTGTATGGGAGGAATAGATGAATTCTAGATAGGGCAGAGGGGTGGAAGGGAAAGGTAGGGGGCAGGGGATTAGCAAGAATGGTGAAATGTAGACATCATTATCCATAGTACATGTATGAAGACACAAATTGGTCTCAACATACTTTACATACAACCAGAGATATAAAAATTGTGCTCTATATGTGTAATAAGAATTGCAATGCATTCCACTATTTTTTATTTTTTTTTAAATCAACAACAACAACAAAAATTCTATCCTTATTCTGTATGCTAAGCATTTTCATTGTAATGTGCCTTGGTGTAGATCTGTTGTAATTTTGTACATTTGTTGTCCTGTTAGCCTCTTATATGTAGTTTTCCAATTCATTCTTCATGCTTGGGAAATTTTCTGATATTATCTCATTAAAGAGATTATGATTCCTTTAGTTTGAAACTCTGTGCTTTCCTCTATCCCAATGACTCTTAGATTTGGTGTTTTGATGCTGCCTCATAATTCTTGGATATTCTGTTCATGTCTTGCTTTCTTACTATCTTCACTATGTGTTCAAATTTAATTTCCAGATTGTATACTTTGTTTTCATTATCTTACATTCTTTCTTTCCAGTGATCTAGTCTGTGGTTATGACTTCTATTGCGTTTTTATTTGGTTTATTGTATCCTTCATTTCAAGGATTTCTGCCTTTTTTGTTTGTTTGTTTTGTTTTTGTTGGTTTTTTTTTTGGTTGTTGTTGTTTTTCAGAGTTTTTATCTCTCTCTTGAAGTAATCTTTTGGTACCTTTATTTGCTCTCTTATCTCTTTTTTGAAGTGACTAATTTTTGTCTGTATTTGCTCATTTAGGTCATTCTTTAATTCACAGATTATTGAATCTTCTGAACACTTTCTCTGATATTTCATTAGCTTCGCTGTCCATGGATTCTGTTATTATAGTATCCTGGTATGTTTGGGGCAGTTTCTTTCCTCTTTTGTTTTTTGTTTGTTTGTTTATTTTTTATATTGTCTATGTGTCTTCCTTTCTTGCAATATGGATCTGAGATATTACAGTTTCTTTCCTATATTCTTGTTGTACCCATGCAGATTGTCTGTAGCCCACCTTGATGCTGGGCTTCCAGACCCTGCTGGTGCCCTTCAATATATGCTATTGCATCTAAAGTTGTTGGTGGCAATATTGGAGGTAGCTTGAAATAATAGTTTAGGTGCTCCAAGATGAAAGCAATGTCTTACAGAGATGGGGCTGAAAGAGTGAGCCTCACACTCCCTTTGGGAAGCCTACTCTGAGATGCAGCTGTTTGTAGGCCCTCTCATCAAAGAGTTAGGGGCTACTAAGTGAGGAAGGCTATGTCAATTATTGCAGTGTCCCAAGATGAAAGTGAGTTATGCTTAGGTTCCCAGGTATGGGCGGGGGCGAACTCTGACCTACCCTGGACCTGGATCCTTCACAAGTTAGTGTGGACAAATCTGGGCCAGACCTGGACTCCTGGAAAAGGCTGTCCTCTGTCAGAGGCTGGCTCCAGTGCATGCCAATCAGTGGAGGCATGGACAAAGGCCTACTGTGAGCCTGGGCCCCACATAGGGCAGTCTGTTTGGATCTGGGCCACCGAGCTTGACTTCCCATGGTAGTCTGCTTGTTGGAAGGAGAGGTGACCTGCCAGAGTCTAGTCTCTGGCAATTGCCTGCTCCATCAATGGAGGGGTGGACCTGAGCCTACAATGAGCTTGGGTCCTGCGCAGACTGGTGTGGGCATTCTGGGCTGGGTCTCGGGTTCGGCTGCATCTGCTGGTCAGAAGAGGTGGTCCTGTGCTGGAGGCTGGGCTGTATTGGGTGCCTGCTGGAGGGATGGACCCAGGTCTACTGTGAGCCTTGGTTCTGCACAGGCTGGTGTTGGTGGATCTGGGCACCTGGGCTTGACTTCCTGCGGTAGTCTTCTGGTAGGAAGATGCAGTTCTGCACCAGAGGGTAGGCTTTGGCAGGTGTCTGCCCCTCCAGTGGAGGATTGGACACTGGCCTACTCCAAATAATCATGTTTTTTAACATGACTGTTGTGCCATTTCTGTTGGCAAGAAAAAGAGAAATCAATTTTTATTTATGCCTGACCAATTTTACACATGTGGAAATCAACTCAACATACTCTAGATGTCTGCTGTTTTCATTGCATTATTGAAAAAAACATATTCATTTGAAATTGCACCACTAATGCTTTTGTATTAACACATTTTGCTAGATTTATTTTCTATGGCTGATGTAACAAATTATCATAGATTTAGTGATTTAAGGCAACACAAAATTTCTGAAGGCCAGGAATCTGAATTGGATCTCACAGAGTAAAATCAAGGTGCTAGCAGGACCGGTTCCATACAGGGGGAAATCCCTGATTTTTCCAGCTTCTAAAAGAATCACTCTTCTTTGACTCCTGGAAATCATCTATCATTAAATCAGCAGCAGTATATTCAGCCCTCTTCAACCTTCTTTCTGACTCTGCTTCTATCATCTCATCTCCTATGACTTAGGGTTTTAGACTGGGCAACAGTTCAACAACTTGTGGTACAATTATTATTTGATGCTATTTATGGGATAGGTAGTGTAGGGAGCAAAAAGATTATATATTTTATATATTTAAATAATATTTATATATTTTTTAAAATATACATAAAATAAATAATTTTATATATATATGTATATATATATACATACATATATATATATATATATATATATATGTATATATATATATATTTTTCCCTCCAAAATAGCCAGAAATGACAGCTACCTAGTGCTTAGTTCCTTTGCACTTTTAGCACCCTCTACTGGCCAAAGCAGCACAATGCTCCTGTTACCATGACTGAGTCCTCATCATACTCCTGTGAATTTAAATTACATTATAAGTTGTTTTCTGTATCCAGTATGTAGTACATAGCAGAAACTCAAGACCTAATTAATGAAAGGTAACAAACTGGAATCATGGAAGCTTAAAACAGTCATGCATCTTTCCCAATATCATGCATTCCAGCTAGTGGTGAAGGTGTAGGTAGAAGTGGTAATGATGTGTTGGAAGTGGTGAATAGGCCTCAATTGCTATGGACAAGAACAATTATTCAGAAATGGAAGCCTGTGCTGTAAAAACACACACACACACACACACACACACTCATGGGACGTGATGGTGGGGGAGAGAAAGAGAGAGAGAGAGAGAGAGAGAGAGAGAGAGAGAGAGAGAGAGACTGATTAGACACTGTTCCTGTCCTCAAGGGGCTTGCAATCTAGTAGGAGATAGAACAAGCCCCAAACAGCTTCTCTTATGTTCTATGGGAAAACTTTGAGTTATGGAATCACATAGACTTTATATCATAGCTCTTTGGGGGACATCCACATATGTACTAAATGTCTTTACATGCTACATGTATATCACAGCTACCCATCAATTTTATTTGTAGTAACCAAAAATTATTCTGCCATGAAATCTGCCATGAAACTGAAAGGAAACCAGAAGTGTCAGTTCTGTATTTGTTGGAGGTTCTGAAAAAAAAGGTTTTCAAGTCTAAATTAATACCAATAAAATTATTATTGAAAATTGAGGAGGACCCAACTAAAAAGGAATAATTGGATAATGAGAAAAGTTTAGTAAGAGATATTTCATTTCCCAAAATTGCTTTGTGTATTAAATATCAGTGTGCTTTGGTTAAGGTTATACATTATAATACTGGCATCTAGAGTTCAAGAATCAGTAAAGAAACCATGCTTTCAATACATTTCCTTACAAATGTTTATTGAAAACTTAATATTTTACAACATTCTCACAATTACTAGAGATAAAACTGAATTGAAGTTAAGACTTGATTACTACACACATGCAGTCAGTATGTGTAGGAAATGAAAGCAAAGATTTGGAAAACCAAGATTTTGTCATTTTGCTTTTGGGATGTTCTTTTCTTTTCTTCTTACTTTTGGTATGATAGACCAAACCTAAGGCTTCATGAATCCTAGAAAATTGTTCTACACTGACAAAAATTCTTGGCCTTCTCATATGTTCTAATTCATCTTAATCCACTCTCACTACACCTTGACATTAATTACTCATATCCTTACAGCTCCTCTTATTTTTTGCTCCATGAATTATTTTAGAACCTGACACCAGCATCAGTACTTACTATCCTGAGTTCCCCAGTTTCCTGCCATCTACAACAAAATGATTTTTGTGTTCCAAAATGAAAGCTCTGGGTGAATATGATCAGCTACGAAGGAGTGGCACATTAGAATATGATGGTGATGAGAAGAGGCCTAGAATCCAATTTTAAAGACACTGTTCCCCTACTGCATAGCTGTATAAGCACTGAGAACTTCTAGAATGAGTAAATGAATTCAGCAAAGTGGCAGAATGTAAAATGAATACCCATAAATCAAAGGCATTTCTGTGAATCAGTAACAAATCCTCTGAAAAGGAAATGAGGAAAACTACCCAATCACAATAGCCTCAAAAAAAAAAAAAGACTTGGGAATCAATCTAACAAAAGAGGTAAAAGAGCTTTACAAAGAAAACTATAGAACCCTAAAGTGAGAAATAGAAGACCTTAGAAAATGGAAAGATCTACCTTACCCATGGGTAGGCAGAATTAATATTATTAAATGATCATACCACCAAAAGCACTATACAGGTTCAATGCAATTCTGATCAAAATACCAAAGAAATTCCTCATAGAAATAGAAAAAGCAATCATTAAATTCCCCTGGAAAAATAAGAGACACAGAATAGTTAAAACAATTCTAAGCAGGAAGAGTGAAACAGGTGGTACCACTATGCCAGACCTTGAACTATACTACAGAGCAATAGTAACAAAAACAGCATGGTACTGGCACCAGAACTGGCTAGTAGACCAATGTATTAAGAATTGTAGTGAAAATAAATAAATATATAATTAAATAAAAGAAAAAAAAAAGAAAGAAAAGTGCAGCAAAAAAGTTTTCAGTGTTTCCAGTAAACTCGGATTTTCTGCAAGCTGCTCCTACACTCCCAAATGAAGGTGATATTGCTGCCTGAGAAATGCTTTTTCTTAGGGTTTATTCAACAGGAAACAAAGCAGGAAGTGCCTACTGAGAACAAATTGAGTGTGTGAAGTTTCAAGAGCCAGGACAAACCATACTTGATTCCCAGTTCCAACTGCATTTTTCATTGCTATAGGGCAAAACAAAGCAAAACCTAAAAATGACCAGTGTTCCTGCATGGGAATGCTTGTACCTAGGAGAACCAAAATTGAGGGGCAAATGTGACAGGTTAAAGGCTTAGTCTTACCAAGTTTCAAGAAAATCCAGGCAGATGGTAGGCGCTCCATCACAGTCTTCTGTGCAGAAGAAAGGCGGTCAGCATTCGGTGCACACTGAAGGCGGGGCAGAATGCAGAGCTTTTGATTGTGGGTAACCACACTGATCTCTGGAGACAGCACAAGATCACCCCAGTACCCCCTACCTCACCAAACACCCTACATGAGAAACAGAAGGGATCCATCTTGGAAAACCTTACTTGCCATCTATCCATGGATGTGGCTACCAGGGTGGTTCTGTGGCTGATCAGGTACCTGGTTTTCAACTCTTTCACCCACAGATGTGATAACTCAAAATTTTTCTCATAAGATTTTGTGGGGTGTAGCTATCAACGTTGATCAGAAACTAAACAGACACCTGGTTTCCACCTCAGAGACTAAGACTAGGGAGGCTCCAGGTAGAAGCTCAAGCCCTCTCAAACTGGCTACCTTGAATATGTTGAACACAGAGCCTTAGGTTAGGAATAGACAACTCCACGTACTGGAAGAAAAGAAATCAGAGTTCTGAGAGACTTTTTTTCTTTCTTTTATTTTCTCTCTCTTCTCATCCATTCTCCTCTACTCTTCCCCATCTTGTCATCACAACCTCAACATATGCGAAACCAAGAGCTTTGCATGAAATATGTCTTTAAGAACTGAATCACCAAAATAATATAATATAGAGAAATTGCATATGCCCCACCTCCCCCCTTTTTATGTTCTTTCTTTTTTCTTCCTCCCTCTATCCCACTTTCAACCTCTTAACTTTTACTATTTATACATAGGGCAATTTTCTACATACAGATAGGAGTTTGAATTTATACATTCTTCCATAAGTTACCCCTGTCTATTCATTAGAGTTCTCCTCCAAAGTTGCTAAGTTAGATTAATCCCATACCCTCACTCATTCCCCCTCAACATAATGTCCTATTCTTGACCTTCAGTCCTCTATATGCCACCAGAAATAATATGCATTTTATGAAACTAATGACTATATTCTAAATAATAATTGAAGCCAACATCTGTAGAAATAGAGTCTAACTATAAATGTGTTAATAGTGGAAACTTGCTCATATATGATGTATTATTGATATTGGGATCTGTTAACATTGTCTTTCTCCAAAAAAAGAAAGATTTTGGAACTACACAAGAGCAATACAAATTTATAGGGAAGTAACATTAAGACAACAGTCATGCAGAGCTAGAAAGAAATGTGAGCAATATGAAAAGACAAGGAAAGAAAGAACAACAAAAGATGTAAGGCAACTCAACATTAGAAGAGGTTACATATGCAGCTGAAGAAATGTCAGATAAAGGTTTCAGAATATACATGGATCATATAACCTGGAGTCTCAAGGAAGATATTAGACAGCAAATTCAGACAATGAAAGATCACTTTGACAATGAATTACATAAACAAATCCAAGAAGCAAAAGATCAACTCTACAGGGAGATAGAGGTTATACAAAAAACCAAACAGAAATCCTGGGAATGAAGGAAATAATAAACCAAATTAAAAATTAAAAAAAATAATAAAAACTCAAATGAGAGTATCACCAGCAAAGTAGAACACTTAGTAGATAGAAATCAGAAAACAAAGTGTATCATCTCAAAAAGAGTGTAGATAGCACAGTGAGACTGATAAAAAACCACAAGCAGAACATCCAAGAAATACCGGTTAGCATAAAGAGACTAAATTTAAGAGTTATTAGGATAAATGAAGGTATGGAGGTTCAAACTAAAGGAATGAGCAACCTGTTCAATAAAATAATATTAGAAACCTTCCCAGACATGAAGAATGAAACAGAAATCCAAATTCTAGAGGCCTATGGGACACTGAATGTGCAAAATCACAAGAGATCCACACCGAGACATATTATAATGAAGATGTCCAACATACAGAATAAGGAGAGAATTTTAAAAGCAAAAGAGAGAGGAAGCAGATTCCATTTAGGAGTAAACCAATTAGGTTAATGGTGATCTTTCAACACAGTCTCTGAAAGCTAGAAGATCCTGGACCAACATATTTCTAATGCAATAAGGTAATGGGTTCCAACCAAGGATCTTGTATCCAGAAAAATTAAGCTTCAGAATTGAAGATGAAATAAAAAGCCTCCTCAATAAACAAAACTTAAAAGAATTTGCAGCTAGAAAACCAGCACTTCAAAACATCCTTGGCAAAATATTACATGAGAAGGAAATGAAAAATAACAATGAAAACCAACAGTGGGAGGTAGTACAGTAAAGACAAAACTAGTCAAGCAGAAAAAACAAATCAAGTTAAATAACAAAAGTAAACAAATATGGACAGAGATACAAACCATACCTCAATAGTAACCTTAAGTGTTAATGGTATAAACTCACCAATGAAAAGACATAGGATATAGACTGGATTTTAAAAATAGATCCAACAATATGCTGCCTACAGGAGAATCATCTGATAGGAATAACATCCACAGACTGAAGGTGAAAAGTTGGGAAAAATCATACCACTCACATGGACCTAGGAAGAAAACAGGGGTGTCCATACTCATATAAAATAGAATAGATGTCAAGCCAAAGTTAATTAAAAGGCATAAAGAAGGAAACTACATACCGCTCAAGGGAACCATACACCAACAAGACATAACAATCATTAATATATATGCCTGAAACAATGAGGCAGCTATATTCATCAATCAAACTCTTGTCAAGTTCAATAGTCAAAAAGACCACAACACAATAATCATGGGTGATTTTAACACACTTCTCTCACCACTGGATAGAGCTTTCAAACAAAAATTGAATAAAGAGACTATAGAATTCAATAATACAATTAATAACTTAGACTTAATTGACATGAATGGAATATATCAACCAATATCAAGCGGATACACTTTTTTCTCAGTAGAACATGGATGCTTCTTGAAAATAGACCATATATTATGTCAGAGGGCAACACTTAGCAAATACAAAAAAGCAGAGATACTATCATGAATTTTATCCAATCATAATGGAATGAAATGGGAAATCAAAGATAAAATATGGAAGAAAAATCCCTGCATCACATGGATAATGAACAATATGCTACTGAGTGAACACTGGGTTACAAAAGACATCAAGGAGGAAATTAAAAAAATTCTTAGAGGTAAATGAAAACTCAGACACAACATATCTAAATCTCTGGGACACTCTGAAAGCAGTACTGAGAGTAAAATTTATTGCATGGAGTTCATTCCTCAAAAGAAGAAAAAGCTAACAAATAAATAACCTCACATTACATCTCAAATCCCTAGAAAAAAGAAGAAAAAATCAGCAGAAAATGCAGGAGAAGCCAAGAAATAATTAAAATCAGAGCTGAAATAAATAAAATTGAAACAAAAGAAATAATGAAAAAAAATTGAGAAAACCAAAAGTTGGTTCTTTAAAAAAAATCAAGAAGATTGCCAGACCCTTAGCCATGCTAAGAAGAGAGAGAACTCAAATTACTAGTATACAGGATGAAAAAGGCAATATCACAACAGACACTACAGAAATACAGAAGATAATTAGAAATTATTTTGAAACCTTATACTTTAATAAAATCGAAGATAGTGAAGGTATTGATAAATTTCCTAAGTCATATGATCTGCCCAGATTGAGTCAGGAAGATATACACAACTTTAACAGACCAATATCAGGTGAGAAAATAGAAGAAGCCATCAAAAGATTAACAACCAAGAAAAGTCCATTACCGGACGGACATACAGCTGAGTTTTACAAGACCTTTAAAGACTTTCCAAATTTATTCTACAAGGCCAATATCACCCTGATTTAAAAACTAGACAAAGACACCTTAAAGAAAGAAAACTTCAGACCAATATCTCTAATGAATATAGATGGAAAAATCCTCAATAAGATTCTGGCAAATCAGATACAAAAACATATCAAAAAGATCATGCACCATGATCAAGTGGGATTCATCCCTGGGATGCACGGTTGTTTCCACATATGGAAATCAATAAATGTAATTCATCACATCAATAAACTTAAAGATAAGAACCATATGATCATATTGATACATGCAGAAAAAGCATTTGACAAAATATAACACCCCATTATGTTCAAAACACTACAAAAACTAGGGATAACAGGAACTTACCTAAACTTTGTAAAGGGTATCTACACTAAGCCCCTGGCCAGCATCATTCTAAATGGAGAAAAACTGAAGTTATTCCCTGTAAAATCTGGAACAAGACATGGATGCCCTCTCTTACCACTTCTATTCAACATGGTTCTTGAAACATGGGCCATAGCAATTAGACAGACAAAAGAAACTAAAAGAATATCTATAGGAAAAGAATAACTTAAACTAGTACTATTTGCTGATGATGTTATTCTATACCTAGAAGACCCAAATACTCTACCAAGAAACTTCTAGAACTACTAAATAAATTCATCAAAATGGCAGGATATAAAATGAACACCCATAAATCAAAGGCATTTATGTATACCAGTAACAAACCCTCTGAAATGGAAATGAGGAAAACTACCCCATTCACAATATCCTCAAAAAAAACTTGGGAATCAAAATAACAAAAGAGGTAAAAGAGCTTTACAAAGATAACTATAGAACCCTAAAGAGAGAAATAAAAGAAGACCTTAGAAGGTGGAAAGATCTATCTTGCCCATTGGTAGGCAGAATTAATATTATTAAATGATCATACTACCAAAAGCACTATACAGGTTCAATGCAACTCTGATCAAAATCCCAATGGCATTCATTCCTCATAGAAATAGAAAAAGCAATCATTAAATTCATCTGGAAAAATAAGAGACCCAGAATAGTTAAATCAATTCTAAGCAGGAAGAATGAAACAGGTGGTACCACTATGCCAGACCTTGAACTATACTAAAGAGCAATAGTAACAAAACAGCATGGTACTGGCACCAGAACAGGCTAGTAGACCAATGGTACAGAATAGAGGACACAGAGACTATCCCACAAAATTACAAATGCCTTATATTAGACAAAGGTGCCAAAAGTATGCACCAGAGATAGGATAGCATCTTCAACAAATGGTTTCAGAAAACTGGAAATCCATATGCAACAAATGAAATTGAATCCCTATCTCTCACCATGCACAAAAGTTAACTAAAAATAAATCAAGGATCTAGGGATCAAACCAGAGACTCTTCATCTAGTAGAAGAAAAAGTCGGCCCTAATCTCCATCATGTGGGGCTAGACCCCAACTTTCTTAAAAAGATGCCTATAGCACAAGAATTAAAACCAAGAATCAACAAATGGCACAGATTCAAACTAAAAGTTTTTTTCTCAGCAAAAGAAATAATATGTAAGTTGAATAAGGAGTGTGCATCGTGGGAACAAATTTAAACCCCTCAGACATCAGATAGACCTCTAATCTCTAGGGTATATAAAGAGCTCAACAAGATAAGCACCAAAAAAATAATAATAATCCAATCAATAAATGGGCCAAGGATCTGAACAGACACTTCTCAGAAGAGGATATACAATCAATCAACAAATATACGAAAAATGCTCATCATCTCTAGCAATCAGAGAAATGAAAATTAAAACTACTCTAAGAAACCAACTCACTCCAGTTATCACAGCTGGGGGTGAGGAAGTTGGAAACCAGGAAACCAGGTATCTGATCAGCCATAGAACCTCGCTGGAAGCCATGCCCACCAATAGATGGCAGTAATGTTTTCCAATGTGAATTCCTTCTGTTTCCCATGTAGGGTGTTTGTTGAGGTAGAAGGTATTGGGGTGACCTTGGGCTGTGTCCAGAGCTGGGTCTAGTGACTCCCAAGCAAAACTTCTGTGTTCTGCCCCACCTTCAGTGTTCACCAAGCACAACTCTGGAACGTCTTCCATCTGTGCCCACTGTGAAGTGGGAGCTCCCTCCTTTGCTGTAGAGAGAACTCCCCCCTCTAGGGGGGAGATCTCTCGACCCTGGGTGTCTGGGGGAGCTCATATACCACTACACCCAATGTAGAGGGACTCCCCCCTCTAGGGGAGAGACCTCTCAAAACTGGTTGTCTGGGGGAGCTCCTATTCCACCGCATCCAGGGTAGACAGGACTCCCCCCTCTAGGGAGGAGACCTCTGGAAACTGGGTGTCTGGGGCAGCTTGTATTCCACCATACCCTGGGTCCAGGGAACTCCCCCATTTAGGGGCATGACCCCTCGAACCTGGGTGTCAGGGGAGATGGTATACCTCCACACCCAGGGTCCAGGGGATTCCCCCCTCTAGGGGGGAGATCCCTCAAACCTGGGTGTCTGTGGGAGCTCATACACCTCTGCACCCAGCGTTCAAGGGACTTCCCCCTCTAGGAGTGAGACACTTTGAATGTGGGTGTCAGGGGGAACTGGTGTACCATCGCACCATCTAGGGGAAAGACCCCTCTAACGTTGGTGTCTGGGGGAGCTTGTATAACATCACACCCAGAGTTGAGGGGACTCCCCCCTCTAGGGGGGAGACGATTTGAACCTGGTTATTGGGAGGAGATTCCACGAACTGAGGTTTGAGGGGACTCCCCCCTTTAGGGGGGGAGATGCCACCAACCTGGTTGTCTGGGGGAGCTCCCACCACACCCAGGGTTGAGATGACTTCCTCCTCTTGTGGCCGCGGGGTGGGGACACCGGGTGTCAGGGGGAGCTATATACCACCACACCAGGGTCGAGAGGATTCCCCTATCTAGGGGCAGACACTTGGACCCTGGGTGCAGGGGGAAGCTTGTACACTACCGCACCCAGGTTCAAGGGGACTCCCCCCTCTAGAGGACAGACGCCTTGAACTTGGGTGTCAGGTGGACTCCCATTGCATCCAGGGTAAAGGAGACTCCCCCATAGATGCAGGAGATGTCTCGACCCTGGGTATCGGGGGAAGCTCCCACCACATCCAGGGTTGAGGGCACACACCCCTCTAGGGGGGAGACACTTTGACCCTGGTTGTCAGGGGGAACTCATACCCCATTGCATCCAGGGTCAAGGGGACTCCCTCCTCTAGGAAGGAGACACCTTGACTCTGGGTGTTGGGGGGAGCTCATACACCAATGCACATAGGGTCGAGCAGACTT
This sequence comes from Callospermophilus lateralis, assembly GCF_048772815.1. Taxonomy (NCBI): domain Eukaryota; kingdom Metazoa; phylum Chordata; class Mammalia; order Rodentia; family Sciuridae; genus Callospermophilus; species Callospermophilus lateralis. Next base: position 92,130,549 of record NC_135306.1, on the reverse strand, counting down.
CCTTCTCTAGGCGGAGACCCCTTGACCCTGGGTTTCGAAGGGAGCTCATATACCATGCACCTAGGTTTGAGGGGACTCACCCGTCTAGGGCAGAAAACCCTCGACCATGGGTGTCAGGGGGAGCACATATACCACCACACCCAGGGTCAAGGGGCCTCATCCCTCTAGGGGAGAGACCTCTTGAATTTGGGTGTCGGGGGAAGCTCCACCACACGCAGGGTAGAGGGGACTCCCTCCACTTGGAGGGACAACCCTTGAACCTGCGTGTCAGGGGGAGCTCCCACTGCACCCTGGATCAAGGGAACTCCCCACTCTAGGGTGGAGACGCCTGGACCCTGGGTGTTGAGGGGAGCTCCCACTGCACCCATGGTAGATGGGGCACCCTACTCTAGGGGAAACACTTCTTGAATCTGGCTGTCGGGAGAAGGTTCCACTGCACCCAGGTTTGAGGGGACTCCCCCTCTCTATGGGAGAGTTGCCTTGACCTTGGGTGTCTGAAGGAACTTGTATAATGCTGAACTTAGATTTGAGGGGGACTCCCCTATCTAGGGGGAGAGGTGCCTTGACACTGAGTGTGTGAAAGGGAGCACTTATACCACCGCACCAAGGGTCGAGGGGAAAACCCCCTCATGGGGGAAGATGCCTGGACTCTGGGTGTCAGGGAGCTCGTATACCACCACACCAGGTTCAAGGGGACTCCCCACTCTGGGGGGGGGACACCTTGACACCCAGCTCATATACCACCGTATGCAGTGTGGAAGGGATTCCCCCCTCTAGGGGGGAGATGCCTTGACCCTGGGTGTTGGGGGGAGCTCCTATAGAACCTCACCCAGGGTGGAAGGGACTCCCCCCATCTAGGGGATAGCCACCTTGACCCTGTGTGTCAGGGCAAGCTCCCACTGGACCCAGGTTCAAGGGGATCCCCCCTTCTAGGGGGGAGATGCCTTGAACCTGGGTTTCAGGAGGAGCTCGTATACCATCGTACAAAGGTTCAAGGGGACTCCCCGGTCCTTGGGTGTAGATGCCTGTAACCTAGGTGTGTGGGGGAGCTCGTATACCACCACACCCAGGATAGAGGGGATTCCCCATCTAAGGGGGAGAACCCTCGATCCTGGGTGTCTGAGGGAGCTTGTATATCACCGCTTCCAGGGTCGAGGGAACTTTCTCCAGAAGAGGGAGAGTCCTCGACCCTGGGTATCAGTGGGAGCTTGTATACCACCGCACCAAGAGTCAAGGGGACTTTCTCCTCTAGGAGTATACCCCTCGAACCTGGGTGGCAGGGGGACTACCACCTTACCCAAGGTAGAGGGGACTCCCCCTCTAGAGGGAAGAAACCTCAAACCTGGGTTTCAGGAGGAGCTCCAATCACACACAAGGTAGGGGGACTCCCTCCTCTAGGGGGGAACACCCTTTGAACCTGAGTGTCAGGGGGAATTCCCACCACACCCAGGATAGAGGGGACTTCCTCCTTTGGGGGACACCCCTCGAACCTGGGTGTCAGTGGGAGCTCCCACCACACCCAGGTTTGAGGGGACTCCCCTATCTGGGGGGAGATGCCTCAAACCTGGATGTCAAGGGGAGCTTATATACCAGGGCACCCAAGTTCTAGGGGACTCCCCACTCTAGGGGGGAGATGCCTGGACACTGGGTGCTGGGGGGAGCTCATATACAAATGCACCCAAGATTTAGGGGACTCCTCCCTCTAGGGGGAGACACCTGGACCCTGGGTGTTGGGGTGAGCACCTATACCAGCACACCTGGGTCAAGGGAACTCCCCACTCTCGGGGGGGGGGGAGATTCCTGGACACTGCCTGGAGAGCTTGTATACCACTGCACCAGGGTCACGGGGCCTCCCCCCTCTGGGGGGGGGTGACGTCTGGTCCGTGAGTGTCTGGGAGAGCTCATATACTGAGGTACCCAGGGTCGAGGGGACTCCTCCCTTTAGGGGACAGACGCCTCATCCCCGTGTGCTAGGGGGAGCTCCCGCAGCACCTAGGGTTAAAAGGACTCTCCTTCTGGGGGCATACACCTCGACGTTGGGCGTCGGTGGGAGCTCCAACTGCACCCAGGGTCGAGGGGACTCCCCCCTCTAGGAGGGGAAACCCCTTGACACTGTGTGTTGTGGAGAGTCCATATACCACCACACCCAGGGTTAAGGGGACCCCCTCCTTTCAGGGGAGACCCCTCGACACTGACTGTTGGGGGAGCTCATCTACTACCTCATCCAGGGTTGAGGGTACCCCCCCTTTAGGGGGGATATGCCTCGACCCTGGGTGTTGGAGGAGCTTGTATACCACTACATCCAATGTCGAGGGGCTCCCCCCTCTATGGGAAAGACACCTTGAACCTGGGTGTCAGGGTAGGTCATATATCACTGCACCCAGGATCAAGGGGACACCCCTCTAGGGGGGAGACACCTGAACCATGGGTGTTGGGGAGAGCTCGTATACCACTGCACCCAGGGATGAGGGGCCTCCCCCCTCTAGGGGTAGACCCTTCGACCCTTGGTGTCATGGGGAGCATGTATACCACCTCATGCAGTGTCGAGGGAACACCCCCTCTAGGGAAGAGAGCCCTCAAACCTGGGTATTGGGGAGAGCTCCAACAGCACCCAAGGTAGAGGGGACTCCCTACTCTAGGGGGGACAACCCTTGAAATTGTGTGGCAGAGGGAGCTCCCACCACACCCAGGTTGGAAGGAACTCCCGCCTCTAGGGGGGAGATGCCTAGACCTTGGGTGTCAAGGGTAGATTCAACCACACCCAGTGTAGATGGGACGCTATCATCTAGGGGCGACACCCCTCGAACCTGGATGATGGGAGGAGCTCCCACCGCACCCAGGTTCGAGGGGTATCCCCGCTCTAGAGAGGAGACGCTTCAACCCTGAATGTCGAGGGGGAGCTCCTTTACAAACAAACCCAGGTTCGAGGGGATTTCCTCTCTAGGGGGGAGATTCCTCAACCCTAGTTGTCAGGGGGAGCTCGTATAATACACACCAAGGGTGTCAGGGGAAGGTTGTATACCACCACACCCAGGGTCAAGTGAGCTAGTGTAACACCACACCAGGTTGGAGGGGAATCCTCCAATTACGGGGGAGACCCCTCCAACCTGGGTGTAAGGGGGAGCTCCTATACCACCACACCTAGTGTCCAGAAGGCTCCCCTCTTTAGGCGGCAGACTCCTCAACCTTGGGTGTCATGGGGAGTTCCCACCACACCAAGGGCCGAGGGCACTACCCTCTCTAGGGAGGAGATGTCTTGACCCTGGGGGTCGAGGTGACCTTCTACCCCACCTAAGGTTGAGGGGACTCCCAACTCTAAAGAGGAGACCCTCGGCCCTGGATGTTGGGGGGAGCTTGAATACCACTGCACCCAAAATCGAGGGGACTCCCCCTATAGGTGGGAGACGCCTGGACCCTGAGTGTCAGGGGTAGCAAGTATGCCACCGCACAAAGGGTCAAGGGGACGCCCCCTCTAGTGGGAGAAGTCTGGACCCTGGGTATCAGAGGGAGCTCATATACCACTGCACCCAGGGTCAAGGGGACTGCACCCTCTATGGGGAGATGCCTGGACCCTGAGTTTCGGGGTGCTGAGAGCCATAGCCGAGTCCGAATGGCACATGGCATTTTTGCCAGAACGGAGTGGTTGAGAGGTGACACCAGCAAGCCATTGAAATGATAATGGATATGTTAAGCTGTGCATATTAGACCCCTGCTGTCCACCTAAGCCTGCTACTTTGGAGTTCTCGCAGGGATTCCTGGAAAGTTCCCATTGGTTGGGGAAGTGCCAAAGGAGTGAATTCCAGTTGGTGGTTCCTGGAGGAGCCACATGGTGTTCAGGAGAATTCCCGGAGAGCGTGTGTGGAGTGTGCTGGTGAAGTTCAGAAATAAAGTTTGTTCCTGCTTCAGTGGCTCGTGATTTGTGCCCAGCCAGACTGCAGCATTTGGGGGCCTATTCGGTAAATGCCTGAAGTTCAGAGGTAAGTGAAATTGCTCCCCCCTGAGGGAAGGCGAGATAATGGGTGACCATTTCAAAAAACAATGTGTGGTTGTTTTGTTTTGTTTTGTTTTTGTTTCAAGCTGCCAATCCCAAGAACTTTCTCAGGCAAACTGGGAAAAATGGTTGGCTCAAGGTTTGAAGTTGTTCGCCCCTGAGGAAGAGACAGAAATAGACCACAAATGCACAAGTCAAGAAAATAGGAAAATTGATACAATGATTTTTTTGATCCGTTTTTGTTTCATTCTGTTTATGTTTTGTTTTGTGTTATCTTGTTGGGTTGCATTATCTTTATAGTAGATTAGAAATTAGTACAAAACAAACTAAAGAGTGTTAAGTAAATTGTTAGAGGTTCAGACAATGGAGAAAGACATTTTAGATCAAATAAAAGAGAAGGTCTCTCAAGCTAGTCAGAGAGAGGAAGAAAACTTAAAGGAGGAAGAACTATTAGGGAAAAAGTTACAACAGGAGGCTGCTACTAACACCTTTCTATCACCAAAGGGCATAAGTGTCCAAACAACTGCTCCACATATAGAGACAACATATGCTCTAGTGCCCCCAACCCCCATAGTTGATAGATGGGATCCTGAGACAGGACCACAAAAATAAGCATGCCCTGTACTTGAGCAGGCAGGAGGGCAGTGAAATCACCATGTTTTAGATTTCAAACAGTGAAGCAACTAAAAGAGGTTGGAAGAACCTATGGTCCCCAAGCACACTTCACTATACACTTGGTCAAATCCATTACCAACTTGAACATGACGCCAGCAGATTGGACTAGTATGTGTAAATCTGTGCTAAATGGAGGACAATACCAGTTATGGAAGGTTACCAAAGAAGAATTTTGCATGGAGACGGCTAGGTGAAATGCAACAGCCAGTTACCCTCAAGGAAATCTAGATATGTTGTTAGGAAAAAGACCTTATGAGGATCAGCAGCAACAAATTAGATATGATCCTGCTATATATTCACAAATTGCTGCAGATGCAGTTAGGGCGTGGAAGACTTTACAAGGACATGGAGATTTACAAGGTCAATTATCTAAGATAATACAAGGAGATAATGAATCTTATGCTGAATTTGTAGTTAGGCTCATTCAAACAGCTACCAGAGTTTTTGGGGTACAGAGAAAGCAATGTCATTAATTAAACAGCTAGCCTTTGAACAAGCAAACAGATGGTGTAAGGAGGCCATTACACCATGGAAACATGGAGATTTAAACACATATACCAAATAATGTAGAGACATTAACGAACAAGAGCAAGTCCTGGCAGCTCCAGTACAACAGGCTTTAGATGCCAGGCCGAAAACATACTACAATTGTGAACAAACAGGACATTTTAAAAGGAGTTGCCTCATTGGAGGAGGGTTTAACAAAGCTAGGTATCAAAGGAGTAGAATACTGGGTATTTTCCCAGGATGCCATAGAGGGAGACATTGGACTAATGAATGCCGTTCTCAAACCACCATAGAGGATACTCCGTTATCAAAAAACAGACAAGGACCAGGTGTTTACCCACGATATCATGGAGAAAAGCATCAGGTTCCATTGTCAACAAATGGACAGGGGGCCCAATGCTCCGGGGCCCACAACCACAAATATACGGGGCAATGGAGAAACCCAGCAACACCATCAGGGTAGTGCCCTGGACACATTATCCATTAGATCCCTCATCAGACAAACCAGAGAGAGCGTAGGGTTGGACATCTGCACCTCTGCCAGAGAAGTACTAACTCCAGAGATGGAAGTTCAAATCATTCCTACAGGAGTAAAGGACTCTTCCCCAAGGAACAGTAGGCTTATTATTGGGATGCAGTTCTTCTATAATAAAAGGACTTATGATAAGTCCTGGGGTAATTGATCCTGATTATGAAGGTGAAATAAAATTATAACTAGTTCTCCAAGAGGTATATCAGTAATTTCACCAGGAGATAGAATAGCACAGTTATTAATAATACCCAGTCTGCATGATTAATTTTCCAGTCGTACTGTAGAAAGAGGTTCCAGGGGATTAGGCTCTACAGGTGTAGATTGGGCTATGCTGTCTTTAAATTTAGATTCTTGCCCAATGCTAAAACTAAATATTCAAAGACATGAATTTAATGGGCTACTGGACACAGGTGCAGACCTTAGCATCATCTCTCATCAAAAATGGCCAAAACATTGGCCATTACAACAAGCCACTCAAACGCTTCGAGGCCTAGGAGTGGCAACTAATCTCCATAGAAGTGCAATGGTATTACATTGGAAGGATCCTGAAGGATGTGAAGGAACTATACAGCCATATGTATTGGATCATCTTCCTATAAATTTATGGGGGTGAGATGTCCTAGATCAATTAGGTTTGACATTAACAAATAAGATCAATCCAAATGTGCCCACTATTAGGGCTAGACAAGGTTTTAGGAAAGAAAAAAGATTAGGAGAACAACAACAAGTATAGCAGCACCAATTCAAATAAATCAAGGAATAAATAGACAGGATTGGGTTTTCATAAGGGATCACTGAGACAATAAAAATTACTTGGAAATCAGAAAGACCAGTATGGGTTCCTCAGTGGCCCTTGACTAAAGAAAAGATACAAGCAGCCCATGACCTGGTCAAGCAACAATTAGCGGAGGGACATATACAACCTTCTGTATCTCCCTATAATACTCCCATTTTTGTCATCAAAAAGAAATCTGGTAAAGGGAGATTATTGCAAGATTTAAGAGCCATTAATAATGAGATGGTTATTATGGGACCTGCTCAATCTGGGATTCCCCAATTGTCTGCTTTGTCAAAAACCTGGTATGTTTTAGCTATAGATATTAATGATTGCTTTTTTTTCAATTCCAATTAATCCTGAGGATAGTCCACGTTTTGCATTTACTATCCCTGCACTGAATCATGAAGGTACTGATCAGAGATATGAATGGAAAGTACTCCCTCAAGGGATGGCTAACAGCCCAACTATGTGTCAAATTTATGTTAACAAAGCAATCCAGCCACTTAGAAATCAAAATCCTGAACTACAAATATTTCACTATATGGATGATGTATTATTAGCACATAAAGATAAAAACACATTGCTAGAATGTTATGCCACACTTACAAAGTTATTAGGAAACTACTATCTAGGGATAGCAATAGATAAACTACAATTAAATTTTCCAATTAATTATTTAGGAGTTCTATTAACCTCAACCATGGTCTGTCCACCAAAAATTCAAATATGAGTAGATGAACTCAAATCACTTAACGACTTTCAAAAGTTATTAGGAGAGGAAGATGGCTGCTGCGTACAGAGGTTGCTGAAGTGCTGAGCGTGGTGCTCAGAGCAGCGGCTTTAATCGAGATTTCCCGCAGCTTGTTAGAGCTCCTTTCACCATTAATCTGTAGTGGACCACTTTGCTAAGTAGTAGGAAGAACAAAGAGATCGAAAAAGAGCCGCTTGGCTCCCGGACGCTTGGCTGCTCAGAGCAACGGGCGCTTTCGCTTTGCCCCGGGCAGAGAAGCTGAATGTGTAATCAACAGTGGATTGTAAGTACCCAAGGCAAAGAAAGCTCAGTGCACCCCGTTTTTTTTTTTTTGAATAATTTTTATACAGGGAGAGTTTGTGGATTGGGATTGTGGGCTGGGCTATGGTTTCGGTGCTGAAAATCCACTCCGCAGGAGCCACCATTTGCTTTCGGATTGCAGTCTTGATGGCTCTGTATACATTGTCTGGCAGCCGCATCTAGAGGTTGGAGCTGGGCTGCCTGCCGAGTCCTGTTCTCCGAAGGCTGGGCCGCGGTGTGCGCCTCGGTCGCCTGTTCGCCGCTGCACCTTTGGGCAGAGCCTGCACTGGGGTCATTCTGCACCCCCCTGCGAGGGGCCCAGTGCTCCAGACGAGGAGGGTGGAGAGCCGCGGCGGCAGCCGCTTGGGTCCCGGGGGCCGGCACCTGGCTGAGAGCTGCGGAGGCCGCGGCCGTGGGGGCTCTGATACGGTCGCAGAAAAGCGCGGCTCCCGTGAGCTCAACCCAGAGGCGGAGGCGACAGTGGCAGGGTTTTATTTCTAGAAATCTGGTCTGGAAACAGAAGCAGCAGTTTGTATAATCCCAAGAACTTGCTTAGGCCAGGAAGCTGTAAGGGTAACATGAATATCATTGAGGAGATCTAACATGGTGGCAGGTGCGGAGAGATCAAGTCTCTGACATCTTCAATTGCGGGAGCCGTAAATTGTCTAAATGCTGTTTGCTCAGGATTACTAGGCAATGCTGAGCTGATGTGGATCTGGGGTGTACAGTCAGGGCAGAACACACACACTGAGCCCGGATCGGCTGCATTCAAGCTCCGGTTCGCCCGCTTCTAGTGACTCAGCACTAACTATTCCACTGAAATAACTGATCGGCCCTTATGAACTTACAGAGGTAAAAGCCAACCGATCCTTCATAGGCAGTGGCCACAGGATTGAAACAGGGATTGGGAGAGACAGTCAGGACCCACCTGTTGCATTGGTCACCCGACATAGGGAACAAATGGTCACCATTTACATGGGATACCACCTTGGCAGAGAACTGAGGTCACGGACAGAGGAGATAACTGCATTGAAACCAGCGCGACAGGGCTCCCAGGAGCAGCAGGCCTGGCAGGTAGCCAGTATTGTGGTGAACATCACAGGTGAGCGCTGCCTGGCTTGAGGAAACACAAGAGAAGGCCCTAGACACTCAAGATTGGATACCCGCCCAGTCTGGGAGAAAGAGCTGCTGCACTGTGAATGATTCCCACCTATTGAGAGGAGAAGGTTGGCCCAGTGGGCACAGCTCCACCTACTGGAAGAGAAGTCAATCGAACTCTAAGACTGCATTTATTATTATTATTCATTTTTTTCTTTCTTTTTTTCTTTTTCTTTCATTTTCAATTTTTATATGTTGTCGTTCTTTAACTTTTTTTCAATGTTTTTAATTTCTTTTTAATTTTTTTATTTAATTATTATTATTTTTATTATTTTTTTTTTAAATTCTCTTGCACCGACTCGCCGCGGGTGCGGGACTCCCTGCTACCGCTCTCACCAGTGCTGACAACTGAGGTCTCTTGCACCAGATACTGGGGGCGTGGCTACCAGAAGGTAAGCAAATTCGCTGGGGTTCTCAGCCCCAAGCTCTACAAACTTAGGGTCTGAGGGAGGAGAGTGTGCCCAGGCGCTAATGAAAGCAGGGCTCCCAGGAGCAGCAGACCTGGTATGTATCCAGTATTGTGGTGAGCGTCACAGGTGAGCGGGGACTGGCTCGAAGAAACAAAAGAGAAGGCCGTAGACACTCAGGATTGGAGACCTGCCCAGTCTGGGATAAAGAGCTGCTGCACAGTGACTGGTTCCCACCTATTGAGAGGAGAAGCTTGACCCAGTGGGCACAGCTCCACCTACTGGAAGAGAAGTAAATCGAACTCTATGACTGCATTTATTATTACTATTATTATTATTATTTTTTTTAATTTGTTTTTTTTTCCTCTTTTCTCTCATTTTTATTTTCTTTTTTTGTGGTTACTGTTCTTTAATTTTTTATGTTTTTAATTTTTTAACCTTTTTATATTTTTATTGTTATTATTTCTTTTTTAAATTTTAACTTTCATTTTTTTATTATCATTATTATCTTTTAAAAAAATTTCTTTCTTCCCCTATTTTCTATTTTTTTGTGTTTTCATCTCTTTACAATTTTCTTATTCCCCCTTTCTTGAGTTCTACTTGCCTACCCTCATTCTCTTTAGTGACCTCTTCCCTTCCCTTCTAATATCTTTCCTCCCAAGCATCAAATAAATTTATAAGAGTCAACAGTAACTCAGCAATCAAACAGAACAAGAAGTAATATGAGCAGCATAAAAAAGCAAGGAAGAAAGGGAGTACAAACAATGAAGGACAGCCTAAATATTCAGGAGGACCTAGAGTCACCAGAAAAATGGTCATATAAAGAACTCAAGGAACACCTTAAACAGATGGAATGGAACCTTAAAGAGGATACGAGACAGCAAATTCAAACAGTGAAAGAACACATTGAAATTGAATTACATAAACAGATAAAAGAAGAAGTAAAGCATCTCTATCAGGAGATAGAGATTATCAAAAAAAATCAAACAATAATTCTAGAAATGAAGGAAACGATAAACCAAATTAGAAACTCAATTGAGAGTATTACTAACAGAGTGGAGCAAGTAGAAGCCAGAACATCAGATAATGAAGACAAAATATATCATCTTGAAAAGAGTCTAGCCAACTCAGAAAGGATGGTAAAAAGCACTAGAAAAACATCCAAGAGATATGGGATAACATTAAAAATCCAAACATACGAGTCATCGGGATAGAGGAAAGTACAGAGAATCGAACCAAGGGAATGAATAACATTCTGAATGAAATAATAACAGAAAACTTTCCAGAAATAAAAAAGGAAACAGATATACAAATTGTAGATGCATACAGAACACCGAGCACACAAAATCACAGTAGACCAACGCCAAGACACATTGTTATGAAGATAGCCAATATACAGAACAAAGAGAAAATATTAAAAGCTACAAGAGAAAGGAGGCAGATTACATTCAGGGGTAAACCAATAAGGTTAACAACGGATTTTTCATCACAGACACTGAAAGCAAGAAGATCCTGGAATAACATATTTCAAACACTGAAAGACAATGGATGCCAACCAAGAATTCTGTATCCAGCAAAATTAAGCTTCAGGTACGATAACAAAATAAAAAACCTTCATGATAAACAAAAGCTAAGAGAATTTGCAGCCAGAAAACCAGCATTGCAAAGCATCTTGAGCAAAACACTACATGAGGAAGAAATAAAAACAACAACCAAAACCATCAGTGGGAAGAGCCTCGGTAACAACAGAGGACAGCGGGGAAAGCTAATCATGGAGAAACAAACTAAATTAAAAAAAAGAGATAAATAATTAAACATGGCTGGCAGTACAAACCATATATCAATAGTAACTCTAAACGTTAATGGCTTAAACTCACCAATAAAGCGACATAGGCTGGTAACATGGATTAAAAAAACAAATCCAACAATATGTTGCCTCCAGGAGACACATCTGATTGGAAAAGACATACACAGGCTGAAGGTGAAAGGGTGGGGAAAAATATACCACACACACGGTCCTCGGAAGCAAGCAGGGGTGGCCATCCTCATGTCGAATAAAATCAACTTCAAGACCAAGTTAATCAAAAGGGATAAGGAAGGACATTATATACTGTTAAAAGGAACCATTCACCAACAAGACATAACAATTATCAATATTAATGCACCAAATAATGGTGCTGCAACGTTCATAAAACAAATTCTCCTCAAGTTCAAGAATCAAATAGACCACAACACAATAATTATGGGTGACTTCAACACACCTCTCTCACCATTGGACAAATCCTCCAAACAAAAGTTGAATAAAGAGACTATAGAGCTCAATATCACAATCAATGACGTAGACTTAACTGAAATATATAGAATATATCAACCATCATCAAGTGAATATACTTTTTTCTCAGCAGCACATGGATCCTTCTCAAAAATAGACCATATATTATGCCATAGGGCAACACTCAGTAAATATAAAAGGGTGGAGATAATACCATGTATTTTATCTGATCATAATGGAATGAAACTGGAAATCAATGACAAAAGAAGGAAGGAAAAATTCTACATCACATGGAAAATGAACAATATGTTACTGAATGATCAATGGGTTACAGAAGATATAAAGGAGGAAATCAAAAAATTCTTAGAGATAAATGAAAATACAGATACAACATATAGGAATCTATGGGACATAATGAAAGCAGTTTTAAGAGGGAAATTCATCGCCTGGAGGTCATTCCTCAAAAAAAGAAAAAACCAACAAATAAATGAGCTCACACTTCATCTCAAAGCCCTAGAAAAGGAAGAGCAAAACAACAGCAAATGTAGCAGAAGGCAAGACATAATTAAAATCAGAGCAGAAATCAACAAAATTGAAACAAAAGAAACTATTGAAAAAGTTGGCAAAACTAAAAGTTGGTTCTTTGAAAAAATAAATAAGATTGACAGACCCTTAGCCATGCTAACGAAGAGAAGAAGAGAGAGAACTCAGATTACTAACATACGGGATGAAAAAGGCAAGATCACAACAGATGCTACAGAAATACAGAAGACAATTAGAAATTATTTTGAAAACCTATATTCCAATAAAATAGAAGAGAGTGAAGACATCGATAAATTTCTTAAATCCTATGATTTGCCCAGACTGAGTCAGGAGGATTCACACAAATTGAACAGACCAATATCAATGGATGAGATTGAAGAAGCAATCAAAAGATTACCAACCAAGAAAAGCCCAGGACCGGATGGGTATACAGCGGAGTTTTACAAAACCTTTAAAGAAGAATTAATACCAATACTTTTCACGTTATTTCAGGAAATAGAAAAAGAGGGAGCTTTGCCAAATTCATTCTATGAGGACAACATCACCCTGATTCCGAAAACAGACAAAGACACCTCAAAGAAAGAAAACTACAGACCAATATCTCTGATGAACCTAGATGCAAAAATCCTCAATAAAATTCTGGCGAATCGAATACAAAGGCACATCAAAAAAATTGTGCACCGTGATCAAGTAGGATTCATCCCTGGGATGCAAGGATGGTTCAATATACGGAAATCAATAAATGTTATTCACCACATAAATAGACTTAAAGATAAGAACCATATGATCATCTCGATAGACGCAGAAAAAGCATTCGACAAAGTACAGCATCCCTTTATATTCAAAACTAGAAAAACTAGGGATAACAGGAACTTTCCTCGACATTGTAAAAGCTATCTATGCTAAGCCTCAGGCTAGCATCATTCTGAATGGAGAAAAATTTCAGGCATTCCCTCTAAAATCAGGAACAAGACAGGGATGCCCTCTCTCACCACTTCTATTCAATATAGTTCTTGAAACACTGGCCAGAGCAATTAGACAGGCGAAAAAAATTAAAGGCATAAAAATAGGAAAAGAAGAACTTAAATTATCACTATTTGCAGATGACATGATTCTATACCTAGAAGACCCAAAAGGGTCTACAAAAAAACTACTAGAACTAATAAATGAATTCAGCAAAGTGGCAGGATATAAAATCAACACACATAAATCAAAGGCATTTCTGTATATCAGCGACAAAACTTCTGAATCAGAAATGAGGAAAAACACTCCATTCACAATATCCTCAAAAAAAATAAAATACTTGCGAATCAACCTAACAAAAGAGGTGAAAGACTTATACAATGAAAACTACAGAACCCTAAAGAGAGAAATAGAAGAAGATCTTAGAAGACGGAAAAATATACCCTGTTCATGGATAGGCAGAACTAACATCATCAAAATGGCGATATTACCAAAAGTTCTCTATAGATTTAATGCAATGCCAATCAAAATCCCAATGGCATTTCTTGTAGAAATGGAGAAAGTAGTCAGGGAATTCATATGGAAAAATAAAAGACCCAGAATAGCAAAAGCAATTCTAAGCAGGAAGTGTGAATCAGGAGGTGTAGCGATACCAGATTTCAAACTGTACTACAAAGCAATAGTAACAAAAACAGCATGGTACTGGTACCAAAACAGGCGGGTGGACCAATGGTACAGAATAGAGGACACAGAGACTAATCCACAAAGCTACAACTATCTTATATTTGATAAAGGGGCTAAAAGCATGCAATGGAGGAAGGATAGCATCTTCAACAAATGGTGTTGGGAAAACTGGAAATCCATTTGCAACAAAATAAAACTGAATCCCCTCCTCTCATCATGCACAATAGTTAACTCAAAGTGGATCAAGGAATTAGATATCAAATCAGAGACACGGCGTCTGATAGAAGAAAAAGTTGGTTCCGATCTACATATTGTGGGGTCGGGCTCCAAATTCCTTAATAGGACACTCATAGCACAAGAGTTAATAACAAGAATCAACAAATGGGACGTACTTAAACTGAAAAGTTTTTTCTCAGCAAGAGAAACAATAAAAGAGGTAAACAGGGAGCCTACATCATGGGAACAAATTTTTACTCCTCACACTTCAGATAGAGCTCTAATATCCAGAATATACAAAGAACTCAAAAAATTAGACAATAATATAACAAATAACCCAATCAATAAATGGGCCAAGGACCTGAACAGACACTTCTCAGAGGAGGACATACAATCAATCAACAAGTACATGAAAAAATGCTCACCTTCTTTAGCAGTCAGAGAAATGCAAATCAAAACCACCCTAAGATACCATCTCACTCCAGTAAGATTGGCAGCCATTATGAAGTCAAACAACAACAAGTGCTGGTGAGGATGTGGGGAAAGGGGTACTCTGGTGCATTGCTGGTGGGACTGCAAACTGGTGCTGCCAATTTGGAAAGCAGTATGGAGATTCTTGGGAAAGCTGGGAATGGATCCACCATTTGACCCAGCCATTGCCCTTCTCGGTCTATTCCCTGAAGACCTTAAAAGAGCATACTACAGAGATACTGCCACATTGATGTTCATAGCAGCAGAATTCACAATTGCTAGACTGTGGAACCAACCCAGATGCCCTTCAATAGATAAAAGGATAAAAAAAAATGTGGCATTTATACACCATGGAGTATTACGCAGCACTGAAAAATGGCAAAATCATGGAATTTGCAGGGAAATGGATGGAATTAGAGCAGATTATGCTTAGTGAAGCTAGCCAATCCCTAAAAAACAAATACCAAATGTCTTCTTTGATATAATGAGAGCAACTAAGAACAGAGCAGGGAGGAAGAACAGGAAGAAAAGATTAACATTAATCAGAGACATGAGGTGGGAGGGAAAGGGAGAGAAAAGGAAATTGCATGGAAATGGAGGGAGACCCTCAATGTTATACAAAGTTACATATAAGAGGTTGTGAGGGGAAGGGGAAAATAAACAAGGAGGGAAATGAATTACAGTAGATGGGGTAGAGAGAGAAGATGGGAGGGGAGGGGAGGGGAGGGAGGATAAGTGGAGGATAGGAAAGGTAGCAGAATACAACAGTTACTGATAGGGCATTATGTAAAAATGTGGATGTGTAACCGATGTGATTCTGCAATCTATATTGGGGGTAAAAATAGGAGTTCATAATCCACTTGAATCTAATATATGTAATATGAGATATCAAGAGATTTGTAATATTTTGAACAACCAATAAAAAAAAGTTATTAGGAGACAGAAATTGGGCAAGGCCTTATCTATGCATACCAACAGGAGAGTTGGGACCTTTATTTGATATCCTAAAAGGTCCATCAGATCCAAGTTCACCCCGAATATTACTGTCTGAAGCAAGAAAGAAATTAAAAATTATTGAAACATATATGGAAAATATGCATTTGGTTTGAATTGATATGTTTTCCTTTATTATTTATTGTAATACCAACAAAAACATTTCTACAGGAGTATTTTGGCAAGATGGTCCATTATTGTGGATACATTTATCTTATTCTCCTAACACTATTCTTTCTAGGTATCCTGAACTGCAGGACAATTGATACTCAAAAAAAAAAAATAAAATAAAAGCAACAAAGGGAGTGTTTGGAATTTCTCCCAATAAAATTATTGCTACATATACTATGGATCAAATTGGTGAGTTAGCTAATGAGTTAAATACTTGGGCAATAATCATGTGTAAATATAATGTTTCATTTGATAATCTCTTACCATCTAATCCTTTGTTGTCTTTTTGGTCTTCGCATCCTGTAGTTTTTCCAAAAATGACAAGAAAAACACCTATCATTAATGCTCCAAATATATTCACTGATGGGTCAAATAATGGTACAGCAGCATTAGTTACCCCTGATCAAACTTTTACATTTTAGTACCCAAACAATCAGCTCAAAAGGTAGAGCTTAATGCAGTATTACAAGTTTTTGTGATGTTTAAAGATTCTGTATTTAATTTATTTTCTGATAGTCAGTATATAGTTAATGCTATAGTATCCCTTGAAGATTCTGGTAAGATTTTCTCTTACTCTACTGTTTTCTCTTTGTTTTCCACTATACAAAGTCGAATCTGGGATAGAAATGATCCATCCTTTATAGGACATATCGGAGCACGTACAGGATTGCCTGGAGCCCTTAGTTTGGGCAATGATTTAGCAGATAAAACTACACATGACATACAAATTTTCTCTACAAATGAAGAAGAAATAAATTTTCATAAAAGGTTTTATGTCATTGCCAATACTTTACAAAAACATTTTAAAATAACTAAGGAACAAGCTAGAAAAATAATAAAAAAAGTCAAAATTGTGTGACCTTTTTACCACAATTAATCTTGGAGTCAATCCTAGAGGACTGATACCGTACCATATTTGGCAGATGGACGTCACACACTTGCCAGAATTTGGAAAATTAATATATTTGCATGTTACAGTTGATACCTATTCCAGATTTTTGATGGGCTCCCTTCATGCCAGAGAAAAAACTAAAGATATTATAACTCATTGCTTACAAAATTTTGCCACTTTAGGCGTCCCAAAACAGTTAAAAACAGATTATGCTCCTGGTTATACTTGTACCTCTTTTAAACAATTTTGTTCATCATTTGGCATTACTCACATAATAGGAATCCCATACAATCCACAGGGACAAGACATAGTTGAAAGAGCTCATTAAACTATTAAAATGTACTTATTAAAGCAAAAAGAGGAAATTGGAAGGGGTATATATTCCCCAAAGACAAACTTAAAATAACCCTTTTTACTCTAAACTTTTTAAACTTGAATTCATCGGGGCTTAGTGCTGTGGAAAGACATATGTATTCAAAAAATGTACATAAGCCCAAGTTACTTTGGAAGGATATTCTAACAGTCACAATGGAAAGGTCCTGACCCAGTGATTGTCTGGAGTTGGGGTTCTGTTTGTGTGTTTCCACAGGGAGATTAGCAGCTGATTTGGATGCCAGAGAGTCTAACCAAAGCGATTTCTATAGACCAAAAAGAAGATGATTTGACACAAATCCATAACAGCTGATATCCAGAGCTCCAGCTTGGCTATTCTTACATCTGCAACATGGTTCTCCCACACCTGGAGGCTAATGAATAATGAACACCATTAAGGCCTATTTCAAATGTAAAAAACTTTGAGGCTTGCTTGTGGGAATATCTTCATACCCATTTGCAAGTTACAGAAAAAAGGATGGGATATCCAAATAAGGGGTGGTAACCAGGATGCTTTTTTCAATATCTATTTTATTATTGCCTTTTCCCACATCATAAAGTTTTATTTTGCTTTTTGAGCCCATACAGACCTAGGTTAATGTTTTTCTGATCAGTTCTATTTTTTGACTGTGGAGTTTTAAACATTTCAATGGAGATTTCACCTGTGTAAAGCTACAAGCCCTTTACTATTGTCTTATGTGTTGTATGTTATGTGTGCACACTTGTGTTTTGTGTTGTATGTCTATATGTGGGTATGTCCATATATCATATATGGGGAGCGCTCATGAAAAAATGGATTCAAATTTTTTTTTATTCACGTGATTTAAATGGTTTAAATTAAAGTAGGTAAACAGCTGTTGAGGATTGTTTTAAAATGTGAACAAAAAAGGAGGTTAACAGATCTGTTTGTTTACTTTCACCTTTGCTTTTCATTATATCTAATTCTATTCAGGATGCTAAATTGTTTAGAAAATTGCTTTCTTTTAGTGCCTGCTGGAATGTTACATGATTTTTTTTTAAGCCATCATTGCCAGAATTCTTATCTTCATCCCAGTGCTGGTGAAGACAAAGATAAAAATAAACTACAGCTTCTGCGATAGCTATCACAACAAACTGTATAAACTGATGCATCAATGAATAATGTAACTCAACAAGTGATGCTCAATCAAGGAGTCAATTTACTTTGGGAGGAAATGAACATATTAATAGATTCCTCTGCTTTGAACTGCTTGCAGAACTTGCCTGGACTATGTATCACTTGTATGCATTGTGAACTATCTGTTGGAGCAGTGAATTGTGGTAGTGCTGGAGTATCTCTGCTGATGGTGTCACTGGTGGTACAATTTTTCCATAGGAGCCATCAATTGGTTTGGTGTCGTGGCATTTCTGTATCCTCTTCCCTTCTGCTAGTGATGGTCTAAAATTTGGGGGCCAACAGAGGTGAGGCAAAGAACCTAACCCCCCCACTGGCACAAACCCAAATTTTGGGGCCAACAGAGGTGAGGCAAAGAATCTCACCCCCCCACTGCTGCAAAGGCCAAATTTGGGGGCCAACAGAGGTGAGGCAAAGAACCTAACCCCCCTACTGGTGCAAAGGCCTATCCACAAATATGGCTGTATGCTGAACTGGTAGTC
Source organism: Callospermophilus lateralis (assembly GCF_048772815.1). Lineage (NCBI taxonomy): Eukaryota > Metazoa > Chordata > Mammalia > Rodentia > Sciuridae > Callospermophilus > Callospermophilus lateralis. Next base: position 92,112,238 of record NC_135306.1, on the reverse strand, counting down.
AGTGATGGGTATGATCCAATTGCAGTGGTACAAACCTAAGACAGGAGGCTGACGCCTTGAGGTCAGCTCATCTGATGACGGGTAAAGACCATCTGTAGTACTGGACAGCCTAACAGGCATGGTCCCTAAGCCACGTTGCTTGTTGTTTAATAAAACAGAAGGGGGGGGGATGTTGAGAGCCACGAGAGGTCAGAATGACACCTGGCATTTGCCAGAGGGAATGTTTGAAAGGTGATGCCAGTGAAGTTATATATAGCTTAACTCAAATCATCATCTCAATGATGATTTGAGTTAAGCTATATATAATTGCCATGATGCTTGATTGATTCTATTGTATATTTGACCTTTACTGTTGGGCAATGGGGCAGCTCCTCTTGCCTCTGGCGCCGCTACTTTGGATTTCTGCAGTACTTTGCAGTTCTCCCCAAGTGCCGGAGGAGGAGAGAACTCTAAAGGAGGGATTTCCGGTTGGTGTGTGGTGTGTCCCAGGAGAAGGCCACGTGGAGTGGATGGCTTTAGTGGAAAAGCGCAGGTAAGATTTGAAATATACTAGTTGCTGTTTGAACCAACAAGGCTTTGTGTCAGCTCAATTATTCATGCCCAGCCAGACTGTGGGTTTGTGGGAGCTCAGATACCACTGCACCCAGGGTGAGGGGGTTCCCCACACCAAGAGGGAGTCACCTTTGCCTTGGGTGTTGCAGGGAGCTTGTATACAACCGCACCCAGGGTCAAGAAAACTCCTTACTCTAGGGGGCAGTCACCTCAACCTTGGGTGTTTGAGAGAGCTGTTATACCACCGCATCAGGGTCCAGGAGACTCCCGTCTCTAGGGGGGAGATACCTCAACCCTGGGTGTTAAGGGGAGTTTTTATACCACTGCACCCAGGGTGGAGTGTACTCCCCCCTCTGTGGGGTAGACACCTTGACCTTGGGTGTCTGGGGGAGCTCATATCCACCGCACTGATTGGAGGGGATTCTCACCTCTTGAGTGCAGACACCTCAACCTTGGAATTCAGGGGGACCTCCCACCACACCCAGGGTCGAGGGGACACCCCCCCCCTAGAGGGGAGACCTCTCAACCCTGGGTATCTGGGGGAGTCCATATATCACCACACCCGCTTTGATGGGACTCCCCTAAGGGGGAGAGCCCTCGACCCTGGGTGTAGGGGGAAGCCCGTATACCACCGCATCCATGGTGGAGGATACTCCCCCATCTAGCAGGGAGCCCCCTCAACCCTGGGTGTCCGGGGGAGCCCATATACCACCGCACCCATGGTCGTGGGGACTACCCCACTAGGGGGGAGATCCCTCGACCCTGGGTGTCGTGGGGAGCTCGTATACCTACGCACCAGGTTTGAGGGAACTCCCCCTTCTAAGGGGGAGACACCTGGACCCTAGGTGCTGGTGGAAGCTCTTATACCACTACACCAGGGTAGAGGGGACTCCACCCTCTAGGGTGGAGACTCCTGGACTCTGGGTGTTGAGGGAGCTCCTACCGCACCCAGGATTGAGGGGAATCCCCTCACTAGGGGGAAGACCCCACAACCTGGTGTATCACCGGGAGTTCATATTCAATCACACCAGGGTTGAGGAGTCTCCCTATTCTAGGGGAGAGATGCCTAGACCCTGATTGTCCCTGGGAACTCATAAACCACCGCACCCAGGGTCAAGGGGACTCCCCACTCTAGGGAGGAGACACCTGGACCCTTGATGTCAGGGGTAGCTCGTATACCACCACACACAGGGTCATGGAACCTCCCCCTTCCAAGGGGGAGAAGCCTGGACTCTGGGTGTGTGTGTGGGAGCTATAAACCACTGCACTAGGTTCGAGGGGACTCCCCCTACTAGGGGGCAGATGCCTCGACCTTGGGTGTCAGGGGAAGCTCCCACTGCACCCATAATCAAGGGGATTACCCCCTCTAGGGGGGAGACGCCTCAACCCAGGGTGTGTGTGGGGGAGCTTCTACTGCAGCCAGAGTTGAGGAGACTACCCCCAATTGGGGGGAGACCCCTAAACCCTGAGTGTCAGGGGGAGCTCATACACCTCTGGATCCTGGGTAGAGGGGACTCCCCCTCTAGGGAAAAGATCCCTCTCCTGGGTGTTGGGGGAGCCCATATACTACCGCACCCAGGGTTGAGGGGACTCCCCCTACTAGGGGGGAGGCCCTTAGATCTGGGTGTCAGGGGGACCCCGTATACCACGGCACCTAGGGTCGAGGGGGATTTCCCCTCTAGGGGGAAGACCCCACAACCCTGATTTTTGGGGGCAGCCCGTATACCACTACACCCATGGTGGAGGGGAATTTCCCCTTAGGGAGGAGACCCTTCAACCCTGGGTGTTCGGGGAAGCTTGTATACCACCGCACCCAGGGTAGAGGGGACTCACCCCTCTAGGGGATGACTCCTGGATCCTGGATGTCGGAGGGAGCCCGTATACCACCGCACCCTGGGTCAAGGGGACTCCTCCCTCTCGGGGGAGACCTCTCGATCCTGGGTGTTGTGGGGAGCCTGTATACCACCACACCCAGGGGCGAGGGGCCTCTCTCCCATAACGGGGAGACCTCTCAACCTTGGGTGTTGGGGGGAGCTCATATACCACCACACCCTGGGTCGAGGGAACTCCCCCCTCTATGGGAAAGACGCCTGGACCCTAAGTGTTGGGGGGAGCTTCTATACCAATGCACTCAAAATCGAGGGGACTCTCTCCTCTAGGGGAAAGATGCCTGGACTCTGGGTGTCAGGGAGAGCTCCTATATCATAGCACCCAGAATCAAGGGGAATACCCACTCTAGGGGAAAGATGCCTGGACCCTGGATGTCGGGGGTGCTCGTGTACCATCGCACCCATAATTGAGGAGATTCTCCCCTCTGAGGGGAGACGCCTGAACCCTGGAGGTTGAGGGGCACTCCTATACCATCACACCAAGTGTCAAGGGGACTGCCCCCTCTAGGGGTCAGCCCACTTGAACCTGGGTGTCGAAGGGAGCTAGTATACAACCACACCCAGGGTGGAAGGGATTCTCCCCTTTAGGGGGGAGACCCTTTGACACTTGGTGTCCGGGCGAGCTCCTATACCACAGCACCAAGGGTCTATGTGACTCCCCCCTTTAGGGGGACAACCCCTCTACCACCGCACCCAGGGGCGAGGGGACTCCCTCCTCTAAGGGGGAGATGCCTCGACCCTGGGTGTTGGGGGGAGCTCGCATACCACCGCACCCAAGTTCGAGGGTACTCCCACTAATAAGGGGAAGACGCCTTGATGTTGGGTGTCGGGGGGATCATGTATACCACCACACTCAGGATTGAGGGGAATCCCTCCACTCGGGGGGAGACCTCTCCACCCTGTGTGTTGGAGCGAGCACATATACCTCAACACCCAGGGTCCAGGGGAATCACCCCTCTAAGGGGGAGACCCCTCGACCCTGGGTGTTTGGGGAATCTTGTACACCACTTCACCCAGGGTGGAGGGGACTCCCCGCTCTGGGGGGAGACTTCTTGATTCTGGGTATTGTTGGGAGCCAATATACCACCACACCCAGGGTCGAGGGTACTTTCTCCCCTCCCCTCAGCTTGGGTGTTGGGGGGAGCTCATATACCACTGCAACCTGGGTCGAGGGGAGTAACCCCTCTAGGGGAAAGACGCCTGGACTCTGGCTGTCGGGGGAACTCCCATACCACAGCATACTGTATCGAGGGGACTCCCCTCTCTAGGGGAAAGACGCATGGACCTGGATGTCTGGGGTGCTCGTGTACCATCCTAGCCAGAATCAAGGAGATTCTCCCCTCTAGGGAGGAGATGCTTAGACCCTGGTTGTCGAGGGGAGCTCCTGTTCCATCGCACCGAGGGTCAAGGGGACTTCCCCCTCTGGGGGGGAGCCCTCTCAACCCTGGGTGTCGATGGGAGCTAGTATACAACTGCACCCAAGGTTGAGGGGATTCTCCCCTTTTATGTGGGAGACCCTTCATACTGGGTGTTGGGGGGAACTTATATACCACTACATCCAGTCAAGGGTACCCCCACCTCTAGGGTGGAGACCCCTCACCCCTGGGTATGGGGGGAGCTCATATACTACCTCAGCCAGGGTCGAGGGTACTCCCCCGACTAGGGGGCAGATGCCTCGACCTTGGGTGTCGGGGGGAGCTTCCACTGCACTCAGGGTAGAGTGGATTCCCCCCTTTAGGGAGGAGACCCTTTGACCCTGGATGTCGGGCAGAGCTTGTATACCACCGCACCCAGTGTTGAGGGGCTCCCCCTCTGGGAGAACCCTCAACCCTGGGAATCTGAGGGAGCTTGTATACCACCACACCCAGGGTCCAGGTGAATCCCCCCTCTATGGGGGAGACACCTGGACCCTGGGTGTCTGGGGTAGCTCGTATACCACTGCTCCATGGGTCTAGGAGACTCCTCCCTTTAGAGGGGAGACACCTCTACAAGTACACCCAAGGTCTAGGGGACTCTCCCCTATAAGGGTGAGATGCCTCGACCCTGGGTGTTGTGGGGAGCTCATATACCACCACACCCAGGTCAAGGGGACTCCCCCTACTAGGGGGAAGATGCCTCAACCTTGGGTGTTGGGGGGACTTCCCACTGCATCCAAAGTCGAAGGGATTTCCCCCCCTTCTGGAAAGATGCCTCCACCAGGGTGTCAGGGGCAGCTCCTACGTAGCTATGGTCAAGGGGACTCCCACCTCTAGGGGGAGACCCCTCTCTTGGGTGTTGGGGGAGCCCATATACCACTGCACCCAGGGTCGAGAGTACTCCCCCCTAAAGGGTGGAGATCCCTCTACCCTGGGTGTCAGGGGTAGTCAGTATACTACCGCACCTAGGGTCAAGGGTACTCTCCCCTCTGGGGAGGAGACCCCTTGACCTGGGTGTTGCGGGGTGCCCATACACCACTGCAACCAGGGTTGATGGGACTCCCCCAACTCAGGAAGAGACCCCTCAATTCTGGGTGTTGGGCGAAGACCAAATACCACTGCACCCATGGTCGAGGAGACTCAACCCTCTCAGGGCAAGACCTCTTGACCCTGGGTTTCAGTGGTAGCCCATATACCACCGCACCCAGGGTCAGGGAATCCCCCTTCTCAGGAGGAGACCCTTTGACCCTGGGTGTCGGTGGGGGGGGGAGCCCGTATACTACCGCACCGAAGGTCGAGGGGAATCCCCCAACTAGGGGGGAGACCCTTCCACCTTGGGTGTTGGGGGAATCTTGTATACCACCAAATCCAGGGATGAGGGGACTTCCCCCTCTCTGGGGAAGACCTCTCAACCCTGGGTGTTGGGGTGGGGGAGCCCATATACCACCGCACCAGGGTCTAGGGAACTTTTCCCTCTATGGGGGAGACCCCTTGATAATAGGTTTCAGGGGGAGCCTATATACCACAGCAGCCAGGAACGAGGTGACTCCTCCGTCCAGGGGGAAGACCCCTTGAACTTGGGTGTCCAGGGGAGTCCATACACTACTGCACCTAGAGTCAAGGGGACTCCCCATTTTAGAGGGGAGACCCCTCAATCCTGGGTGTCGGTTAAAGCTTTTATACCACCACACCCAGGGTGAAGGGGACTCTCCCCTCTAGGGGATGACCCCTCAAACCTGGGTGTTGGGTGGAGCTCATATACCACAGCACCCATGGTCGAGGAGACTCCCCCCTCTAAAGGGGTGACCCCTTGACCCTAAGTGTTAGGGGAAGTCATATACCACTGCAGCCAGGGTCAAGGTGACTCCTCCCCTATGGGGAGACCCCTTGAACCTGGGTGTCCAGGGAGCACATATAGCAGCCCACCAAAGGTGGAGGGGAATCCCCCATCTTGGAGGGGAAACTCCTCAACCCTGGGTGTCAGGGAGAGTTCATATACCACTTCACCCAAGGTCAAGGGGACTCCCCCTTCTCGAAGGGAGACCCCTCGACCCTGGGTTTCGGGGGAAGCTCCTATACCACCGCACCTAGGGTCGAGGGGATTCCCCCCTCTCTGGGGATGACTCCCGACACTGGGTGTCGGGAGGAGCCGGTATACCACTGCACCAGGTTGAGGGACTGCCCCCTCTAGAGGGGAGATGCCTCAACCTTGTGGGTCTGGGGGCACTGGTATACCACTGCACCCAGGGTCCAGAGGACTCCCCTTCTAGGGGAAAGACCCCTTGACCTAGGGTCAGGGGGAGCCGGTATACCACCGCAACCTAGGGTGAGGGGACTCCCCCCTCTAGGGGGGAGAAGCCTGGATCCTGGATGTCGGGGGGAGCCTGTATATCAAGCACCCAGGATTGAGGGGACTCCCCCTTTTAGGGGGAGACCTCTCCAACCTGGGTGACATGGGGAGCCCATATACCATCGCAACCAGGGTTGAGGAGACTCCCTTCTTTAAGGGCGAGACCTCTCGACCCTTGCTGTCAGGGGGAAGCTCATATAGCATTGCTCCCTGGGTCGAGGGGACTCCCCCCCCTCTAGAGGGGAGATGCCTGGACCCTAGGTGTTGGGGGGGATCTCATAGACCACCACACCTAGAATCGAGAGTACTCCCCCCTCTAAGGGGGAGATGCCTGGACTGTGGATGTCAGGGGAAGCTCATGTACCGCCACATCAAGGGTCAAGGGGACTGCCCCATCTAGGGGGGAGCCCCCTCAACCCTAGGTGTCAAGGGGAGCTAGTACAACTGCGCCAAGGGTCGAGGGGATTCCCCCCTCTAGGGGGGAGATCCTTTGACCCTGGGTGTGAGGGGAGCTCATATAACTCTGCACCCATTTTCAAGGAAACTCCCCTCTCTAATGGGGAGACCCCTGGACCCTGGGTATCAGGGGGAGCTCCTATACCACCACACCCAGGGTCGAGGGGACTTCACTGTCTAAGGAGGAGATACCTGGACCCTGGATGTCGAGGAAAGCTCGAATACCACCACACTCAGGATCGAGGGGACTCACCCCTTTTGGGGGGACACTCCTCAACTCTGGGTATTGTGGAGAGCCCGTATACCACTGTCCCAGGTTCGAGGGAGGGGACTCTCACCTTTAAGGGAGATACCCCGTGACCTGGGTATCTGGGGGAGCCTGTATACCACCTCACGAGGTTCGAGGAGACTGCCCTTTTAGGAGGGAGTCCCCTCCACCTGGGTGTCGGTGGGAACTCGTATACTACCGCACCCAGTGTCAAGGGGACTCCCCTTTTAGGGGGAAGACCCCTCAGCTTGGGTGTTGGGGGGAGCCTGTATAGCACCGCAACCTGGGTGAGGGGACTCCCCCCCTCTAGGGTGTAAACGCCTGTACCCTGGATGTCGGGGGTAGCCCTATACCACCGCACCCTGGGTGGAGGGGACTCTCCACTCTGGGGGTAGACCTCTCAATCCTGGGTGTCATGGGGAGCCCATATATCACTACACCCAGGGTCAAGGAGACTGTCCCCCCTAAGTGCGAGACTCCTAGACCCTGAGTGTTGGTAAGAGCTCCTATATCACTGCACCCAGAATTGAGAGGACTCCCCCCTCTAGGGGAAAGATTCCTGGACCCTGGATGTAGGGTGTGCTCATGTACCATTACATCCAGAATCGAGGAGATTCCCCCCTCTTGGGGGGGGGAGTCGCCTGGACCCTGGATGTCGAGGGGAGCTCCTGTACATTGCACCAAGGGTCAAGGGGACTGTGCCCTCTAGGGGTCAGCCCCCTCGACCCTGGGTGTTGAGGGGAGCTAGTATATAACAGCACCCAGGGTCGAGTGGAATCTCCCCTTTAGTGGGGAAACCCTTCTACCCTGGGTGTGTGTGTGGGGGGGGGGGCTCGTATACCACCAAACCCAATGTGGAGGGTTCTAGAAAGGGAAGACCCCTTGACTCTGGGTATTGGGGGAAGCTCGTATACCACGGCACCCAAGATTGAGGTGAATCCTCCCTATAAGGGGGAGATGCCTGGACCCTGGGTGTCGGGGGGAACTTGTATACCACCGCACTCAGAATAGAGGAGACTCCCCCTTATAGGGGGGAGATGGATGAACCCTGGCTATTGGGGTGACCTCATATACCACTGAACTAAGCGTCTAGGGAACTCCCCCCTTTAGGGGAAGACCCTTTTACCAGAGCACCCAGGGTTGAGGGTACTCCCCCGCTCTAAGTGAGAGATGCCTGGACCCTGGTTGTCAGGGGGAGCTTTTATATCACTTCACCTAGTGGTATACAAGCTCCTCCTTCTAGCAGGGAAACACCTGGACCCTGGGTGTCAGGGGGAGCTCGTACTCCACCACATCAAGGGTCTAGGGGACTCCCCCCTTTATGGGGAGACCCATACCACCGCATCCAGGGTGGTATGGGTCTCCCCTCTAAGGGGGAGATGCCTTGCCTTGGTTGTTGGGGGGTGGGGGGAACTCATATACCACACAACCAGGGTCGAGGGGACTCCCCCTACTGCGGGGCAGATGCCTCGACCTTGAGGGTCTGGGGGAGCTCCCACTGCACCCAAGATCAAGGGAATTCCTCCTTCTAGTGGGGAGATGTCTCGAACCAGGGTGTCGTGAGGAGCTACTACCACAGTCAAGGTCGAGGGGACTCCCCCGTCTAGGGGGAGAACCCTCGACTCTGGGTGTCTGGGGGAGCTCATATACCACTGGACCCTGAATTGAGGGGACTTCCCCCTCTAGGGGGAAGACCACTCTCCTTGGTGTCTGGTGCAGCCTATATACAACCACACCCAGGGTCCTGGGGACTCTCCCTTCTAGGGGGAATACCCCTCCACCTGGGTGTTGGAGAAAGCCCATTTACCACCCAGGGTTGAGGGTAATCCCTCCTCTTGGGAGGAGGCCCCTAGACCCAGAGTGTCGGGGGGGGGGAGGGGAGCCCATATACTACTGCTCGCAGGGTCGAGGGGAATCCCCCTTCTCGGAGGGAGACCCCTCGACCCTGAGTGTCGAGGAGAACACATATGCCACTGCACCCAGGGTCAAAGGGACTCCCCCATCTCTGGGGAAACCCCTGGACCCTGGGTTTTTCAGGGGGAGCCACTATACCACCACAACCAGGGTTGAGGAGACTCCCCCCTCTCAGGGGAAGACCCCTCGACCCTGAGTGTCAGGGGGAGCCCATCCACCACCGCATAAGGGTCCAAGGGATTCCCCCCTCTAGTGGGGAGGCCCCTCGACCCTGGATGTCGTGGGAGCCCACATGCCACCGCTCCCAGTAACGAGGTGACTCCTCCCTCCAGGGGAGAGACCCCTCATCTTCGGTGTCAGGGAAAGTTCATATACCACCGCACCCAGGGTCGAGGGGACTCTCCGGTCTAGGAGGTGACCTCTCAACCCTGGGTGTCAGGTGGAGCTCATATACCACCACACCCAGGGTTGATGGAAATCCCCTACTCTAGGGGGGAGACACCTCGAACCTGGGTGTCAGGGGAAGCTCATATACTACTGCATCCAAGGTCGAGGGGACTCCCATCTCTCGGGGTGACACCCCTTGACCCTGGGTGTCTGAAGAGCCCATATACCACCGCCCCAGGTTCCAGGGGACTTCCCCCTCTAGGGGGGACAACCCTCGACCCTGGGTGTCCAGGGGAGCCTGTATACCACCGCTCCAGGGTTCAGGGGACTCCCCCATCTAGAGGGGAGGCCCCTTGATCCTGGGTGAGGGGAAGAGTCCATATACCACACCACCCTGGGTCGACATGACTGCCCTTTTAGGGGGGGAGTCCCCTCGACCCTGAGTGTCGTGGGGAGCCCATATACCACCACACCGAGTGTGGAAAGGCTCTCCCACCTAAGGGGGAGACCCCTCAACTTTGGATGTCGGGGTAGCTCATAAACCACCTGACCCTGCGTCGAGGGGAATCTCCCCTCTAGGGGAAAGACACTTGGACCCTGGGTGTCGCCGGGGAGCTTCTATACCACTGCACCCATAATCCAGAGGACTTCCCCCTCTGGATTATGGGTGCAGGATAATCCTGGATCCCCCAACATCCAGGATCCAGGCCTCTAGTGGGGAGAGGCCTGGATCCTGGATGTTGGGGGTTTCATGTATCATTGCACTAAGGGTCAAGGGGCCTGCACCCTCTAGGGGGGAGGCTCCTCGACCCTGGGTGTCAAGGGGAGCTAGTATACAACCGCATCCAGGGTCGAGGGGATTCCCCCCTTTAGGTGGCAGACCCTTCAAACCTGGGTGTCTGGGGGAGCTTGTATACCATTACACCCAGGGTCTAGGTGAATCCCCCCTCTAGGGGGGAGATGCCTGGACCCTGGGTGTTGGGGTAAGCTCCTGTACCACCACACTCAGAATCGAGGGGACTACCCCCTTAGAGGTGAGATGCCTGGACCCTGGGTGTTGGGGGGAGTTCATATAACACCGCACCAAGGGTCTAGTGGACTACCCCCTCTCGGAAAGATACCCCTTGACCCTAGGTGTTGGGGGAGAACATATACCACCGCACCCAGGGTCGAGGGGAATCCCCCTCTCAGGGGGAGACCCCTTGACCCTGATTTTCTGGGGGAGCATGTGAACCACTGCACTCAGGGTCGAGGAAAATCCTTCCTCTAATGGGGAGACCCCTTGACCCTCGGTGTCGGGGTGGAGAGGAGCCCGTGTATCACCACACCAGGGTGGAGGGGAATACCCCTTCTTTGGGGAGACCCCTCGACCCTGGGTGTTGGGGAGTCTTGTATACCCTCACAATCAGGGATGAGGGGACTCCCCCTCTTTGGGGAAACCCCTTGATCCTGTGTGTGGGGTGAAGCCCCTATACCACCGCATCCAGGGTCGATGGGACTTCCCCCTCTTGAGGGGAGACCCCTTGACCCTGGGTGTCGAGGGGAGCCTGTATACCACCACACCCAGGGACAAGGAGACTCCTCCATCCAGGGGGAAGACCCCCTCGAACTTGGGTGTTGTGGGGAGTCCATACACTACCGCACCTAGGGTCGAGGGGACTCCCCATTTTAGAGGGGAGAATCCTCTATCCTGGGTGTCAGTTAAACCTCATATACCACTGCACCCGTGGTCGAGGGGACTCTCCCCTCTAGGGGGTGACCCCTTGACCCTGGGTGTCGGGTGAGGCTCATATACCACTCCACCCTCTAAGAGGGTGACCCCTTGAACCTGAGTGTTGGGGAAAGTCATATACCACTGCACCCAGAGTCGAGGTGACTTCCTTCTCTAGGGGGAGACCACTCCACCTTGGGTGTCGGGCAGGATTAACAAGGGTAGAGGGGAATCGCCCTTGGTCGAGGGGAATACCACCACACCAAGGGTCGAAGGGAATTGCCCCTCTAAGGGGGAGACCCCTCGATCCTGGATGTGTGGGGAGCTCCTATACCATTGCACCCAAGGTCAAGGGGATTACCCATTCTAGGGGGCAGATGCATTGACCTTGGGTGTTGGGGGGAGCTCCCACTGTACCCAAGGTCAAAGGGAGACCCCTAGACCTGGATTTTAGGGGGTGCCTGTATACCACCATCCAAGGGTCAAGGGGACTCGTCCTCTCGGAAAGAGACTTCTCATCCCTGGGTGTTGGGGGGAGCCCGTATACCTCCGCACCCAGCGATCCTGGGAGTGGGGGGGGGCACATATAACACCACACCCAGGGTGAGGGCTCCCCCATGCTCCTGTTGTTCTGGGGGAGCACGTATACAATTGCACCCAGGGTCAAAGGGCATCTACCTTCTAGGGGGCAGAACTCTCGACCCTGGGTATCGGGGGGAGCCGTATACCACTGTACCCAGGGTTGAGGAAAATCCTTCCTCTAGAGGGGAGACCCCTCAACCCTGGGTGTCAGGGGGAGCCCATATACCACTGCACCCAGGATCCAGGGGAGTACCCCCTCGAGGGGGTAGACCCCTTGACTCTGGGTGTTGGAGAATCTTGTATACCATAGCACCCAGGGTCGAGGGGACTCCCCACTCTAAGGGGGAGTCGACTCGACCCTGGGTTGAAGGGGGAGCCCATATAACACAGCACCAGGGTGGAGGAGACTCCACCCTCTAATGGGGATACCCCTGGGCGTTGGGGGGATCTCGTATATCACTGCACCCAGGGTTTAAAGGTCTCTCCCTTTGGGTAGACCTTTTGACCCTAGGTGTCGGGGGGAGCCTGTATACCACTGCACCCAGGGTCGAGTGGACTCCCCCTCTAGGGGGGAGACCCCTAGAAATCAGATGTCAGGGGGAGCTCATATACCACCGCCTCATGGACAAGGGGAATTCCCCCTCTTGGGTCGAGACCCCTCAATCCTGGGTGTCGTGGGGAGCACGTATACCACCGCACCCAGTGTTGAAGGGAATCTTCCTTCTCTGGGGAAGACCCCACGACCCTGGGTGTCCAGGGGTGCCCGTACATCACTACACCCAGGGTGGAGTCATCTCTCCCTTAGAGGTGTTGGGGGAACCTGAATACCACCACACCCAGGGAGGAGGGGACTCATCCCTCCTGTGGGAAGACCCCACGAGCTTGGTTGTCAGTGGGGGCACATACACTACTGCACCTAGGGTCGAGGGAACTCCTCATTTTATAGGAAAGACTTCTCATTCCATGGTGTCGGGGAAAGCTCATATACCACCACACCCAGGGTTGAGGGGACTTTCCCCTCCAGGGGGAGACCTTTTGACCCTGGGTGTTAGGGGGAGCTCATATAACACTGTACCCAGGTTCATGGGGACTCCCCCCTCTATGGAGGAGACCCCTTGACCCTCGGTCTTGGAAGAGCTCAAATACAACCACATTCAGGGTCTAGGGGTCTTCCCAATCTAGGGTGCATACCCCTCCACCTTGGGTGTTGGCGGGAGCTTGTATACCACTGCACCCAGGGTTGAGGGGACTCCCCCTCTAGTGTGGAGACCCCTCAAATCTGGGTGTCATGAGAAGCCTGTATAACCCAACACCCAGGGTCGAGGGGATCCCCCCTTTAGAGGGAGCCCCCTTGACACTGGGTGTCAGAGGAGCCTGTATAGCACCACACCCAAGGTCAAGGGAACTCCCCCCACTTGGGTGGAGACACCCCAATTCTGGGTGTCCGGGAAAGCCCATATACTACCATACCCAGGGTCGATGGGAATCCACCCTCTTGGGTGGAGTCCCCTCGACCTGGGTGTCAGGGGAACCCATATACGACTGCACCCAGAGTTGATGGGAAACACCCTCTTGGGGGAAGAACCCTCAACCCTGGGTGTCAGTGGGAGCACGTATACCTCCGCACCAAGGGTTGAAGGGAATCTGCCCTCTCAGGAGGAGATCCCTCCAACCTGGGTGTCAGGGGGAGCCAGTATACCACCGCACTCAGGGTCGAGGGGTTTCTTCCTCTCTGGGGGAGATGCCTCATCACGGGGTGTTGATGGAGGTTTTACACCACTGCACCCAGGGTCGAGGGGACTCACCCCTTTTGCAGGAAGACCCCTTGATTCTGAGTGTCGAGGAGAGCCCTTATACCACTGCACCCAGGGTTGAGGGGTCTCTCCTCGGAGACCCCTCGATTCTGGGTGTCAGGGGGAGCCTGTATACCACTGCACCCAGGGTCAAGGGGAATCCAACCTCTCGAGAAGAGACCCCTTGACCCTGGGTGTCAGGGGGAGCATGTATACTACTGCACCAGAGGTCAAGGGGAATCCCTCCTCTAGAGGGGTCCCCTCGACCCTGGATGTTGCGGGGAGCCCATATACCACTGCACCCAGGGTCGAAGAAACTCCCCCCTCATGGGGGGAGACACCTCAACCCTGGGTGTTGGGGGAAGCTTGTATACTACTGCACCCAGGGTAGAGGGGATTACCCCCTTTCTATGGAAACCCCTTGACCCTGAGTGTTGGGGAGAGCACCTATACCACCAAACCCAGGGTTGTGGGGACTCCCCCTCTCTGGGGAAAACTCCTCGACCATGGGTGTCTGGGGGAGTCTCTATAACATAGCACCCAGGGTCAAGGGAACTTGCCTTCTGGGGGGAGACTCCTCTACCCTGGGTGACTGGGGCAGCCCATATACCACCACATCCTGGGTCAGGGGGTCTCCCCCCTCTAGAGGGGAGATGCCTGGACACTGGATGTCGTGGGGGGGCAGATTGTGTACCACTGCACCAAGGGTCAAGGGGACTGCCCCCTTTAGGGGGAGCCATTTTGACCCTTGGTGTCTAGGGAAGCTAGTATACAATCACACCCAGTGTCGGGAGGATTCCCCCCTCTAGGGGGGAAACCCTTCATTCCTGGGTGTCGGCGGGGAGCTCATGTACCATCACACCCAGTGTCGATGAAACTCACCCCTCTAGCGAGGAGACCCCTCAACCCTGGGTGTTGGGGGAATCTCATATACCACCACACCCTGGGTTGAAAGGTCTCCCCCCTCTCTGGGAAAGGCCCCTCAACCCTGGATTTCAGAGAGAGCCAGTATACCACAGCACCAGGGTCGAGGGGCCTCCACCTTCTAGGAGGGAGACCCCTTGAACCCGGGTGTTGGGGGAGGCCATATACCACCACACCCAGGCACAAGGGGACTCCTCCCTCTTGGGAGAAGAACCCTAGACCTTGGGTGTCATGGGGAGCTCATACACTACCGCACTTAGGGTTGAGGGGACTCCCCATTTTAGAGGAAAGACTCCTCCATCCTGGGTGTTGGGGAAAGCTCATATACCACTGCACCAAGGGTCGAGGGGACTCCCTCATCTAAGGGGGTGACCCCTTCACCTTAGGTGTCAGGGAAAGGTCATATACCACCGCACCCAGGGTCAAGGGGACTCCTCCCTGTAGGGGAAAACCCCCCTACCCTGGGTGTCAGCGGGAGCTTATGTACCACCGCACCTTGGTTTGAGAGGACTCCCCCTCTAGGGGGGAGACTCTTAGACCGTGGGTTTCATGGAGAGCCCATATACCACCGCCCCAGGTTGAGTGGACTTTCACTCTAGGGGGAGACCCCTTGACCCTGGGTGTCGGGGGGGAGCACGTATACCCCCGCACTCAGGGTCTGGGGACTCCCTCCTCTCATGTGGAGACCTCTTGACCCTGGGAGTCCTGGGGAGCCCATATACCCCTCATCCAGGGTCAAGGGGACTCCCCCCTCTTAGGGGGAGACCCCTCTACCCTGGGTGTGGAGGCAAGACCATATACCACCTACCCTAGGATCAAGGGGACTCCCCGCTTTAGCAAGGAGGCCTCTTGAACTCAGGTTTCAGGGGGAGGCTGCATACCACTGCACCCAGTGATGAGGGGACTCCTCCCTCCTTGGGGGAGAACCCCAGACCTTGGGTGTTGGGTGAGCACATACACTACTGCCTCTAGGGTCGAGGGAAATCCCCATTTTAGAGAAAAAACCTCTCCATCCTGGGTGTCAGGGGGAGCTCATATACCACCGTACCCAGTGTCGAGGGGACTCTATTCTCTAAGAGGGGAGACCCCTCAACCCTGGGTGTTGGGGGGAGCTCATATACCACTGCATGCAGGGTCAAAAGGTCTCCCCCTCTCTGGAGAAGACCCCTCAACCCTGGGTGTCAGGGGAGCCCATATACCACTGCATCCAGGGTCAAGGGGAATCCCCCCTTTCAGGGAGAGACTCTTCGACCCTGGGTGTCAGGGTTAGCCGGTGTACCCCCGCAACCAGGGTCGAGGGGAATCCCGCCTCTTAGCGGGAAATCCCTTGACCCTGGGTGTCAGGGGCAGCCCGTATACCACAGAACCCAGAGTCGAGGGGACTCCCCTGTCTCGGGAGGGCACCCTTGACCCTGGGTGTCAGAGGAAGCTTGTATATCACCTCACCCAGGGTCAAGGAGATTCCCCCCTCTCTGGGAAAACCCTTCCAAGCTGTGTGTCAGGGGACAGCCCCTATACCACCATACCCAGGGTCATGGGGACTCCCCGCTCTCTGGAGAAGACCCCTCGACCTTGGGTATCAGGGGTAGCCCATATACCACTGCACCAGGTTTGAGAGGACTCCCATTAGAGGAAAGAGATCCCTCGATCCTAGGTATCGGGGTCGCCCATATACCTCTGCACCCAGGGTCGACAGGACTCCCTTTCTATCAGGGAGACCCCTCGACCCTGGGGTTGGAGGGAGCTTGTATACCACCGCATCCTGGGTCGAGGGGAATGCCCCCATCTAGGGAGGAGACGTCTTCACCATGGATGTCGTGGGGAGCCTATATACCACTGCACTAAGGGTCGAGGGGACTTCCCCCATTCCCTCCCCCCCCCACCACCCCGGGAGACCTCTGGAACCTAGCTGTCTTATGTATCCCATATACCACCTCACTCAGGGTCAAGGAAACTCCCCCCTCTAAGGGGGAGACCCCTCGACCCTGGGTGTCAGGGGAAGCTCCTACCACACCCAAGGTCGAGGGGACACCCCCTCTATGGGGGAGACCCCTGAACCCTGGTGTCAGGGTAAGCCCATATACCACCGCACCCAGGATTGAGGGGACTCCCCTTTATAGGGGGGAGACTTCTAGACCCTGTTTTGGGGGAGCCCGTATACCACTGCACCCAGGGTTGAGGGGACTTCCTCCTCTAGGGAGGAGACCACTCCACCCTGGGTTTCAGGGAAAGCCTGTATAACACTGCACTCAGGGTCGACGGGACTCCCCCCTCTAGGGGTGAGACCCCTTGACCCTGGGTGTCTGGGGGACTTCGTATTCCACTACCCTGGGTAGAGGAGACTCCCTCCTCTAGGGGCGAGACCCCTTTACCCTTTGTGTCATGGGAGCCCGAATACAACCGCACCATGGGTTGAGGAGCCTACCCCCTCTAGGGGGGAGACACCTCTACCCTGGGTGTTTTGCTGAGCTCATGTGACACAGCACCCAGGATCGAGTGGACCCCCCCCCCTTTTTAGCGGGGAGACTCCTTGACCCTAGGAGTCTGGGGGAGCCCATGTATCACTGCACTCAGGGTCGAGAGGACTCCCCACTCTAGAGAAAACACTCCTCAAACCTGGGTGTCAGGGGGGACCCTGTATATCCTTGCACTCAAACCTGGGTGTCAGGGGGGACCCTGTATATCCTAGAGCGAGTCCTCCCTCTAGGTGAGAGAATATTCCATCCTGGGTATCGGGATGAGCTCATATATTACCACATCCATTGTCAAGGGAACTCTCCCCTCTAGGGGTAGAAACCTTGACCCTAGATGTCGGGGAAACTCCAATACCCCTGCACCCAGGGATTGACGGACTCCCCCTCTTAAGTGGGAGACGTGTCAATCCTGGGTATTGGGGGGAGCTCATATACAACAGCACCAGTGTTGACAGGACACCCCTCTTTAGAAGGCAGACGCCTCGACCTTTGTTGTCAGAGGGAGCTCCCACAGCACCCAGGGTCGAGGAAACACCTTCTCTATGGGAGAGACACCTCGACCCTGGCTCTCGTGGGGAGCAGTATATCACTGCACCTAGGGCCATGGGGACTACCCACACTAGGGGGGAGACCTCTTGACCCTGGGTATCAGGGGGAGCCTTATACCACAGGACCCAGGGTCAAAGGGACTCCCCTCTCTAGGGAGGAGACTTCTTGACCCTGGGTATCAGGGGGAGCCCATATACCACTGCACCAGGGTCGAGGTTACTCCCCCATCTGGGGGGAGACACCTGAACCCTGGGTGTCAGGGGGAGACCCCTCCACTGTGGGTGTCTGAGAAAGCTCCTATACCACTACACCCAGGGCCAAGGGGACTCCCCCCTCTAGGGGGTGATCCCTCAAACCTGGGTGTTGGGGGGAGTTCATATACCACCGCATCCAGTATCGAGGGGACTCCCCCCTTTAGGAGACACTCCTCAATTCTGGGTGTCAGGGGAGCCCATATACCACCACACCAGGGTCGAGTGACACCTTCCTTTAGGGGTGGGACCCCTAGTCCCTGGGTGTCTGGGGGAGACCCCTTGACCCTGGGTGTCAGGGGGAGCTCATATACCACCACAGCCAGGGTCGAGGGGACTCCCCCTGTAGGGGTGAGACCCCTCGACATTGGGTATCTGGAGGACTCCCTATACCTCCGCACCCAGGGTCGAGGGGACTCCCTACTCTAGCGCTGAGACCCCTAGACCCTTTGTGTCGGGGGGAACCCCTATACAACCTCACCAAGGGTTGAGGGGACTCCCACCATAGGGTCGAGAGGAGCTTATACATCACAGCACCCAGGGTCAAGGGTCTCCTCCATCTAAGGCGTGACTCCTCGACCCTGGGTGTCGGTGAAAGATCATATACTACTGCACCAAGGTTCGAGGGGATCCCCTTTTAGGAGGAAACACTTCGAACCTGTGTTTCCACTTGTCAGGGGAGCCTGTATATCACCACACCAGGGTCAAGAGGACTCCCCCTCTAGCGGGGAGACCCTTCAACCCTGGGTGTCGGGGGAAGCCTGTATACCACTGCACCCATGGTCGAGGGGTCTCCTCCACTCTATTGGGGCAATGCCTTGACCCTGATTGTTGGGTGGAGCCCAGATACCCTTGCACTCAGGTGTCGAGGGACTCCCCCTTCTAGGCAAATCCTCCCTCTTGGGGGGAGACCCCTGAATCCTGGGTGTTGGGGAGAGTCTGTATACCACTGCACCTAGGGTTGAGAGGATTCCCCCCTCTAGCAGGAAACCCCTTGATCTTGGTTGTCAGGTGGAGCCCTTATACACCGCACCCAGGGTCAAGGGGACTCCCCCTTCTAGGTTGGAGAGTCCCCTGAACCCTGGGTTTCCATGGAAGCTTATATAACACTGCACTCAGGGTTGAGGAGACTCTCCACTCTAGTGGGGAGATGCCTGGACCCTGTGTGTTAGGAAGAGCTTGTATACCACCGCACCCAGGTCGAGGGGTCTCCCCCCTCTAGGGAAGAGACACCTTAACCCAGGTTGTGTCGGGGGGAGCCCATATAGCCTTGCTTCCAGGGTTGAAGGGACTCCCCACTCTAGGAGGGAGAGCCTCAACCCTGGGTATTGGTTGGAGCCCGTATACCACAGTACTCTAGCGGGGAGACTCTTTTCGACCCTGGGTGTCAGGGTGAGCTCATATATTACCACACTCAGTGTCGAGGGAACTCCCCCACTAGGTGGGAGATGCCTCGATCCTGGGTGTCAGGGGGAGCTCCTACCTCACACAGGGTCCAGAGGACACCACCTCTATGGGGAGACACCTCGATCCTGGGTGTCAGGGGGAGTCCTTATACCACCACACCCAGGGTTAAAAGGACTATACTCTCTGGGGGGGTTCTTCTGGACCCCGGTGTCAGGGGGAGCGGGTATATTACTGCAGCAGGATCCAAGTGACACCCCCTCCATGGCGGAGACGCCTGGACCCTGGATGTTGGGTGGAGACCCCTTGAACCTAGGTGTCGGGGAAAGCTCATTTACCACAGCACCCAGGGTCGAGGGGACTCCCTCTCTAGGGGGTGACCCCTCAACCCTGGGTGTCGAGGGGAGCTCCCACACCACAGCACCCAGCATCGAGGGGAATCCCCTCTCCAGGGGGCAAACTCATCCCACCTCGGTTTCGTGGGGAGCTCCCACACCACCATACCCAACATCGAGGGGAATCCCCCCTCAATGGGGGAGACCCTTCCCACCTGTGTATTGGGGGAGTTCCCACACCACCGCACCATGCGTTGAGGGGGGAGACTCCTCCCACCTAGGTGACCTAGGGAGCTCCCAAACTACAGCACGCAGAGTCCATGCGGACCCCCTCTTTGAGGGATGAGAACCCTCCCACATGGGTGTCGGGAGAGGCTTGCACACCACCACTCCCAGCATCGAGGGGACTCCCTTCTTGAGCTGGGAGACCCCTCCCGCCTAACTGTTGGGGCAGCTCCCAAACAACTGCACCCAGAATCCAGAGGTCTCTCTTCTTGAGGGGGAGACCCCTCAATCCCGGGTGTCCAGGGGAGCCCATATACCAACGGCACCCAGGGACAAGGGGACTCCTGCCTTAGGTGAAAGACCCCTCGACCCCGGGTGTCTGGGAGCTCGTATAGCACCTGACCCTGGGTCAAGGGGACTCCAGCCTCTACAGAGGAGACCCCTCAAACCTGGGTGTCAGGGGGAGCATGTATACCACCACACCCGGGGCAGAGGGGACTCCACCCTCTGGGGGGAGACCTCTCAAATCGGGTGTCAGGGGGAGCCCATCTATAACTGCACCTGGGGCCGAGGGGACTCCCCCCTATAGGGTAAAGACCCTTCCACCCCAGGTGTAGGGAGGTCCCATCTACCACTGCAACTGGGGTCAAGGGGACCACCCCTCTACAAAGGAGACTCCTCAAACCTGGGTGTCGGGGAGATCTCCCACCGCACCTGGGGCCGAGGGGACTCTGCCCTCTAGGGGACGGATCCCTCGATCCATCACAGTGTTGGGGGGGGGCGTCTACCACCACACCTGGGGTAGAGGGTCTCCCCCTCTAGGGGTGAGACCACTCAAACCCTGGTGTCGGGGGTAGCTCCACCGAACTTGGGGTTGTGGGGACTCCCCCTCTATGGGGAAGACCCCTCGAACCAGGGTGTCGGGGGAAGCTTGTATACCACCGCACCTGAGGCCGAGGGGACTCCCCACTCCAGGGTGAGACCCCTCAACCCCAGGTGTCGGGGAGCCAGTCTACCACAGCACCAGGGCCTGAGGGGTCTCCCCCTTCTAGGGGGGACACCCCTCGAACCGGGGCATGGGGGGGCATCTACCACAGCACTGGGGGCCAAGGGGACTCCCTCCTGTACAGGGGTCAGGAATCTATTCTGGGTGTTTGGGGGGCCGGCATCTACCACCGCACCCGGGGCTGAGGGAACTCTCCACACTAGAGGGGAGACTCTTTGACCTGGGGTAGTTGGGGGCTTGTTTACCATAGCACCTGGGGTAGAGGTAACTCCCCCCTCTGGGAAGGAGACCCCTCGAACCTGGATGTCGGGGGAAGCTCCCACCACACCCAGGATCAAAAGGACTCCCCCCTCTACGGGGGGGGATAACTCTCGAAACTCCCACCGCACCGGACATCGAATAGGCTACCCCCTCTACAGGAAAGACGCCTCAAACCTGGTGTCAGGGGAGCTCCTTCCACACTGGGCTTGAAGGGACTCTTCCCTCTATGGGTAGAGGGGAGTCCACCTTCTAGGGGAGAATTCTCCTGGAACACAGTTGTCGGGGCAGCTCATATACCAATGCACCCAGGGTCGACCGGACTCCCCATGTAGGGGGAGAGACTCTTCCAACCCTGGTGTCAGGGAGTGCTCCCTCCACACCCAGGATCAAGGAACCCTCCCCCCTTCTAGGGGGGAGGCCCCTCAAACCTGAGTGTGAGAGGGAGCTCCCACCATACCCAGGGCCGAGGAAACTCATCCTTCTAAGGTGAGACACCTCAAACCCGGGTGTCACGGGTGCTCTTGAACCACCGAACTCAGGTTTTAGGGGACTTCCTGCTCTAACGGGGAGACCCCTGGAACCTGGGTTTCGGGGGGAGCTCCGACCACACCCGGGGCCGAAGGGACTCCTTCCTCTGCGGGGGGAGATCCATTGAACCTGGGTGTTGGTGGGCGCTTATGTACCACCACACCCAGGGTTTAGGGGACTTCCCCCTCTGGGGAGGGAGACCCTTTGAATGCAGATGTCGGGGGAGGTCCCACCACAATGGGGTAGAGGGGACTCCTCCCTCTAGGAAAATGATCCCTCGAAACTGGGTGTAGAGGGGGAGCCCCCACTACACCCAGGATCCAGGGGACTCCCTCCTCTAGGGGGGAGACCCCTCAAAACCAGGTGTCGGGGGGAGCTCATATACCACCACAAACAGGGGTTGAGAGGACTTTCCCCACTATGGGGGAGAACCCTAGAACCCGGGTGTCAAGGGGCACTCATATATCACCGCATCCAAGGTCGAGGGGACTCCCCTCTCTAGGGGGGAGACCCCTGCAACCCTCTTGTTGGAGGGCGCTCTCACAGCACCCATGGTTAAAGGGACTCCCCCCTCTAAGGGGAGACCGCTTGAAACCAGGTGTCGGAGGTCACTCATATGCCACCACACTCAAGGTCGAGGGGACTTTCACATCTAGGGAGGACACTCCTCGGACCCGGGTGTTGGTGGGAGCTCAAACCACACCCAGAGTCGAGGGGACTATCCCCTCTAGGTGAGAAACCCGTCAAACCCGGGTGTCATGTGGTGCTCATATACCACCACGCCCAGGTTCGAGGAAACTACCTCCTCTAGGTGAGAGAACCATCAAACCCGAAGATTGGGGAGACTCCCCGCTCTGCGGTGGAGACCCCTTACACCAGAGGGTCAGTGGGAGCTCATATACCACCACAACCAGATCAAGTGGAATCACCCTTTTTGGGGAGACCACTCAAACCAGGGTGTTGGGGGTTCTTCCACTGCACCCGGGCTCTAGGGGACTTTCCCCTCTACAGGGGAGACCCCTCAAACCAGGTTGTTGAGGGGACCTCCCACCACACCCAGGGTGGAGGGACTCTCCCCTTTACAGAGGAGACTCCTCGAATCTGGAGGTTGGAGAGTGCACCCACTGCACCAGGGGTCGAGGGGACTCCCCCTCTATCAGGGAGACGCCGCAGACCGGGGTTTCAAAGGGAAATCCCATCGCACCAGGGGACGAAAATACTCCCCCCTCTATGGGGGAGACCCCTAGAACCCGGGTGTCAGAGGGAGCTCATATACCACCGCAAACAGGTCCAGACGTCTCCCCCATCTACAGAGGAGACCTCTGGAACCCGGGTGTCGGTGGGTGCTCCCACCGCAACTGGGGTCGAGAGGACTTTCCCCTCTACTGGGGAGACCCCTTGAACCCAGAGATCCGAGGCGCTCATACCTCTGCTTCCAGAGTCGAGGAGACTCCACCCTCTATGGGGGAGACCCCTCGAACCCGGGTGTCCAGTAGAGCTCCCACCCACCTGGGGTCGAGGGGACTCCCCCCTATACTGAGGAGACCCCTTGAATCTGGGTGTTGAGGGTCCTCTCTCCTCACCCGGGATCAAGGGGACTCCCTGCTCTATGGGTGAGACCCCTCCAACCTGAATGTCAGGGGGACCTCCCACAGCAGCCGGGATCAAGGGGACTCCTCCCTCTAGGGGGAGACTCCTCTTACCCAGTTGTCGGGGGTACCTCCCACCACAACCAGGGTCAAGGGGATTCCCACCTCTAGGAGGGTGACCCCTCATAACCGGCTGTCAGGGGACCTTCCACCACACCTGGGGGAGAAGGGACTCTCCCCTCCACGGGGGAGACCCCTTGAACCCGAAGAGGGGGGTGCTCCCACCACACCATGGTTGACGGGACTCCCCCACTATGGGGGAGACCCCACAAACCCAGGGATCGGGAGGCGCTCATACCTCTGCACCCTGGGTCAAGGGAACTCTCCCCTCTACAGGGAAGACACCTCAAACGCGGGTGTCGTGGGGACCTCCCACCGCACCTGGGGACAGGGCACTAGCCCCTCTATGGGGGAGAACCCTTGAACCCGGGTGTCAGGGAGACCTCCCACCAAACCTGGGGTCTAGAGGACCCACCCCTCTACCGGGGATACCCATCAAACCCGGGTGTCGGGGGGCATTCATATGCCACCGCACCCAGGGTCGACAGAACTCCATCCTCTTCAGGGGAGACCCCTCAACCCTGTGTGTGGGGGGAGATCCAACCGCACCAGGGTGCAGGGGACTCCCCCCTCTATGGGGAGACCCCTTGAAACAGGGTGTCAGGGGGAGAACCCACCGAACACGGGGTCAAGGGGACTCACCCCTCTAAGGGGGTGACTTCTCAAACCCGGGTGTTGGGGAACACCAACCCCCCATGGAGGGGACTTCCCCCTCTGTGGGGTGACCCCTCAAACCTGGGTTTTGGGGGGACCCCCAACCCCCCGGTTCATTGGTAACCCCTCTTTAGGGGGGAGACCCTTTAGCCTGGGTGTCGGGGGACTTCCCACTGCACCTAGGGTCTAGGAGACTCCCTTCTCTAGGGGGGAGACATCTCAAACTTGGATGTTGGAGGGTGCTCGTACACCAACGCACCCATGTCGAGGGAATTCCCCCTCTCCAGGGGAGAACCCCTGAACTTGGGTGTCAGGGGGCGCTCGTATAATACCGCACCCAGGGCCAAGTGGACTGCCTTCTCTACGGGTGAGACTCTCTAACCCAGGTGTCGGGTGGCACTCATACACAACCGCACCCAGAGTCAAGTAGACTGTCCCCTGTACGTGGGAAACACCTGGAACCTAGTGGGGTGGCCCCACGACCCTGGGTGTGGTGGGAGCGTTCCTGCACCACCGCACCCAGGGTCGATGGGACCCCCTCCTCTATGGGGGAGACCCTTCAAATTCATGTGTCTGGGGGCACTCATGCACCACCACACCCAGGGTCGAGGTAACTCCCCCTTGTATGGGGGAGACACCTGAAACCCAGGGGTCAAGGGCACTCATGCACCACTGCACCCAGGCTCCAGCGGACTTCCCACTCTATGGGGAAGAACCCTCCAACATGGGTGTCGGGGAAGCTCCTACCACACCTAGGGTGGAGGGGACTCCCCCCTCTGTGGGGGGAACCCCTCGAAATTTGGTGTTAGGGGTGCTCATATAAAAAGGCACCTAGAGTTGAGGGCACTTTGCCCTATGCAGGGGAGACCCCTGGAACCCGGGTGCCGGGGGTAACACTTAAACTAATGCACCCAGGGTTGAGGGGAATACCCACTCAACACAAGAGACGCCTCGATCCCGGGGGTCTGGGGGAGCTCCCACCACACCCAGGGTCGTGGGGCTACCCCCACTACCGGCAAGAGTCCTCCAACTCGGGTTTGGCCGGCACTCATATACCTCTGAACCCTGGGTCGAGAGGAATCCACCTTATACAGAGGAGAACCCTTGAAACTGGGGTATTGGGTGCTTCCACCACACCTGGGGCAGAAGGGACTCTCCCCTCTATAGATGTTGGGGGAGCTCCACCAAACCCAGTTTGAGGGAACTCCCACCTCTATGGGGGAGACTTCTTGAACCAGGGTGTTGGAGGGAGCTCATATACCACCATACCCAGGTCTAGTGGATCCCCCCCTTCAGGGAGACCTATCGAACCCAGGTGTCAGGGGCACTCATATGCCACTGCAGCCAGAATCTAAGGGACTCCCCCCTCAAACCAGGTTGTCAGGGGGAGAACATACTGCACCCAGGGTAGAGTGGACTCCCTCCTCTATGGGGGAGACCCCTTGCACACTACGGGGGAGACCCCTCAAACCCAGGGGTCAGGAGGCGATCATACCTCTGCACCCAGGGTCAAGGGGACTCTCTCCTCTACGGGTGAGACCCCTCAAACCCGGTTGTCTGGGGGGCTACCACTGCACCTGGTGTCAAGGGGACTCCCCCATCTATGGGGGAGAACCCTTGAACCTGGGTGTTGGAGGACCTCCCACAGCACCTGGGGTCAAGAGGACGCCCCCTCTATGAGGGATACCCATTGAACCCGGGTGTGTGGGGAGGCGCTCATATACCACTGCATCCAGGGTTGAGGGGACTCCACACTTTAGGGGGAAGACCCCTCAGACCCCAGTGTTGGGGGTGCTCTAACCACATCCAGATTGAGGATTCAACCCCCTCTAGGTGAGATACCCCCTCAAACCTAGGTGTCATGGGGCACTCATATAACAGAGTCCAGGGTCGAGGGGACTCCACCCTCTACAAGGGAGACCCCTCAAACAGGGTGTCGAGGGGTACTCACATATCACCACACCCAGGGTCGAGGGGACTTCCCCCTCAAGGGGGAGACCCCTCAAACCCGATTTTCAGGGGAAGCTCCCACTGCACCCAAGGTCGAGGGGAGACCCCCTGTATGGTGGAGGTGACCACACAAAGCGGGTGTCGGGGGGAGTTCCCACCACACCCAAGGTCGAGGGGATGCCCTGCTCTAGGGTAGGGGGAGACTTCTCCAAACTGGGTGTGTGGGGGGGTCCCACTTCACCTGGGGTTGAGGGGAATCCCCCCTCTAGGGGATGGAAACCCCTCAAACCGGGTGCCTGGCAGAGCTCATATACCAACACACCCAGGGTCAAGGGGACTCTCCCTTCGATGGGGGGAGACACCTGGAACCTGGTTGTGGGGCGGAGCTCCCACTGCACTCAAGGTCAAGGGGAATACCTCCTCTAGGGGGGGAAGACCCCTTGAAACAGGGTGTCTGGGGGGAGCTCATATACCAACACAACCAGTATCGAGGGGACTCCCCCTTCTATGGGGAGACCTCTCGAACCCGTTTGTCAGGCAGAGCTCCCACTGCACCCGAGATCAAGGGGACTTCCCCCTCTAGGGGGGGAAGACCCCCTCAAAACTGGGTGTCATAGGGAGCTCCCACCACTTGTGTGATAGAGAGGACTCACCCCCCCCAAGAGGGGGGAGTCCCCTGGAAACCAGGTGTTGGGAGGAACTCATATAGGAATGCACCCATGGTCGAGGGGACTCCCCTTTCTACGGGGGAGACACCATGAAACCTAGTGTAGGATGGAGCTCCCACTGCACCCAAAGTAGAGGGGACTTCCCCCAGTAGGGGGGAGATCCTGCGAACCCGGGTGTCAGGGGCAGCTCCCACGGCACTCATGGTCGAGGGGACTCTCCCCTCTCAGGAGGTGACGCCTTGAACCCAGGTGTCCCCGGGCTTTCTCACTGCACCTGGGACCGAGGGGAATCCCCCTTCTCGGGGGAGGAGATTCCTCGAACCGGGTGCGGGGGGGGGGGGGCACTCTCACCGCACCTGGGGCTGAGGGCTCTCTCCCCACTCCTTGAAACCTAGTGTCATACCACCGCATCCAGGGTGGAAGTGATTCCCCTTTCTATGGGGGAGACCCCTCCAACCTGGGTGTCAGGGGATCTCTGACTGCACCTGAGGTCGAGGGGACTCCCTCTCTAGGGGGGGAGATCCCTTGAACCCCGTGTCAGGGGGAGCTGCCACGGAAAAAATGATCAAGGGGGGAGTCCCCTCTAACCGGCTGTTTAGGGGAGCTCATATACCACTACACCCAGGGTCAAGGGGACTCTTTGCTCTAGGGAAAAGACCCCTTGAAACCGGGTGTCCGGGGGAGTTCCAACCCTACCCAGGGTCGAGGGGACTACTCCTCTATGGAGGAGACCCCTCAAAATCAGGTGTTGGGGGAGCTCCCACTGCACCCAGGGTCAAGGGGACTCCCCCATCTAGGGGGGAGAGATTCCTCAAACCTGGGTATGGGGGGATCTTCCACCACACTCATGGTGGAGGGTACTCCCCCCTCTAGGAGAGAAACCCGTCAAAACTGGGTGTCGTGTTGTGCTCATATACCAACACACCCAGGTTGGAGAGTTCTGCCCCTTAGATAGGGGAGTCCCTTGACCTTGGGTGCAGGGGTAAGTGAGCGCCCATCCACACCTGATTGGAGGGGTCTCCCTCATAGAACGGGGAGAACTCTCCACCTGCATGCAGTGGTATATGAGTGCCCTCTGACACCCTGGTTCTAGGGGTCGCCCCCCTAGAGGAGGGAGACCCCTCCACCCCGGTGCTGTGGGAGGTCCCACTACCCCCTCCTGGTGAGAGACCTGTCAAATCCAGGGGTTGGGGAGACTCCACCCTCTACTGGGAGGACCCCTTGAACAGGATGTGGGTGGGAGCTCATATACCACTGCACCCAGGTCCAGTGGAATCATCCTCTAGGGGGAGAACCCTGGAACCTGGGTTTCAGGAGGACCTCCCATCACACCAGGGGAAGAAAATACTCTCCCCTCTATGGGGGAGTGCCACAGTCTGGCTGGGCACAAATCAGAGACACTCAAGAGCAACAAACTTTATTTCTGAACTACACCAGCACAATCCATACATGCTCCCCAGGAACTCTCCAAACTCCAAGGAGCTACTTCAGGAACCACCAACTGGAAATCCCTCCTCCAGAAATCCCTCCTCAGGCACTTCCCCAGTCAATGTGAACTCTTCAGGAATCCCCAGAGACCTTAACCGGAACTCAAGGGGAACTCCGTGAGAACTCAAAAGTCATCATCTTAATGGCTCACTGTCCTAACCTCTCAACCACCACTTCTGGCAAAAATGCCATGCGTAATCCCGACTTGGCTGTGGCCCTCAACATCTCCTCCCTTCTATTTAATTAAACAACAAACAATGTGGCTTAGGGACCCTGCTTGTTAGGCTGTCCAATACTACATAAGGTTCTTACCCGTCATCAGATGAGCTGACCTCAAGGAATCAGCCTCCTGTCTTAGGTTTGTACCACTGCAATTGGATCTTACCTGTCACTGACTACCAGTCCAGCATACAGCCATACTTGTGGATAGGCCTATGCACTAGTGGGGGGGTTAGGTTCTTTGCCTCACCTCTGTTGGCCCCCAAATTTGGCCTCTGCACTAGTGTGGGGGTGAGGTTCTTTGCCTCATCTCTGTTGGCCCCCAAATTTGGGCTTGGTGCCAGTGGAGGGGTGAGGTTCTTTGTCTCACCTCTGTTGGCCCCCAAATTTTAGACCATCACTAGCAGAAGGGAGGAGGATACAGAAATGTCACAACACCAAGCCAATTGATGGCTTCTTAGGAAAAATTGTACCACCAGTGACACCATCAGCAATGATAAGCCAGCACTACCACAATTCGCTGCTCCAACAGATAGTTCACAATGCATACAAGTGATACAGAGTACAGGCAAGTTCTGCAAGTAGTTCAAAGCAGAGGAATCTATCAATATGTCTATTTTTCCCAAAGTAAATAGACTCCTTGCTTGAGCATTACTTGTTGAGTTATTATTCATTGATGCATCAGTTTATACAGTTTACTGTGATAGCTATCAAAGAAGCTGTAGTTTGGTTTTATCTTTGTCTTCACTGGCACTAGGATGAAGATAGGAATTCTGGCAATGATGGCTAAAAAAATTTCGTAACATTCCAACACGTACTAAGAAAATGATTTTGTGAACAATTTACATTATCCTGAACAGAATTATTAAATATAATGAAAAAAAAGGTGAAAGTAAACAAACAGATCTGTTAACCACCTTTAAGAAAAATCTTCAACAGCTGTTTACCTAATTTAAATAAAACCATTTAAATCACGTGAATAAAAAAATATTCAGATCCATTTATTCATGAGTGTTCCTCATATATGGTATTTGGACATATGCACATACAGACATACAACACAAAACACAAGTGTGCACACATAACATACAACACATAAGACAATAGTAAAGGCCTTGTAGCTTTACACAGGTGAAATCTCCATTGCAATGTTTAAAACTCCACAGTCAAAAAATAGAACTGATCAGAAAAACATTAACCTAGGTCTGTATGAGCTCAAAAGCAAAATAGAACTTTATGATGTGGGAAAAGGCAATAATAAAATAGATATTGATAAAAACATCCTGGTTACCACCTCTTATTTGGATATCCCATCCTTTTTTCTGTAACTTGCATATGGGTATGATGGTATTCCACAAGCAAGCCTCAAGGATTTTTACATTTGAAATAGGCTTTAATGGTATTCATTATTCATTAGCCTCCAGGTGTGGGAGAACCATGTTGCAGATATAAGAATAGCCAAGCTGGAGCTCTGGATATCAGCTGTTATGGATTTGAGTCAAATCATCTTTTTTTGGTCTGTAGAAATCGCTTTGGTTAGTCGCTCTGGAATCCAAATCAGCTGCTGTTCTCCCTGTGGAAACACACAAACAGAACCCTGAATCCAGACAATCACTGGGTCAGGACCTTTCCATTGTCCTGTTAGAATATTCTTCCAAAGTACCTTAGCCTTATGTACATTTTTTGGATACATATGCCTTTATGCAGCACTAAGCCCTGATGAATCCAAATTTAAAAAGTTTAGAGTAAAAAGGGTTATTTTAAGTTTATCTTTGGGGGATATATACCCCTTTCCAATTCCCTCTTTTTGCTTTAATAAGTACATTTTAATAGTTTGATGAGCTCTTTCAACTATGCCTTGTCCCTGTGGATTGTAAGGAATTCCTTTTATGTGAATAATGCCAAATGATGAGCAAAATTGTTTAAAAGACGTACAAGTATAACCAGGACCATAATCTGTTTTTAATTGTTTTGGAACGCCCACAGTGGCAAAATTTTGTAAGCAATGAGCTATAATATCTTTAGTTTTTTCTCCGGCATGAAGGGAGCCCATCAAAAATCTGGAATAAGTATCAACTGTAACATGCAAATATTTTAATTTTCCAAATTCTGGCAAGTGTGTGATGTCCATCTGTCAAATATGGTTAGGTATCAGTCCTCTAGGATTGACTCCAAGGTTAACTTGTGGTAAAAAGGTCACGCAATTTTGACATTGTTTTATTATATGTCTGGCTTGTTCCTTAGTTATTTTAAAACGCTTTTGTAAAGTATTAGCATTAACATGGAATTTTTTATGAAAATTCGTAGCTTCTTCTAGTGTAGAGAAAATTTGTATGTCACGTGTAGTTTTATCTGTGAAATTATTGCCTGAACTAAGGGCTCCAGGCAATCCTGTATGTGCTCTTATATGTCCTATAAAGGATGGATCTTTTCTGTCCCAGATTAGACTTTGTATAGTGGAAAACAGCAGAGTAAGTGGAAATCCTACCAGCATCTTCAAGGGATACTATAGCATTAACTATATACTGACTATCATAAAATAAATTAAATACAGAATCTTTAAACATCACAAAAGCTCGTAAGACTGCATTAAGCTCTACATTTTGAGCTGATTGTTTGGGTACTAAAAATGTAAAAGTTTGATCAGGGGTAACTTCTGCTGTACCATTATTTGACCCATCAGTGAATATATTTGGAGCATTCATGATAGGAGTTTTTCTTGTCATTTTTGGAAAAAACTACAGGATGCGAGGACCAAAAAGACAACAAAGGATTAGATGGTAAGTGATTATGAAATGAAATATTATATTTACACATGATTATTGCCCAAGTATTTAACTCATTAGCTAACTCACCAATTTGATCCATAGTATATGGAGTAATAATTTTATTGGGAGAAATTCCAAACACTCCCTTTGCTGTTTTTATTCCTTTGAGTATCAATTGTCCTACAGCTTCAGGATACCTAGTGAGAATAGTGGTAGGAGAATAAGATAAATGTATCCACAATAATGAACCTTCTTGCCAAAATACTCCTGTAGGAATATTTTTTGTTGGTAGTACAATAAATGATAAAGGCAAACCTATATCAATTCTATCCAAATGCATATTTTCCATATATGTTTCAATAATTTTTTATTTTATTTTATTTTATTTTATTTTTTTATTGGTTATTCAAAACATTACAAAGATTGCAGAATCACATCGGTTACACATCCACATTTTTACATAATATCATAATAGTAACTGTTGTATTCTGCTACCTTTCCTGTCCTCTACTATCCCCCCTCCCCTCACCTCCCATCTTCTCTCTCTACCCCATCTACTGTAATTCATATCTCTCCTTATTTTTTCCCATTCCCCTCACAAACTCTTAAGTGTAATTTTGTATAACAATGAGGGTCTCCTTCCATTTCCATGCAATTTTCCTTTTCACTCCCTTTCCCTCCCACTTCATGACTTCATGACTCTGCTTAATGTTAATCTTCTCCTCCTGCACTTCCTCCCTGCTCTGTTCTTGGTTGCTCTCATTATATCAAAGAAGACATTTGCCATTTGTTTTTTAGGGATTGGCTAGCTTCACTTAGCATAATCTGCTCTAATGCCATCCATTTCCCTGCAAATTCCATGATTTTCTCATTTCTTATTGCTGCATAGTACTCCATTGTGTATAAATGCCACATTTTTTTTTTATCCATTCATCTATTGATGGGCATCGGGGTTGGTTCCACAGTCTAGCTATTGTGAATTGTGCTGCTATGAACATCGATGTGGCAGTATCCCTGTAGTATGCTCTTTTGAGGTCTTCAGGGAGTAGTTCGAGAAGGGCAATAATTTTTAATGCCTTTCTTGTTTCAGGCATTAACATTCGGGATGGATTTGCATCTGATGGACCTTTTAGGATATCAAATATCAAATAAAGGTCCCAACTCTCCTGTTGGTATGCCTAGATAAGGCCTTATCCAATTTATGTCTCCTAATAATTTTTGAAAGTCGTTTAGTGATTTGAGTTGATCTACTCGTATTTGAATTTTTGGTGGACAGACCATGGTTGAGCATAATAGAACTCCTAAATAATTAATTGAAAAATTTAATTGTACTTTATCTATTGCTATCTCTAGATTATAATTTTTTAATAAGTTTGTAAGTGTGGCATAACATTCTAGCAATGTGTTTTTATCTTTATGTGCTAACAATACATCATCCATATAGTGAAATATTTGTAGTTTAGGATTTTGGTTTCTAAGTGGCTGGATTGCTTTGTTAACATAAATTTGACACATAGTTGGGCTGTTAGCCATCCCTTGAGGGAATACTTTCCATTCATATCTCTGATCAGGACCTTCATGATTCAGTGCAGGGATAGTAAATGCAAAACGTGGACTATCCTCAGGATTAATTGGAATTGAAAAAAAAAAACAATCATTAATATCTATAGCTAAAACATACCAGGTTTTTGGCAAAGCAGACAATTGAGGAATCCCTGATTGAGCAGGTCCCATAATAACCATCTCATTATTAATGGCTCTTAAATCTTGCAATAATCTCCATTTACCAGATTTCATTTTAATGACAAAAATGGGAGTATTAAGGGGAGATATGGAAGGTTGCGTATGTCCCTCTGCTAATTGTTGTTTGACCAGGTCATGGGCTGCTTGTATCTTATCTTTAGTCAAGGGCCACTGAGGCACCCATACTGGTCTTTCTGATTTCCAAGTAATTTTTATTGTCTCAGTGACCCCTTATGAAAACCCAATCCATGTCTATTTATTCCTTGATCTATTTGAATTGGTCCTACTATTCCTTGTTCTTGTTCTCCTAATATTTTTTTCTTTCCTAAATCCTTGTCTAGCCCTAATAGTGGGCACATTTGGATTGACGTTATTTGTTAATGTCAAGCTTAATTGATCTACGACATCTCGTCCCCATAAATTTATAGGAAGATGATCCAAAACATATGGCTGTATAGTTCCTTCACATCCTTTGGGATCCTTCCAATCTAATACTATTGCACTTCTATGGGGATTAGTCACCACTCCTAGGCCTTGAAGTGTTTGGGTGGCTTGTTGTAACGGCCAATGTTTTGGCTATTCTTGACGAGATATGATGCTAAGGTCTGCACCTGTATCTAGTAGCCCATTAAATTCATGTTCTTGAATATTTAGTTTTAGCATTGGGCGAGAATCTAAATTTAAAGACAGCATAGCCCAATCTACACCTGTGGAGCCTAATCCCCTGGAACCTCTTTCTACAGTACTACTGGAGAATTTATCATGCAGGCTGGGTATTATTAATAACTGTGCTTTTCTATTTCCTGGTGAAATTACTGATATACCCTTTGGAGAACTGGCTATAATTTTTATTTCACCTTCATAATCAGGATCAATTACCCCAGGACTTATCATAAGTCCTTTTAGTGTAGAAGAACTGTGTCCCAATAATAAGCCTACTGTTCCTTTCGGAAGAGGCCCTTTTACCCCTGTGAGAATGTTTTGAACTCCCATCTCTGGAGTTACTACTGCTCTGGCGGAGGTGCAGATGTCCAATCCTGCACTTCCTCTGGTTTGTCTAGTGATGTATTTAATGGAAAATGTGTCCTGGGCACTACCCTGATGGTGTCGCTGGGTTCCTCCAGTTCCCCATATATTTGTGGTCCTGGGCCCCGGAGCATTGGGCCCCCCTGTCCGTTTTTTGGCAATGGACAAATTCGATGCCTTTCTCCATGATATCATGGGTAAACACCTGGTACTTGTCCATTTTTTGATAACAGAGTACCCTCTATGGTGGTTTGAGTACGGCATTCATTAGCCCAATGTCTCCCTCTATGGCATCATGGGCAAATACCCAGTATTCTACTCCTTTGATACCTAGCTTTGTTAAACCCTCCTCCTATGGGGCAATTCCTTTTAAAATGTCCTGTTGGACACAATTGTAGCATGTTTTCAGCCTGACATCTAAAGCCTGTTGTACTGAAGCTGCCAAAACTTGCCCTTGTTCATTAATGTCTCTATATAATTTAATATATGTGTTTAAATCTTCATGTTTCCATGGTCTAATGACCTCTCTGCACCAATGATTTGCTTGCTCATATGCCAGTTGTTTTATTAATGGCATTGCTTGTTCTATATACCCCAAAACTTGGTAGCTGTTTGAATAAGCCTATCTACAAATTCAGCATAAGGTTCATTAGCTTCCTTTATTACCTTAGATAATTGACCTTGTAAATCTCCATGTCCTTGTAAAGTCTTCCATGCCCTAACTGCATCTGCAGCAATTTGTGAATATATAGCAGGATCACATTCAATTTGTTGCCATTGACCCTCATAAGGTCCTTTTCCTAGCAACATATCTAAATTTGTTTGAGGATAACTGGCTGCTGCATATCGCCTAGCCTTCTCCATGCAAAATTCCTCATTGGCTACCTTCCATAGCAAATATTGTCCTCCATTTAGCACAGATTTACACATGCTATCCCAATCTGCTGGCGTCATGTCCATGTTGTTAATGGATTCAACTATTCTTACAGTGAAGGGTGCTTGGGGACCATAGGTTGTTACAGCTTCCTTTAACTGCTTCACTGTTTTGAAATCTAAAGCATGGTGAATTCGCTGCCCTCCTGCCTGCTCAAGTACAGGGCATGCTAATCTTTGAGGTCCGGTCTCAGCATCCCATTTATCAACTACAGGGGTTGGGGGCACTATAGCATATGTTGTCTCTATAGGTGGAGCAGTTGGTTGGACACTTATGCCCTCTGGTGATAGAAAGGTGTTAGTCGCAGCCTCCTGTTATAACTTTTTCCCTAATATTTTCTTCCTCCTTTTAATTTTCTTCCTCTGTCTGACTTCTCTTTTACTTGATCTAAAATGTCTTTCTTCATGGTCTGAACCTCTAACAATTTACTTAACACTCTTTCAGTTTGTTTTTTACTAATTTCTAATCTACTATAAAGATAATGCAACCCAACAAGATAACACAAAACAAAACCAAAACAGAATGAAACAAAAATGAAACAAAAAATCGTTGTATCAATTTTCCTATTTTCTTGAAATGTATTTTTGTGGTCTATTTCTATCTCTTCCTCAGGGCCCAACAACTTCAAACCTTGAGCCAACAATTTTTCCCAGTTTACCTGAGAAAGTTCTATGGATAGGCAGCTTGAAACAAAAATAAAAAAAATCAAATGGTGGTTCCATTCCCAACTTTCCAAGAAATCTCCATACTGCTTTCCAGATTGGCTGCACCAATTTGCAGTCCCACCAACAATGAACAAGTGTACCCTTTTCCCCACATCCTCGCCAGCACTTGTTGTTGTTTGACTTCATAATGGCTGCCAATCTTACTGGAGTGAGATGGTATCTTAGGGTGGTTTTGATTTGCATTTCTCTGACTGCTAGGGATGGTGAGCATTTTTTCATGTACTTGTTGATTGATTGTATGTCCTCCTCTGAGAAGTGTCTGTTCATGTCTTTGGCCCATTTGTTGATTGGGTTATTTGTTATCTTGTTGTCTAATTTTTTGAGTTCTTTGTATACTCTGGATATTAGGGCTCTGTCTGAAGTGTGAGGAGTAAAGATTTGTTCCCAGGATGTAGGCTCCCTATTTACCTCTCTTGTTGTTTCTTTTGCTGAGAAAAAACTTTTTAGTTTGAGTAAGTCCCATTTGTTGATGCTAGTTATTAACTGTTGTGCTATGGGTGTCCTATTGAGGAATTTGGAGCCCGACCCCACAGTATGTAGATCGTAGCCGACTTTTTCTTCTATCAGACGCTGAGCATGCTACAGGGACACTGCTACATCGATGTTCATAGCAGCACAATTCACAATAGCAAGACTGTGGAACCAACCTAGATGCCCTTCAATAGACGAATGGATAAAAAAAATGTGGCATTTATACACAATGGAGTATTACTCTGCATTAAGAAATGACAAAATCATAGAATTTGGAGGGAAATGGATGGCATTAGAGCAGATTATGCTAAGTGAAGCCAGCCAATCCCTAAAAAACAAATGCCAAATGTCTTCTTTGATATAAGGAGAGTAACTAAGAACAGAGTAGGGACAAAGAGCATGATAAGAAGATTAACATTAAACAGGGACGAGAGGTGGGAGGGAAAGGGAGGGAGAAGGGAAATTGCATGGAAATGGAAGGAGACCCTCAGGGTTATACAAAATTACATACAAGAGGTAGCGAGGGGAAAGGGAAAAATAATACAAGGGGGAGATATGAACTGCAGTAGAGTGGGTAGAGAGAGAAGAGGGGAGGGGAGGGGAGGGGAGGGGGGTAGTAACGGATAGGAAAGGCAGCAGAATACAACATACCCTAGTATGGCAATATATAAATCAATGGAAGTGTAACTGATATGATTCTGCAATTTGTATACGGAGTAAAAATGGGAGTTCATAACCCACTTGAATCAAAGTGTGAAATATGATATATCAAGAAATATGTAATGTTTGAACAACCAACAATAAAAAAAAAAAAAGAAAAAATAAATAAATAAAAAAAAAAAAATCAAAACAAGATCACATTTTTTTAAATGGTCACCCATTTTCTTGCCTTCCCTCAGTGGGGAGCAATTTCACTTACCTTGGATCTTCAGGCGTTCCCCGTACAGGCCACCAAATGCCTCAGTCTGGCTGGGCACAAACCATTAGCCACTGAAGCACGAACAAACTTTATTTCTGAACTCCACCAGCATACTCCACACACGCTCCCTGGGAATTCTCCCGAACACCACGTGGCTCCTCCAGGAACCACCAATTGAAATTCCCTCCTCCGGCACTTCCCCAACCAATGGGAACTCTCAGGGAATCTCTGCGAGATCTCCAAAGTAGCGAGAGAACTCCAAAGTAGCTGGCTGAGGCAGACAGCAGGGGTCTAATATACACAGCTCAACATAACCATTATCATCTCAATGGCTTGCTGGCGTCACCTCTCAACCATTCTGTTCTGTCAAAAATGCCATGTGTCATTCAGATTCGGCTATGGCTCTCAGCAGACTAATTTTTATATAATTTGTAGAAGATACTCTAACAACTCTGGGTGCAAACACCAATACAACTAATTCATTTTTGTAATCAAACATTGACACTAACATTGTCATAAACATTGGGTTACATATTGTTTCTGATTATTGTGGGTAGGGAAATCAATATGTTATCTACTATTTTTAGGCTTTATGAATTGTCTGAGAATTCTTTGGGGCTTTGGATTCTCCAAATAGAGCAGGATCTGCTTCCACATTGCAGCTGGAAGAATATAGTATGATCTCATGATCTTTTGTTTTTGTATTTTTTAATATTTATTTTTTAGCTTTCAGTGGACACAACATCTTTGTTTTTTTGTGTGTGGTGCTGAGGATCAAACCCGGGCCTCACGCATGTCAGGCAAGTGCACTACTGCTTGAGCCACATCCCCAGCCTCTCTCATGATCTTTTGTATCAGTCTTGATGTGTCACTCTTGAACACTGGTTCTGTGCTGTTTGTAACTTGACGATTCTGGAGGACCATGGTGTGGTTGGATGCTAGTACATAATATGATTATTTTTCCTGTGTTGACTTTATATTTCTGGCTGAATTTAGCTTTGGACTGTCTACCAGACTCTGGCTGGCAGCCTTATAAATGGTATCCTGTGGTACACATTGGTTCCCGTAGGACAACTATTTATTGCCTCATGGATCCAGAGCCACAATCAGCTTAAGAGGTAGGGATTTATTCTTTTAAGTGCTAAAAAGCAAACGGCAAAAATAACTGCTGACTTGAAGCCTAAGGATGAACACAGTAGGTCTGGAGAGGACCCAGGCAGGTATTGACAGTGTAGTGAGGATTGAACCCAGGGGTGCTTAAGCACTGAGCTACATCCTCAGTTACTTTTATTTTTTATTTTGAGACAGGATCTGGCTGGGTTGATCAGGCTGGCCTCCAATTTGTGATCCTCCAACCTCAGCCTCCTCAGTCTCTGGGAATACAGGTGTGCACCACCACACCCTTCTTTCTTTGTAATTTTAATGAGTATTTGAGGTTGAAATTATTTTTTTTAAAGAATAGAAAAAAAATAAACATTTTGCCATATTTATTACAAGTCCTCCAAATTTTACTTTGTGCTTGACAGGAGGCCTCATGGATGGGGTACATTTCTAGCCAAGCTCCTTTGCTAAAAGCTAAGGTGATGGGACAGGAGCATCTAGATAGACAATCAAGACCTTTGGTGAAACTGGCAGTCATTAATTACATTGGAACTATCTCATAAGCTGCCTTGCAGCTTAAGGAGATCATCTTTTATGAAAAGCGTTTGTCTGACTTTCATATTGGGATACATACTGAAAAGCCAGCCTCTACCTCAGAGCAAAGCTCCTCCAAGAAAGGGGGCATGACCTCTGTCCTTGGAAAGACTCACAGAGCACTCCTAGGCCCATTCCCACCCTGCTGAGTTGTTTATCTACAAATAACAGAAGAGATCTGCTGTGCCAGGTGTTCCTGACTCAGTCAGGCTAGGTAGGGACCCATAGCAACCCCCTAGCAGCCACCAATCAGCATGAGACAGGGAAATACCTGG
Organism: Callospermophilus lateralis; assembly: GCF_048772815.1. Lineage (NCBI taxonomy): Eukaryota > Metazoa > Chordata > Mammalia > Rodentia > Sciuridae > Callospermophilus > Callospermophilus lateralis. Next base: position 92,073,720 of record NC_135306.1, on the reverse strand, counting down.
GATGCTAGATGACCCTCCCAGTAGTTTATGGTGGTTGATAACATATTGGGAAACCATGTAGTTTAGCACTACTCCCCTCATGTCTTAAACCAACCAGTTCAAACGAATCACCCTCTGTACTGACCAATCACCCCTACCCAACTTGTTCCTTCCAGTGAATGTGCAAATCATGTTTTATAGTTGTTTTATGATTTTCCCTCAATGTGTGATGATTTGCTAAGAGATGCTATGATGTATGTGAAGTCTCTGCCTTCCCCCAAAAGTGTATAAAACTGCTTCAAACCCTGGACTCATGGCCTCTCAGCATCACCAATTGCTGTGTGTGCGTGGAGGACCAAGCTAGCTCACAATAAACACCTTTTGCTGCTTACATCAATCTTGGTCTCTAGTGGTCTTTTGGGGTTCCCGATTTTGAGCATAACAATACTGTTTCCAGTAATATGACAAAACCAATGAAGATATTATATCTTTATAAAATATACATTATATATATTTTCCCATCAATTGTGCTTGGGAATGAACTGCTATGAATTATATCAGAGGCTGGTGAATCTATCTCATGTTCCTGCTCTTTACCCACAGCAAGCAGGTATATGGTGAAATCAATGGAACTATTGTACAGAGAAGTAGAGCGGGAGGAGAAAAGAAAAACCTGGTAGAATTTGATGGATGCCTTTATTCCTTTCGTGTTGCTGTTAATAAAATAACTTTGGCTAGGTAATTTATAAAGTTCCTATTCTTTAAGAAGATTATTTTGCTTACAACTCTAGAGGCGGTTAAGTTTCAAACAGCATGGCAGCATCATCTTAGCAAGGTCCATGTTGGCTGCTTTGCAGCATGATGGGAAAGTTAAAAGGAAAACTGCCATGGACAGAAAAGACCAGCACATGTGGTAAGCTCCCTTTATAGCAGCCCATTCTCTGAAAAATTAATTCACTTCTGCAGAATCCAACCTATTCCATGAAACCAGTGTTAATCCATTAATTGTGTGTGTGGGGGTGTCCAATGACCTAATTGCCTTCCATTAAGTCCCAATCTCCTAACTCTGCTGTCAAGCTTTCTACACATAAATCTTTGCGGTGATAAACTGTATCTAACACATAGCCACAAGAAGCTGAATAAAGAAAAAGAGAGGGAAAATGACAAAATATTGAGAGGAATGTAGAAAGAGAAAGATACAAGAGAACTATAAAAAATAATATCTAATTTTGTTCTATCACTTTGCAAAAATGCCAGATTTGTAATTGTGTTAGACACTCTATATGGCCATTTGAGGCAGAAATGGCAAGCAAAGGTTATTTCCATGTCATTTCCATGAAGAAACTAGAATTTTGTGGCAGGTCATTATTTTACATGAAACATGTCTCAGTGGAAAGAAGGTGAGACACTATGTCTGGGTCCAAAATTTGAAGGTGTCTTATGTAAAATAGGGCAAGGTTTCATATTATATGAAGCCATCTATATGCCAGGCACTCTATAAATGCAATCTTACTTAGCCCTCCCAAGATCTGCTTTAAGGCAGAGATTATCATTACTTATATAAAAATGGGAATAAATAGAGTGCTTAAGATAACATGGTGCTGGGAAGAGCAGACCCAGGTCTCCTGACTCCTGTTCTTCCCCCTCAGCAATGTAACCTCTGTGGGTGGACCAGAAACTGGTTCTTCAATAGGGGTGAACATTGGAGGTGAATTTTACCAAGTAAGGCCTTACCATCAAAGCAGCTTATGGATGGAAGGGTCTGTATTGGGAGAAATATATTCTTAGATAGACTCAAACACAGGCTAGACAAGCCCTTGCTTGGAAGGTGAAGTAAGATGCTCAGATTTCGGACTGGCATGTAGATGACTTTACTTCCAGTCCTAAGCCTCTTTGCCTTTGAGAAGTGTCATGCATTTGCTTTCCTAGGCTTCATTGAGGACTCTCAGTTTGGACTATAGACAGGGTTTCTGGAATTCCACTTCACCAGAATACTTGCATGAAACTAAAGAAGAGCAATGATGAGGGAGAATCACAGGAAGGAATACAGAAACCGAGCAAAGCTGCCAAAGAAGAGAAAACACAAAGGAAACTCTTGGCACACAGTCAATGCTATCCATGCTATCTGACCCTGCAGGGGCAATGTTAGTTCCTGTCTCTGATATTTAGATATTTTGAATTCTTTTCTGGAAATTAAATTTGTTATGCTTCATTGAATATGTAATTCTACCTTTATAAATTTATTCCTTTGGAGAATAATTATTTTTAGTCTTGCAGTTAAAATTAAAGAAATAATACTAAGATACAATATGGAGGAATTGTTTTATTAGCTTCTTTCTCCAAAAAGATGCAAAGAAATCTGAAAATGGAACCCATACCAGAGGAATTAGAGTGGAGAGGCAAAGGCAGGTAGAAGGGCTCCAAGGAGATCTGTTACCGATTTCTAAGCATCACTTCTTATAAAGAACAAGAAGGAATATTTTTGTTGTTCTGACCCTGACTAAAGCATATCCTCCAGTTCTCCTGAGGCCTGTAGCTTTGACAAGTCTCAAAAGAGAGTCATCAGAGGGTCTTAAAGAAACCCAGGTCATAAGGAAAGACTTCAGCACTCAAGATAGCTCAAGTTCCTCCTTTAAGACTCTGAGGGATTGTTCTGGAAAGAGGGTGTCAAAGATATTTTATGTAAAACCATGGATCAAAGACTACAGTTAGATATAATGGAGAACTTCCCTTCTCTCAAGGAGAGAGAACCTTGTCATGGAGACTAATGGAGATCCTTTTACTTTAGGGAAATGATCAATGTAGAGAGAGTTCCCAGCTCTGCCAAATGACCAGGTGCTGTCCTGCCATGATAGAATGTGGACTAGATGACCTCCCAGCCTGGTGTCTGGGAATCTATCATTCTAGTTCCTGGGCTCTATAAGATTCGGGCTCCTGTAGTCAGTTGCCCTTTAACAGAAAGAGTGTCTTTGTGGAAGTCAGAATATGATTCAAGGGTAGGTTAATGGAATAGATGGAGGAAAGATGACTCAAGTAGAAGGCATCAACTTTGTAAGTCAGATAGTACCAGTTTCACACCTTATCACCACCACTTGGCTCTGTGACTGTCTCTCTGACAGTATTACTCAATCAGTAAAGTGGCACAATGATAGTCCCTTCCTCATAAGGCCATAGGATATCCTTAGGGTTGAGAATAGCAATTGATGGCAGCATTTACTTATGACAGCATCACTACCACGAGAGTTGGATATCCCCATAATACTCTCAATGCACTTTTTTCTGTACTCTACCACTTCTCTAGGCTGGAATTCCAATCCAGACACATGCTCTTCACTGGGCACCCCGACGAAAAGTGGCGCAGTCCCAGCTCCTTAGCCTTCTCATCCCCAACCTCCATCTTTCTGTCCTATTATCCCACTTATTGCCATTATTGCTGCTATTTTGCAAGTGACTTTTTCCTAAATTCTACCTGCTGCTCCAGGGCACACTCTGGTCCACCCCCAAACCATCCACCTCTTCAGTGAAGGGATGGGCAAGGAGATTATGGCAGCACCTTGACCTGGAGAGGAAAGAAATCTAGGTAACCCTCTTCTTTATCTCTCTTTTTTGCTGCAAGAACAACCTGCCCCCACCAGGATGCCCTGTAGCCCCTGGGGTTAAATAAACCAGGGATAGAGGAAGAGGTAACAACAGCCACAACCACCATCCTCCCTGGCTTCAATGTCTTTTCCATTCACGGACATATAACAATAAAAATAAATAAAGAAAAGACTAACCTTCCGGATAATCACAGTTTAGCTACCATGCAATTAAACAAATCCACAAACCCGAAACACATATTTACATCTCATTAGCAGAAACCAAATGCAACAACGGCATTAAAATTAAGAAATTACACACAATTATTCTGTCAGCAGAAGTTGGGGGAAGTTGTCAAGGGCCGGTTTATTCATTAGTTTGCACAGAAGTTCAGCAGCTCCCTAATTGCATGCTGCTATTTTTTACCCCTCCTCCTCTTGCTTTTAAAAAAATCATTGGAGGTTTCATTTATGAGCAGTGCAGCAGTCTGTGAGTTTTGATGAGGCTGGGCTCAGAGGAGGACTGAGAAGGGCTTGTCTCCTCTCTGTACTGTGTCCTCAGACCCCAGCCAGGTCCTGAGAGAGCTGCAGTGATTGGTGGTTAGTCACTTGGTTAGACCATGTGACTGTTAAGTGTTCATGTGTCCACATGTTCCCTCTGGATACCCAGGGAGGGCTCTTGATCACCCAGAACATTCCCACCCACTGAATAACTTTATTGTCTTCTGGACGATGGTCCACTGGATCCAGCTACATCTCAGGAACACTCCTCCACCTCCCTTAAGCAGGCATCTGTCCCCAGCCACAGCCCTCAGGCTATCTCTTTGTGGCTCAGAGTGGGCAATTCAGAAGTGTTCATTGGGTGGATGAATGAGAATATTCTTGTGATATTCTTTTACTGAACATAAGAGGAATCATAGGGTCCAAGTTGCACCCAGATGAAAGAATGGGGATGGGTCAGGGCACTGGCCAGCATCAAAGAGACTTTGCTGGAGTGCCTTCCTGTCTGGAAGCTCTTAATCTGCTTCCTTATGGGAATCCTTCCCTTCACCTTTTGAGAATTGGGGCTTTCTCCTTCCTCCTTCTTCATGGCCTATTGTGAGCTTTTTCTGGTCTCTTGCACTTGGCCTTGAGAGCTGTTGGTTCAAGTGGAGCTGTTTGCCTGTTGGCTTCTTAAATAGTGATGACACTCACCACCCTCTGCATTCCTCTGTTTGCTGGGGGCTGGGACTCCTCTGTTAATGTCAGCTCACTGGGTTTTGCTGATAAATGTGACAGAAAGAATTGTGGGGGCAGGAGGAAGGCTTGATGAAGGTTCTCTTTCCTGATGGGACCGTGACACAGTCCTCAGGAAACACCAAGCACCAGGCCCGCCCCTCCAGCTATGCTGGAGTTTAAGCCCTGAGTTTGAAGTCAGGAGACATAGGTTCTAGTGTTATAGAAGCTGCACTCAAATAGCACAGAACTTCAGTTTTGTTAGCTGTGCAAGAGAAAGTGATATATGTTTCTCCTTCAGAGTCAAATTGTGAGATTTTCATAGACATCTGGGGCTTTACTGATGTCCACTGGGGAATATTGGGTCTCTCCAAGGCTTGCCCTTCATCTCAGAGACCAGCACAGGTCCTATAGCAGCTAGTATTTTCTGGGTGGTTTGCTTCTCGCTCTTTAAATAGAGAGGATCCCCAGCCTTCAAGTTGCTGGTTATCCTACAGCATTCTCATAATCCTGGCTGATAGGGTCCAGATAAAGGAGCTGGTAAATATCCTACTTTATTTAATATTGGTGTTAAATTTAAACTTGCACATCTGTATTCTAAACACAACTAGAAATAATTTAAGATACTAAATACAAAAATCAAATATAGCATTTATTTAGTGATTATTGTTAGAACTATAAATAAGCCCTCCTGGTACCTAACTGCCACATTCCTCTTGCACTAGATGCATGCTGCCATTTTGAATGGCTAATAATAAAGAGTGTTCTCCACCAGCATTTTCTTTTTTATTGTACTTCACCTCTCTTCAGCGCCACCCCCACCCCCACTGGCTTTTTTTGGTACTGGGGATTGAACTCAGGGGTACTCAACCACTGAGCCACATCACCATCCCTATTTTGTATTGTATTTAGAGACAGGGTCTCACTGAGTTTCTTTGAGCCTCACCATTGCTGAGGCTGGCTTTGAACTCACGATCTTTCTGCCTCAGCCTCCCAAGCCTCTAGGATTACAGGCATTCTCCACCATAACCAGCTCTTCAGCCCATCTTACCCTGAAATTTATTTATTCTTTTGTTCATTCATTCTTATGTATACTATTTATTAAGCAAATACTCTTTTCAAAGTCCTCAGGTCACACACTGTTTTCTAAGTCCTTAGGCTAACCAGGATCTCACAATTCCTATGTCACAAGCCAATGGCAGGCCGGACAACAATGACATGGGTATAAAAAGTGCTTGGATGGGACTTAGTCCAGAAATTGCTGACAGGGAGCTCAAGGCTACAGACAAATTTTTTTAAGAGATCAGGGAGGGGTTTCAAAAGAAGAGATCATCAGAGCTGAGACTTGCGTACTGTTCACCCTCTACCAGTTGTCTGTCAGACAACTGTGCTAGCAGCTTTCATGAAAAGCATTTTGTCTCTGGGTTTAAGCAGCTGCCTCTTACTTGGAGAGAGGGGATGAAGACTCTGGTCCACAGGATTTTCTAGAGTTTGATGGACTATAAAAGAAAAATAAGGGAAAAGGGGTTGACACGAATTCTGTGGATTACAGAAGACAATGCATGAAAGTACTAATCCCTCCTTGGGTGTCAGAGTCCATCCTGTCTCCATCCATGGGGCTTGGGATCAGAAAGATTCAGGTTGGAGCTTGAAGAGGGCATTGCTCCCTTATTGCCAAGGCCACTGTTTAGTCACCTCTTCACCAGAGGACTTATTGACCTGCAGGAGGCAACAGGCATCCCTGGGTGGTCTGTCTCCTGATATTCATGGGAAATCAAGATAGAACATGTGTGGTGGTGTACTCCTGTAATCCCAGTGACTTGGGAGGCTAAGACAAGAGGATTGCAAGTTCAAGGTCAGCCTTAGCCACTTATCAAGGCCCTGAGCCACATAGTGAGACCCAGTCTCAAAATAAAAATATAAAATAAAATAAGGGCTGGGAATATAACTCAATGGTAGAGCATTCCTGGATTCAATCCAGTACCAATTACAATAATAACAAAAAAGTCTTGTCCTAGGCCCTTGCAGAGGTGGATGTTTCAGTTGTAGCATGGAGCTTGCAGAGCACTGAGGGGAAAGAAAAACTGGCTGACTCTAGTGGGTGAGGTGGGAGGGGACAGGACTTTTCACTAGACCCCAACTTGGGCCCCACTGGCTCAGGATGTAGGTCCAGAAACCTCTAGGGAGATGCAGGACTGGGACACTCTCTATAGCACAGGTCTGAGAGGGACAGGAAGTCAGGTAAGGCAAAGGTGGTTACCAGCCATAATATTTGGTTTGAGCACATCCTGTCTCTATTCCTTCTTTTACTACTACCCACCAAATTGAGGTATTTTCTCCTTAGCCCATGTGAAGACACACAGCTCATTCCCACATTTTTAAGCTAATGCTGTGTGATATTATGCTCCTCAAGGAGAGAGACCAGGTGGGCTTTTCTCTGTCTCTCCAGCCCCATAATGAGGACTTCATACATTTTAATATTTGCAATGAATTATCTCAGGTGGCCTGTTAAAAGGGACACTGGAGACTCTTTGTACACTATCTAAGCCTACTCACTAGACTGTAGTGAACTCCTTAGGATTGACACTATATTCACAAAAAAATCATTGAACTTCTCTGTTCAGACAGCGTCTGTTCCCAACTTAAGTAAGTTCACAGGGAGTGGATGGAGTCAGTCTGATTCACAAAGCCAATCCTTATGGTGAGAAGCCCACAAACCACAGCCACTCAGACCTGGATTAAAAACTCAGTGATAGATACCTAGATTCAGGAGTTTGGATAAATTATTTAACTGAAGGCTCATTAAATTCCTCAGTAAATGGGGTGCTTATGGGACTGTTGTGGGTAATAAATTAGATGACCTATTAGGGTACTTACCATAATAGTCTATATATAGTAAATTCTTAAAATTTGATGATAAAGAAAAAGAGAGAAAGAAAAGAGAAAAAGGAATATTTTATGCATAGATTGATGGAAACATCATACAAGCAAGGCCCCTGAAAAGACTTCTTAGGCAGATCTTGGAGAAGGTGGTAGAAAGGGAAAAAAATCAGGGAATGGAAAAGCTTAGAAGATCCAAAGCAGCATGGGGAGAAATCTTCACATTTGGCGAGAAATTCTGCATGTTTGTACAAAGGAAAGGGAAGCTAGGGAGTGAAGCCAGATAAGCCAGGAAGTGAGCAGGGATCCCAATGTGGCAAGCCTCTCTGCCATGCCAAATGACTCATCTTCACCTGCCAGTCACAGTCTTTTGAATATAGAACTGGGGAGATTTAAGAGTCTTGAGGCAAATAAGTGTGTGTTAAAGGGAGAATAAAGGCCAGTGTGACCACTTGATAACAAGGATGATGATGATGGAGAATTTGGAAAATCAGAAAAAGAGTCAGATTTAGGTGACTGTCCTGTGGGGACTGCAGGGCCAGGTTGTAGTTGAAAGGTTACATACAAAGGAAAGAGCTTGAGGATGATGAAGGATGACTTTAAGTTTTCTAGTCTAGGCAAATGGAGGAAAATGAATAAAAAAGAAGTAGGTTTTGAAGGTAGATGATGAGTTGAATTCTGATTGTTTTGGGTTCCAGTCACCCATAAGGTGTCTTAGTAGAGCCTTCATGCCCCATCTCTTCACCTCCCCCAACTCCCAGCCAATTGTTCCTAGTGACCCAGGGGTGATAGTAAGCATTATGAGAGGGGAAAGTGGCAGAGGATAATTGAGAGGTTTATTTGACTCTGACCAACTTGGAGCCAGCTCTGAGAGCCCCACACTTGTCTATGTAGCTGCACGTTACTCTCTGCAGTTTGCTAACATTAAATTGTTTATACCTGGAAACTGAACTCAGAGAAACATACAGCTCCCTAAGGCTAATTAAGCCCCTCCCCATCAGTGAAGAAAACTTCAGATACTCCAGCCCCTGGAACCAAGATTGAGTCATTTTCCACAAGACATGATAAAGGATTTCTAATATATTCTAGTTAATGGGAATGGGCAGAGAAATCTCTTTCCTCTTTCCTGTCTTTCACACGGTCCCTACTCTGTAGTCCTACCTGGACATTCCTGAAGCTCGAGGTGCCCAGACCCAACATCCCTATCCATTGTATTGGACCTTGAGGAGAGAGAGGGTAGTCTGGCTGAATACAAATGCTTCTCAGGAATTCTATGAGACTTTAGGGAAAGGGTAGAGGAGGAAAGAAAAGAATCACAAACTCACAAGAGTTTTCTCTGGCTTCCTTAGTAACCTGCATTCTCAATCTACTTTATTTCAGTTTCTGCTCTGAAACTTAGAGCCCAAGTCAGCTGACCTAGACAGGGAATAGGTAAATATCTCCATCCAGGTAATATGTTAAGAATGGAAAACTTGGGGAAGGGGCACTTGGCATTATCAACTTTATACTTATTGACTTTTAATGTGCATTTTATGTATATTTCTTTTTCTTTCTTTCTCTCTCTCTCTTTTTTTTTTTTTTACAGTATTGGAGATTGAATCCAGGATCTTGCACATGCTAGGTAAGCACTTTATCACTGAGCTACATTCTCAGTCTCAATATGTAAATTTAGTTTAAATAAATAAAATATATGATTAAATTTTTGTAACTATGAAAAAGATGTAGGTTTATTGAAACAATATTAGAAAAGTGTGTATATATTATATACATACACACATATGTGTACACACACACACAAAATATCTTTAATCACTTCATTTCCCATTACCTTTGATATTCTGGGACTATGTAGTTGACCCTCTTCACCTATAGGTTCTGCATCTATAGATTCAAACTAATGTGAATCTAAAATATCTTTTATTTTGTCTATACTGAACATGTACACATTTTTTTTCTTGTAAATTCCTCCTAAGCAATAAGGTATAACATCTATGTACCCAAGACATTGTATGAAGCAGTATAAGTAATCTAGAAATGTTTTAAAATATACAGGAGGTTGTAAAAATTTACATGCAAATACCAGCTATTTTATGTAAGAGACTTGCTCATCCATGGATTTTGGTATTAGTGAGTGCTGAGGGATGAATGCATGGTTGTTCAGAATGTAAGCATTTTTAGAATTCTCAAAATACCTTTTAAATGGCATATAAAATAACAACATATACAAACAGAAAAATGTACAAATATTAACTTTACATCTTCACAAGAAAGAGAACAACACTGGTATTCCATTTACATTTAATGTTATCGTTTATTTGCCTGGGTTTATAGCTACCTTAATTTCCTATTTGGACACAAACTTTATATTATTTTTTCCTTCCTTTCTCAAATTCCTTTGAATTAATCTTTGGTATTTATTTGTTTTTATAATTCCTTTTTTTATTAACATATCATGTATATCTTCTTTATTTTTTCATAGTTATCCTAGATAATACCTCATTCATTTTTGGCTTCACACCATCTAATACAAATGATATTTTTACCAGTTCTTTGATGTTGCTACAACTTTGGAATCTTTCAGCTCCATAGACCATTGCTACCTTTGACTTTGTTACTATTATCAATTTTAATACTACATATATTTGAAACTCTAGACACCATTACTATTACTGTTCTAATCTACAGTTGGTATTCATTTGGAGTGGAATTTTTCTTTAGAGTAAAAAATGCTCTACATTACTTAATCAAACACTTAAAAACCACAAAGGCTCTATTTAAGCCAATCTATCTGTAATTGAGTTAGTGACAGGAATAAATACCCCAAGTCTACAGAGAAACATAATAAAATCTAAAATTTCTATAATATATGATTAAGATGTCCAATACACAATTTCATTATCTTTTTGTTTTGTTTAAATCCTTTCTCTGTAATTGAGTTAGTGACAGGAATAAATACCCCAAGTCTACAGAGAAACATAATAAAATCTAAAATTTCTATAATATATGATTAAAATGTCCAATACACAATTTCATTATCTTTTTTGTTTGTTTAAATCCTTTCTCTAAAGAAGTCACCTCATCTTACAATTTTTTTAATGCAATTTTTAATTACACAAGAAAAATGTTACTAGAGGAGAAATGAAACAGGTAAATCTAATCCATTATCATCAACACCACCAAATTCAGTGAATAAAAACTTATTTTTGGGTAAACCAAATGTTGGGTTTAGTAAACAATAAATAAATAAAATAGTTATTTAAATATGTTAAAAGACTTTTAAAAATTTATATTTGATGAGTAAACAAGAACTCTTAGCAAAAACTTAAACTTTATAAACATGAATTAAACAGAAATTTATGACTAAGAAGTTAAATAATCTAAATGAGAAAGTATTAGGTAGGTTAAGGAGCAGATTGGAAATGAAGAAGGAAAACAAAACAATGAATTAGAAGAAAACGCAAAGAAAATATGCAAGTTGAAGAGCACAGAGGAAAAAGAAATGGAAATTATTAAAAAAAATTGAGGTGGTACTAACCTGTGAGATATGTAATACAATGCAATTGAGTCCTAGAAGGGGTTAGATAATACTATGACAATAAAACTTTTTGAAGAAACAATTGCCAAATTGTTGAGAGCCACAGTTTAGTCGGAATGACTGGCAAATTGCTAGAGGGAATGGTTGAAAGGTGACCCTGCTCTGGGATTAGGGCGGATCCTGCTGTGAATAGGGCAGATCCTGCTGCCTCCACTGCCAGCTACTTTGGAGTTCCCGAGTTCTCACAGGATTCTGGGAGAATTGGTGTGCACAGAGCATGGTGGAGGGAGTGTATTCCCTAAAAGTGTGTGTAGAGGGCTGGTGAGAGTTCAGGAATAAAGGTTGCTATTTGAACCCAGAAGGCTGTGTGGCAGCTCAGTTATTTTGTGCCCAGCCAGACTGCGGCACCAAATATTTCTTAAATTTGAAAAAAATCAGGGAAGTACATCTGGAATATTATCAATACTTTAGAAGAAATACACAAAGTAAATCATACATAGGCATGTAAATATCAAACTCCTGAAAACCAAAGATTGTGATTAAACTTTGAAAACAACCTGCAAATTTGACCTGTCCCTCATAGGAAGGACCATAATATGCATAACAGACGACTTTTTATCAAAATCAAACGAGGTCAAAAGGCAATACAACAGCATTTAAATAACTGAAGTGAAAAAGAGAATTTTATATGCAATGAAAATATTTTTCAAATATGTCTGAAAAAATAAAAATATTTTTTGATTCTTATAACACAAAAGTTATGAGAAGCCAGGCATGAAGGCCCACACCATTAATCCAAGCACCTCAGGAGACTGAGACAGGATGATCACAAGTTACAAGCCATCCTGGGCAACTTAGTGAGGCCCTGTGCCAATCTAAAACATAAAAAGGGCTGGGGATGTAACTGAGTTACATCCCCAGTGGGTTCAATCCCTAGTACCAATTTTTTTAAAAAGTTATGAGAATTTTGTTGTTAGCAGACATAAAGTGAAAGAAATACTAAAGGATGTTTTTAAGCTAATGGGAAATTATTCTAGATAAAATTGGGATATATAAGAAAAAAAATGAGGGATAATAGTATGTAAAATATGTGGGTTAATGGAGAAACTCTTCTTTTACTAATTTTCTTAATAGATGATTAATTTAATTCAAAGCATACATGATATTCTTATAAAGCTGGGGATTTAACATGTGGAAATAAAAGATATAAGAATAATTATACAAAGGATGGAACCCTCCAAATGAACTGATAGTCTTGAAATAGGAAACAGGAAGGGTGAAGTGCAAGGTGTGAAGTGAACTTTTCAAATAAAGATACATAAAACAAAAGGAAGAAGAAACAAAAATCAGATTGATTTTGTCTGCCTGCTCTAGTCTTGTCCCTGGCTTCTCATAACTTTTGTGTTATGAGAATCAAAATATATTTTTATTTTTTCAGATATATTTGAATAATATTTTCATTGCATATAAAATTCTGTTTTTTTGTTCAGTTATTTAAATGCTGTTGTATTTTCTTTTGGCCCCCTTTGATTTTGATAAAAAGTCATCTGTTATGCATATTATGGTCCTTCCCATTCCTCATCCCTGAAAGACTAGGATGGCCAGCACCATCCTTCAGGTGTCTGAAGCCTAGGACTCCAGCCAGGTTTCCAAGGAGTCCGAAAACCTCCCAAAGGTCTTCTGGGGAAGATTAGCAGTGTTTTCCAAGAACCTCTTGGTTCTGGGAGGTCTTTTTTACTGACTACAAGAAGAGTCCTTCAGGAGAGTCGACTTTGACTATTAGAAGCTTTAAATCCAGTTTCGCATTATATCTGTCTGCTCCTTCTTTGAACCCAACAAATATCCCATGATGCAAGCTGGATGTTCACCAAGACAGACACCTCAAATATGGTGACTTTGCTCCTGCTCAGTTCCTTGTTTGCAAACTTTGTTACTGATTCTTCCCTCTAGCCTGTCTGGGCCAAGCACTGTCATAGTTTGAAGTCCAGAATCAGCAAATATGCCCATGGGGAAAGAATAACTGTGAGCCTCAGCTCATCTGGGCAGGACACTTTTATCTTTGGAATTTTAATACCTTTAAAAATATGGCTTTTGTAATTTATCCTGATTATTTCAATTCTTGCAGAAAATGTGTTTTCCTGTCATTACCTACTACCCACTTCTCAGAAACAGAAGTCTGTGACATTTTCTGCTGTTAACCCTTCTGGGTGGAGAATTTTCCCTTTGTCTTTTGGTAGAAATGAAGATACTGCTGCCTGAGCTTCAGTGGGTGTTTTAGTGTGAGTGATAAATGACCCCTCTGGTGTGTAGTGCAATATTGAGGGTCCAGGGATGCTGCAGTCTGGCTGGGCACAAAATCACAAGCCACTCAAGCAGGAACAAACTTTATTTTTGAAACTGCCGCCAATGCCCCATACGCTCTCGGGAAGATTGCCCCATGGAACCCAAGAGAGAGTTCCTCCTCCAGAATTCCCTCCTACCGCACTTCCCCAACCAATGGGAACTCCCCAGGAGTCCTGTAGCATGCCAAGGTGAACAGCAGGTGTCCAATATCCATATGAATGCAGATCTTAACATAATCATATAGTGCCATGCATTATATTACTTGGCTGTGGCTCTTAGCACAGGGAAATGAATAGGGTTGAGTGAAGGCAGGATCTGAGGATATTCACCTACAAGCACAGGGTGAGGAGAGCATATGGCAACTCAGGCTGGTAGAGTCCTTCCAGAACCTTCCAAGGCAGGGGATAAGCTGGAAACAAGAGATTTCAATTTCTTTAGTTCTTACTTTATTCACAGAGGCTGCCTGAATGTTGGATCAGTTCCTAGAAAAGACTAATATTGCTGGAGAGAAGAAGTTCTTCTGGCCAATAAAAAATACAGTCAATGTGAGATTTTGAATTAGAAGAATTGGATTTTGTTTGCAGCTCTGCCATTTATTTGTTATGGTGTGGCTTGGGAAAAGGTATCAAAGCTTTAGAATCCTCATTTTCCCTAACTGTAAAATAAAGAAAAGATAATTGCATGATGGTTGTTGAGGATTAAACCCATTTTGTCCTCTTCTTTCAGATGTGGAACACTTATAAAACATAAAAAAACCAAATATATCACTTATGGTAACTTTGAAATAACTCTTGAATATTTATTATGTTCACAGAATTATAAACTTGGGACTTAATGAATTTTAAACAAAATAGCCTTTGTGGAAGATCATTGTGAGCTCTCTGTCCTTCTGCAAATGAGGGTTCTGCTCTTCTTTAAAGCACAGACACTTTCATTACTTATGTTACTAACCACAGAAAACTCTTCAGGAAACAAAATACCACATCACTTTTTATTTAAAATTAGTAATCAATTTCAGCATTCATTTATTTGAACAAATTAACTCTTGAATTAAAACAGCATCCAGAGTTCAGACCTCCAAGACAGAACAATCTTCAAGAAAACAGACAAGGTCTAAAGTTCCCTGAGGGTCAACAGACAACATCTGTGAGAACTGGGACCACTGGGAGCAGGGGGTGGAATCTGAGAAGTCAGGCTTATTCTAGGGCTAATCTGACCACTGAAGTGACCATTGTTCTACTGGCATTTCTTACCCCTCCTGAGGAGTAGCAGTGGAAGAAGTGTCCCTAGGGTCTGCAGCCTGATATGGAATTGCTGAAGTGAACCATTTCTCCAGTGATTTAACAGCCAAGCTATTTTGTCACTGAAGCAAAGTGACCAATTTCTCCTGCAGTTTTTAGGAAGCTGTTTTCCGTTGAATGTTCGGCTGGATTTATTTTTTAAAAGATTATCCTGCAGATCGTGGCTAGAACATCCTGAAATGCATCCAGGGCAATTTTCCCTCTGGCCAGCACTTATCCATCCTTCCTGTCTCAGGATTTCATCTGTCAACTACGGGGGTTGGGGGCCCCATAGGGTATGTTGTCTCTATAGGTGGAGCAGTTGGTTGGACACTTACGCCCTCTGGTGATAGAAAGGTGTTAGTAGAAGCCTCCTGTTGTAACATTTTCCCTGATAGTTCTTCCTTCTTTAAATTTTCTTTCTCTGTCTGACTAATTCGAGAGATCTTCTCTTTTACTTGAACCAAAATGTCTTTCTCCATGGTCTGAACCTCTAACAATTTACTTAACACACTCTTTTTTTTTTTTTACTAATTTCTAATCTACTGTAATGATAATGCAACCCAAAAAGATAACACAAAACAAAACAGAAACAGAATGAAACAAAAACGGAACAAAAAATCATTGTATCAATTTTCCTATTTTCTTGACATGTGCATTTGTGGTCTATTTCTATCTCTGCCTCAGGGGTGAAAACTTCAAACCTTGAGCCAACCATTTTTCCCAGTTTGCCTGAGAAAGTTCTTGGGATGGGCAGCTTGAAACAAAAACAAAACAAATCAAAACAACTACACATTGTTTTTTGAAATGGTCACCCATTATCTCACCTTCCCTCAGGGGCGAGCAATTTCACTTACCTCCAAGCTTTAGGTGTTCCCGGTACAGGCCACCAATTGCCGCAGTCTGGCTGGACACAAATCACGAGCCACTCAAGAGGAACAAACTTTATTTCTGAACTCCACCTGCACACTCCACACATGAACTCTCCCAAACCCAATGGGGCTCCTCCAGGAACCACCAACTGGAAATCCCTCCTCCGGAAAAGCCTCCTCCAGCACTTCCCCAACCAATGGGAACTCTTCAGGAATCCCCGCTGGAAATCCGGGAGAACTCAAAAGTTATCATCTTAACGGCTCGCTGGCATCACCTCTCAACCACTACTTCTGGCAAAAATGCCATGCATCATCCCGACTAGGCTGTGGCCCTCAACAGGGGAGACCTCTAGAACTCGGGTAATGGGGGGCCTTCCACCCCACCTGGGGTTGAGGGGACTCCCTCCTCTAGGGGGGACACCCCTAGAACCAGGGTGTAAGAGGGAGCTCATATACCACTTCACGCAGGTCGATGGTACTCCCTCCTCTATGAGGGAGACCCCTCGAACCTGGGTGTGGATGGGCACTCATTTACCACCACACCTAGGATTGAGAGACTCTTTTATCTATGGGGGAGACCCCTTGAACCTGGGTGTCAGTCGGTGCTCTCACCACACCTGGGGTCGAGGGGGAATCTCCCCTCTAGTGGGGAGACCCCTCAAAAGAAGATGTCAGGGGCACTCATACCTCTGTATCCAGTGTTGAAGGGACTCCATCCTCTATGGGGGACACCTCTTGAACCCAGGTATCTGGTAGAGCTGTCACCACTCTCGCCGGGGTCGAGGGGACACCTCTCTCTATGAACCTGAGTGTCAGGAGGACCTCCTACCACACCCGTGGTTGAGGGCACTCCCTTCTCTATGGGGGAGAGCCCTAGAATCAGGATGTTGCAGGGAGCTCATATACCACCGCACCCAGGTCGAAGGGATGCCCCCTCTATGGGGGAGACCCCTTGAACCCTGGAGATTGGTTGGTGCTCCTACCACCCCAGGGTGAGAGAACTCCCCCTACTTATGGGGGGACCCATCGAACCAGGGTGTCAGGGGGAGTTTCCACTGCATTCAGGGTCAAGGGGACTTTTACCTCTAGAGGGAGCACCCTTGAACCCGTATGTTGGGGTACCTCCCACTGCAACCGGAGTCAAGGGGACCTCCCATATATGTGTGAGAACCATAGAACCTGGGTGTTAGGGGGAAATCCCACTGCACACGGGGTCCAGGGGACTACCTCCTCTACGGGGGAGAGTTCTTGAACCAGGGTGTTGGGTGCTCCCATCGCACCCAGGGTGGAGGGGACTCCCCCTCTACAGGGGAGACTCCTCGAACCAGGGTGTCGCGGGCAAGCTCCCACCACACCCTGGGTCGAGGGGACTTACCACAAAACAGGGGAGACCCCTTGAACCTGGGTGTTGGGGGGCACTAATATACCACTGCACCCAGGCCGAGAGGACTCCCCCATCAGGGGGAAACCTTTTAATTCCAGGTGTCGAGGGTGCTCCCACCGTACCCACTCTATGGGGAGACCCCTGGAACATGGGTGTCGGGGACATCCCACTGCACTTGGTGTGGAGGGGATTTTCCCCTCTACGGGTGAGACCGCTCAAACCCCAGTGTCGAGGGGAGCTCATATACCACTGCACCGGGGTCGAGGGGACTCCCCCCAACTATGTGGGACACCCCTTGTATGAGGTTTCAGGGGGAGCTCATATACCACCACATCCAGGTTTGGTGGACTCCCCCCTTTATGAGGGAGACCCCTCAAACCCCGGTGTCGTGTCTGCTCATACACCACCACACCCAGGGTTGAGGGGTCTCCCTACTCTACAGGGGAGCCTGCTTCTATACCAACTCACCCAGGGTTGAGGGGACTCCCCCCTTATGGGGGAGACCCTCAAACCCAGGTGTCTGGTGCACTCATACACCACAGCACCCAGGGTTGAGGGGATGACCCCTTACCGAGGGGGACACCTTGAACCCTGGTGTCCAGGGGTGCTCACCTTGCACTGCACCCAGAGTGGAGGGGACTGCTCTCTCTATGGGGTATACCTCTCGAACTTGGGTGTCATGGGGCACTCACATACCACTGCACCAAGTGTCGAGGGAACTCCCCACTCTATGGGAAAGACCACTCGAACCAGGTGTCGGTGGGAGCTCCCACCACACCCAGTGTCGAGTGGACTACCCCCTTTACTGGGGAGAACCCTTGAAGCTGGGTGTTGGGGCCTGCTCATACACCATTGCACCCAGGGTCGATGGAACTTCCCACTCTATGGAGGAGACCCCTTGAACCCAGGTGTTGGGGGGGCGCACATACAAAACCACACTTAGAGTCAAGGGGATTCCCCCTTATATGGGGGAGACCCCTCTAACCCAGATGGGGGGAAACTCATACACCATGGACCCAAGGTCGAGGGACTCCCCCCTCTTCTGGGGAGACTCCTTGAACTGGGTGTTGGGGGGTGCTCATACAAAACCACACCCAGGGTCAAGGGGACCCCCCTATACAGGGGAGTCCCCTGGAACCCGGGTGTTGAGGGCACTCATACACCACCACACCCAGTGTCGAGGGGACTGCCCCCTCTGCAGGGGAGATACCTCAACCAGGGTGTCTGGGTGCATTCATATAACACCACACCTGGGATTGAGTGTACATTCCCCTCTATAAGGGAGACACCTCAAACCCGGGTGTCGGGGGTGCTCACATACCATCACACCAAGGTTTGAGGGGACTGCCGCTCTACGCTCTACGGGGGTGACCCCTCGAACCCAGGTGTCGAGGGGCACTCACATACCACCCCACCCAGGGTCCAGGAGACTCCCCCCACTATGGAGGAGACCCCTGAAACTCAGGTGTCAGGGTCTGCTCATACACCATTGATTCCAGGGTTGATGGGATTCCGTGCTCTACGGAGGAGACCCATGGAACCTGGTGTCGGGGCTGCTCCTATACCACCGCACCCAAGGTCGAGGGGATTCCCTACTCTATAAAGAAGACTCCTGGAAACGGCTGTGGGGGGAACTTTCACCACACCCAGGGTGGTGGGGAATACCTTCTCTACATGGGAGACACCTCAAACCCAGATTTCGGGGGATGCTCATATACCACTGCACTCAGGGTAGAGGGGACTCCCCCCTCTACCGGAAAGACCCCTCAATCCCGGTTGTTGGTGGGCACTCATACACCAATGCACCCAGTGTCGAGGGAACTCCCCCCTCTATGGGGAGACCCCTCGAACTTGGTTTAGTGGGGCGCTCACAAAACACTGCACTCAGGGTTGAGTGGACTGCCCCCTTTACTGGGAAGACCCTTTGAACTCATGTGTCAGAGGGTGCTCATATACTACCGCACCCAGGGTAGAGGGGACTCACCCTCTATGGGGAGACCCCTCGAATCCAGGTGTTGGCAGTGCTCTTACATCACCGCAAACACAGTCTAGGGGACTCACCCCTCTATGGAGGAGGCCCTTCGAGCCCGGGTGTTGGAGGGCATTCATATACCTCTGCACCCAGTGTTGAGGGGACTCTCCCTTCTATCGGGAAGACCCCTTGAACTCGGGTGGTGGGGTGCTCATACACCACTGCACCCAGGATCTAGGGGACTCTGCCCACTACAGAGGAGATCCCTCAAACCCGGGTGTTGGGGGGCGCTCATAAACCAACGAACCCAGAGTCCATGGAATCCCCCCTCTACCAGGAAGACCCCTCGACCCAGGTGTAAGGGGACGCTCATATAACACCCCACTCAGGATCTAGTGTACTTTCCCCTCTAAAAGGGAGACACCTAGAACTTGGGTATCAGGGGCATTTACATTCCACCACACGCAGGGTCAAGGGGACTGCCTGCTCTACGGAGGACACCCCTTGATTCCCATTATTGTGGGGCACTCACATACCACCAATCTATAGAGGAGACCCTTAGAACCCGGGTGTCGTCAGGCGCTCATACATCACCACACCCAAGGTCGAGGGGACTTCCCCCTCTACAGGGAGAACCCTCAAACCTGGGTGTCGGGTCCGCTCATACACCACCACACCCAGGGTTGAGGTGACTCCCCCCTCTAGGGGGAGACCCCTCGAACTTGGGTATCTGGGGGCAATCATACACCACAGTACCCAGGGTCCAGGGTACTCCCCCGTCTATGGGGAAACCCCTTGAACTCAGGTGTTGGGGGACACTCACATAACACCCCACCCAGGGTCGAGTGGACTGCCCCTGTATGGGGAAGACTCCTCGAACCCAAGTGTCGCAGGGACCTCCCACTGCACCCAGGGTCGAGGTGACTCACTCCTCTACAGTGTAGACACCTCGAACCCAAGTTTTGGGGGGCAGACACATACCACAGCAGCCAGAGTTGAGGGGACTGCCCCCTTGACTGGCAATACCCCTTGAACCCAGGTATTGTGGGGGTGCTCACATACCACCACACCCAGGGTAAAGGGGACTACCCCCCTCTATGGGGGAAATCCCTCAAAACTGGCTGTTTAAGGGTGCTCACATACCACTACTCCAAGGTTTCGAGGGGAATGCCCCCTCTACGGGGAATACCTCTTGAACTCGGGTGTCGTGGGGCATTCATACATCACCGCACCCAGGGTCGAGGAGACACTACCCTCTATGGGGGGACCCCTAGAACCAGAGGGGTTGGAGCTCTCATATGGAGCTCTCATATCCCACAGCACCCAGGGTCGAGGGAACTCCCCCATCTGTGGGGGAGACCCCTCAAACCCGGGTGTTGGGTGACGCTCATATACTACCACACCCAGGGTCGAGGGGACTCCCCCCTCTACAGGGGAGATCCCTTAAAACCCAGTGTCAGGAGTCGCTCACACACCACTGCATCCAGGGTTTACAGGACTCTGCCCACTACAGGAGAGACCCCTTAAACCCGGGTTTTGGGGTGCGCTCATACACCAATGCACCAAGGGTCGACAGACTTTCTCCTGTATGGGGAGACCCCTTGAACCTGGTGTCAGAGGGCACTCATATAACACCCACCCAAGGTCGACTGGACTCCCCCCTCTATGTGGGAGACACCCTGAACTGGGTTGTCGGGGGGCGCTCATACATCACTGCACCCAAGGTCAAGGGGACTTCCCCCTCTACAGGGAGAACCCTGTAGCTCAAAACATCGCCCTGAACTTAAACCTAACCATAAAACTAGACTTAGCCCTAACTGTAACTCTAAAATTAGCCCTAATCATAACCCTAATATTTACATTAACTTTATCCCTAACATTAGCCCAAATGTAACTAAAATCTAGCCCTAATGGGAGCCCCAACCCTAGCTTTAACCCTAACTCTAAACCTAAACCAAGTCCTAACCCTTACCCTAAACCTAACCCTAACTTTAATCCTTGCACGAACCCTGAACCTAACACTAATCCTAACACTAACACTAACCATAATCCTACTCGTAACCCTAGCTCTAACCCTATCCATTACCCTAGCCCTAACCCTAATCCTAACCCTAATGCTAACCCTTGGCCTAACCCTAACACATTCGCTAACCCTCACCTATCCATTACCCTAAAAATAATCCTAACCCTAAACCTAACCAAACATTAAACCTAGATGTAACACTAACGCTAAAATTAGCCCTAATTGTATACCTAGTTCTTACATTAACTGTAGCCCTAAAGCCAACAGAAAACCTAGCCTAGCTCTAATCCAAGCTCTAACCCTAGCTTTAACCCTAACCCTAAACCTAACCCTAGCCCTAACCCTAACCCTAACCCTAGCCCTAACACTAGCACTAACCCTATCCCCCTAAGCCAAACTCTCACCCTAAAGCTACCCTAGTCCTAAAACTAATTCCCTAACCCTAAACCTAACCCTAGCCCTAACCCTAACCCTAACCCTAGCCCTAACACTAGCGCTAACCCTATCCCCCTAAGCCAAACTCTCACCCTAAAGCTACCCTAGTCCTAAAACTAATTCTTAGCCTAACACAAAACCTAACTCTATTACTAGTCGTAACCCTAATCCTCAATCTAGCTCTATCACTATCCCAAACCCTAACCCTAATTCTGACCCTTATTCTGACACTAACACTACCATAGGTCTAAACCTGACCCTAACTCTAAACCGACCCCTAACATTGAGGCTACCTGTAACCCTATAACTAAACCTTACCCTAACACTAGACCTAGACCTACACTTAGTCCTTTATCTAGTGATAACTCTAGGCCTAGCCCTAAACAAAAACTTAGTTCTAGCACAAATAATAACCCTTAACCTAACCCAAACACTAACCTTACTCCTAGACCAAACCCTAGTCCTAATGCTGGCCCTAACAATAAACCTAACACTAAACAAAACACTGACCTTTATCCTAACACAAACCCTAGCTCTAAATCTTATCCTAACAAAAAATATAACCCTAACACTAGACCAAGCCATATCACTAACCCTGAAACTAGCCATCACCATAGGCCAAAATCTACTTCTAACTTTATCCATTATCCTAACCCTAACCCTAACCCTAATGCTAACCCAAGCCCTAAGCCCTGAACTGACTCTAACCCTCTAACCCTAGTCCAAAAACTAGCTCAATCTCTAACCCTTAAACTTAACCTAACCCTAACACTAACCCATGGCCTAAACCTAAACCTATCCTTAACCCTAGCCCTAATCCTAACCTTAACCCTATCCTTAACCCTAGCTCTAAGCCTAAATATTACCCTAACTCTAACCCTAACCTTAATTATAACCCTAGCCCTAACCCTAGCTCTAACCCTACCCATTACCCTAACCCTAACTGTAACCCTGATGATAACCCTAGCCGTACCCTAAATCTACCCTATCCCTAACCCTAGACATAACCATAAACCTAACCCTTGCCATAGAGCTAACCCTTGCTTAAACCCTAACCATTACCCTAAACCTAACCCTAAGCCTATCCCTAATCCTAACCTTAAGCCAAAACCTAACCCTAACCCTAACATGAAATCAAGCCTTATCCAATATCCTAAACCTAATGATAACCCTAGCCCTAACCTTAACACTAACTTTGACCCTAACTGTAACTATAACCTAGACCTAACCGTAAACCTAACCCTTGCCCTAGCGCTAACCCTAGCTCAAACTCTAAATCATATCCTAAACCTAAACCTAACCCTAACCCTAGGCCTAACCCTATAACTCTAGCCCTAATACAAACTATAACCCTAGCCCTAAACCTATCCATTATCCTAAGCACAACAATAACCCTAAGGCTAACCCTAGGCTTAACCCTAACCCTTTGCTAACTCTAACCCTATCAATTACCCGACACCTAACATGAACCCTAAACCTAAACTTATCATTATCTTAACCAAACCCTAATGTTAATTCAAGCTCTAAACCTTAACACTAACCTAAACCAAACCCAAACCTGATTCTAACCCTAATAATACCCCTAGCTCTAAACCTGATCCTTATCTTAAACCGAACCCTTACACTAGACCTAGCCTTAAATCCAATACTCAATCAATCCCTAATGTAAGCCTAGACCTGACACTAGCCCTAGCCCTAATTCTTGCCATAACCATAAAACAAACCCTAGCCCTCATTCTAGCCCTACACCTAGACTTATTACTAAACCAAACCATAACCCTAACCCTAGCTGAATTCTAACCTTTTACCTAGCCCTAAAACTAGCTTTAACCCCATCCCTTCCCCTAAATCTAACCCTATACCTAAACCTAAACCTATGCCTAAGTCTAAAACTAGGCCTAACCCTAATACAAATGCTAGACCTAATCCTAGCCCTAATTTAGCCCTAAACTTACCTAACCCTAGCCCTAAGACTAACTCTAACTCTCGACTTAGTCCTATTTCTAGTTCTAACCCTATCCCTTACCATAATCCTATCACTTGCCTTTATATTAGCCCTAACCCTAGCTCTCGCCCTAATACTATATCTAATCCTAACTCTAAATCAAACCCTAACCCTAAGCTAAACCTCTCACTAACACAAGCTGTAACATTAATGCTAATCCTAAAACTAGCCCTTCCCTAGCCCTAGCCCTACAAAACAACCAAGCCATAGCTCTAACCTTAACCTTTAACATAAACCAAACCATAAGCCTACACCTAATCCTAAAACTAGCTCTAATTTGAGTCCTATCCCTAACCTAAAACAAACCCTGACCCTGACTCTGACCCTAACACTTACCTAGCTCTAAACATCACTCAAAACCTAAACCTAAACCTAACCCTAGACCTAGCCCTAACCCTAACCCTAAAACTAGTTCTAATCTTAACCCTAGTTCTTACATGGGCTGTAGCCCTAAACCTAGCTGTAACCCCAGCTGTAATCCTATCCATTGCTCTAATCCTAACCTTAAACCTAATGCTAACCCTAGGATAACCCTAAACTTATTACTAAACCTAAACCTATACATTACCCTAAATCTAACCTGAACCCTAAACCTAACCATATCCATAAACCTCATCCTAACCCTAATAATTCTAACCCTAAAACTATCTCTAACCATAACCCTAAACCTGACATTAGCCCTAGCCCTAATGAAGCCCTAACCCTAAAACAAAATCTAGCCCTAATCCTAGCCCTAATCTTAGGCTTAATTCTAACCCTAACCCTAACCATAGACCTAACCCTAATTTTAACCCTCACCCTAATTCTAAAGGTAGCTATAACATCATACCTAACCATAACCATAACCGTAAGCCTAGCCATAAACCTAGGCTCTGCCTTAATACTAACCCTAGCTCTAATCCAAGCCCTAATTAAGCTCTAATTCTAACCCTAAATCTAACCCTAACACTAAGACTAACTCTAACACTCACCGAAGCCCTATCCCTAGTTCTAACCTTATCCCTTATGATAACTCAAACACTAGCCCTAACCCTAGCCCTAACCTTCACAGTAGCCCTAAACCTAGATCTAACCCTAACTTTAAATATAACCCTAACCCTAAGTCTAAACCACACCCTACAGTAGCTCTAACCCTCATGATAATTTGAAAACTAGCCCTAACCCTAGCCCTAGCCCTCAAGCAAAACCAAGCCATAGCACTTACCCTAATCCTTAACCTAAACCATACCCTAATCCTACACCTAGCCCTAACCCTAGCCCTATTCGTGTCCTAACCCTAACTCTAGAACTAATACTAACCTTGACTCTGACCTTAACATGAACCCTAGCTCTACACATCACCCTATCCCTAAATCTAATCCTAACACTAGACCTCAACCTCAACCTAACCCTAAAACTTGCCCTAATCGTAATGCCAGTTCTTACATTATCCATAGCACTAAACCTAACACAAAACCTAGCCCTAATCCAAGGCCTAAACCTCGCTTTAACCCTAACCCTAACCCTGGCACTAACCTTAACCCTATCCCTAGTCCTAATTCTAGCTCTATCCCTATTTCTTAAACATAGTCAAACCCTCACCCTATTGCTACCCTAGTCCGAACCCTAATTCTATGCCTACCCCAAACCCTAACTCTATTACTAATCCTAAACCTAGCCCTCATTCTAGCTCTAAACTTAACCCAAACCCTAAACCTAATGCTGACCCTTATTCTGACCCTAACACTAAACTAGATCTAAACCTTACCCTAACCATTATCCAAAACCTAACACTAGCCCTACCAGTAACCCTAACCCTAAACCTAACACTAACACTAGCCCTAGACCTAAACCTAATCCTAAATATAGCCATAACCCTAGCCTTAGCCCTAACAATAACCCTTAACCTAAACCAAACACTAACTCTACCCCTAGACCTAACCCTAGTCCTCATTCTGGACCTACCCTAAACCCAATTCTAACCTGAACTCTGACACTTACCCTAACAAAAACCGTAAATCTAATCCTTATCCTAACCCAAAAACTAACCCTAACACTAAACGAACTCTAAATCTAGCCATAACCATAATTCTAGCTCTTACATCACCCATATACCTAACACTAGCCCTAAACCTCATATAAAACCTAGCACTAATTACAGCCCTAAACCAAACTCTAAGTATAACCCTAACCCTAAACATAGCCCTAAACCTAACCCTAACCCTCGTTCTAGCCCTAACACTAGCTCAAACCCTAAACCTTACTCTAAACATAACCCTAGCCCAAACCCTAAACCTCACCCTAACTCTAGCCCTAATCCTAACTGTAACCATAGCCCAAACCCTAGCTCTAACTCTATCCATTACACTAACCATAACCCTAAAACTAATGCTAACCCTAGCCCTAAACCTAACCCTAAACCTACCTTAGCCTGTAACCCTAACCCTTGCCCTAGCCCTAAACCTAGCTCAATCCCTAACCCTTTCACTTAACATAATCCTAACACTAACCCAAGGCCTAACCCTAATCCTAACCCCAGCCCTAATCCTAACCTTAACCCTAGACCTAACCCTAGCTTGAACCCTACCCATTACCCTAACCCTAAACTTAACCCTAATGATAACAAAGGACCTAAAGCTAAATCTACCCTAACCCTAAACATAAACCTAACCCTAGAACTAATAGTGAACATAATCCTAATCCTAAATCTAAACTAGCTCAAACCCTAACACTAATCCTAAACCTAAACCTAACACAAACCTAAACCTAACCCTATCTTTAACCTGATATGTAAACCTATTACCCTAACTCTAATGATAATCCTAGCCCTAACTGTAACACTAACCACCACCATAACCCCAGACCAAACCCTAAATTAACTTTATCCATAACAAAAATCCTAGCTCAAACCCTAAACTGTACCCTAAACCTAATCCTAAGTGTAACCCTCACCCTAACCCTGACATTAACCCTAATTCTAGCCCTAATCCTAACCATTATCCTAGCCCGAACCTAAGTCTAACCCTATAAACTACCCAAACTATAACCATAACCCTAATGCTAACTCTAGGCCTTTCCCTAAACCTATCACAAACCCTAACCATATCCATTACCTTAGACCTAAACTGAACCCTAAACCTAACACTATCCATTACCCTAACCCTAATTCTAACCTAAATGCTAATTTGAGCCTTAACCGTAAACCTTAACCTAACCCAAACCCGAAGCCTAATCTTAACCCTAATAATACCCCAGCTCTTAATCTGACCCTTTCCCTAAATGTAACGTTTTAATTTGACCTAGCCATAAACCTAACCCTAAAAATATCAATAACTATAAACCTAGACCTGATATTAGTCCTAGCCCTAATTCTTGCCCTAAACCTAACACAAAACCTATCCCTGGCCATAAATATCACCCTAATCTTAAACCTAACACTAACACTTGACCTACCCCTATCCCTAACCCTAATTGTAACCCTAGTTTTTATATTAGCCATTGCCCTAACTCTAGCCTTAAACATCACACAAAAATTACCCCTAATCTGAGCCCTAAACCTAGCTTTAACCCTAACCATATACCTAACCCGAGCCCTAACCTTATGCCTTACCCTGAGCAAGACTTTAACCCTAATGGTAACCCTAAACCCATCCCTAATTCTTAGGCTAACCAAATCTTAACCCTATTAAAAGTCCTAACACTAGATCTCATTCTCGCTCTAACACTATCCCAAACTGTAACCCTAACCCTGACCCTTTTCTGACCATAACATAAACCCTAGGTCTAAACCTGACCCTAACCCTAAACCAAACCCTAACACTAGCCCTACTTGTAAACTTATACCTAAACCTAACCCTACCACTAGCTCTAGACCTAAACCTAATCCTAAATCTGGCCTGAACTCCAGCTCTAGACCTAAACTAAATCCTAGCCCTAGCCTTAAAAAAACACTTTACCTAACCCAAACACTAAATCTACCCCTAGACCTAAACCTAGTACTAATTCTGGCTTTAACCCTAACTTTAACCCAAACACTGATCCTGGCTTTAACACTAAACATACCTCTAAACATGAAACTAACAAAAATCTAAACCTAATTCTAGACCCAGCCATTACCTTAACCCTAAAAATAGCCTTAATCATAGCCTTAGATCTTACATTACCCATAGCCCTAACCCTAGGCCTAAACCTAACTCTAAACATAGAGCTAATTTTAGGCCTAAACCTAGCACTAAGCATAACCCTAACCCTAAAACTAGCCATATACCTAACCCTAAACATAGAGCTAATTCTAGGCCTAAACCTAGCACTAAGCATAACCCTAACCCTAACACTAGCCCTAGACCTAACCCTAGCCTTTCACCTTAGTCCTAAGATAGCTCAAAGCCTAACCCTTACCCTAAACATAAATCTAGACCTATCCCTAACTCTCACCCTAACCCTAGCCCAAATCCTAAACTTAACCTAGACCTAAACCTAGCTCTAAACCTACCCATTACTCTAACCCTAAACCTAAACTTACTGATAATCCTAGCCCGAACACTAATGTTAACCCTAACCCTAACTGAAAAACTAACCCTAGACATAACCCTAAAATTAAACTCATCACTAAATCTAGATCAAACCATAAACGTAACCATAAACCTAAACATCACCATAGCTCTAATCCTAACCCTCTAACTAATTCTAATGTTAAACCAAATCTAAACCTAACCTAACCCTATTCATTACCTTAACCCTAACCCTAACGTTAATGATAACAATAGCCCTAACTCTAACCCTAACCCTAAACCTACAGTGATCCTATCCCTAGACCTAACCCTAAACCTAGCCCTAACCCTAGCTCAAAACCTAACCTTTAGGCTAAACATAATCCTAAACCTTACCCTAACCCTAGTTCTAACACTAACTCTAACTCTAATCCAAGGCATATCCCTAACCATAAATCTAGTTCTAACCTAAGCTCTAACCCTATCAATTACCTAAACATAACTCTTACCCTTATGCTAACCCTAAGCCTAACCCTGGCCATATCACTAATGCTAACTGTATAAATTACCCTAAACCAAACCTGTACCTTAAAACAAACCCAAACTATACCCCTAAACCTAAACCTAATGCTAACTTGAGCCATAAACCTAAAGTTTTACCTAAGCCAAATCCTAATCCTAATAATTTCCCTAGCTCTAAACCTGACCCTTACTGTAAACCTAACCCTTACACTAGACGTAGCCATAAGTCTAACACTAAAACTATCTTTAACCATAACCATAGACCTGATATTAGCCCTAGCACTAATCCTAGCCCTGAATCTAATACAAACACTAACCCTCATCCTAGCCCTAAACCTAGCCGTAATCATAACCCTAACCCCAACCCTAACCCTAACCCTAACTCTAACCCTCACCCTAACTCTAAACCTACTATAACACCATTCTTTATCCTAAACTTAAACCTAACCCTATCCCTATCACTAGGCCTAAGCTGAACACTAACCCTAGCCCTAATCCTAGCCTTAATTTAACCTTATCCCAAACCCTAACTCTAATTTTAGCCCTATCACAAACTCTAACTCTCACATTAGACCTATTCCTAGTTCTAAACCTATCCCTTACCATAACTCTAACCTTGGCCCTAACCCTTGCCCTATCCTTGATCCTATCCTAATTCTAGATCTAACCTAACTATAAATGTAACCCTAACTCTAAGTATAAACCTAACACTAACACTAGCCCTAACCCTAATACTAATTATAAAATTAGCCCTAACTTTAACCCTAGGACTAAAACAAAACCAAGCAATAGACCTGACCCTAAACTTTAAATTAAACCAAACCCTAAACTACTACCAGAACTAATCCTAGCCCTAATCGAGTCCTAACACTAACATTGAAATTAACCCTGACCCTGACTCATATCCTTACATTCACCCTAACTCTAAACATGACGCTAACCTTAAACCAAACCCTAACAGTAAACCTAGCCCTAATTCGAGTCCTAACTCAAACCCTAAAAGTAACACTGACTCTGACTCTAATCCTAAAAGTAACTCTAGCTCTAAATATCACCCTAACCTTAAATTTAACACTAACACTAGAGCTACCCTTAATCCTAAACCTAAAGCTAACCCTAATTGTAACCCTGGTTTTCACACTAGCCGTAAGCCTAATACTAATTGTAAAACAAGCCCTAACTCTAACCCTAGGACTAAAACAAAACTGAGCAATAGACCTAACACTAAACCTTAACTTAAACTAAACCCTAAACTACTACCAGAACACTAGCCCTAACACTAACACAAAAACTAGCCCTAATATGAGCTGTACACCTAGCTTTAACCCTAACCCTAACCCTAACTCTTTCCCTAACACTAGCTCTAACCCTATCCCTAACCCTAAGCAAAACCCTAACACTAATGGTAACCCTAGACCTATCCCTAATCCTCAGCGTAATCAAAACTCTCACCATATTAATAGTCCTAACCCTAGCCCTCATTCTAGCTTTAACCCTATCCCAAACCTTAACCCTAACCGAGACCCGTATTCTGACCATAACACTAACCTAGGTCTAAACCTAACCCTAATACTAGACCAAACCACAACACTAGCCCTACCAGTAACCTTATACCTAAACCAGATCCTATCACTAGCCCTAGACCTAAACCTAATCCTAAATCTAGACTTAACTCTAGCTGTAGACCTATACAAAAACCTAGTCTTAGTGCTAACAATAACCCTTAAATTAACGCAAAGACTAACCCTACCCATAGACATAAAACTAGTCCCAATTCTGGCTTTAACCTTAACTCTAACTCTACCCTGATCACTGACCCTGCCTTTAACGCTAAACCTATCTCTAAACCTGATCCTAACCAAAAACCTAAACCTAACAGTAGACATAGCCATAACCCTAACCCTACAACTAGCCCTAATCATAATCCTAGCTCTTACATTACCCATAGCCCTAACTCTATGTCTTAACCTAACCCAAAATGTAGAGTGAATTCTAGGCCTAAATATAGCTGTAAGTGTAACACCAACCCTAACCCTAGCCCTATCCCTAACCCTAAACCTAACCCTAGCCTTAGCCTTAAACCTTACTCAAAGCCTAACCCTTACCATAAATATAAACTTAGACTTATACCTTTCTCTAAACCCTAACCCTAGCCCTAACCCTGAACTTAACCCTATCCCTAAACCTAGCTCTAAAATTACACCTTACCTAACCCTACACCTAACCATATTGATAACGTTAGCCTTAACCCTAACCTTAACACTTACCCTAACCAGAAAACTATAGACCAAACCCTAAAACTAACACTCACCATAGCCCTAACCCTAGCTCAAAACCTAACCTGTATCATAAACCTAAACATAACCGTAGACTTAACATTAACTCTAAAACTAAATCTAACCATAAACCAAAACTTAAACCTACATCTAACCATATCAATTTCCCTAACCTTTGTCCTAACCCTAATGATAACTCTAGCTCTAACTTAACCTTAACCCTAAACCTACCAAATTCCTGTCCCTTAACCTAAGGCTGAACCTAATCCTTGACCTAGCCCTAGCACTAATACTAGCTCCAACCCTAGCCCTTACTCTAAACATATCCCTAGCCCAAAACCTAACCACAATCCTAGGCCTAATCCTAACCATAACCATAGCACAAACCCTAGCTCTAACTCTATCCATTACCCTAACCATAACCCTAAACCTAAAGCTAAACCTAGCACTAAGCCTAACCCTAACCCTAATTCTAACCCTAGCCCTAATTCTAACCTGAAGCCTCAACTTAGCCTTAACACTTACTCAATCCCTGACCCTTACCCTTAACCTAACCATAAGAAAATGATAAGCCTAACCCTAACCCTAACCCTAGCCCTAATCCTAAATTAAAACTAGACTTAATCTTAGCTCTAACCCCACCCATTACCCTAACCCTAACCATAAACCTCATGATAACCATAGCCCTAACCCTAAACCTACTCTAACCCTAACTGTAAAACTAACCCTAGACCTAACCATAAACCTAACCCTTGCTGTAGTCCTTACCCTAGCTCAAACTCTAACAATTATGCTAAACTCAACACTAACCCTAGTCCTAAACCTAAACCTAACCGTAACCCTAACCCGACATCTAAACCTGTCCATTACCTTAACCCTAATGGTAACCCTAATCCTAACCCTAGACCTAATCCTAAACCTAATCCTACCCTTAGCACTAACCGCAGCTCAAACTCTAACCCATACCCTAAACCTAACCCTAGCCTTAAACCTAACCCTAACCCTAACTCTAGCCCTAATGTTAAACATAACCCTAGCTCGAACCCTACCTAAAGCTACCCCTAGGCCTAACCCTAACCCTATCCATTACCCTAAATCTAACCTGAGCCCTAACCCTAACCTGAAGCCTAAACCTAACATTATCCATTACCCTAACCCTAACTCAAACCTAATGCTAATTTGAGCCATAACCCTAAACCTCAACCTAACCCAAACCCAAAACGTGACTCTGACTATTATATTACCCCTAACTCTCAACTTGAACCTCACCCTAAACCTAACTCTGAAACTAGACCTAGCCATAAATCTTACCCGAAAACTATCCCTAACCATAACCCTAGACCTGATATTAGCCCTAGCCCTAATTCTGGCCATAACCCTAACACAAATGCTAGCCCTCATCCAAGCCCTAATCCTAGCCTTGATCCTAACCCAAACCCTAACTCTAGCTCTATCCCTAATTTTATCCCTCGCCCTAGTTCTGAACCTTGCTATAACCCCATCCCTTCCCCCAAATCTAACCCTAACTCTAACTCTAGACTTAACCTTTACACTAATCCTAGACCTGATCCTAGTCCTAATTTAGCTCTAACCCTACCATTAGCACTAAGACTAACTCTAACTCTCACCCTAACCCTATTCCTAGATCTAACCCTATCCCTTACCATAACCCTAACACTTGCCCTAACCTTAGCCCTAACACTAGCCCTAGCTCTAACACTAGCCTTAGCTCTAACACTAAAACTAACCATAACTCTAAGTCCAACCCTAACCCTAAGGTTAAACCTCACACTAACACTAGCCCCAACAATAACACTAATCCTAAAACTAGCCCTAATCTAGTTCAAGCCCTAAAACAAAACTGAGCCATAGCCCCAACCCTAACCCTTAAAATAAACCAAAACCTAACCCTACACCTAGCCCCAAACTTATCCCTAATTTCAGTCCTAACCTAACCCCTTAAACTTACCTTGAGCCTGACTCTAACCTTACACTAACCCTAGCTCTAACAACACCCTAAAAGTATACCTAACCCTAAAACTAGAACTAGCCCTAACCATAACCCTAAAAGTAGCCCTAATCATAACTCTAGTTCTTACATTAGCCAAAGACTTAATCCTAGCCCTAAACTAACAAAAAATCTATCCCTAAAATGAGCCCTATACCTCGATTTAACCTTAACCCTAACCCTAGATCTAACCATTACCCTAAACCTAACCCTAACCCCAAAACTGGCCCTAACCCTAACCTTAACCCTAGACTTAATCCTAACCATAATCCTAGCCCTACTCTAGCTCTAACCCTATCCATTACCCTAAACATAACTCTAACCCTAATGCTAAACCTAGCCCTAAACTTAACCCTAATCCTAAACCTAGACCTGACACTAACCCTAACCATCACCCTAGCCCTAACCATAGCTCAAACCCTAACACTTACCCTATACCTAACCCTAACACTAACCCTAGGTCTAAACCTAACCCTAGCCCTAATTCTAACCATAACCCTAGCTCTAAACCTATCAATTACCCTAAACATAATCCTAACCCAAACATAGCTCTAAACATAGCTCTAATCCCACCCATTCCCCTAACCCTAACTCTAAATGTCATGTTAACACTAGCCCTAACTCTAAACCTAATCTAACCCTAACTGTAAACTTAACACTAGTCCTAACCCTAAACCAACACTAACACTAACTATAAACCTAACCCTAGACCTAACCATAAACCTAATCCTTGCTGTAGTCCTAATCCTACCTCAAACCCTAACAATTATGCTAAACCTAACACTAACCCTAGTTCTAAACCTAAATCTAACCCTATGCATTTAGGCCTAACTCTAAATCTATTACTAACACTAACCTTATCCTTACCTAAAACTAACCTGAACACTAAACCTAACCCTATCAATTACTCTAACCCTAACCATAACCCTAATGCTAATTCAAACCCTAAAACTAAACCAAAACCTAACCCAAACTCTGAACAAGACACTGGATCTAATAACACACCTAGCTCTAAACCTGACCCTTACCGTAAACATAACCCTGAAACTAGACCTAGCCATAAAACTAACCCTAACAGTATTTCTAACCATAACACTAGACCTGACATTAGCATTGTACCTAATTCTTGACTTAAACCTAATACAAACCCAAGCCCTCATACTAGCCCTAAAATTAACCTTACTCCTAACCCAAACCCTAACCCTAGCCCAAACTTTAATTTCAACAATCGCCCTAGATCTGAACCTAGGTATAACCACATGCTTTTCCCTAACCCTAATCCTAACACTATCACTAACACTAACCCTAGCCCTAACCCTAGGCCTAATTCGAACACTAACCATAGTTCTAATCCTAGCCCTAATTTATTGCTAACTGTAAACCTAACTTTAACCCTAGCCCTAAGACTAACCCTAACTCTAGCCCTAGACCTATATCTAGTACCAACCTTATCTAGTGCCTAACCCTAACACTAGCCCTAACCTTAGTCTTAACCCTAGCTCTAGTCCTAAACCTAGAACTAACCATAACTCTAAATCTAACCCTAACTCTAAACCTAAACCTCACCCTAACACTAACCCTAACCCTAATTTAATTTGAAAACTAGCCCTAACCCTATACATAGCCCACAAACAAAACTGAGCAATATCCCTAATTCTAACCCTTAACCTAAACCAAATCCTAATGCTACACCTAGTCCTAAACCTATCCCTACAACTAATACTGACCCTGACTCTGACCCTAAAACTAACCCTACCTCTAAACAACACCCAAACCATAAACCTAACCCAAACACTAAACCTAGCCCTAATCCTAACCCTAAAACTATCCTTAATGGTAAAGCTAGTTCTTACATTAGCCACATCCCTAACCCTAACACAAAACCTAGCACCAATATGAGCCTCAACCCTAGCTTTAACCCTAACCCTAACACTAACACTAACCCAAACCTTAGCTCTAAACCTATTCTGTATCGTAAGCCAAACTCTCACCCTAATGCTACCCTAGTTTTAGCCCTAATCCTTAGCTTACTCCAAATTCTAACTCTATTACCAGTCCTAACACTAGCCCTCATACTATCTCTAATCCTAACCTGAAGCCTAAGCCTAAACCTTATCCTTATTCTGACCCTAACACTAACCCTAGGTCAAAGCCTCACCTTAACACTAAATCGAACCCAAACACTAGCCCTACCAGTAAATTTATACCTACAACTAACCATAACACTAGCACTAGACCTAAACTTAATCCTAAATATAGCCATACCTCTAGCCCTAGTCATAAAAGAACCCCTAGCCCTAGCCCTAAAATAACCATTACCTTAATGCAAAGACTAACCCTAGCCCTAGCCTAATCCTATTTCTAATTCTGGCCCTAACCATAGATCCAATGCTAACCTGAACACTGACGCTTACCCTAACACAAACCCTAGCTCTAAACCTTATACTAACCCAAAACTTAAACCTAACACTAGACATATCTATAACCCTATCCCAAGAAACTAGCCATAACCATAACCCTAGCTCTTACATTACCCATAGCCCTAACACTAGCCATAAAACTCACACAAAACCTAGCCCTAATACAAGCCCTAAACCTAGACCCAAGCATAACCTTAACCCTAACCCTAGCACAAAACCTAAACCTAATGCGTGTCCTAACCCTAACATTAGCTCAAACTCTAACAATTACTCTAAACATAACCCTAGCTCTAACCCTAACCCTTACCCTAACCCTATCCCTAATCCTAAGTGTAACCATAGCCCAAATACTAGTTTTAACTTTATCCATTACCTTAAACATAACCATAACCCTAATGCTAACCCTAATCCTAACCCTAAGAGTAACCCTAACCCTAACCCTAACCCTAACCATAGCCCTGATTCTAACCCTAACCCTCGCCCTAGCCCTAACCCTAACACTTACCTAAACCATACCTGAACACTAACCCTAGGAGTAACACAAACCCTAGCCCTAATCCTAACCTTAACCTAAGCCCTAACACTAGCTCTGAACTTATTCATTACTCTAAAAATAAGCCTAAACGAAATGCTAATCCTAGACCTAACCCTAACCCTATCCCTAACACTAACACTATACATTACTCTAAACCTAACCTGAACTGTAATCCCAACTCTATCCATTACTCTAACCCTAATGCTAATTTGAGACCTAACCTTAAAACTTAACCAAAACCAAACCCTAATCCATATTATGACCCTAATAATAACCTAGCTCTATACCTGACCCCTACACTAAACCTAACCTTTACACTAGACCTAGTCATAAACCTAACCCTAACACTATCCCTAACCATAACCCTAGACCTGACATTATCCCTAGCCCTAATTTTAGCCCTACCCTAACACAAACCCTAGCCCTCAATCTAGCCCTAAACCTAGACTTAATCTTAAACCAAACCCTCACCGTAGCCCTATCCCTAAATATAACCCTCACTCTAGCACTGAAACTAGCTATATAACCCCAACTCTTCACCTAAAACTAGCAAAAAACCTAGCCCTAACCATAGGCCTAACCCTAACACTAATCATAGCGCTAATCCTAGCCCTATTTGAACTCTAATCTTAACCCTACAGCTAACCCTAGCCCTAAGACTAATTCTAACTCACACCCGAGACCTATTTCTATTTATAACCCTATTCCTTACCATAACCCTCACAATAGTCCTAACATTAGCTCTAACCCTAGCCATAGGCCTAACCATAGATCTAACCATAACTCTAAATCTAACCCTAATCTTAAGTACTAACTCTAACATATCCATAACCCTAACACTATAATTAACCCTAACTCTAACCCTAACACAAACCTAACCATAACCCTAACACTAACACTCACCGAACCCAAACCCTAACACAAATTCTGATTCTAAAACTAAAGCTAACCCTAACCATAATCATAACCCTTATGTTTACCTTAACACTAACCCTAAATTTAACATTACTCCTAACTCTAAAACTAACCCTAAACCTACCGCTAAACCTAACCCTAAATTTAAACCTAACCTTAAACCTAATTTTAACACTAACCCTAACACAAAACTTAACACTAACATTAATCCTAACCCTATCCTAATCTTAACTGTAACCCTAACCCTAACAATAACCCTAACCCTAATCCTAACTCAAACACTAAATCTAACCCTAACACTAACCTGAATCTTAACCCTAACCCTAACCCTTACCCTAAAACTAACCTTAACCCTAAAACCCTATCACTAATCTTAAGGAAAACCCTACCAATAATCTTAAACCTGACACTAATCTTAACCCTAAAACTAATCATAACACTAACCCTAAAACCTAACCCATATGCTAAAACTAACTCTAAACCTATACCTAACTCTAACAGTATAATAATTCTAACCCTAACCCTAACACAAACACTAAACCTAAGCCTAACCCTCTCCCTCACCCTAACCCTAACCATAAACCTAACACTCACTGTAACCCTAACCCTAACATGAACACTAATTTTAACCCTAACACTAACTGTAAACCTAAACTTAACCCTAACACGAACCTTAAACTTAACCCTAACCCAACCCTAATCCTAACCCTAACCCTAACCCTAACACTAACTCTAATGCAACCCATAACCCGAACTCTAACACGAACCCTAAGTCTAACCCTAACCCTAACACTAAACCTAACACTACCCTAACCCTAACCCTAACACCAACTGTAACACTAACCCTAAACCTAAACCTAGCCTAACAATAAACCTAACCCCAATCCTAATACTATTACTAATTCTAACACTAAACATAACCCCAAACCTAACCATAACCATAACCCTAACCTTAACACTAACACTAACCCTAACTCTATCCCTAGCCATAACGCTAACATTAACTGTAACTCTAAACCTAATCATGATCTCAACACTAAACCTAACCCTAATTCTAACCCTAAATATAACATTAATCTTATCTGTAACCCTAATGCTAACACGAATCCTAACACTTACACAAACCCTAACCCTTACTAACCCTAACCCTAACACTAACCCTAACACTAACCATAAATCTA
Source organism: Callospermophilus lateralis (assembly GCF_048772815.1). Classification (NCBI taxonomy): domain Eukaryota; kingdom Metazoa; phylum Chordata; class Mammalia; order Rodentia; family Sciuridae; genus Callospermophilus; species Callospermophilus lateralis. The sequence goes on along the minus strand of NC_135306.1, from coordinate 92,035,893 downwards.
ATCTTTACCCTAGCACTAACACTAACCATAACCTCAACATTAACACTAACCATAAACAAAACCATAACCCTAACCCTAACACTAACCCTAACCCTAACCCTAACACTAACCCTAACTATACCCCCATTCTTAACCCTAACACTAACACTAACTTATCCCTAACCCTAACAATATAATTAACCCTAACTCCAATCCTAACACAAACCTAACCCTAACCCTAACCCTAACACTAACACTCACATGAACCCGAACCCTAACACAAACCCTAATTCGAACACTAACAGTAACCCTAACCCTAATCCTAACCCTTACCTTAACCCTAACATTAACCCTAAACTTAACCCTAACCCTAAACCTAAAACTAACCCTAATCCTAACCCAAAACCTAACTCTTATTCTAACACTAACCCTCACCCTAAACCTAATTTTAACACTAACTCTAACACAAAATTTGACACTAACATTAACCCTAACCCTAACCTAATCTTAACTGTAACCCTAACCCTAAGAATAACTCTAACCCTAATCCTAAGTCAAACCCTAAACCTAACCCTAACAGTAAGCCTAATCCTAACACTAACCTTAACCCTAAACCTAACCGTATCACTAACATTAACCCTAAGCATAACAATAACACTAACTCTAAACCTAACTGTAAACGTAAAATTCTAAACCTATTCCTAACCCTAACACTATAATTATCCCTAACCCTAACCCTAAAACAAACACTAACACTAAACCTAAGCCTAATCCTAACCCTCAACCTAAACCTAAACTTAACCCTAACACTTACCCTAAACCCAATCTTAACATAAATCATAATTCTAAATCTAACACTAAACCCAACGCTAATTCTAACCCTTACCTTAACTCTAACTCTAACCCTATACGTAACTCTAACCCTAACCCTAAAACTCACCCTAACCCTAACTCTAACCCTAACATTAACCCTAACCCTAAACCTAACGCAAAATTTAACACTAGCACTAACCCTAATCCTAACGTAATCCTAACCATAACCCTAACGCTAACACTAAACCTAACCCTAATTCTAACTCAAATTCTAAACCTAACCCTAAAACTAACCTAACCCTAAGCCTAACCTTAACCATAACACATACCGTAACACTAACCTTAACCATAAACCTAAACCTAACACTAACTTTAACCCTAACTATAACCCTAACCCTAACCTAACAGATACCTATTCCTAAACCTAACACAGTCCCTAACCCTAACCCTTACCCTAATCCTAACACTAAAACTAATTCTAATGTTAACCCTAACTCTAGTCATTACACTAATGTTAACCCTAACCCTAAGACGAATCATAACCCTTAAGCTAACATTAACCTTAACCCTACCCTAAACCTAACACTAACCCTAACCCTAACACTAACCCTAACCCTAACCCTAAATCTAACCTAAACCTATTTCAAAACCTAACAGTAAACCTAACCCTAGACCTAAACCAAACACTAACCCTAACACTAACCCTAACCCTAACACTAACCCTAATACTAAACCTCACCTTAACCCTAAATCTAACCCTAATTCTAAACCTATCACTTAACTTAAGCCTAATCCTAATCCTCTCGCTAACTTTAACCCTCAACCTAAACTTAAACCTAACACTAACCCTAAACTAAAATTAACACTAACCCTAACCTTAACCGTAAACCTAATGTAACACTAAACCTAACCCTATCCCTAACCCTAATCCTAACTTTAACCATAACCATAACCATAACCATAAACTGTTACCCTAACACAAAGCCTAACTTTAACCCTAACACTAAACATAACCCTAACACTAACCCTAACCCTAATCCTAACACTAACACTAACAAAAATTGTAACCATAACCCTAATCCAAACACTAACGCTAACCCTAACACTAACACTAACCCTAACTCTAACACTAATCCTAATTCTAAAACTAACTCTAACCCTAACCCTAATATTAAACCTAAGCCTTATCCTAACCTTAAAGCTAACCCTAACATAACCCTAATCCTAAACCTAACACTAACCCTAACCCAAATGTTAACACTAAATCTTAATCCAACGCTAACCCTAATCCTAACTCTAAACCTAAAACTAAAGTTAACCCTGACCATAAGCCTAACCCTAACAATAACCCTAATGCTAAACATAATGCTAAAACTAACCCTAACACTAACCCTAAGCCTCACTATAACCCTAATTCTAATCCTAACCCTAACCCTAACACTAAACCTAACACTAAACCTACACCCACGACTTACCCTAAACCTAACCCTAAAGCTAACCCTAACCCGAACCTTAACCCTAACCCTAAATCTAAAACTTACCTAAACATAACCCTATCCCTAACAGTAACAGCAACCCTAATCCAAACACTAACCCTAACCCTAACACTAATCCTAAATCTAAAACTAACTCTAACCCTAACCCTAGCATTAAACCTAAGCCTCATCCTAACCTTAAAACTATACAATAACCATAATGCTAAACCTAACCCAAACCCTAACCCTAACCCTCACATTAACCATAACCCTAAACCTAACACTAACACTAACTCATATCCTAAAACTAAACCCAAACCTAACTATAACCCTAACCCAAACTCTAATGCAAAATCTAACCCTAACCATAAACTAACACTAACCCTAACCCTAAACCTAGACCTAATATTAACACTAACCCTAACTCTTACACTAACACGAACACACACCCTGTCTCTAACCTAACCTTAACCTAACTTTAACCTAAGCCTAACCATAACTCTAACCTTAACACTAAACCTAATCCTAAACCTAACCGTAATCCTAACACTAACCCTAACCCTAACCATAAAACTAACCTAACACTAACACTAACCCTAACCCTAATTGTAACCCTCACTCTAAACCTAAACCTAACACTAATCCTAATTCTAACCCTAACATGAACTCAAACCCTAATCCTAAACTGAACGTAACCCTAACACTAACCTTCACCATAACCCTAACCCTAACCCTAACACTAACACAAAACCTAAACCAAACACTAACCTTACCCCAACCCTAACGCTAACCCTAAAGCTAATCCAAATCCTTACATTAACCCTAAACCTCACCCTAACCATAAACCTTTAACTAACACTAACCCTAACCCTAAGTCTAACCCTAAACCTAACATTAACCCTAACCCTAACATGAACTCTAACCTTAACCCTAACTCTAAGACTTACCCTAACCCAAACCCTAACACTAACCCTAATCCTAACACAAACCCTAACCCTAACCCTACAATAACACTAATTCTAACACTAATCCCAACTTTAACCCTAATCCAAACCCTAACTGTAACCCTATCCCTAACCCTAAGCCTCACCCTAACCCTAACCCTAAACCTATAAATAACCCTAACTCTAACACTATTTCTAGTTTAACCATAATACTAACATTAACACAAACACTAATCCTAAACCTATCCATAACCCTAACCCTAATACTAACTCTAAACCTAACCCTAACCCTAACCTAAATCTAACCCTAATCCTAACCCTTATTGTAACCCAAACTATATCACTAACCATAACCTCAACACAAACACTAACCCTAAACCTAACACTAACCCTTACACTATCCCTAACACTAACTCTAACCCTAACACTAAAACAAACACTAATCTTAACCCTAACCCTAACCCTAATATTAAATATTAAATATAAAACTTATGATAACCCTAATTCAAACTCTAACCCTAATATTAAACCTAACCCTAATCCTAACACCAACACTTACCCTAACTCTAACCGAAATTCTAACCCAACCCTAACCCTAACCCTAACAATAACTGAAACCTGACCCTAACCAAAAACTAACAGTAACCAAAACCCTTACCTTTTCCCTAACACTAACCCAAACCCGTAACTTATCCCTAACACTAACCATAGCCCTAAACCTATCCCTAACACTAACCATACCCTAAACCTAACCCTAACAGTAAGAAATACCTTAACCCTTAACCTAACGATAATACTAACCTTAAAACTCTCCCTAACCCTAACACTAAACCTAACCCTAAACATAACCCAAACACTAACAATAACCCTAACCCTAACCCTAAGCCAAACACAAACACAAACCCTAAATCTAACCCTAACCCTAGCACTAACTCTAACCCTAAACCTAACCCTACCCTAATACTAACCCTAAGCTTCACCCTAACACTAACCCTATCACTAAATCTAATTCTAATTCTAACACTATCCCTAAACCTAACTCTAACACTAACCCAAACACTAATCCTAACCTTTACCATAACCCTAAATGTAACACTAACCCTAATCATAAACCTTACCCTAAACCTGACACTAACACTAACCCTAACCCTTAAACAAACCCTAACCCTAACCCTAACACTAACACTGAACTTAACCCTAACACTAACCCTAAACCTAACCCTAACCCTAACACTAACCCTAAAAGTTACCATAACCCTAATACTAAACCTATCCTTAACCCTAACCCTAACCATAAAACTAACCCTAACACTAACCCTAAACCTAAAGTAACCCTACCCCTAATCCTAACCATAAACCAAACACAAACCCTAGCCCAAAACATAACCCTAACCCTAACATAACACTAACTTTAACCGTTTCCTAACATTAACCCTAACCCTAACACTAACACCAAATCTAACCCTAATCCTTACACTAACCCTAACCCCCACCCTATCCCTACCACTAACCCTAACCCTAGGCCTAACCTAAAACCTAACCCTAACACTATCCCAAATCCTAACCTTAACCCTAAGACTAACACTAACCCTAACTCTAACAGTAACACTAACACTAACCTACCCGTAACCCTAAAACTAACCCTAACTCTAACCCTATGCCTCACTTTAACCCTCTTACTAATCATAACCCAAAATCTAAATATAAATTTAACCCTAAAACAAACTTTAACCATAACAGTTGCCCTAACACAAATCATAACTCTAACCCTAATACTAACCCTAACACTAACTCTAACCCTAATCCTAACCCTAACTCTAAAACTACACCTAAACATAACACAAATTCTAACTCTAATTCTAACCCCAAAATTAACCCCAACCATAACCCTAAATGTAATCCTAAAACTATCTTTAACCTTAGCCCTAACACTAAGCATGACACTAAACCCTAATCCTAACCCAAAATTAACTCTAACTTATAGCAAACACTAACCCTAAACCTAACTCAAACACTAAACCTAACCCTAACCATAAGTCTAACACTAACCCCAAACCTAACCCTAACCCTTAAACTAACACTTACCCTATCCATAACACTAACTCTAAAGCTAACCATAACCTAAAATTAAAAATAAATCTAGCCGTCACCCTAACCCTAACACTAACACTAACCCTAACCCTAATGTAACTGTATTCCTAACCCTAACCCTAACCATAACAAAAACCCTAACTGAAACCATAACAATAATCTTAACCTAACCCTAACACTAAACCTTACATAACCCTAACCCTAATCCTAACCCTAACTGTAAACATAACACTAATTCAAACCCAAATCTTAACACTGATTTTTACCCCAACCCTTACTCCATACTAACACTAATCCTAAACCTAACCCTAACCCTAAATCTAACACTAACATTAATCCTACCTATATGTTAACCCTAACACTAACCCTAAACCTAATCCTAACACTAACCCTAACCCTAATTGTAACCCTAAAATTAAACCTAAGCCTCACTCTAACCTAATACTAACCATAAAACTATCCCTAACTCTAACCGTAATACAAAACCTAAACCTAATTCTAAACCTACCACAAATGATAACACTAACGTTAACACTAATACCATCACTAACCCTAATGCTAAAATTAACTCTAAGAATAACCCTAAGGCTACATTTAACCTAACCCTGATCCTAACCGTAACCGTAACCCTAAATCTAACCCTTACTTAAACATAACCATAACCGTAACTGTAACCCCAACCCTAACAGTAACCCTAACCCTAACTCAATTCTAACCTTAACCCTCACCCTAACCCTAATCTTAATATAACCCTAACCCTAACCCTAATTCTAACACAAACACTAACCCAAACCATAACCCTAAACCTAACCTAACCCTCACTCTAATCTTTACCTAACCCTAACCCTAACCCTCACCCGAACTCTAAATCTAACCCGCACCCTATCCCTAAGGTTAAATCTATTACTAACCCTAATTCAAATACTAACACCAACCCTAACTCTAATCCTAACCCTAAACCAAACGCTAACCATAACGCTAATCCTAAAACTAACCCTAAATCTATCTGTAACCCTAACCCAAATACTAATGCTAAAAATAACTATAACCCTAACACTAATCCTAACCTACCCAACCCTAAATCTAAACCTAACACTAACCCTAACCTTAACCCTAACTCGAACCTTAGCCCTAAACCTAATCCTAACCTAACCGTAATACTTATCCTAATCTACACCTAACCTTAAACCTAACCTTAAACTTAACACTAACTGTAAACGTAACCCTAACCATAACCCTAACTGTAATCCTGAAGCAAACCTAGCCCTAACCCTAACCCTAACCCAAAACATAAACCTACCCCTAACCTAACCCAAATGCTAATGCTTACCTAAGCCTAACTGTGATTCTAATCCTAACACTAAAAATAACACTAACTCTACCCTAACTTCAACAGGAACCCTAAACCTAACCATACCACTAAGACTAACCCTCACCCACACCCTAACCTTAATACTAATTCTAAACCTAACCCTAACTTTAATCCTAAAAGAAATCCTAACCCTTACCCTAACCCTAACCCTAACCCTAATACTAAACCTAACAATAAACCTAACCCTTACCCTAAAACTAACCCTCGCACTAACCCTAACCCTAACTTTAATCCTAACAGAACCCTAACCCTAACACTAACCCTAAACCAAACACTAACCATAAACCTAAGCCTAACCCTAATCCTAACACTAACCTTAACCCTAACCCTAACCCAAACCTACCGTAACACTAACCCTAACCCTGACCCTAATTCAAACCATAACCATAATTCTAAACATAATTCTAACGGTAACCCTAACACAAAACCTAACACTAACCCTACAACTAACCCTAACCACAACCCTAACACAAACCCTAACCCTAATTTTACCCTAACATGAATTTGGACCATAACCCTTAACCTAATCCTAAACCTTAACCTAACCCTAATCCTAAACCTATTCCTAACACTAACTTTAACCCTAAACCTAACACTAACAACAACACTAACCCTAACCATAACACATACCGTAACACTAACCATAACCCTAAACTTAACCTAACCACAAACCTGACCCTAAACTAACACTAACCCTAAACCTAAACCTAACCCTATCACTAACCCTAAACTTTATTCTAAACCTAACCATAACCCTAACATGAACCCTAAACTTAACCCTTATTCTAACTGTAACACTAACCCTAAACTAACCCTAACCCCAACCCTAACCCTATCACTAACCCTAACCTTTATTCTTACCCTAACATTAACCCTATCCCTAGCCCTAACACGAACCCTAACCTTAACCCTAACCCTAACCCTAAACCAATCACTAACCCTAAACCAAACCCTACATTTTACACTAACCCTAACCCTAACACAAACACAAAAACTAACCCTAACCCTAAATCTAACCTTAACCTGTTCCAAAACCTAAAATTAACCCTAACCCTAGACCTAATCCAAACACTAACCCTAACCCTAACACTAATCCTAACACTGAACTTAACACTATTCCTAACACTAAAATTAATTGTAAACCTAACTCTAACCCTAACCCTAACCTCAAAACTAACCTTAACCCTCATTCTAACCCTAACATTAACCCAACCCTAACCCTACTGTAACACTAATTTTAGCCCTAACCCTCAAAGTAACCCTAAACATATCCCTAACTATCTCTTACTTTACCCTAATACTAACACTAACACATACACTAAACCTAACTCTAACCCTAACCCTCACACGAACCCTAACCATAACAAAACTTAACCCTAAACCTAACCGTAACACTAATCCTAACCCTAACAAAAACCCTAATCCTAACAAAAACTCTAATCCTAACCTTAACCCTAACCCTAACCATAACACTAACACTAACCCTAACCTACCCATACATTTAAAAATAGCCCTAAAGCTAATCCTGAGCCTCATTCTAACTCTAATTTTAACCATAACCTAAACCCTAATCCTGTCACTAACCCTAAGAGAAACCCTAAACCGAAACCTTACCCTAACACAAAACATATCCAAGAAACCAACAGAAATATTAACAGTAACCCTAACCCTAAACCTAACTATTAAACTAACCCTAAACCTAACCGAAAACCTAACTCAAAACCTAACTCTAACCCTAACCCTAAAACTAACCCTAGCAATAAACCTAATCCTAAATCTAAAACTAACCCTAACACTAACCGTAACCCGAACAATAACACTAACCCTAACTGTAACCCTAGCCCTAACCCTAAGCCTATCATTAACCCTAACACTATCCCTAATCCTAACTCTAACAGTAACACAAAGCTAACCCCAAACCTAAACCTATCCCTAACACTAACCCTAACCCTAACACTAACACGAACCCTATACCTAACACTAACACTATCCCTAACCCAATCCCTTACACTAACCCTAAAGCTCACCATAACCCTAACCCTAAACCTAAAACTAACTCTTAATATAACCCTAAAACTAACTCTAACCCTAACCCTCGGTTTAACCCTAACCCTAACCCTAAACCTATCCCTAACTGTAACACCATCCCTAACACTAATCCTAACCCTAACACTAACACTAACCCTAAACCTAACCATAACCCTAACCTTAATGCTAACACGAACCCTAACCCTAATACTAACCCTAACATTAACCCTACACTACCCCTAAACCTAACCATAACCTTAACACTAACCATAACCCTAAATGTAACCCTAACACTAACATTAACCATAACCCTAACACTTACATGAAACCTAAACCTAAACCTAATACTAAACCTAACCGTAACACTCAACCTAACACTAACACTAACCCTAAACCTAAACCTAATCCTAACCCTAACACTGACCCTGAATCTAAACTAATCCTAACCCTAGCACTAACCATAACACTAAACCTGACCTAAACTTATCACTAACACTAACCTTAACCCTAAACCTAAAATTAACCCTAACTCTAACCCTAAACCTAACCCTACTCCCAACCACAACCCTAACCCAAAGCCTAATCCTTACCTAAGCCTAATATTAACCCTAAAGCTAAAAATAATCTTTACCTTATACAAAACCCTTACCCTAGTTCTCATCCTAACCCTAACCATAAAACTAACAGTAACTCTAACCCTAACCCTAACTTAAACCTAACATTATCTGTAACCTTAAACCTAACATGAACCATAACTCTAACCTTAACCTAACCCTAACCCTAACACTAACTCTAACAAAAATCCTAACAGTAATATTAACCTTACCCTCAAACTAACCTAACATTAATCCTAACCCTAACCCTAAACCATTCCCTAATCCTTACTATAACCATAATAACACAAAACCTAACTCTAACCCTAACCCTAATTTTAAAACTCACCCTAAACCAAACCCTAAAACTAATCCTAACCCTAACACTAAACCTAACCATAACGTTAACACTAACCCTAAACCTAACTCTAACCCTTACCCAAACACTAATCCTAAACTTAACACTAACGGTAACACTAAGACTAAGCCTAACACTAACCCTAAATGTAACCCTAAGACGAAACCTAATCCTAAACCCAACACGAAACTTAACACTAATTCTAACACTAACCCTAACCCTAGCCCTAATACTAACACTAACCCTAAACCTAAACCTAACACTAACCCTAACCCTAACACAGACCCTAACCCTAACACTAACCCTAACATTAACACTCCACTAACCCTAAGCCTAATCCTAGCCCTTACATTAACCCTAATCCTAACCTAAACCTTAAAACTAACCTTAACCTTAAACCTAAAACTAACACTAACCATAACCATAACACTTACACAAAACCTAAACCTAAACCTAACACTAAACTGAACCATAAAACTAACCCTAACCATAACACTAACACTAACCCTAAACCTAAATCTAATCCTAACCCTAACACTAACCCTAAACCTAAACCTAAACCTAACCCTAAACCTAAAACTAACCATAACCCTAAATCTGAGCTAACCCTATCACTAACTCTAACCCTAAACCTAAACCTAAAATAAATCCTAACTCTAACCCTAAACCTAACCCTAAACCCAACCACAACCCTATCCCTAACCCAAACTTTAGAACTAACCATAAACCTAAGCCCAAACCTAAACCTAACCCTAACACTAAACCTAACTGTTATCCTAACCCTAAACCTAACTCTAAATGCTACCCAGACACTAATCCTAAACTTAACTGCAACCTTAACTGTAACACTAATACTAAGCCTCACACTAACCCTAAAAGTAAACCTAACACAAAGCCTAATCCTAAACCTAACACGAACCCTAACACTAACCATAATACTAACCCTAAGCCTAACACTAACACTAAGCCTAAACCTAACCCTAACCCTAATACTAACCCTAAAGTAACCCTAACCCTAACACTAAACCTAAACCTAAACCTAACCCTAACACTAATTCTAAAACTAACTCTAACACTAACCCTAACTTTGACCTAACCCTAACGCTAACCCTTTCCTAACCCTAACTTAATTCTAACCCTAGCCCTTACCTAACCCTAACCCTAAACCTAACCCTAATCCTAACACTAACACTAACCTTATCCCTAACTCTATCCCTAACCCAAAGCCTAAACCTAACCCTAAACCTAACACTAACCTTAACACTATCCCTAACAGTAAAATTAATTCTAAACCTAACCCTAACCCTAACACTAACCTTAACCCTACAATTAACCCAACACTAATACTAAACCTAACACTAATTTTAACCCTAATACTAACTGTAATGCTAACCCTAACCATAACCCTAAACTTAACACTATGCCTACCTTTAACCCTAATCCAAACACTAAACCTAAACCTATCCCTAACGCTAACACTATTCCTAATCCTAACCCTAAACATGAACCTAACACTAACACTAAGCCTAACCCTAAATTTAACCCTAACCCTAACACTAAGCTTAAACCTAACCCTAGCAAGAATCCAAATCCTAACCCTAAAACTAATTCTAACACTTACCCTAAAACTAAAACTAAACCTAACACTAACTCTAACCCTAACCCTACCATGAAGCTTAACCCTAACTCTAACTCTAACACAAATCCTAATTCTAATCCTAACCCTAACCCAACCACTATCCCAACCCCTAACCCTAAGACTAAACCTAAACATATCCATGACCCTAAAAATAAACCTAACCCTAACCCAAACCATACCCCTAACACAAACCCTTAACCGTACCCTAACCCTAATCCCAACACTAACCGTAATGCTAAATCTATCCCTAATCCTAACACTAACCCTAACCCCAACCCCAACCCTATTACTAACCCCAACCCATACTCTAACCCGAAATCTAACACTACCTCTAAACTTAACCCTAACCCCAAATCTAACACTAACCCTAACGCATGCATAACCCTAAACCTAAGCCTAAACTTAACCCTAAGCCTCACTCTAACTCTAACTCTAACCATAACCATAAAACTTACCCTATTCCTAAACCTAACACAAACCCTAATCCTAACCCTTATCCTAACACAAACCATATTCTTCACCCTAACAATAATCCTAACACTAACCCTAACTCTAATCCTAACCCTAACTCTAAAACTGACCCTAAACCTAACCTGAACAATAACCCTAACCCTAATCCTAAAACTAACCCTAACAATAACCCTAACCCTAAACCTAACACGAACCCTAACCATAACATTAACCCTATCTGTAACACTAAAAATATTCCTACCCTAACCCAAACACTATCATTAAACGTAACCATAAACCTAACTCTAACCCTAACACTAACCCTAACCATAATGCTAATACAAGCCCTATCCCTAACCCTAACCCTAACTTTAACCCTAAACTTTTAACTGACCCTAAACCTAACACTAACCTAACACTAACCATAACCGTAACCAAACCGTAACCCTAACAATAACTAACCTTAACCTTTACACGAAACATAAATCTGACACTAACCCTCACCCTAACCCTAAACCTAAACCTAAGCCTAATCCTATCCCTAACCCTAACAGTACCCTAACACTAACACTAATCCTAACCCTATCCCTAAACCTAATCTTTACCATAACCGTAATCCTAATCCTAACCCTAACCCTAACACTAACCTTAAAACTCACCCTTACCTTAAAGCTAACCCTAATCCTAACACCAAGCCTAAACCCAACACTAACCCTTACTCATACACTATTCCAACACTAACTCGAACCTTAATTCTAAACCTAATCCTCACCATAATTCTCAACATGAACACTAACCCTAAACATAACACTACACCTAACCCTAACCATAACACTATCCCTAAACCTAACCTTAAACCTGACACTAACCCTAATAATAACCCTAAAACTAACCCTAACCTTAATTCTAACACTAACTCTAACCCTAACACTAACCCTAACCATAAATCTAAAACTAAACCTAACCCTAATCCAAACTCCAACCCTAACCCTAACCTAACTGTAACCCTAACCCTGACATAAACCTAACCCTAACCCTAACACTAACACTAATTCTAACCCTAACCCTAAACCTAACACTAACCCTAACCCTATTTCTAAACCTAAACTTAAAGCTAATCCTAAAGCTAACACTAACCTTAACACTAAACATTAACTCTAACCCTAAACCTAACCCTAACCCTAACCTCAACCCTAACCTTAACCCTAACAATAACCCTAAACCTAACACTAAATTTAACCCTAATACTAACCGTAATGCTAACCCTAAACCTAACCCTAACACAAATCATAAACCTAACCCTAACCCTAACACAAATCATAACCCTAAATCTAACACTAATCTTAACCCTCACCCGAACCCTAACCCTAACCCTAACACTAACCCAAACTTTAACCCTAACTTTAACCCATATATTAAACCTAAACCTAAACCTAAACCTAATAACACTTACCCTAAATTTAACTTTAAATATAACCCTAACCTTAACCTAAAATGCTGACCCAAATACTTATTCTAAACCTACACCTAACCCTAACACTTTTCCTAACTCTAAACCTAACACTAACCCTATCACTAACAGTAAGCCTAACCATAAATATAAAACTAAACCTAACCCTAATCCAAACTCTAACCCTAACCCTAACCTAACTGTAACCCTAACCCTAACACTAACCCTAACCCTAATCCTAATACAAACCCTAATCCTAACCATAACACTAACAATAACCCTAATCCAAACCCTAATGCTAACACTAACCCTAACCCTAACCCTAACCCTAATGCTAATGCTAACCCTAACCCTAACCCTAATACTAACACTAACCCTAACCCTAAACCTAAATCTAAACCTAACACTAACCCTACCCTAACACAAACCCTAACCCTAACCCTAAACCTAAGTAAACCTAATCATAACTCTAACCCTAATTCGAATTGTAACCCCAACTCTAACCCTAACCCTAGCACTAACCCAAACCCTAACTCTAATCCTAACCTAACCCTAACCCTAAATCTAAACTGAACCCTAATCCTAATCATAACTGTAACCCTAACCATTACACTAACCCTAAATGTAACACTGAGCTTAACCCTAAGCCTAACTCTAAACCTAACACTCAACCTAAACCTAATTCTAACAGTAATACTAACTGTAACCATAACCCTAAACCTTATTGTAACCGTAATCAAACATGAACACTAACCCTAAACCTAACCCTAATACTAACTTTAACCCTAAGGCTAACCCTAACCCTTATCCTAAAACTAACAATTAGCCTAACCCTAAACCTAAACCTAAAAGTAATCCTAACCCTCACCCTAACAAGAACCATAACCTTCACCCTAACCCTAAGCAAAACTAACCCTAACCCTATCCCTAACACAAAACGTAACCCCAAACCTAACCCTAACCCTAACTGTAAACATAACCCTAACCCTAACCATTACTTAACCCTAAGCCTAAACCTAAACCTAACCCTAATCCAAATCATAACACTAACCCTAAACATAACACTAAGACTAAAAGTAACATTAACCTTAACCCTAACCCTAAGCCTAACACTCAACCAAACCCTAACCCTAACACTCACCCTAACCCTAACCCTAACACTCACCCTAACCCTAACCCTAACAGTTACACTAACTCTAATCATAACCCTAAACCTAACCCTAAACCTTACCTTAACCCTAACCTTAACCCTAACACTAACCCTAACACTAACACAAACCCTAACCTGACCCTAAACATAACACAAACCCTAATCCTAACCATATCCCTAACCCTAAACTTACCCTAACCCTAACACTAACCTAACACTAACCGTAATCCTAAAACCAACTCTAACTCTAACCATAACCCTAACTCTAAACCTAACTAACTCTAACCCTAAAACTAACCTTAACCCTAACCTAAACTTTACACTAACCATAACCCTAACAGTAACCTTAACCCTAACCCCAAACCTAACACTAACCATAATCCTAACCCTAAACCTAACCATAATCCAAATATAACACTAATCCTAATCCTAACCCTATCTTTTACCTAACCCTAACATTAACCCTAACCCTAAGAATAACATCAACCCTAACCATAACCTGAAACCTAAACCAAATCCTAACTCTAACCCTAAGACTAACCCAAACCCTAAGCCTATCCCTAACCCTTGCCCTTAGATTAAACCTAAACCTAACTCTAAACCTGACACTAACACCATCCTAACCATAAATCTAACCCTAAACTTAATTATAACGGTAAACCAAACACTAACGTTAACCCTAAGTGTAACGCTAACACTAAACCTAACACTAACCCTTATCTTAAGCCTAAAACTAACACTAACCCTAACCCTAACACAAACCCTAAGCAAAACCCTAACCCTAACCTAAATCTAACCCTAACCCTATCCTTAACATGAACTCTAAACCCAAAACTAATCCCAACCCTAACACTAACCCTAACCCTAACCCTAACCCTAACTTAACCCTAATCCAATCCTAACACTAATCCTAACCCTAACCGTAAACCTAAACCTAAATCTTACACTAATGCTGACTCTAACCCTAACCCTAAATCTAACACTAACACTATCCGTAACCCTAACACTAACCCTAATCCTAACCCTAACCCTAATCCTAACTCTAAAACTAACTGTAACATAAACCAAAAACTTAACCATAAATCTAACCCTAACCTAACCCTAAATTAACACTAACCTCAACTCTACTGGAAACCTAACCCTAACAAAACCCTAACACTAACTTTTACCCTAACTCTAAAGCTTACTCTAAATCTAACCCAAACACTAACACTAACCCTAATCCTATCACTAACCCTTACCCTAACCCTTACCCTAACCAACACGAACTATAAAACTAACAATAACCCTAACACTAAACCTAACCAAAACACTAATACTAACTCTAACACGAACCCTAACCCTAACACTAACCCTAACCTAATTCTAATCCTAACTAACCTTAACCTGAATTCTAACTGTAACTGTAACCCTAATCTTAACCTTAACCATAATCCTAACACAAACCCTAACACAACCCTAACACTAACACTAACCCTAACCCTAAACCTCACTAATGCTAACACTGACTCTTTTCATAACCCTAACCCTAGCTCTAAACCTTACCGTAACCCTAACACTATTCCTAACCCTAAAAATAACTCTAAACCTAACCCTTACCCTAACCTAACACTTACCCTACCCATAAAACTAATACTAAACCTAACCCTAAACTTAAAGAAAACACTAATACTAACTCTAACACTAACACTAATGCTAACCCTAACCCTAACCCTAACACTAACCCTAACCCTAAACCTAACAGGACCTCTCACCCTAACCCTAACACTAATCCTAACTGCAACAGTAACCCTAACCTAACACTAACCCTAACGCTAACAGTAACCCTAACTCTAACCCTAAACCTAACCAAAACTACAATACTAACCCTAACACTATTCCAAACACAAACCGTAACCCTAACAGTAATCCTAACCCTAAGCCTAATTTTATCACTCACACTAACCCAACCCTTACCCTCAACTAACTCTAACCCTAACACTAACCCTAACACTAACCCCTAACCCTAACCCTAATAAGACCTCTCACCCTAACCCTAACACCAACAATAAACACAATAGTAAGCCTAACCTAACACTAACCCTAACCCAGACCCTAACACTAATTCTAAACCTAAAGTAACCAAAATGCTAATACTAACACTAACACTGACTTTAACCACAACCTAACCCTAAAATTAACTCTAACCCCAACCCTAATACTAACACTAAACCTATCTTTTACCCTAACCTAACACTGACCTGAACCCTAACCCTACACTAACCCTAACACTAAACCTAACCAAAGCACTAACCCTAAACCTAACCCTAACCCTAACACCTACCCTAATACAAAACCTAACCCTAATATGCAACCTAACCCTAACCCTCAACCTAACACTAACCCTAACCCTAAACTTAATCCTAACCCTAACACTATCACTAACACTAACCCTAACTCTAACTCTAACCCTAACCCTAAAACTAACCATAACATAAACCCTAACTCTAACACTAACACTAATCATCACCCTGACCCTGACACTAAACCTCAACTTGCCCCTAACACTAACACTATTTTTAACCCTAACCCTAACCTAACACTAACTCTTACCCAAACCCTAACACTAACAGTAAACATAACATGATTCCTAACCTTAAAGGAAACACTAACCCTAACCATAACCCTAACTATAACCCTAACAATAATCTTAAACCTAGTCCAAACCCCAATACTAACCCTTACCCTATCTCTAACACTAATATTAAATCTAACCCTAAGCATAACACAAACCCTAATATAAACCATAACCCTGTCCCTAACATAACCCTAACCCTTATCCTTACTTAACCCAAACCCTAAACTTAACACTAACCCTTACCCTATCCCTAACACTAACATTAAATCTAACCCTAACCATAACACAAACCCTAATCTAAACTATAACCCTGACCCTAACGTAACCCTAACCCTCATCCTTACCTAACCCTAACCCTAAACTTAACACTAACCCTTACCCTATCCCTAACACTAACATTAAATCTAACCCTAACCATAACACAAACCCTAATCTAAACCATAACCCTGTCCCTAGCGTAACCCTAACCCTCATCCTTACCTAACCCTAACCCTAAACTTAACACTAACCCTAACCCTAAACCTAACAATAACCCTAACCCTAACCCTAACCCTAACACGAAACCTCACCCTAACTGAAACATAAAGCTAACCCTAACACTAACCCTAACCCTAACCTTAACACTAACTCTACCTCTAACACTAACACTATTCCTAACACTAACTCTAACACAAACCCTAACACTAACACTAATCCTAACCCTAACCCTAATCCTAACCATAACCATAATGTTTAAACTAACCCTAATCCTAACACAAATTCTAACCTTAACCATACACTAACCCTAAATCTAACCCTAACCCTAACATTAACCCTACCCCTAATAATAACCACAACCCTAACCTTAACGGTAACATTAACGCTAACTTTAACACTAACTCTTAACTAACCCTAACCCTAAACTTATCTATAACAGTAACCCTAACAATAACCATAACACTAACCCTAACTCCAACCATAACCCTTTCACAAACCCTTACGCTAACAGTAACCCTAAACTTAAACCTAACCCTAACCCTAACACTAATCCTAACCCTAACCAAAATCCTTACCCTAAAACTAACACTAACACGACTCTTAACCCTAAAAGTAATGCTAACCCTAACCCTAAACTTAACTCTAACCCTAATCCTAACCGTAACTCTAAACCTAATCCTAACCCTAACCTGAAACAAAACCCTAACCCTAACACCAAACCTAACCCTAACCCCAATCGTAACCTTAAACCTAGCAGTAACCCAAACCCTAAACCTAACCCTAACCCTTACTCAAACACTAACCCTAACCCCAACCCTAGGCCTACCACTAAACCTAACCCTAACCATAAACAGAACCCTAAAACTAAACCTAACACTAAACCTAACACCAACCCTAACCCTAATTGTAACCCTATTCCTAACCTTAACCCTAACCGTAGCCCTAAACCTAAGCATAACATTAACTCTAACATAAATCATAACTCACATCATAACCCTAACCTTAACCTAAACGTAATCCTAACTGTAGCCCTAACCCTGAACATAATCCTTTCCCTCCCATGAACTGTGACACTAACCCTAACACTAACACTAAACCTAACCCCAACCCTAATCCTATAACAAAGCCTAACCCTAACTTAACCCAAAGCCTACCACTAACCTTAACACTAACCCTAATGCTAATCCTAACCCTAACTAATCCTAATCTTAACCATGACCCTAACCATAAACAAAATTCTTAACCTAACCCTAACACAATCTCCCTAAACCTGGCCGCAATCCTAACACAAACCATAAAAACAAACCCTAACACTAACCTTAAACCAACACCTAAGTCTAAAACTAACCCTAACACTAACACTAAACCTAAATCTAAAGGTAAATCTAACATTTACCCTAACACTAAACCTAACACTTACCCTAACACTAATCCTAACCCTAATCTTAACCCTAACCCTAACACTAATCCTAACCCTAATCTTAACCCTAACCCTAACCCTAACACTAAACCTATCACTAACACTAACCTTAACCGTAACCATAACCTGAACCCTAACCCTAACACTAACCCTAACCCTAAACCTAACCCTAAACCTAACACTAACCCTAAACCTGCCCCTAACCCTAACACTAACCCTAACCATAACACTAACACTAAACATAACAGAAACCCTAACCCTAATTCTAACATTAACCCTAACTCTAACCCTAACCTCAACAATAACATTTAACCTAACCCTAACCCTAATGCTAACACTAATCCTAACACTAACCCTAACCACAACACTAACCCCAAACCTAATCCTAACCCTAACCCTAATCCAACCCTAACCCTAACCCTAACACTAACTCTCACCATAACAATAACCCTAACCATAAAACTTACTCTAAACCACACCGTAACCCAACACTAACCCTAACACAACTCTAACTTTAACCCTAATTCTAAAACTAATCCTAACACTAACCCTAACCCTAACCCTAACCCTAACCCTAAAACAAACAGTAATACTAACTCTAACCCTAACCCAAACCCTAATTTTAAACCTAACCCTAACATTAACCGTAACCCTAACCGTAACTCTAACTGCAACCCTATCCCCAACCCTAACCCTAACCCTAATCCTTACCATAACCCTAAACCTAACCAAACCCTAGCCTAACCTTAACATAAAACTAACCCTAACCCAAACTTTATTTCTGACACTAACACAAACCCTAACTGCAACCTAACACTAACCATACCCTATCCCTAACCCTAATTTTAACACTAACCCTAAACATAAACCTAAACATAATAATAACCCTAAAAATTTCCCTAACCCTAACACTAACCATTAACCTAAATTTAACCCAAACACTAATACCCTAACCCTAACCCTAACACTAATTTTAACCCTAACCCTAACTCTAACCATAACCCTAAGCCTAACCCTAACCCTAACAGTAAATTTAACCCTAACATTAACTCTAACCCTAAACCTAAGCCGAACCCTAACCCTAAACCTAAACCAAACCCTTACCCTAACTATAATCCTGTCACTAACACTAACCCTGAACCGAACCTTAACTCTATCCCTAATCCTAAACCTAACACTAACACTAATCCTAAACATAACCCTAGCAGTAATCTAACACTAACACCAAACATAACCCTAACTCTAACCCTCAACCTAAACCTAACAATAACCCTAACCCTAACCCAAACACGAACCCTATCCCACCCCTAACCCGAACCTAACTCTAACACTCATCCTCATCATAACACTATCCCTAACCCTAACCCCAACACAAACCCTAAACCAAATACTAAGCTTAATCTAACTATAACACTAACCCTAACCCCAACCCTAAACCTAACCCTAAATCTAAACCCAACCCTGACACTAAATCTAAGCTTCACCCTAACCCGAATTCTAAACCTAACACTAACCCTAACCCTAATTCTAACACTAACCATAAACCTAACTCTAACCTTAACCCCCCCAAAAAAACTAAATAAATAAAAACTAAATCTAACCTTAACCATAACTCTAACTGTAACACTAAACCTAACCATAACCCTATCCCTAACACTAAAACTACCCTTAACCCTAACCCTAACACTGTCTCTAACCATAAACTTAAACCTATCCCTAACACTAATCCTAACCCTAACACTAAAGATAAAACTAAAACTAAAACAAACCATAACCCTATCCCTAACATGAACAGTAACCCTAACCATAACCCTATTTTAACCCAAACTTTAACCCAAATCCTAACACTAATCCTAACCCTAACCCTAACACTATCCCTAACCCTAACCTAACCTAAACCTAAACCTCAACCTAACTCTAATCCTAATCCTAACCTTTATCATAACCCTAACTATAACCATAACTATAACCCCTACTCAAACCCTAATGATAAACCTTACACTAACCTAAACCCTAATCCTAACACTAACACTAACTCTAAACGTAACCCTAAACCTAACCCTAAATTTTACCCTAACCAAACCCTCACCCTAACCTTAACACTAACCCTAAACCTAATCCTAACATAAACCCTACTGTAACCCTAACCCTAACACTAAAAGAAACCCTAGCCCTAACCCTAAAACTAACTCTAATCCTAACACTAACACTAACTTTAAACCTAACCCTAATCCTAAAACTAAACCTAACCGTAACAATATCTCTAAACCTATCCCTGAACCTAAAGCTATCCCTAAACCTAACCCTAATCATAACACTAACTCTAAACCTAAGTATAACCCTAACCCTAACACTAACACTAACCCTAATCGTAATGCTAATCATAAACATAAAATTAACTCTTAACCAAAACTCTAACCTTAACCCTAACATGAACCCTAACCCTAATTCTAACCTAACCCTAAACCAAACCTAACACTAACATTAACCCTAATCCTAACCCTTACCCAAACACTAACACTAACCTTAACCCTGCCCTAACCCTAACCTAACCCTAATCCTAACCTTAATGCTAATCCTAACCGCAACTGTAACCCTAAACATAATCCTAACCATAACCCTAACACAAATTTTAACCCTAAACCTAACACTAATCCTAAACCTAATCCTAATTCTAACACTAACACTATCACTAACACTAACACTAACCCTAAAATTAACAATAACCATAACACTAACCCTAACCCTAACACTAACCCTAACCTAACACTAACACTTACAGTAATCTTAACCCTAACCCTAACCCTAAATCTAACGTAACCCCAACCCTAACATAACTATAACCCTAACATAATCCCTAACCCAAAACATAACCCTGAACATAAGCTAACATAAACTTAACTTTTACCAAACACTAACCCTAACCCTGACCCTAACACTAACACTAACACTAACACTAAAACTAACTCTAACCCTAAGAGTAACCCTAAACGTACCATAATGCTAACCATAACACTAACTCTAAAAATAACCCAACCCCAACCTTAAACCTAACACTAACCCTAACCATAAACCTAATACTAAATTTAATCCTATTCCTAACACTAATCCTTACACTAACCCTAACCCTAAACCTATCCCTAACACTTCCCTAACCCTAACCCAAACTCTAACCCTTACACTAACCCTAAAACAAACCCTAACTCTAACACTAACCCTAACCCCAATCCTAACTCTAAAACTAAAACTAACCCTAACCCTAACCAAAAACCTAACACTAACCCTAACCCTAACTGAACCCTAACCCTAACCCTAATCCTTATGTAACCCTAAACCTAACCCTAAACCTAAGACAAATCCTAAAACTTAACCTAACACTAACCATAACCCCAATAATAACCGTATCACTAACCCTTAAACTAAGCCTAACCCTCAATCTAACATTAACCCTATCCCTGACTCCTAATTTAACCCTAATACTAACACTAACACTAACCCTTACCCTAACACTATACCTAATCCTAAAACTAACCTTAATCCTATGCCTCTCTCTGTCCCTCTTTCTAATCATAACCAAAACCGTAATTTTAACTCTGACCCTAAAACAAAATCTAAACCTAACCCTTACCCTAACACAAACAATTATTCTTACCCTAACACTAACTTTAACACTAACCTATCCCAAACCCTAAACTGAATTCTAAAATTGACCCTAACCCTAACCAGAACCCTAACCCCAACCCTAACCCCAAAACTAACCTTAACCATAAACATAATTCTAACCCTAACACAAACCCTAACTCTAACCTAACCCTGACCTTAACACTAACATTAACCCTAATTCTAACCCTAAACCTAAAAGTAACCCTAATCCTATCCCTAACCCTAACATTTTCCCTAACCCTAACCCTAAGACTAACACTAACACTGAACCTATACCTAAACCTAACCCTGCCTCTAACCCTAACCCTAATCCTTATCCTAACACAAACCTTAACCCTAACCCTAACACTAATCCTAACCCTTACTCTAACACTAACCCTAACCTACAAGTAACCTTAAAACTAAACTTAAACCTTACCCTAAGCCTCACTCTAACCCTAACCTAACCATAACTTTAACCTTTACCCAAACACAAACCATATCCCTCACACGAACATTAATCCTAAGCCTAACCCTAACCCTAACCCTAACTCTAAAACTAAACCTCAACCTAAACCGAACCCTAACCCTAACCCTAGAACTAACCCTAAACATAAACCTAACCCTTACCCTAAAACAAACCCTAGCCCTAACCCTAACTTTTACAGTAATCCTAACCCTAATTCTAGCCCTCACCTTAAACCTATCCTTAACCCTAACACTCTCCCTAACCCTAACCCTAACACTAACACTAACCCTGGAACTAATCCTAACCCTAACCCTTACACTAACCCTAAACCTAACCCTAAACCTAACACTAACTCTAACACTATCCCTAACCCTAATCCTAACACTAAACCTAACCCCAACACTAACCCTATCACTAACCCTAAGCCTAAGCCTAAACCTAAACCTAACACTAACCCTATCCCTATCCCTTACTTTAACACTAACAATAATACTAACCCTATCCCTAACGCTAACACTATACCTAAACTACACATAGCCCTAAAACTATTCCTAACCCTAACCCTACACCTCATTCTAATCCTCTTTCTAATCATAACCAAACCCTAGTTTTATCTCTAATCTAACACAAAACCCAAACCTAACCCTTACCCTAACACAAACCATAATTCTTACACTAACACTAAGCTTAACACTAACACTTACAGAAACACTAACCCTAATTCTAAATCTACCCTTAACCCTAACTCAAACCCTAATCAAGAAACTAAACTTAACCATAAACCTAACCCTAATTTTAATACTAGCCTTAACCATAAGCCTAACCCTAACCGTAACACTATCCCTAAACCTAATTCTAACCCTAAATCTAAAAGTAACTCTAAACCTATCCTTAACCCTAACACTATTCCTATACCTAACCCTAACACTAACAGTAACACTGAACCTAACCCTAAACCCAACCCTACCCCTAAACCTCACCCTAAACCTAAACCTAACACTAACAATAATCCTATCCCTAACCCTAACACTAACCCTAACCTACAAGTAACTCTAACCCTAACCCTAAACCTAAACTTAATTCTCACTCTAACCCAAATCCTAACCATAACCCTAACCCTAACCCTATTTTTAATCCTATCACAAACCCTAACCCTAACCCTTATCCTAACACAAACCATATCCCTCACACAAACACTAATCCTAACACTAACCTAACCATAACCCTAATCATATTTTAAAAACTAACCCTAACCCTAACCCAAACGTAAACTTAACCCTAACCCTAGAACTAACCCTAAACATAACCCTATCCCTAACCCTAAAACAAACCCTCATCATAACCCTAACTGTGGTACTAACCCTAACCCTAAACTTAGCCCTAAACCTAAACTATCTCTAACCATAACACTATTTATAACCCTAACCCTAACACTAACACTAAAGCTAACCCTAAACCTAATCATAAACCTAACACTAACCCTAAATCTAACCCCAACCCTAACCCTTTTTTTATGTTTTTTTTAATTTTTTATTTAATTTTATTTTTTTTTGAGAGATAGGTGACAGGATTTATTACAGTAACAGAAAGAAATCAGAGCTTCTAAGGAGGGAGGGGTCCAAAGAGAGGGATGCCAGTTGTCCAGGGGTTTGTATGGATCTATATGTTTAAGGAAGTCAGCCTCCTGCCCAATCCTGGGTAAGGCATTCAGTGTTTTTTTATGTATTTTTTTTATTGGTTATTCAAAACATTACAAAGATTGCAGAATCACATCGGTTACACATCCACATTTTTACATTATACCATAATAGTAACTGTTGTATTCTGCTACCTTTCCTATCATCTACTATCCCCCCTCCCCTCCCCTCCCATCTTCTCTCTCTACCCCATCTACTGTAATTCATTTCTCTCCCAACCCTAACCCTTATGCTAACCCTAAACCTAACCATAAAACTAACACAAACCCTAACACTAAACCTAACCCTAACAACAACACTAAACCTATCACTAACCCTAACCCTAAACCTAACACTAACCCTATCCCTACCCTTACTTTAACCCTAACACTAACACTAATCCTTACTCTAACCTAAACCCTTACTCTATACCTAAAGTTCCCATACCTCTAAAACTAAACCTTAACCCTATGCCTCACTCTAACCCTTTTTCTAATCATAACCAAAACCATAATTTTAACTCTAACCCTAAAACAAAATCTAAACCTAACCCTTACCCTAACACAAACCATAATCTTACGCTAACCCTAACCCTAACCCGAACTCTAAAACCAACCCTAACCCTATCCCAAACCCTAAAACTAACCCTAACCCTAAAACTAACTCTAAACATAATCCTAACCCTAAGCCTAAAAAGAACCCTAAAACTAACCCTAACCCTAACTGTAAGACTAACACTAACCCTAACCATAGCCCTAACCCTAACACTGTCCCTAACCTTAACCCTAACACTAACACTAAAGCTAACCCTAAACCTAACCCTAATCCTAACACTAACCTATCCCTAACACTAACACAAAATCTAACCCTAACTCTAACACTAACAGTAACCCTTACACTATCCCTAAACCTAACCATAACCCTTACCCTAACCCTAAAAGTAACCCTAACCATAAGGCTAACCCTAACCCTAACACGAACCCCAGCCCTAACCCTAAAAATAACCCTAAACCTATTCCTAATCCTAACACTATCCCTAACCCTAACACACTAACCCTAACCCTTACAATAACCCTAAGCCTAACCCTAACCCTAACACTAACCCTAACACTAACACTCTCATGTACCCTAATCCTAACACTAATACTAACCTTAAACCTCACAATAGACGTAACCCTAACCCTAACACTTACTCTAACCCTAACGCTAACACTAAGCCTCAACCTAACTCTAACACTAACGCAAACATTAATCCTAAACCTAACCCTAATTCTAACTGTTACACTAACCCTAATCCTAACCATAAACCTATAACTAACCCTAAAACTAACCTTAACCATAACTCAAACATGAACCTTAAATATCACCCTAACCATAATCCTAACACTAACCCACAACCTAACCCTAAACCTAACACAAACCCTAACCCTAACGCCAACCTTAACACAAACCCTAACCAAACCCTAACTCTAACTCTAACCTAACTTTAACCCTAAACCTTCCCTAAGCCTAAGGCTAACCCTAACACAAACCCTAACACTAACCCTGAATCTAACCCTAACAATAACCCTAACCACAATTCTAACCCTATAACTAAACGTAACCCTAACCCTAACCCTAAACCTAACACTAATCCTAACCTTAACCGTAACCTTAAGCCTAAACCTAAATCTACCTCTAATCTTAATTATAACCCTAACAATAACCTTAACCCTAACCCTATCACAAACACTAACCTAACCCTAACAGTAACCCTAACAGTAACTGTAAAACCAACCCTAACTCTAACTCTAAAACTAATCCTAAACCTAACCATAACACTATTCCTAACCCTAATTCTAACCCTAAACCTAAAATAACCCTAAACTTATCATTAACCCTAACACTATTTCTAATCCTAACCCTAACACTAACAGTAACACTGAATATACACGAACCCTAAACCTAACCTTAACCCTAGCCCTGACATTAAAACTAATCCTAAACCTATCCCTAACCCTAACACTATCCCTAACCCTAACACTAACCCTAAACTTAACCCTAACACTCTCACAAACCCTAATCATAACACTAACAATAACCATAAACCTCACCATAAACTTAACCTTAACCCTAACACTTACTCAAACCCTAACGCTAACACTAAGCCTCAACCTAATTCTAACACTAATGCAAACATTAATCCTAAACCTAACCCTAATTCTAACTCTAACACTAACCCTAATCTTAACCATAAACCTACATCTAACCCTAAAATTAACCCCAACCGTAACTCTAACATGAACCCTAAACCTAACCCTAACCATAACCCTAACACTAACCCACATCATAATCCTAACCCTAACACAAACCTTAACTGTAACGCAACCCTTACACAAACCTTATACCTAACCCTAACCTAACCATAAACACAAAGCTAACACTAACCTAACCTAACACTATTCCTAAACCTAACCAACAATAACAATAACACTGAACCTAACCCTAAAGCTAACACTACCCCTAACCCTCACCCTAAAACTTACCCTAACACAAACCTTAACCTAATCCTAACCCTAACACTAATTCCAACCGTAACCTAACCTACAAGGAACCCTAAAACTAACCCTAAACCTAAATGTAAGCCACACTCTAACCCAAATTGTAACCATAACCCTAACACTAATCATAACCCAAACTAACCCTAACCAGAAACCTAACCCTAATCCTAACGCCAAAACTAAATTTAACTATAAACATAACCCTAGCACTAACCGTAACCGTAACCATAACCGTAACACTAACCTTACCCCTAATTTTAACCCTAAACCTAAAAGTAACCTTAATCCTAATCCTATCCCTAACCCTAACTGTAAACCTCACCCTATCACAAACACTAACCCTAATTCTAACACTAACCCTAACCCTTATCCTAATACAAACCCTAACCCTAACCATAACCCTAATCTTAACTGTAAACCTATCCCTAACCCAAAACCTAACCCTAACACTAAAACTAACAATAACCCTAAACCTAAGCATAACCCTAACCCTAACACTAAACCTAAACCTAACCCTAAGCCTAATCCTAATCCTAACCCTAATACTAACATCAAACCTAAAGCTTACCATAACCCTAACCCTAACCAAAACACTAACCCTAACCCTAACCCTAACCATAAGCCTAACACTAACGGTAACATTAAACCTAACCCTAACAATAACCCAAACATAAAACTAACCCTAACCCTAACCCTAATGCTAACACTAACCCTAATCTTAACTCTATTCCTAATGGTAAGCATAACAGTAACCCTAAATCTAACCCTAATGCTAACCGTAACACTAAACCTAATCCTAAACCTAACTCTAAAAATAACACTAACTCCAATCCTAACCCTAACACCAACCCTAACTAACACCAGCCCTAACTTTTACACTACTTCTAACCCTAACCTTAACCCTAACACTAACCCTAACCCTATCCTTAACCCTAATGGTAATTCTAATCATAACCCTAGCCTTCACCCTAACCCTGTTACAAACCCTAACTCTCTCCATAGTAACCCTAACCCTAACACTAACACTAATCCTAACCCTAACACAAACAATAACCCTAACGCTAACACTATAACCATTACCCTAACCCTAAAGCTAAGCCTAATTCTAACTGTAACCCTAACCCTAAAGCTAACATTAACATATACCCTAACCTAACCCTAAACCTAACCTTGTCCCTAACCCTAACCCTAATCCTAACACTAACCCCAACCTTAACCATTGCCCTAACCCTAACAATCACCTAATCCTAACCCTAAACCTATCACTAACAGTAACCCTAAACCTAACACTAACCCTAAACCTAACTATAACCCTAACTCAAACACTAACAGTAACCCTAACCTTAACCCTAACACTAATACTAATCCAAACTGCAACCCTAACTCAAAAGTTAATTCTAACAGTAACTCTAACCTTAACCCTAAAGCTAACCCTAACACAAATCCTAACCTAAACACTAACCCGAACACTAACCCTAACCTTAACTCTTACCCTAACACTAAACCTAAACTTAACCCTAAACGAACACTAAAACTCACCATAAACCTAACCCTAACCTTAACACTAAATCTAACCCCAACCCTAACATTAACCATAAACCTAACTGTAACCCTAAACCAAACACTAATCCTAACCCAAACCCTAATGCTAACTGTAACACTAACCCTATCCTTAACTGTAAACCTAAACCTTACCCTAACACTAACTCCAAACCTAACCTTAACATGAGACCTAACCCTAACTTTAACCATAACCCTAACACTAACCCACATTCTAACAATAACCCTAACACACACCCTAACTTTAACCCTAATCCTAACACAAACCCTAACCCAAACCCTAAACTAACTCTAACTCTTGCCTAACCCTAACTCTAAAACTAACCCTAACACTAACCCTAACACTAACTTTAACCCTAAACCTAACACAAATCCTAACCCCAACCCTAACTCTATAACATTAACCCTAACCCTAAGCCTAAACCTAACACTAACCCTAACTCTAACTGTAACACTAACGTTACCCTAACCATAATACCAACCCTAACCCTAATCCTAATGCTAAATCTAACCCTAATGCTAACCCAAATTCTAACTCTAACAAAAACTCTAACCCTAAACAAAACACTAACCCTAACACTAAACTTAAACCTAACACTAACCCTAACTTTAAAACTAACCCTAATCTTAACCTGAATGCTAATTCTAACCCTAACCCTTTCACAAACATTAACCCTAAACCTAACACTAACCCTAACCCTAAGCCTAACCCTAATTCTAAACCTAACCCTAAATGTAACCCTAATCTTAACTGTAACTCTAACCCTAACCCAAACCCTAATCCTCACACAAATCCTAACAGTAACCCTAACACTAACCACAACCCTAAACCTAACCCTGACCCTAACACTAATCCTAACCCTAAACTTTACCCTAACAATAAACCTAACCTTAACCCTAACACTAACTCAAAACCTTACCGTAACCCTAACCCTAACCTGAATACAAACGCTAACCCTTAGACTAACCCTAACCATACCTAAACCTATCCCTAACCTTAATGTAAACCTAAGCCTAACCCTAACACAACACTACCCTAACCATAAACATAAACCTGTCCTAACCCTAATCCTAACATTAACCCTAACCCTGACCCTAACCCTAACCCTAACACTCACCTAATCCTAAACCTAAACCTTACACTAACCCTAACACTAACCCTTAACCTAACTATAACCCAAAACCAAACACTAATGCTGACCCTAACCCTAACTTTAACACTAACCCTAATCCTTACACTAACCCTAGCCCTACCTCTAACCCTATCCCTTACCCTAAACCAAATCCTCACCCTAATGCTACCCTATTCCTAACCATAATTCTTAGCCTTTCCCAAACCCTAAATCTATTACAAGTCTTAAAAGAGCCCTCATTCTAAGTCTAACTTTAACCCTAACCCTCACCCTTATTCTGACCCTAACACTAACCCTAGATCTAAAGCTGACAATAACCATAAACCAAACCCTAATACTACCTCTACCAGTGAATCTATACCTAAACATAACAGTAACACTAACACTAGAAAAACCTAATTTTAAATAGAGTCATAAATCTAGCCTTAGCCCTAAACAAAAACCTAGCACTAGCCCTAACAATAACCCTTAATCTAACATAAAGACTAAACCTCTCACTAGACCAAACACTAGTCCTAATTTTGGCTCTAAACCAAAAACTAACCCTAACCCCACAATGTCCCTTAATCTAATAGAAACCCTAGCTCTAAAACTTAACCTAAACCAAAACCTAACCCTAACACTAGACTTATCCATAACCCTTACCCTAAAACTAGCCATAACCTTATCCCTCACTCTTACTTTACCCAATCCCTAATGTTAGCCCTGAACATCACACAAAACCTAGCCCTTATCCTAGCCCTAAACCTAGCCCTAATCATAACCCTAACCATAACCTTAGACCTAACCCTAATGCTAACGCTCAACCTAGCCCTAACCCCAGCTCAACTCTAATCCTTAGCCTAAATATAATCCCAACCCTAAACCAAACACTAGCCTTGACTAATAAACCTAACCCTCACCCTACCCCTAGCCCTAGCTCAAATGCCTACACTTACCCTAAACCTAACCCTAACATTAACCCTAGGCTTAACACTAACCCTAATCCTAAACCTAACCTTAAGCCTAGCCCTAGCCTTAGTTCTAACCCTATCCATTACCCTAAAGAAATGCCAAACCCAAATGCTAACCCTAGGCTTAACAATAACCCTATCATTAACACTAACCCTATCCATTACTCTAAACCTAACCGGAACCATAAACCTAATTCTATCCATTACCCTAACCAGAACCAGAACCCACCACTAATTCAAGCATTAACCCTAAATCTTAACCTAAACCAAACCCTACCCTGACTCTGACCCTAATAATACACCTAGCTCTAAACTTGACCCTTACCCTACACCTAAACCTTAAATTAGACATAGCCATAACCTAACAATAAAACTAATACTAATCATAAACCTAGACTTGACATAAGCCCTAGCCCTAATTCGAGCTGTAGCCCTAACACGAACCCTCAGCCTAGCCCTAAACCTAGTCTTAATCTTAACGCAAACCCTAACCTTAGTCCTAACCCTAATTCTAACCCTTGCCCTACCCCTAAAGCTAGTTACAACCCTATTTTTCCCGTAAACATAATCTTAACCCTAACAGTAACACTAACCCTAACCCTAGGCCTAACACTAATATTAGCACTAATCCTAGCCCTAATTAAGCCCTAACCCTAAACCTATCCCTAACCTTAGCCCAAAGACTAACTTGAACTCTCAACCTATCCCTATTTCTAGTTCTAAACCTATCTGTTACCATAACCCTAGCATTAGCCCTAAACTTAGCCCTAACCCTAGCCATAGTCCTAAACCTAGATCTAACCATAACAATGAATCTAAGCCTAAACTTCACGCTATCATTAGCCCTAACACTATCACAAATAATAAAACTAGCCCTAACCCTAGGCCTATATCTAAAACAAAACTGAGCCATAGCCCTAACCCTAACCCTACCTAACCTTAAAACTAGATCTTACATTAGCCCTATCCCTAGCCCTAATCTGAGTTCTAAATGCAGACTTAATCCTTATCCTGATCTTAACCCAAGCTCTATCCCTAATTTTATCTCTTGTCCTAGCACTAATCATAGCTATTAACATCATACCAAACCATAACACTAACACTAACCTTAACCCTAGACCTAAACCTAGGCCTAAACCTAACACTAAACCTAGCACTAATCCTAGCCCTAATTTAGACCTAACACTAACCCTAACCCTATCCCTATCCCTAAGACTAACTCTAACTCTTGCCCTAGCTCTATCCCTAGTTCTAAACCCATCCCTTACCGTGACCCAAAACCTAGCCCTATCCCTAGCCCCAACCTTAGCCCTAACATTTGCCCTACTCTTAAACCTGGATCAAACCCTAACCTTAAGCCTAAATCTCACCCTAACACTAGGCCTAACAGCAATGCTAACTGGAAAAATAGCCCTAATTCTAACCTAGCCCTAAAACAAAACTGAGCCATAAACCTAACCCTAACCCTTAACCAAAACCAAACACTAACCTTAAACCTAGCCCTAAACCTTGCCATAATTTGAGAGCCAAACATAACCCTAGAAGTAACCCTGACCCTGACTCGGATCCTAACACTAACCCTAGCTCTAAACATTGCCTTAATGCTAAACCAAGAAGTAGCCCTAATCAGAAACCAAGTTCTTTCAAGTCATAGCCCTAATGATAACACATATCCTAGCGCTAATCTGAGCCCTAACCCTAGGTTTAACTCTAAGACAAACCCTAACTCTAACCCTATCCCTAACCCTATCCCTAATCCTAACCCTACCTCTAATCCTATCCCTTACCCTAAGCCAAACCCTCACCCTAATGCTACCCTAGTCGTAACACTAATTCTTAGCCTATCCCAAACCTTAACTCTATTACTAGTCCTAAACCTAGGCCTCATTCTAGCTCTAGCTCTAGCCCTAACCCAAACCCTGACCCTTATTCTGACCCTAACACTAATCCTAGATCTAAACCTGACACTAACCCTAAACTGGACCATAACTCTACCCCTATCAGTAAACCTATACCTAAACCTAACAGTAACACTAGCACTAGACCAAACCTAATTCCAAATAGAGTCATAAATCTAGCCTTAGTCCTAAGCAAAAACCTATCACTAGCCCTAACAATAACCGTTAACCTAACTTAAAGACTAACTCTATCCCTAGACCCAACCCTATTCCTAAATCTGGCTCTCACCCTAAATCTAACCCTAACCTCAATAATGACCATTACCCTAAAATAAACCCTAGCTCTAAATCTTATCCTAACCCAAATCCTAACTAGAACACTAGACTTATCCATAACCCTAACCCTAAAAGTAGCCATAAACATATCCCTAGTTCTAACATTACCCATAGCCCTAATGGAAGCCATAAAACTCACACAAGCGTAGCCCTTATCCTAGCCCTAAATCTAGCCCTTATTGAAATCCTAACAAGAAGCCTAGACCTAACCCTAACCCTAACCCTTGCCCGAACTCTAATTCTCGCTCAATCTCTAACCTTAATCTAAACATAACCCAAACCCTAACCCTAACCCTAACATTAGCCCTCACTCTAACCCTAACCCACACGCTCACCCTAATGCAAGCTCAAATGCTAACACTTACCAAAAACCTAACACTGAAATGAACCCTAGGCCTAACCCTTAACCTAGACCTAATTCTAACCTTAACCCTAGCCCTAACCTTAGCTCTAACCCTATCTATTACCATAAAGATAAGCCTAACTCAAATGCTAACCCTAGGCCTAATGCTAACACTATTGCTAACACTAACCCTATTCATAACTCTAAACTTAGCCTGAACCCTGAACCTAACCCTATCAATTACCCTAACCCAAACCCTAACCTATACTCTAACACTAATTCAATCCTTAACCCTAAATCTTAACCTAAGCCAAATCCTACTGGAACCATGACCCTAATAATACACCTATATTTAAAACTCACCCTTAATCTAAACCTAAACCTTACACTAGACCTAGCCATAATCTAACCCTAAAACTAACCATAACCATAAACCCAGACCTGACTTTAGCCCCAGCCCTAATTCTAGCCCTAAACCTAACACAAACAATAGTCTTCATCTTAGGCCTATACCTAGCCTTAATCCTAACCCAAACCCTAACTATAGCCCTATCTCTAATTTTAACCCTCGCCCTAGACTTGATCTTAAATATAACCCCATCCTTTCTCCTAACCCTATCACTAACCCTAACCCTACCACTAACCATATATCTAGCCCTAACCGTAGGCCTAATCCTAACACTAACCCTAGCACTAATCCTAGCCCTAATTTATCCCTAACCCTAACTCTACCCCTAACCTTGGACTAAGATGAACTCTAACTTTGCCACTAGCCGTATTTCTAGTTCTAAACCTATCCATTACAATAAACCTAACACAAGCCTAACCTTAGCCCTAACCCTAGACCCTACCCTAGATCTAGCCATAACTATACATTTGACCCTAACCCTAAGCCTAATCTTCAACTTACCATTAGACCTAACACTATTGCTAATCCTAAAACTAGCCACAACCCTAGCCTTATCCCGTAACAAAACTGAGCCATTGTCCTAACCCTAAATGTTAACCTAAACAAAACCCTAACCCTAAACCTAGTCATAATTCATGTGCTAGTCCTAAAATTAACCCTGACCCTGATTTATATTCTAATAATAACCTTAATTCTAAATATCACACTAACCCTAAAGATGACGCTAACACTAGATGTAGATCAAATACTAACTCTAATCAAAACTTTAGTTCTTATATTAGACATAGCCCTAACCCTAGCCCTAAATCTAATAGAAAAGCTAGCCCTAATCTGAGTCCTAACCCTAGAAGTAAACCTAAACCTAAACTTAACTTTAGCCCTAAACCTAACCCTAACCCTAGCCCTATCCCTAGCTCTAACTCTATCACTTACCCTAAGCCAAACCCTATCCATAATGCTAACCTTAGTCCTAATCCTAATCCATAGCCTAATCCAAACCCTAACCCTATTACTAGTCCTAACTCTAGCCCTCATTCTAGCTCTAACCCTAATTCAAATCCTTACCCTAACACAAACCCTCAGTCTAAATATGACCCTAACCCTGAACTGAACCCTAAAACTAGTCTTACGAGTAAACTTATACCTAAACCTAACCCTAACAGTATCCCGAGACCTAAGCCTAATCCTAAATATGGTCACAACTCTAGACCTAGACCTTAAAAAAACCTGAGCTCTAGCCCTAACATAATCCTTAACCTAAGGCAAACACTAACTCTGTTCCTAGACCTAACTCTAGTCCTAATTCTGGCTTTCACCTTAAACCTAAGTCTAAACTGAACACTGACCCTAACACGAACACTAAACTTAGCTGTAAACCTGAACCTAACCCAAATCCTAAACCTAACAGTAGACATAGCCATAACCCTAACCCTAAAACTAGCTCTAATCAGAACCCTAGATCTTACATTACAGATAGCCTTAACACTGGGTCTAAACCTAAGACAAAACCTAGCCCTAATCTGAGGCCTAAACCTACCCTAAGCATAACCATAATCCTAAAACAAAACCTAGGCTTAATCTGAGGCCTAAACCTACCCTAAGCATAACCATAAATCCTAAATCCTAACCCTAGCTCTAACCCTAACATTACCCTATCCCTAACCCTAATAATAACCTTGCCCTAAAACTAACCCTATTTCTAACCTTAGTCATAAACCTAATGTTCAACCTAACCCCAAACCTAACCCTTGCCATAAACTTAAACCTAAACCTTACCATGAATCAAAATTAAATCTGTCCCTAAACCTAAATTTAACCATAATCTAAACTTAAACCTAAACCTAATCTTACACCGAATCCAATACATTTTCTAAAACTAACTCTAACCCTAATGAAAACCCTAGCCCTATGCCCAACCCTAACCCTAAACCTAACACAAACCCTAAACATAAAATTAACCCTATCTGTAACACTAACCCTACCCGTAACCCTAAAATTAACCCTAAACCTATACCTAACCCTAACAATGTTCCTACCCTAACACAAAAACTAACACTAAATGTTACTTTGAACCTAACTCTAACCCTAACACTAACCTTAACCCTAATGCTAACACAAACCCTAACCATAACCCTAACCATAACCCTAACCCTATCCTTTTAACTAACCCAAAACCTAACACTAACCAAACAGTAACCACAACCCTAACCCTAACCCTAACCCTAACACTAACCCTAACCTTTACACGAACCATAAATCTGACCCTAACACTAACCCTAACCCTAACACAAAACCTAATCCTATCCCTAACATTAACCCTAACCATAACCCTAACAGTACCCTAACACTAGCCCTAACCCTAATCTTATCCCTAAAACTAATCTTTACCATAACCGTAATCCTAACCAAAACTCTAACCCTAACACTAACATTAAAACTCACCCTTACCCTAACCCTAACCCTAACCCTAACCCTAACACTAAGCCTATACCCAACACGAACCCTTACTGTAACACTATTCCTAACACTAATCTAACAGTAATTCTAACACTAACCCTCACCATAACCCTCAAAATATCCCTAAAACAAAACTTAACCCTAAACCTAACATGAAACATAACCCTAAATGTAACACTAACCCTAACCATAACCATAACACTAACCCTAAACCTAACCTTAACCCTGACACTAACCCTAATTCTAACCATAACACTAAACCTAACCCTAACCCTAACACTAACACTAACCCTAACCCTAACAGTAACTCTAACACTAAAACTAACACTAACCATAAATCTAAAATTAAACCCAACCCTAATTCAAATACTAATTCTAACCTTAACCTAAATGTAACCCTAACCCTGACATAAAACTCACCCTAAATCTAATCATAACACTAACACTAAAACAACATTTACCCTCACCTAACTATAACCCTAACTCTAATCCTAACAGTAACACTAACCCTAACCCTAATAGGACCTCTCACCCTAACCCTAACACTAACCCTAACTGCAACTGTAACTCTAACCTAACACTAACCCTAACCATAACCCTACACTAACCCTAACCCTAAACCTAACCAAAATCCTAATACTAACCCTAACACTAACCTTAAACCTAACCCTAACCATAGCACTTACTCTAACCCTAACTCTAACACTAAATCTAAACCTAACCCTTACTCTAAACTAACACTAACCCTAACCCTAACCCTACACTAACCCTAACACTAAACCTAACCATAACACTTATACTAATCCTAACACTAACCCTAAATCTATCCCTAAATCTATAACTAACCCTAACCCTAAACCTAAACCAAACACTAACCCTAACCATAACTTTAAATCTAACCCTAACCCTAATTCTAAATCTAATATTAACCATAACCTTAATGATAACCTTAACCCTAACCCTGAAACAAACCCTAAACCTAACAGAAAACTAACCCTAACACTAACCCTAACACCAACCCTAAAGCCAACCCTAACCATAACTCTAAAACTAACCCTAACCGTAAACTGAACCCTAAGCCTAAACCTATCCCTATCACAAACACTAACCCTAACTCTAACCCTAACACTAACCCTAAACCTAACCCTAACCCTAATACTAACCCTAATTCTAACTGTAACCATAAATTTAACTTTGATTTTAAGACTAACCCAACTCTCACCCTAACACAAATCCTAACACTAAACCTAACACTAATCCTAACGCTAATCCTAACCCTAACACTAACCTGAACCTAATTCTAAGCCTAAATTTAACCTTACACAGAATCCTAACTGTAACTGTAACTAAAATTAACCTTAACTGTAACCCTAATGCAAACCCTAACACACCCTAATACTAACACTAATCCTAATTCTAAACCTCACTGTAACCCTAACCCTAACTCTAACACTCTTTTCATAACCCTAAAACCAGCCCTAAACCTTACCCTAATCCTAACACTAACCCTAACCCTAATCCTAAACTATCCAAACCCTAACCCTTAACCTAACCAAACACTAACCCTAACCCTAAAACTAATACTATCTCTAACCCTAAACCTAACCAAAACACTAATATTAACTCTAACACCAACCCTAACGGTAACCCTAGCCCTAACACTAAGCCCAACCCTCACCCTAACAGGACCCCTCACTCTAACAAGACCTCTCGCCATAACCCTAACACTAACCCTAACCGCAACAGTAACCCTAACCTAACACTTACCCTAACCCTAACCCTAACCGTAAACCTAACCAAAATGATAATACTAACCCTAAAACTAACCCTAACAGAAACCCTAACCCTAAACATAACACTAACACAAAACCAACCCTTACCCTCACCTAAATCAAACCAAAACTCTAACACTAACACTAACCCTAACCCTAATAGGACCTCTCACCCTAACACTAACACTAACCCTAATCACAACAGTGACCCTAACCTAACACTAACCCTAACCCTAACCCTACACTAACCCTAACCCTAAACCTAACCAAAATTCTAATACTAACCCCAACACTAACCTTAAACCTAACCCTAAGACTAACACTAACCCTAACCCAATCCCTAACACTAAACCTAACCCTTACCCTAAACTAACACTAACCCTAACCCTAACGCTACACTAAACCTAACACTAAACCTAACCAAAACACTAATACTAACTCTAACACTAACCCTAAATCTAACCCTAACACTATAAATAACCCTAAACCTAAGCCAACTCTAAACCTAACTGTAACCCTAACACTAACCCTAATTCTAAATCTAATCTTAACCATAACCCTAATGATAACCTTAACCCTAACCTTAACACAAACCCTAACCCTAACAGAACACTAACCCTAACACTAACCCTAACACTAAACCTATAGCCAAACCTAACCATAAATCTAAAACCAACCCTAACCCTAAACTGAACCCTAAGCCTAAACCTCACCCTATCACAAACACTAACCCTAACACTAAGCCTAACACAAACCCTAACCCTAACCCTATTCCCAACCCTAATTCTAACTGTAACCCTAATCTTAATTGTGATCCTATGCCTAACCCAACCCTAATTCTAACACAAATCCTAACACTAAACCTAACACAAACCCTAATGCTAACCCAACCCTAACCCTAACACTAATCCTTACCCTAACCCTAACCTTAACCTAATTCTAACCCTAACTTTTTCTCTAATCAGAAACCTTACTGTAACCATAATCCTAAACTTAACCCTAAGAGTAACCCTAACACAAACCCTTACACAACCCTAACACTTACACTAAACCTAAACATAAACCTTACCCTAACCCTAAACCTAGCCCTAACCCTAACACTGACACTAACTCTTCTCATAACCCTAACCCTAGCCCTGAACCTTACTCTAAACCTAACCCTAACCCTAACACTAACCCTAACCCTAACACTTACCCTAACCTAACACTAACCCTAACCCTAAAACTAATACTAACCCTAATCCTAAACCTCACCAAAACACTAATACTAACTCTAAAACTAACCCTAATGCTAACCCTAACACGAACCCTAACAGGATTTCTCACCCTAACCTTAACACTAACCCTAACCGCAACAGTAATCCTAAGTTAACACTAACCCTAACCCTAACCCTAACAGTAACCCTATATCTAAACCTAACCAAAATGCTAATACTAACCATAACAGTAACACGAAGGCAAACCCTAACCCTAACACTAACACTAAACCAACCCTTACTCTAACCTATCATTAACCCTAACTCTAACCCTAATGCAAACCCTAACACTAAACCTAACCAAAACACTAATACTAACCCTAACACTAACCCTAAATTTAACCCTAACCCTAACACTAACCCTAAAACTGACACTAACCCTAATCCTAAACCTCAACCTAACCGTAACCCTAACCTTAACCTATCACAAACCCTAACCTTAATCATAACCCTAACACTAATTCTAAACCTAACCCAAAACCTAAACCTAACACTAACCCAAAATCTAACCATAACACTCCTCTAAAACTAACCCTAACCATTCCCCTAACCTAACCCTAACACTAACACTAAAAGTAAACCTAACACTAACCCTACTTTTAAAACTAACCCTATTCTTAACCTAACCCTAACCCTAACCTAAGCCTAACATGAACCCTAACACTAACACTGACCCTGAACCTAACAGTAACCCTAAACCTGTCTCTAACCCTAACCCAAACAGTAATTCTAACCCTAACTCTTATTCTAACACGAAACCTAACCCCAACCCTAACCCTAATACTAATCCTAACACTAACTGTAACCTTATCCCTAACCCAATCCCTAACCTGATTACAAATCCTAATCCAAACGATAAACCTAAACCTAATCAAACCCTAACTCTAAACCTTACATAACACTAACACTAACCCTAAAAGTAACTCTAACCCCTACACTAACCCTATTACTAAACCTTACCATAACCCTTATGCCAAACCTAACATTAACCCTACCTGTAACAGCAACACTGATCCTAACACTACTCCTAATCCTACCCTTTCCCCTGAAACAAACCCTACACTTCCCTTACTCTAACTCTAAACATAATCCTTCTGTAACCCTAACCTTAACCCTAACCCTAACACAAACCCTAACCCTAAACTTAACCATAATCCTTAATCTAACCCTAACCCAAACCGTAATTTTAACCCTAACCTTAAAACTAATTCTATCCCTAAACTTACCCTAACCCAAACCCTAAGCCTAATCCTAATGCTAACCCTAACCCTTACCCTAAGACTAATACTAACCCTAAACCTAAACCTAACACTAACTCTAACTGTAACCCTAAACCTAACCATAACACTAACCCTAACCCTAACTCTAACACTAACCCTAAATTTCACCCTAACCCTAAAACTATCCCTAACCTGAACCCTAACCCTAACACTTACATGAATACTAACACTAACCTAACCCTAACCCTAACCCTAACACTAACCCTAAAACTAAACCTAAACCTAACACACTAACAGTACCCTAATTTTAACCCTAACACTTATCCTAACCCTAACCCTAACCGTAACACTAACACTAACTCTAACCCTAATGCTACATCGAAGCCTAAACCTAACACGAAACCTAACCCTAAAACTAACCCTAACCCTAATCTTAACCCTAATCCTAAAACTATTCTAAACCTAACACTTACCCTAACATTAAACCTAACCCTAAACCTCACCTTGACCCTAAAACTAACCCTAAACCTAACCCTAACCCTATCACTAACACTAACGCTAAAACACTAACACTAACACTAAACCTCACCATAACCCTAAACCTAAGACTTACTCTAAATCTAACCATAACGCTAACCTTAAACCTAACTCTAACACTAACCCAAAGAATAATCCTAACCCTAAACCTAAACATAACTGTAAAAATAACCCTAATCCTAACCGTAAACCTACACCTAACCCTAACACTAACCTCAACCCTAAGTCTAACATGAACCCTAAACCTAATCCTAACGATAACCCTAACACTAAGCCTAACACTAACTCTAACACGAAACCTAAACTTAATCCTAACCATAACCCTAACAGTAACCCACACCCTAACCCTAAACCTAACACAAACCCTAACCAAACCCTAACCCTCACCCTAACCTAACCCTAACCCCTACCTAAACATTTTCCTAAACCTAATCCTAACACTAACCCTAACCCTAACCCTAACACTAACACTAAGCCTATAACTAACCCTAAATCTGAACCTAAACCTAACACTAACCCTAACCCTAACC
Organism: Callospermophilus lateralis; assembly: GCF_048772815.1. Classification (NCBI taxonomy): domain Eukaryota; kingdom Metazoa; phylum Chordata; class Mammalia; order Rodentia; family Sciuridae; genus Callospermophilus; species Callospermophilus lateralis. Next base: position 91,994,306 of record NC_135306.1, on the reverse strand, counting down.
GTAACCCTAACCCTAACCCTGACTCTAATCTTAACCATAACTCTAATGAAAACCTTAACCCTAACCCTAACACAAACCCTAACCCTAACCAAACACTAACTCTAACACTAATTCTAACATTACCCCTAAAGCCAACCCTAAACCTAATTCTAAAACTAACCCCAACTCTAACCTGAACCCTAAGCCTAAACCTAACCCTATCACAAACACTTACCCTAACCCTAACACTAACTCTAACACTAAACCTACCTTTAACCCTAATACTAACCCTAACCCTAAGCGTAACCCTAATCTTAACTGTAACCCTAAGCCTAACCTAAACCCTAACCTTAACACAAATCGTAACACTAAACCTAACATTAACCCTAACTCTAACCCTAACCCTAACTGTAACACTAACCCTAACCCTATCCCTAAACCTAACCCTGTCTCTAACCCTAACCTTAATCCTAACATTAACCTTAACACAAACCCTTACCCTAACCCTAACACTCACCTAATCCTAACCCTAAAGCTAACACTAACCATAACCCTAAAATAACACTAATCCTAAATCTAACTATAACCCTAACCCCAACACTAACCTAACCCTAACCCTAACCCTAACACTAACCCTAACACTATCCCTAACCTTAACTCTAAATCTAACACTAACTGAAACCGCAACCCTAATCCTAAACCTAATCCTAACAGTAACCCTAAACCTAAACCTATCCCTAACCCTATCCCAAATCCTAAACCTGCCTATAATCCTATCCATTACCCTAAGCCAAACCCTCATTCTAATGCTACCTAGTCCTAACACGAATCCTTAGCCTATCCCAAACCCTAACTCTTTTACTATTCCTAACCCTCAGCCTCCTTCTAGTTCTAGCCTTAACCCAAAACCTGACCCTTATTCTGACCCTAACACTAACCCTAGATCCAAACTTGATACTAACCCTAAACCGGACCCTAACTCTTTCCCAACCACTAAACCTATACCTATACCTAACAGTCACACTAGCACTAGACCAAACCTAATCCTAAATAGAGTCATATATCTAGTCTAAGCCCTAAACAAAATCCTAGCACTAGCCCTAACAATAATCGTTAACCTAACGTAAAGACTAACTCTATCTCTAGACCCAACGCTAGTCCTAAATCTGGTCCTCACCCTAAACCTAACCCTAACCTGACAATGACAGTTACCCTAAAACAAATCTTAGCTCTAAATCTTATCCTAACCCAAAACCTAACTAGAACACTAGACTTATCCATTACCCTAACTATAAAACTAGCCATAAACATTTCCCTAGCTCTTACATTACCCATAGCCCTAATGATCGCCATAAACCTCACACAAAAAATTGCCCTTTTCCTAGCCCTAAACCTAGCCCTTATTGTAACCCTAACCATATACCTAGACCTAACCCTAACCCTAACCCTCGCCCTAACCCTTATTCTAACTCAAACGCTAAACTTAATCTAAACATAACCGTAACCATAACATTAGTCCTCACTCTAACCCTAACCCTCATTCTAGCCCTAATCCTAGCTCAAACACTAACACTTACCACAAACCTAACACTGACATGAACCCTAGGCCTAACCCTGACCTTGTCCTAATGCTAACCTTAACCGTAGCCCTAACCTTAGCTCCAACCCTATCCATTACATAAAGATAAGCCTAACCCAAATGCTAACCCTAGGCGTAATGCTAACACTATTGATACCACTAACCCTATTCATTACTCTATACCTAACCTGAACCCCAAACCTAACCCTATCAATTACCCTATCCTGGACCCTAACCTTGTCCCTAATGCTAATTCAAGCCTTAACTCTGAATCTTAATCTAAACCAAACCCTACTGGAACCCTGACCCTAATAAAATACACCTATATTTAAAACTCACCCTTAACCTAAACCTAAACCTTACACTAGACCTAGCCATAACATAACCCTAAAAATAACCAAAACCATAAACTCAGCCTGACATTAGCCCCAGCCCTAATCCTAGCCCTAACCCTAAGACAAACACTAGTCCTCATCTTAGGCCTATACCTAGCCTTAATCCTAACCCAAACCCTAACTATAGCCCTATCTCTATTTTTAACCCTTGCTCTAGACCTGAACTTAGGTATAACCCAATCCTTTCCCCTAACCCTATCACTAACCCTAACCCTAACACTAACCATATCTCTGGCCCTAACCATAGGCCTAACCCTAACACTAACCCTAGCACTAATCCTAGACCTAACTTATCCCTAACCCTAACTCTACCGCTAACCTTGGCCTAAGACGAACTCTAACTCTCCCAGGCCTATTTCTAGTTCTAACCCTATCCATTACAATAAACCTAACACAAGCCCTAACCTTAGCTCTAACCGTAGCCCTAGATGCTATCCTAGATCTAACCATAACTCTACATTTGACCCTAACCCTAAGCCTAATCTTCAACCTACCACTAGACCTAACACTATTGCTAATCCTAAAACTAGCCGCAACCCTAGCCTTATCCCTTTAACAAAACTGAGCCATTGTCCTAACCCTAAATGTTAACCTAAACAAAACCCTAACCCTAAACCTAGCCATAATCTTATAGCTCTAATTCATGTCCTAGTCCTAAGATTAACCCGGACCCTGACTTATAGTCTAACAGTAACCTTAATTTTAAATATCACACTAACCCTAAAGATGACGCTAACACTAGATGTAGACCAAATACTAACTCTAATCATAACCTTAGTTCTTATATTAGACATAGCCCTAACCCTAGCCCTAAACCTAACAGAAAAACTAGCCCTAATCTGAGCCCTAACCCTAGAAGTAAACCTAAACCTAAACCTAACCTTAGCCCTAACCTTAACCATAACCCTATCCCTATCCCTAGCTCTAACTCTATCACTTACCCTAAGCCAAACCGTATCCATAGTGCTAACCTTAGTCGTAATCCTAATCCATAGCCTAATCTGAACTCTAAACCTCTTACTAGTCCTAACTCTAGCTCTCATTCTAGCTCTAACCCTACTCAAATTCTTACCCTAGCACAAACCCTCAGTCTAAATATGACCCTAACCCTGAACTGAACCCTAAAACTAGCTCTATGAGTAAACTTATACCTACACCTAACCCTAAACTATCCTGAGACCTAAGCCTAATCCTAAATATAGCCATAACTCTAGACCTACATCTAAAAAAAACCCTGAGCTCTATCCCTAACATCATCCTTTACCTAAAACAAATACTAACCCTATCCCTAGACCTAACTCTAGTCCTAATTCTGGCTTTCACCTTAAACCTAAGTCTAAACTGAACACTGACCCTAACACTAACACTAAACCTAGCTGTAAACCTGAACCTAACCCAAAACCTAAACATAACACTAGACATAGTCATAACTCTAACCCTAAAACTATCTCTTATCAGAACCCTAGATCTTACATTACAAATAGCCTTAACCCTGGACCTAAATGTAACACAAAACCTAGCCCTAATCTGAGGCCTAAACCAACCCTAAGCATAACCAAAATCCTAAATGTAGCCCTAACCCTAACTCTTGCCTTACACATAACCCTAATTCAAAGCCTAACCCTGAGCCTAAACATAACCCTAGCCCTATTCCTAAACCTAAACCTAACCTTAGACGTAATCCTAACCTTAACCCTAGTACAACACTAGCTCTAATCCTAACATTACCCTAACCCTATCCCGAACTCTAATAATAATCCTAGCCCTAAACCTAACCCTAGCCCTAACCCTAATCATAAACCTAAATCTCGACCTTACTCTAAACCTAACCCTTGCCATAAACTTAACCATAACCCTTACCATAAATCAAAACTAAACCTATTTCTAATCCTAAATTTATCCATAACCTAAACTCTACACTAAACCTATTCTTCCATCTAATCCAATACATTACTCTAAAACTAACCCTAACCCTAGGGAAAACCCTAGCCCTAACCCCAACCCTAACCCTAAACATAACCATAACACTAACCCAGACCTAAAACTAAATCTAACACTCCACCTAGCCCTAACTGTAGCTTAATCTCTAACCCTTACCCTAACCCTAACACTAGCCCTAACCCTAACCATAAAACAAACTCTAGCCCTAACCCTAACACTAAACCTAGCCCTTTTCCTAGCCCAAATTTAGCCCTATTCCTAACCCTAACCCTAGAATGAAGACTAACTATAATCTCACACAAGACCTATCCCTACTTTTAACCCTATCCCTTACAGTAACCCTAACCAAAGCTCTAACCCTATTTGTAACCCTTGCATTATTCTTAGTCCTAATACTAACTCTAGATCAAAACCTATCTCTAAAACTAACCCTAAAGCGATGCCTCAGCATAACCCTGAAACTAGCCCTAACACTAATGCTAATCCTAAAATTAGCCCTAACTCTAGCCCTAGTCCTAAAGCAAAACCGAGCCATACCCCTAACACTAACCCTTACCCTAGACCAAACCCTAACCCTACACCAGCCTTAAACCCAGCCATAATTTGAAACCAAACCCTAACCCTAAACATAACCATGACCCTGACTTATATCCAAACACTAAGCCTAGCTCTAAACATCACCCTAACCTTATACCTAACCCTAATACTAGACCTAGCCCTAAACTGAACCCTAAAACTAACCCTAATTTTAAACCTAGTTCTTAAAATAGCCATAACCATAACACTAGCCCTAAACCTCATACAAAACTAGCCCTAATCCAAGACCTAACATGAGCTTTAACCCTAAACCTAAACCTAAACCTGGTCCTAACATTAGCTCTAAACCTATCCCTTACCCTAAGCCAAAACCTCACCTAGTGCTAACAGTATTTTTAGCACTAATCCTTAGCCTAATCAATACCCTAACCCTATAACTAGTCCTAACCCTAGTCTTCATTCTAGATCTAACATAACCCAAACACTAACCCTATACCTGACCATTATTCTGACCCTAACACTAATCTTATGTCTAAATCTAAACTAACCCTAAACTGAAACTTAACACTAGCCCTACTGGTAACCTTATACCTAAACCTAACCCTAATACTAGATCTAGACCTAAATCTAATCCTAAATCTAGCCATAACTATAGCTCTAGACCTAAAGACAAACTAGACATAGCCTTAACAATAACCCTTAACCTAACCCAAACTCTAACCCTACCTCTAGACCTAACCCTAGTCCTAATTCTGGCTTTAACCCTAACCATTACTTTACCCGAACACTGTCCCTGACACTAACAGTAACGCTAGGTCTAAACTTCACCCTAACCCTAAAACTAAGCCTAAAATTACACCTAGCCCTAGCATTAACCATTAAACTCGTCCTAATCATTACACCAGTTCTTACATTAGCCATAGCCCTAACCTATCACAAAATATAGTCCTAATCCAAGTGCCACATGAGCTTTAACACTAAAGATAACCCTAACAATAACCCTAGCCCTAACCATAACCCTAAGCCTAACTCAAGATCTAATCCTAACCACAACCCTAGCCCTAACCCTACCTCTAACCCTATTCATTACCCTAAGATAACTATAATCCTTATGCTAATCCTAGGCGAAACCCTAATCTTAGCACTAGACTTAACCCTGTCCATTAATCTACACCTAACCTGAACCCTAAACCTAACTGTGTCATTACCCGATCCCTAAACATAAGTCTAATTTGAGCCCTAAACCTAAACTTTCACCTAACCCAAAACCTAACCTTGACCCTGATTCTAATAATGCCCATAGCTCTAAACCTGAACCTAACAAGAAACCTAAACTTTACAATAGACCTAGCCATAAACCTAACCCTAAAACGATACCTAACCATACCCTAGACCTGACATTAGCCCTCGCTCTAATCCTAGCCCTAACCCTAATACAAAACTTAGCCCACATCCTAGCCATGAACCTCACCTTAATCATAATCCAACACTAATGTTAACCCTAACCTTCATCCTAATTCTCACCCTAGTCCTAAACTATCTATATTTTCTTACCTTATACTAAACCTAACCCTAACCCTAACACTAATCTTAGCCCTAACCCTAGTCCTAACACTAACACTAACCCTAGCCCCAATCCAAGCCCTAATTTAGCTCTATCACTAACCCTAACCCTAGCCCTAAGACTAACTCTAACACTCAAACTAGCCCTATACCTAGTTCTAACCCTATCCCTTACCATCACCATACATCTAGCCCTAAAAATAGCCCTACCCTAGCCCTATATTACCCCTATCTCAAAACCTAGATCTAAACCTAACTCCAAATTTAACCCTAACCCGAAGACTAAATCTAACCATAACTCTACTCTTATCCCTAATCCTTAACCTAAGCCTAAATCTCACACTTAGACTAGCCCTAACACTAAAACTAATTTTAAAACTAACCCTAAACCTACCCTAGTCCCACAAAAAACAAACAAACAAACAAACAAACAAACAAAAAAAAAACGAGTCATAGTCCGAACCTTAACCCTTAATCTAAACCAAACCCTAACCCTACACCTAGCCCTAACCCTATTTCTAATTATAGTCTAACCCTAACCCGAAAACTAACCCTGACCCTGACTGTGACCCTAACACTAACCCTGGCTCTAAACATCACCATCACTGTAAACCTAACCTTAACACTAGACCTAGACCTAACTCTAACTCTATAACTAGCTGTAATCATAAACCTACATCATATATTAACAGTAGCCCTAACCCTAGCCCTAAACTAACCCCAAACCTACCCTTAATTTGAGTCCTAAACCTAGTTTTAACCCTAAACTTAAAACACTAACCCAAACACTAGCCCTAATACTATACATAACCCTAGCCCTAACCTTAGGGCTAACCCCTAATGATAACCTTAACCCTTCTGATAAACTTAGACCTAAACCTAACCCTATAAATTACACTAAACAAAACCTAAACCCTAAACCTAACCCTGTCATTACCCTAACCCAAAATCTAATACTAAATCGACCCCTGCACCTAAACACTAACTTAACCCAAACCCTAATCCTGACCCTGATTCTAAAAATAAACCTAGATCTAAACCTGACCCTAACCAAAAACCTAACCCTTACACTGAACCAAGCCATAAACCTAACACTAAATCTATCCCTAACTGTAACCCTAGACCTGACATTAGCCATAGCCCTAATACTATTCCTAATCCTAAAACAAATACTAGTCCTCATCATAGCCCTAAACATAGCTTTAATCATAACCCTAACCCTAACCCCAGTTCTAACCCTATACTAACCTTCACCCTTGCCCTAAACCTAGCTATAACCACATCCTTACCCTAAACTAAAACCTAACTCTAACCCTAACCCTAATGATAACTCTTGCCTTATTCTTAGCCCTAGCACTAACCCTAGATCAAAATCTAACTCTAAATCTAACCCTAACTCGATGCCTAAGTGTAATCCTGAAACTAGCCCTAACCCTAGCCCTAACATAACCCTAGCTGTAATTTAGCCCTATCCCTAAACCTAACCCTAACTCTAGGCCTAAGAATAACTCTAACTCTCACACTACCCCATCACTCGTTCTAACCCTGTCCCTTACCATAACCCCAACCCTAGCCCTAACCTCAGCCCTAACCCTAGTACTAAAGCTTGCCCTATCCTTATCCCTAGCACTAACCTTAGGAAAAACGTAACTCTAAATCTAGCCCTAACCCAAAGCTTAAGCCTACACCTAACACTAGCCCAAACTATAACACTAATTCTAAAACGAGCCCTAACCCTAGCCCTATAACAAAACCGAGCCATAGCTCTAACCCTAACCATTAACCTAAACCAAATTCTAACCTTACATATAGACCTAACCCTAGCCCTAATTTGAGTTAGAAGCTGAACCCTAAAACTAACCCTGAACCTGACACTGACCCTAATACTTCTAGCTCTAAACATTACCCTAACCCTATCCCTAACCTTAACACTAAACCTAGGACTAAAACCCTAAAACTAGCCCTAATTCTAAACCTAGTACTTACATTAGATGTAACCCTAACCCTAGTTCTAACATAACCCAAAACGTAGCCCTAATCCAGGCCCTAACCCTAGCTTTAAACCTAACCTAACCCTAACACTAGCCCTAATTGTAACCATAACTCTAGCCTTAAACTGATCCCTTACTCTAACATTAACCTAAACTGAATCCTAAACCTAATCCTATCATAAGCCTAACCCTAATCCTGAAACTAATTCAAGCCCAAATATGAAACCTTAACCTATCCCAAACCCTAACCCAGATCTTGACACTAATAATACCCCTACTCTAAACCTGACCATAGCCCAACACTTAACCCTTAGCCAAGATGTAGCCATAAACCTAATCCTAAAACTATCTTTAACCATAATTCTGGACCTGAAATTAGCTCTAGCCGTAATTTTAGCCCTAACCATAAACACACACCTAGCCCTCATACTAGCCCTAAACCTAGCCTTATTCATAATCCTAAATCTAGCCCTAAACCTAACCCTAATTCTAAACTTCACCCTACCTCTAAGCCTAGCTATAATGTCATCCCTTACCCTAAATTTAAACCTAACCCTAACCCTAGGCTTAAGATAAACACAAAACCTAGCACTAACCCTAGCCCTAATTTAGCTCTATCTCTAACCCTATCCTAACCCTAGCCCTAAGAATAACTCTAACTCTTGCCCTAGCCCTATCCCTAGTTCTATCCCTATCTGCTACCGTAAACCTAACACTAGCCCTAACACTTGCCAAAAAGTTAGTCCCAGCCCTAACCCTAACTCTAAATCTAACCTTAAACCTAAGCCTAAGCCTAACACTAACACTAGCCCTAACCCTAATGATAATCATAAAACTAGCCCTAACCCTAATCCTAGGAGTAATCCAAAACAGAGTAATAGTCCTAACCCTATACCTTAACTTAAACCAAACACTAACACTACACCTAGACCTAAACCTAGCCCTAATTTGAGTCCTAAGCCTCACCTTAAAACTAATCCTGACCCTGACTCATATCCTAACACTCACCCTAGCTCTAAACACTGCCTTAAACTCAAACCGAACACTAACATTAACAATAGCCCTAATTTGAGTCTTAATACTAACCCTAAAACTAGCCCTGACTCTGACTCCTATCCTAACAAGAACCGTAGCTATAAATATCACCCTAACATTAAACCTAACCCTAGCACTCAAACTACCCCTAATCTTAACCCTAAAAATAACCCTAATGGTAACCCTAGTTCTTACATTAGCCATTATCCTAATCCTAGCCCTATACCTAACACAAAAACTAGCCATAAATTGAGCCCTAAACCTAGTTTTAACTCTAATTCTAACCCTCACCATAGTCCTAACCCTAGATCTAAATTAACCTGTTACCCTAAGTGAAACCCTAAACCTAAGAGTAAACCTAGACCTATCTCTAGTCTTTAGACTAACTAAAACCCTAACCCTATAAATAGTCCTAACCCTAGCCTTCATTTTAGCTCTAACACTATCACAAACCCTAACCCTAATTCTGACCCTTATTCTGACCCTAACACTAAACCTAGGTCTAACCCTAACCCAAATCCTAACCCAAAATTTACCATAATCCTATCCCTAGACCTAACTCTGAACCTAACTCTCAGCCTAGAACTAGCCATAGCTCAGAATCTAACCCTTATGCTAAACATAACCCTAAACCTAATCATAGTTCTAACCTCACCTTAACCCTAACACAAGACTAATCCTAACCATTACCCTAGCCTAAACTTATCTCTAACTATCCATTACCCTAAACATAACTCTTACCATCATGCTAACCCTAGGCTTAAACCTAACCCTATTGCTTTCCCCAGACCTATCAATTACCCTAAACCTAACCCTATCATTACACTAATCTTAACTCTAATGTTAATTCGAGCCCTGAACCTAACCTCAAACCTAAACCAACCCTAACACTGATAGTGACCCTAAAAATTCCCCTAGCTATAAACCTGACTCTTACCCTACCTAACCCTTACACTAGACCTAGCCATAAACTTAACCCTAAAACTATTTGTAACCTTAACCCTAGACCTGATATTATCCCTAGCCATAATCCTAGCCCTAAACCTAACACAAACCCTAGCCCTTATTCTATCCCTAAACATAGCCTTAATTTTATTCCTAACCCAAACCCTAGGCCTGATCCTCACACTAATCCTAGCCCTAAAATAGCCCTAATTTAGCCCTATCCCCAACCCTAACCCTAACCCTAGCCCAAAAACTAACTCTCTCACCCTAATCCTAAATCTAGTTCTAAACCTATCCCTTACTCGAACCCTAATCTCAGCCCTAATCCTTGGTCTAACCCTAGCCCTATTCATAGCCCTGGCCATAACCCTAGATATAAAAGTAACTCTAAATCTAAACCTAAACCTAATCCTAAACCTAAACCTAACACTAGCCCTAACACTAATGCTAATCTTAATACAAGCTCTAACCCTAGCTCTAGCCCTAAAATAAAACCGAGTCACAGCCATAATCCTAACCCTTAAAGTAAACCAAACCCTAACCCTACACCTAGCCCTAAACATATCCCTAAGTCTAGTCCTAACCCTAACCCAAAAACTAACCCTGACCCTGACTCTTACCCTAACACTAACCCTGGCTCTAAACATCATCATCACCATAAACCTCAACCTAACACTATACCTAGCCCTAACTCTAACCCTATAACTAGTGCTAATCAACTCTACTTCATACATTAGCCATAGCCTGAACCCTACCCCTAACCTAACCCAAAACCTAGCCTTAATCCGAGTCCTAAACCTAGCTTTAACCCTAAATTTTAACCTAACCCTAACCCAAAACTAATGCAAATCCTATACATAACCCTAGCCCTAACCTTAGTTCTAAACCTATTTATTACCCTAACAATCACCCTAACCCTTAAGCTAACCCTAGCCCTAAACCTAACCCTATCCATTACACTAAATCAAACCTAAACCCTAATACTAACCCTGTCATTACCCTAAACCTAAATGCTAACCTAACCCAAACCCTAACACTGACCCTGATCCTAAAATTAACCCTAGATTTAAACCTGAATCTTACCCTAAACCTAATCCTTACACTGGAACAAACCATAAACCTAACACTAAATCTATCCCTAACTATAACCCTAGACCTGACATTAGCCCTAGCTCTAATACTATCCCTAACCCTAACACAAACCCTAAACCTCATCCTAGCTATGAACCTAGCCTTATTCATAACCCTAACCCTAACTAAGCCCTAGCCCTAACACTTGCCCTAGCCATAAACCTAACCAAAACCACATCCCTTAACCTAAACGTAACCCTAACTTTAACCCTAACCCTTGTCATCACAATTGCCCTATCCTTAGCCCTAGCTTTAACACTAGATTGAAACCTAACTTTAAATCTAATCCTAACTTGATGCCTAAGCTTAAAACTAGCCCTAATCCTGATGCTAATTCTAAAACTAGCCCGGACTCTAGCCCTAACACTAACTCTAGCTGTAATTTACCCTATCCCTAACCCTAACCCTAACCCTAGCCCTAGAATAACTCTAACTCTCACACTGACCCTATGACTCATTCTAATCCTATCCCTTCCCATAAACCTATACCGATCCCAAATCCTAGTCCTAACCCTTGCCCTATCCATAGCCCTAGCACTAACCTTAAATAAAACCCTGATTCTAAATTTAACCCTAAACCGAAGCCTAAGCCTAAATCTGACTAGCCCTAAATCTAACACTAATCATAAAAATTTCACTAACCCTAACCCTAGGACTAAAACCAAACTGAGCCAAAGCTCTAACCCTAACACATAACCTAAATCAAGCCCTAATCCTACACCTAGCCCTAACCCAGCCCTAATTCAAGTTTTAAGACAAACCCTAAAACTAACCCAGACCCTTACTCTGACCATAACACTAACCTGAGGTCTAAACATCACCCTAACCCTAAACATAAAGCTAACAGTAAACCTAGCCCTAAAACACTAAAATTAGCCATAATCATAACCCTAGTACTTACATTAGCCGTGATCCTAAACCTAGCACTAACTTAACCCCAAACCTAGTCCTAATCATAACGATAACCCTAGCCCTAAAACTGATTTCTAACTCTATCCATTACCATAAACATAACCCTTATCCTAATGCTAATTCAAGCCCTAACTTTAAACCTTAACTTACCCCAAACCCTACCCCAGAACTTGATCCTAATAATACCCCAGCTCTAAACCTGACGCTGATTCTAAACCTAACTTTACACTAGACGTACCCATAATCCTAAACCTAAAATAATATTTTACCATAATTCTGGACCTGAAATTAGCCCTAGCACTAATCCTAGCCCAAACCCTAAAAAAAAAACCCTAGCCCTCATCCTAGGCCTAAACCTAGCCTTAATCATAACCCTAACCCTAACCATAGTCCTAACCCTAATTATAACCCTCAACCTACCTTTAAACCTAGCTATAAAGTCATCCCTTACCCAACACTTTGCCTGAACTCTAAATCCAAACTAAACTCTAAATCTAATCTAAACTCTAAATCTAAACTCTAACCCTCACCCTAACCCTAACCCTACCACTAACCCTAACCCTAGGCTTACACTAAACACTAAACCTAGCCCTAATCTTAGCCCTAATTTAGCCCTATCTCTACCCCTAACACTAACCCTACCCTAAGACTAACTGTTGCCCTAGCCCTATCCCTAGTTCTAACCCTATCCCTTACCATAATCCTAAACCTAGCAATAACCCTTGCCATATCCTTAGTTCTAGCCCTAACACTAGATCTACCCCTAATTCCAAATTTAACCCTAAACCTAAGTCTAAGCCTAACAATAACACTATTGCTAACCCTAACCCTAGGACTAAAATAAAACCTAGTATGAGCCCTAACTCTAAACCTTAACTTAAACCAAATCCAAACACTATAACTAGATCTAACCCTAGCCCTAATTCGAGTCCTAACCCTAACCTTAAAACCAACCCTGACTCATATCCTAACACTCACCCTGGTTTTAAACACTGCCCTCACCTTAAACTGAATTCTAACAGTTACCTTAGACCTAATTCGAGTCCTAACTCTAACCCTAAAACTAAGCCTGACCCTGACTCCTATCCTAACATGAACCCTAACTATAAATATCACCCTAACCTTAAACCTAATTCTAACACTAAAACTAACCCATACCCTAACACTAAAACTAACCCTAATGGTAACCATAGTTCTTATATTAGCCATTGCCCTAACCCTATCCCTAACCCTAACACAAGACCTAGGCCTAATCCGAGTCCTAAACCTAGTTTTAACCTTAACTCTAACCATAACCATAGCTATAACCCTAGCTCTAAACCAATCCTTTACCTAAGCAAAACCCTAAACCTAAGGGTAACCCTAGACCTATCCCTAATCCTTAGGTTAACCAAAACACTGACCCTATTAATAGCCCATACCCTGCCCTCATTCTAGATCTAACCCTATCCAAAACCCTAAGATTTACCTTGAACCTTTTACTGACACTACCACTAATCCTAGGTCTAATTCTAACCCTAATCCTAAACCAAAATATACCGTAATCCTATCCCTAGACTTAATCCTGAACCTATATCTCAGCTGAGCCCAAACCATAGCTCAGAACCTAACCCTTACACTAAACATAACCCTTACCTAACCCTAACCCTAAATCAAGACCCAATCCTAACCATTACCCTAGCCCTAAACTTAAGTCTAACTGTATCATTACCCTAAACATAACCCTTACCCTAATGCTAACCCTAGGCCTAACCCTAAACGTATCACTATCCCCAAACTCATCAATTACCCTAACCCTACCCTGAGTTCTAGATCTAATCCAATCATTACCCTAATCCTAACCCTAATGCTGATTTAAGCCCTAACACTAAACTCAAACCTAAACCAAACCCTAACACTGACCCTAATAATTCCGCTACCTCTAAACCTCACTCTTACCCTATACCTAACCCTTACACTAGTACTAGCCATAAAACTAACCCTAAAAATATTCGTAAGCATAACCCAAGACCTGATATTAGCCCTCGCCATGATACTAACCCTAACCCTAACACAAACCCTAGACCTTATCCTAGCCCTAAACATAGCCTTAATTATAACCCTAACCATAACCCTAGGCCTAACCCTAACACTAACCATAGCCCTAATCTTAGATCTAATTTAGCCCTATCCATAACCTTAACCCTAACCTAGTCCAAAGACTAACTCTAAGTCTCACCTTAGTTCTAACCCTAGTTCTAGCCCTATACTTTACTAGAACCCTAATCCTAGCCCAAACCATAGGTCTAACACTAGCCCTATAAATAACCCTAGCAGCAACCCTAGATGTAACCCTAACACTAAATCTAACCCTAATCCTTAGCCTAAACCTAAATCTAACACTAGCCCTAACCCTAAGTCTAATCCTAAAACTAGAACTAACCCTAGCCCTAAAATAAAACCAAGCCATAGACCTAATCCTAACCCTTAATATAAACTAAACCCTAACCCTACACTTAGCCATAACTCTAGCCCTAATTCGAGATTTAAGCCAAACCCTAAAACTAACCCCAACCCTGACTCTGACCTTAACACTAACTCTAGCTCTAAACATCTCCCTAACTCTATACCTAAACCTAACAATAGACCTAGTCCTAACCATAACCCTTAAATTAGCCCTAATCACAACCCCGGTACTTACATTAGCCATAACCCTAAACTTAGCCTTAACTTAACCCAAAACCTAGCCTTATTCAGAGCACTATCCCTAGATTTAGCCCCAAACCTAACCCTATCACTAATTGTAACTATTACCCTAGCAATAACCCTAGATTTAACCATAACCCTAACCCTAAACCTAACCCTATCAATAATCCTAACATTGACCCTAGCTGTACCCCTATCTCTAACCCTATCCATTATCCTAACCATAACCCTCCCCCTAATGCTAAATCTGGGCCTAAATCTAACTATCTGCCTAATCCTAGCCCTATCCATTAACCTAAACCTAACCTGAAACCTAAACCTAACACTATCTTTACCCTAACCAAAACTCTAATGCTAATTCGAGCCCTAACATTAAGCATTAACCTATCCAAAACACTATCACATCCCTGACCCTAATAGTACCCTTAGCACTAAACCTGACCCTAACCCTAAACCTAACCCTTACACTAGACGTAGCCATAAACCTAACACTAAAACTATTTTTAGTCGTAACACTAGACCTGAATTTAGCCCTAGCTGAAATCCTAGCTCTAAACCTATGCTTAATCCTAACATGAACCATAACCCGAGCCCTAACCCTAATTCTATTCTTCACCCTGGCCCTAAATCTACCTATAACCTCATCCTGTACCCAAAAACTAACCATAACCCTAACACTCGCCCTAAACACAAAGCCTAGTGCTAATCCTAGCCTTTATTTAATCCTATTCTAACCCTAAACCTAGCCATAAGATTAAGTCTAACTCTTGCCCTAGCCATAGCCCTAGTTCTATCCTTAGCCTTAATCCTAAAAATAGATCTAAGCCTGAGTCTCAATCTGAACCTAATTATAAATTTAACTGTAATAATGAGCCTAAACCAAACTCTAACAATACCCCTAAACATAATGCTAATCCTAAAACTTGCCCTATCCCTAGCCTTAAACATAAACCAAAACCAAGCCATAGCCCAAATCCTAACCCTTAACCTAAATCAAATACTAACCCTACAACTAGCCCAGAAACTAACTCTAAAAGAAACCCTGACCCTAACACTGATCCTAACACTAATCCTAGCTTTAAAAATCACCCTAACTTTAAATTAACTCTAACAATATATCTAGTCTTAACCTAACCCTAAAACTAGTCTTAATCATAACCCTTGTTCGTACATTAGTCATTGTCCTAAACGTAGCCCTAACACTAACACAAATTCTACCCCTAATCCAAGCCCTAACCCTAGCTTTACCCTAATAATATCCCTAACCCTAACTCTAACACTAGTCTTAAGCCGAACTCTAACCCTATTCCTTACACTAGCCAAACCCTAACATAAATGCTAATCCTAGATCTAATCCTAAACTTTAGCCTAAATTAAATCCTAACCATATTAATAATCTTAACCTCAGCCCTCATTCTACCTCTAAACCTAACCCTGAACCTCATCTGACACTAACAGTAACCCTAGGTCTAAACCTGAACCTAACCCTAAATGAAATCCTAACACTAGCCCTACTGGTAATCGTTTACATATACCTAAGCCTAACACTAGACCTAGACCCAAAGCTAATAATAAATATAGCTATAACTCTAGCTGTAGACCTAAACAAAAACCTAGCACTAGCTTTAACAATAACCCTTAACCTAAACTTACCCTAACCCTAGACCTAAACCTAGTCCTAATTCTGGATCTAACCCTAACCCGATCCCCAAAAGTTACCCTGATTCTAACACTGAACCTAGCTTTAAACCTGACACTAACCCAAAACCTAGACCTAACACTAGATCTAGCCATTACCCTAACCCTAAAACTAGCCCTAAACATAACCCTAGTTCTTTCATTATGCATTGTCCTAAACCTAACACAAAATCTAACACAAATCTAGCCCTAATCCTAGGCCTAAACTTAGCTCTAAGCATAACACTCAGCCTAATCCTAGCCCTAAACCTAGCCCTAACCTAAGCCTCGCCTTAGACCTAACCCTAGCTCAAAGCCTAACCTTTACACTAAAAGTAAACCTAGCTCTATCCTAAACCCTAACACTAACCCTAACCCTAGTCCTAACATTAAACTTAGCCTGAACTTTAGCTCTAACCATATCCATTACCCTATCCCTAACTCTAACCCTAATTAAAATTCTATCCCTAACACTAAACATAAATCTAACCATAAAAGTAAACCTAGACCTATACCCAAACCTATGGATTGGTCTCTGTGTCCTCTATTCTGTACCATTGGTCCACCCACCTGTTTTGGTACCAGTACCATGCTGTTTTTGTTACTATTGCTTTGTAGTACAGTTTGAAATCTTGTATCGCTATACCTTCTGATTCACACTTCCTGCTTAGAATTGCTTTTGCTATTCTGGGTCTTTTATTTTTCCATATGAATTTCATGATTGCTTTATCTATTTCTACAAGAAATGCCATTGGGATTTTGATTGTCATTGCATTGAACCTATAGAGAACTTTTGGTAATATCGCCATTTTGATGATGTTAGTTCTATCTATCCATGAACAGGGTATATTTTTCCATCTTCTAAGATCTTCTTCTATTTCTCTCTTTAGGTTTCTGTAGTTTTCATTGTATAAATCTTTTACCTCTTTTGTTAGGTTGATTCCCAAGTATTTTATTTTTTTTTTTTTGAGGATATTGTGATTGGGGTGGTTTTCCTCATTTCCATTTCAGAAGATTTGTTGCTGATATACAGGAATGCTTTAGTTTTATGCGTGTTGATTTTATTTCCTGCCACTTTGCTGAATTCATTTATTAGCTCTAGTAGTTTCTTTGTAGACCCTTTTGGGTCTTCTAGGTATAAGATCATATCATCTGCAAATAGTGATAACTTAAGTTCTTCTTTTTCTATCTTAATGCCTTTAATTTCTTTTGTCTGTCTAATTGCTCTGGCTAGTATTTCGAGAACTATATTGAATAGAAGTGGTGAGATAGGGCATTCCTGTCTTGTTCCAGATTTTAGAGGGAATGCCTTCAGTTTTTCTCCATTTAGAATGATGCTAGCCTGAGGCTTAGCATAGATAGCTTTTACAATGTTGAGGTAAGTTCCTGTTATCTGTAGTTTTTCTAGTGTTTTGAACATAAAGTGATGCTGTACTTTGTCGAATGTTTTTTCTGCATCTATTGAGATGATCATATGGTTCTTATCTTTAAGTCTATTGATGTGGTGAATAACATTTATTGATTTCCAAATATTGAAACAGCCTTGCATCCCAGGGATGAATCCTACTTGATCATGGTGTACAATTTTTTTGATATGCTTTTGTATCTGATTCGTCAGAATTTTTTTGAGGATTTTTGCATCTAGGTTTATTAGAGATATTGGTCTGTAGTTTTCTTTCTTTGAAGTGTCTTTGTCTGGTTCTGTGATCAGGGTGATGTTGGCCTCATAGAATAAATTTGGAAGAGCTCCTTCTTTTTCTATTTCCTGAAATAACTTGAGAAGTATTGGTATTAACTCTACTTTAAAGGTTTTGTAAAACTCCACTGTATACCCATCTGTTCCCAGGCTTTTCTTGGTTGGAAGTCTTTTGATGGCTTCTTCTATTTTCTCCTTTGTTATTGGTCTGTTTAAATTGTGTGTATCTTCCTGACTCAATCTGGGCAAGTCATATGACTTAAGAAATTTATCAATATATTCACTATCTTCTATTTTATGGGAATATATGATTTCAAAATAATTTCTAATTATCTTCTGTATTTCTGTAGTGTCTGTTGTGATATTGCCTTTTTCATCCTGTATGTTAGTAATTTGAGCTAACCCTCTCCCTAGCTCTAATCCTAGCTCAAACATTAACCCTTACCCTAACCTAATCATAACCCTAGTCCTAAACCTAACACTTACCCTAACCCTAAAACTTACCCCAAATCACACCCTAGACCTATCCCTAAACCTAGCCCTAATCATAGACTTAATCCAAACCGTAACCTAGCCCTAACCCTAGCTATAAACCTATCCATTACACTAAACATAACTCTAACCCTAATACTAACCCTAACCTGATTGCTAAACCTAACCCATCCATTACCCTAAATCTTAACTGAAATCTAAACTAAACTCTATCCATTATGCTAGCCCTAATTCTAAACTTATTGCTAATTTGAGCCCTAACCCTAAACCTTTAGCTAAACCAAATGTTAATCCTGACCCTGACCCTGACGCTAATAATAGCCCTAGCCCTAAATCTGACCTTTAACCTATTCCTAACTCTTACACTACACCTAACCATAACCTAACCCTAAAACTATCCTTATCATTAACCCTAGACCTGATATTAGCCTTAGACCTAGTCCTAGCCATAATCCTAACAGAAACCCTAGCCCTTAACTAAGCCCTAAACCTAGCCTTAATCCTAAACTGAAGCATAACTCTAGGCCTAATCCTAATTTTAATCTTCAGCCTAGCCCTAAAGCTAGCTAAAACCACACCTATTCCTCTAAACTTAACTTTAAAACCAACGCTAACCCTAACTCTAGCCCAACCTGTTGGTCTATCCCCAACACTAACCCTAGCCTTAGTACTAACCATAATTAAGCCCTAACCCTAACACTAACCCTAGGCCTAATCCATTTCCCTAATTTAGCCCTAAATCTAACCCTAACTCTAGCCCTAATCCTAGCCCTAATTTAGCCCTAACCCTATCACTAACCCTAGCCCTAATCCTAGCCCAAATTTAGCCCTAACCCTAGCCCTAATCTTAGGCCTAATTTAGCCCTAAACCTAACCCTAACTCTAGCCCTAATTCTAGCCCTAATTTAGTCCTAATCCTCTCATTAACCCTAGCCCTAATCCTATTCCTAATTTAGCCCTATCCCTAGCGCTAACCGTAGCCCTCATCATAGTCATAATTTAGCCCTAACCCTAGCCCTAACCCTAAGACTACAAATAAGACTAACTCTAATTCTCAACCTAGCCATATCCCTAGTTCTAATCATATTCACTACCATAACCCCTAACCCTCACCCTAAACCTAGCCCTAGCCCTAGCCCTAACCCTAGATCTAACCCTAACTCTAAATCTAACCCTGGGGCTGGGGATGTGGCTCAAGCAGTAGCGCGCTCACCTCACATGCGTGCAGCCCAGGTTCCGTCCTCAACACCACATACAAACAAAGATTTTTTATCCGCCCATAACTAAAAAAATAAATATTAAAAAATTCTCTCTCTCTCTCTCTCTCTCTCTCTCTCTCTCTCTCTTAAAAAAAATCTAACCCTAACTCTAAGCCTAAACCTCAACCTAACACTAGCCCTAACCCTGATGCTAATCCATAATCTAGCTGTAACCATAGACCTAGTCCTAATACAAAACCAACCTATATCCCTAACCCTTAAACTAAACCAAACCCTAACTGTACACGTAGTACTAACTTTAGCCATAATTCGAGTTCCAAACCTAACCCTAAAACTAACCCTGACTCTGAGAGTGAGCCTAACACTAACCCTTGCTCTAAACACCACCCTAACCCTACACCTAACCGTAATACTAGACCTAGGCCTAACCCTAACCCTAACCCTAAAACTAGCACTAATTCTAACACTAATTCATACATTAGCCATAGCCCTAACCCTAGCCCTAACTAAACCCAAAACCAACCCTAATCTGAGGCTTAACCCTAGATTTATCCCTAACACTAAACTTAACCCTAACCCAGAACCTAGCCCTAAACCTTACCCTAACACTATCCAGAATTCTAACCATTACCCTAGCCCTATCACTAGCTCTAACCCTATCAATTACCCTAACCATAACCATAACTCTAATGATAACCCTAGGCCTAACCCTAAACTTATCCCTAATCCTAACCTATTTCATTAACCTAAACCTAACCTGAACCCTAAACCTAACCCTATCATTACCCTAACCCTAACCCTAATGCTAATTCGCGCCCTAACCCTAAACCTTAACCTAACCCAAACCATAACTCTGACCCTTCCCATGATAATATACCTAGCTCTAACCTTGAACATACCCCTAAACCTAACCTTTATACTAGACCTAGCCATTAACCTAACCCTAAAGCTAACTGTAAACATAACCCTAGACCTGACATTTGCCCTAGCCGTAATTCTAGCCCTAACCTCAACACAAACCAAACCCATAACCCTAACCCTAACCCTAGCCCTAATCCTATCCATAACCATAGCCCTAAATTTAGCTCTAACCCTTATAAATTACCCTAAACACAACCCTAATTATAATGCTAACCCTACACCTAAATCTAACCCTATCCCCAACCGTAACCCTATCTATTATGCTAAATCTAACCTGAACCCTAAACCAAACCCTATCATTACCCTAAACAAAACCCTGATGCTAATTTGAGACCTAACCCTAAACCCTAACCTAAACAAAACCCTAAACCTTACCCTGACCCTAATAATACCCCTAGGTCTAACCTTGATCCTTCCCCTAAACCTAACACTTACACTAAACATAGCCATAAACCTAACCATAAAACTATCCCTAACCATAACCCTAGATCTTATATTCACCCTAACACTAATCCTAGTCCTAACCCTAACACAAACCCTAACCCTCATCCTAGCCCTAAACCTAGCCTTAATCATAACTCTAATAAAAACCTAGACCTAACCCTAATTCTAACCTTCACCTTAGCCTTATCCCTAGCTGTAACCCAATTGCTTACACTAAACCTAACCCAAGTCTAAAACTCACCCTAGGCCTAAACATAAACATAATCCTAGCCCTATTACTAGCCCTAATTAAGCCCTATACCTAGCCAGACACTAAGCTTACCCATAAGACTAACTCTCACACTCACCCTAGCCCTATTCCTACTTCTAACCCTATACCTTACCATAACCCTAATCCTAGCCATAAACCAAGACCTAACAGTAGCCCTATCGTTAGCCCTAGACCTAATCCTAAATCTAAATCTAACTTTAACCCAAAACCTAAATGTAAACCAAACACTAAATCTAAAATTAATGCTAAGCCTAAAACTAGCCCTAACCATAGCCCTAGCCCTAAAAAAAAAAAAAAAAAATGAGCTATAGCCCTAACTTTAAAACTTAACCTAAACCAAAATCTAACCCTACACTGGTCCCAAACCCTAGTCCTAATTCGAGTCCAAACCCTAACCCTAAAACTAATCTAAACTTGAATTTAACCCTAACATTAACCCTAGCTCTAAACTTCACCCTAATGATATACCTAATCTTACCAGTAGACTTAGTCCTAATCCTAATCCTATAACTAGCCCAAATCAAATCCCTAGTCCATACATTGGCCATAACTCTAAACCTAGCTCTAACTCTAACTAAATCTTAGCCTTAATGCAAGACCTAACCCTAGCTTTAACCTTAAACTTAAACCTAACACTAGCCCTAATGCTAACCCTAAACATAGCCCTAACCCTAGCTCTAATCCTATCCCTTACCCTAAGCTAACTTTAACCCTAATGCTAACCCTAAGCCTACCCCTAATCCTTAGCCTAACCCAAACCCTAACCCTATTATTAGTGATAACCTTAGCCCTCATTCTAGCTCTCATCATAACTCAAACCTGACAATTATTCTGACCCAAATGGTAACTGTAGGTCTAAACCTGACCCTAACCCTATACTGAACCCTAAAACTAGCACTAGAAATAAACCTATTCTTAAACCTAACCCTAACACTAACTCTATTCCTAAACCTAATCCTAAATCTAGCCATATCTCTAGCCCTAGATTTAAACAAAAACCTAGCCCTATCCCTAATGATAAACCTTAACCTAACACAAACACTAACCCTACCCCTAGACCTAACTCTAGTGATAATTCTGGGTTTAACCCTAACCTAACTATAACCCAAACACTGGCCCTGACCTTAACACTAAATCTAGCTCTAAACATCATGCTAATGCTAACCCTAACTCTAAACTTGACGTAGCCATAACACTTACCCAAAAAGTAGCCCTAATTTTAACCCTGGTTCATACATTAGTTATAGGCCTAACACTAGCCCCAACCTAACCCCAAAGCTGGCCCTAATCTGAGTGATAACCATATTTTTAACCCTAACCCTAAAACTAGCCCAAATCCATACCCTAACCCTAGCTCTAATCCTGGCTCTTGCCCTATCCATTACCTTAAGCTACTCTCTAAACCTAATGCTAACCCTATTCCTAACCCAAGTCCATAGCCTAACCCAAACCATAACCCTATTACTAGTCCAAACTCTAAACTTTGTTCTAGCTCTAACCCTAACACAAACACAAACCCTAACCCTGACACTTATTCTGACCCTAACATTAACCATAGGACTAAACCTGACCCTAACCCAAAACTGAACACTAATCCTATACTTAAACCTAAACCTAACACTAGCCCTAGACCTAAACCTAATCCTAAATTTAGCCTCTAGCCCTAGACCTGAACAACAACACAGACTTAGCCCTAACAATAACTCTTAACCTAAACCAAACACTAAACCTACCCCTAGACCTAGCCCTAGTCCTAATTCTGGCACTAACTCAAACAATAACTCTAACCTGAACACTGGCCCTGACGCTAACATAATCCTAGCTCCAAAGTTCACCCTAACCCAAAACCTAATCCTAACACTAGACCTAGACATAACCCTAACCCTAAAACTAGGCCTAATCATAACCCTAGCTCTTACATTACCTATGGCCCTAACCCTAGGCCTAATCTAACACAAAACCTAGCCCTAATCCTAGGCCTGATCATAGCCCTAATTGTAACCCTAAACCTAACCCTAACCCTAACACAAAGCCTCGCTTCGGACCGAACCCTAGCTCAAAGACTAACCTTTACCCTTAACATAACAATAGCCCTATCCCAAACCCTATCCTAACACTAGCCCTAATCCTAACCTTAACCATAGCCCTAACCATAGCTCTAAATCTATCCATTACCCTAACCATAATCCTAACCCTAATGATAAACTTGGCTTAACCCTAACCCTATCACAATCCCTAAACCTATCCATTATTCTAAAACTAACTTGAACCCTAATCCTAAGCTTATTCATTACCCTAACCCTAACTCTAACCCTAATGCTAATTCGAGCGCTAAACCTAAACCTAAACTTAAACCAAACCTTAAGCTGTACACTGACACTAATAATACAGATAGCTGTAAACTTGAACCTTGCCCTAAATCTAACCCTTACACTAGGCCTTACCATAAACATAACCTGAATCCTATTCCTAACTGTAACCCTACACCTGATGTTAGCCCTAGCCCTAATCCTAGCCCTAACCCTAATATGAACACTACCTCTAATCCTATACCAAAACCTAGCCTTAATCATAACCTAATTCTAATTCTAACCCTGTCCCTAGCCCCAAACCTAGTTATAAGCCCATGGCTTAACCTAAACCAAACCCAAACCCTACAACTAACCCTAACCCTAACCTTAACCTTAGAATTAACCCTAACACTAACCCTAGCCTTAATCCTAAACCTAACCCTAACTCTTGCTTTAAGACTAACTATAACTCTCGCCCAAGCCCTAGCCCTAATTCTAACCCTATCACTTACTGTAACCTTATTCCTAGCCCTAAGCCTGGAATAATCCTAGCTCTAACCTTACACCTTGCCCTAACCCTAGATCTAAACCTAACTCTAAATCTAACCCTAATTCTACAACTAAACCTAACCCTCATACTAGCCCTAATGCTAATGCTAATCCTAAAATTCACCGTAACCATAGGCTTAGCCCTAAATAAAAATTGAGTCATAACACTAACCATAAACTTTTACCTCAACCAAACTTTAACCTTACAGCTAGCCCTAGGCCTAGCCCTAATTCAAGTACTAAGCTTAACCCTAAAACTACCCCTGGACCTGTCTCTGACATTAACACTAACCCTACCTCTAAGCATTACCCTATACCTAAACCTTACCCTAACACTAGACCTATTCCTGACCCTAGTTCTAATCATAACCCTAGATAATATATTAGAAGTAACCTTAAACCTAATGGTAACCAAAACCTAGCCCAAATCTGTGACCTAAACCTAGCTTTCACCCTAAACCTACCTTAACACTAGCCCTAACCCTAACCCGAACTCTAGCTCTAACCCTAGTTCTAACCTTATCCTTTACTCTAGCCAAAACCTAGTCTAATGCTAACCCTAGTCCTAAAACTGATCCTTAGTCTAACCCAAACCCTAACTCTATTACTAGTCCTAAACCTAGCCCTCATTCTTGTTATAACCATAACCCAAATCCTAACCCTAACCCTGACCCTTATTTTGACCCTGAACCTAAACCAAACACTAACACTAGCCCTACCCATAACCCTATATCTAAACCTAACCCTAACACTAGCCCTATATTAAACCTAATCCTAAATCTAGCCATATCTTTAATGAAGACCTAAACAAAAACCTAGCCCTAGCTTTAATGATAACCCTTAATCTAAGTCAAATACTAACCTTACCTCTAGACCTAACCAATCCTAATTCTGGCTCTAGCCCTAACCCTAATCCTAATCCAAACACAGACCCTGACATTAACACAAACCCTAGCTATAAAACGGATCCTAACTAAAACCTAAACCTAACACTAGACCTAATCATAGCCGTAAGCATAACACTTACATTATCATAGCACTAAAACTAGCTCTAAACCTAACACAAAACCTAGCCCTACTCCTAGGCCTAAATCTGCCCCAAAGCGTAACCCTATCCCTAACCTAACCTTATCCCTTACCCTAAGCCTAACTCTCACGTTAATCCTAATCCTCACCTTAGACCTAACCCTAGATAAAACCCAAATTGAACCCTAAACATAACTCTAGTCCTATCCCTAAACCTAATCCTAATCCTAGCCCTAGTCATAATGTTAACACTAGCACTAATTCTATCTCTAAAATTAGCCATAACCCTAAACCGAAACTTAACCCTAATGATAACTCTAGCTTTAATCCTAATTGTAATCCTAATCCTAGACCTACCCTATTCCTAACCCTCATTGTAGCCTTAACCCTAGATAAAACCCTAACCCTTACTTGAACAATACCCTAAACCTAAAACTACCCCTAACCCTAACCTGACATCTAACCCTATGCATTAACCTACCTCTAATAATATTAGCCCTAACCCTAACACTAACCCTAAACCTAAAACTACCCTTAACCCTAACCTGACATCTAACCCTATCCATTAACCTAACTCTAAATATAACCTTAGCCCTAACCCTAACACTAGCTCTAACCTTAACCATAAATCTAACTCTAGACAAAATCCTAAGCCTAAACCTCACCTTAGCACTAACCCAAGCTCAAAACCTAACCTGTACCCTAAACCTATCACAAACCCTAACCCTAGTCCTAGCCCTAACAATAACCCTAACTCTAGCCCTAATCCTATCCAAAACCCTAGCCCTAACCTTAGTTATAATGCTATTCATTACCCTAACAATAACCCTAACCCAAATACTAACCCTAGGCCTAAACCTAACCCTATCACTAACACTTGCTGAGAGCCAGAGCCAAGTAGGAATGACACATGGCATTTTTGGTTGAAAGGTGACCCCAGCAAGACATTGAGATGATAATGATTATGTTAAGATCTGCATTCAATTGGAGATTAGACCCCTGCTGTCTGCCTAGACCTGCTACTTTGGACCTCTCTCAGGACTCCGGGAGAGTTTCCATTGGTTGGGGAAGTGCGGTAGGAGGAATTTTCGGAGGAGGAATTTCCTGTTGGTGTAGTGTGTTCTGGGAGAAGGCCGCGTGCATGGCATTGGCGGGAGGTTTGGAAATAAAGGTTGTTCCTGCTTAAGTGGCTCCTGATTTTGTGCCCAGTCAGACTGCGGCATTTGGTGGCCCGTGCGGGGAACGCCTGAAGCTCGGAGGTAAGTGAAATTGCTCGCCCCTGAGGGAAGGCGAGAGAATGGGTGACCATTTCAAAAAACAATGTGTTCTGGTTTGATTTATTTTGTCTTTGCTTCAAGCTGCCTATCTCTAGAACTTTCTCAGGCAAACTGGGAAAAATGGTTGGCTCAAGGTTTGAAATTAGTCGGCCCTCAGGAAGAGAAAATTGATACAACAATTTTTTGTTCTGTTTTTGTTTCATTCTGTTTCGGTTTTGTTTTGTGTTTTCTTGTTGGGTTGTATTATCTTTATAGTAGATTAGAAATTATTAAAAAACAAACCAAAATAGTGTTAAGTAAATTGTTGGAGGTTCAGATCATGGAAAAAGACATTTTAGATCAAGCAAAAGAGAAGGACTCTCGAGCTAGTCAGACAGAGGAAGGAAATTTAGAGGAAAAGGGGCTATTATGAAAAAATGCTGCAACAGGAGGTGGCTACTAACACCGTTCTATCACCAGAGGGTGTAATTCAACCAACAGCTCCATCTATAGAGACAGCTGAGTGGCCCTCAACCCCCGTAGTTGATAGATGGAATCCTGAGACAGGACCTCAAAGATTAGCATGCCCTGTACTTGAGCAGGCAGGAGGGCAGTGAATTCACCGTGCTCTAGATTTCAAAACAGTGAAGCAGTTAAAGGAGGCTGTAACAACCTATGGTCCCCAAGCACCCTTCACTGTAAGCATGGTCAAATCCATTACCAACTTGGACATGACACCAGCAGATTGGGCTAGCATGTGTAAATCTGTGCTAAATGGAGGACAATATTTGTTATGGAAGGTTGCCAATGAGGAATTTTGCACGGAGACAGCTAGGAGAAATGCAGCACCTGGTCACCGTCAAAGAAATCTAGATATGTTGTTAGAAAAAGGACCTTATGAGGGTCAACGCAACAAATTGAATTTGATCCTGCTATTTATGCACAAATTCCTGCAGATGCAGTTAGAGTATGGGAGACTTTACAAGGACATGGAGATTTACAAGGTCAATTATCTAAGGTAATACAGAGAGCTAATGAACCTTACGCTGAATTTGTAGATATGCTTATTCAAACAGCTGCCAGAGTTTTTTGGGATACAGAACAAGAAATGCCATTAATAAAACAACTGGCTTATGACCAAGCAAATCGTTGCTGCAGAGAGGTTATTAGACCATGGAAACATGAAGATTTAAACACATATATTAAATTATGTAGAGACATTAATGAACAAGGGCAAGTCTTGGCAGCTTCAGTACAACAGGCTTTAGAAGCCTGGCCAAAAAACATGCTACAATTGGGAACAAATAGGACATTTTAAAAGGAATTGCCCCATTGGAAAATGGTTTAACAAAACTAGGTATTAAAGGAATACAATACTGGGCATTTGCCCATGATGCCATAGAGGGAGACATTGGGCTAATGAATGCCATTCTCAAACCACCATAGAGGGTACTCCTTTATCAAAAAACGGAAAAGGACCAGGTGTTAACCCACAATATCATGGAGAAAGGCATCAGGCTCCATTGCCATAAAACGGACTGGGGGGCCCAATGCTCCAGGGCCCACAACCACAAATATACAGGGCAATGGAGGAACCAAGCAACACCATCAGGGTAGTGCCTAGGACACATTATCCATTAAATCCCTCACCAGACAAACCAGAGGGAGCACAGGGTTGGACATCTGTGCCTTTGCCAGAGCAGTACTAACTCCAGAGATGGGAGTTCAAATCATTCCCTGAGGAGTAAAAGGACCTCTTCCCCAAGGAACAGTAGGCTTATTATTGAGACGCAATTCAACACTAAAAGGACTTATGATAAGTCCTGGGGTAATTGATCCGATTATGTAGATGAAATAAAAATTATAGCTAGTTCTCCAAGAGGTATATTAGTAATTTCACCAGGAGATAGAATAGCACAGTTGTTAATAATACCCAGCCTGAATGATAAATTTTCCAGTTGTACTGTAGAAAGAGGTTCCAGGGGATTAGGCTCCACAGGTGTAGATTGGGCTATGCTGTCTTTAAATTTAGATTCTCGCCCAATGCTAAAACTAAATATTCAAGACATGAATTTAATGGGCTACTGGACACAGGCGCAGACCTTAGCATCATATCTCATCAAGAATGGCCAAAACATTGGCCATTACAACAAGCCACTCAAATGCTTTGAGGCCTAGTAGTGGCGACTAATCCCCATAGAAGTGCAATGGTATTAGATTGGAAAGATCCTGAAGGATGTGAAGGAACTATACAGCCCTATGTATTGGATCATCTTCCTATAAATTTATGGGGACAAAATGTCCTAGATCAATTAGGTTTGACATTAACAAATAACATCAATCCTAATGCTCCCACTACTAGGGCTAGACAAGGTTTTAGGAAAGAAAAAAGATTTTGAGAACAAGAACAAGGTATACCAGCACCAATTCAAATAGATCAAGGAATAAATAGACATGGATTGGGTTTTCAGAAGGGGCCACTGAGACAATCAAAATTACTTGGAAATCAGAAAGACCAGTATGGGTTCATCAGTGGCCCCTGATTAAAGAAAAGATTCAAGTAGCCCATGACCTGGTCAAACAACAATTAGTAGAGAGACATATACAACCTTCCATATCTCCCCATAGTACTCCCATTTTTGTCATCAAAAAGAAATCTGGTAAATGGAGATTATTGCAAGATTTAAGAGCCATTAATAATGAAATGCTTATTATAGGACCTGCTCAATCAGGGATTCCCTAATTGTCTGCTTTGCCAAAACCCTGGTAGGTTTTAGCTATAGATATTAAAGATTTTTTTTTTCAATTCCAATTCATTCTGAGGATAGTCCACGTTTTGCATTTACTATCCCTGCACTGAGGTTTAGAGCTAGGTTTAGGGCTAGGGTTAAGTTTAGGTTTAGGGATAGGGTTAAGTTTAGAGTTATGGATATGTCTAAGTTTATCTTTAGGGTAAAGATTTGGCTTTGAGCTAGGTTAGGACTAAGGCTAGGTTTAGGATTAGGGTTAGGGCTAGGGTTAGGGTTAGTGTTACGCTTAGGGCTAGGTTTAGGCCTAGGATTCGCTCTAGGTTTTGTGTTAGGTTAAGGTGTAAGTTTAGGGCTATGTGTAATGTAAGAGCTGGGGTTATTATCAGGGCTATTTGTATCGTTAGGGTTATGGCTAGGTCTAGTTTTAGGTTTTGATTTTCAATTAGGGTCAGGTTTAGAGATAGGTTTAGTGTTAAAGGCAGGGCCAGTGTTCAGGTTAGAATTAGAATTAAGTTTAAAATCAGAATTAGGACTAGGTTTATGTCTAGGGGTATGGTTAGTCTTAGCATTCGGTTAAGGGTTATTGTTAGGGCTAGTGCTAGGTTTTTTGAGGTTTAGGGCTAGACTTAAGGCTCAATTTGGGATAAGGTTTAGGTCTAGGGCTATTGATAGGGTTAGGTTTAAGTATAAGTTACCAGTAGATCTAGTGTTGGGGTTTGGTCTAAGGTTAGGGTCAGGTTTAAACCTGGGGTTAGTGTTATGGTCAGAATAAGGGTCAGGGTTAGGGTTAGGTTTGGGATAAGGTTAGAGCTAGAATGAGGACTAGGTTAAGAACTATTAGTATGGTTAGGGTTTTGGTTAACATAAGGAATAGGGATAGGTCTAGGTTTACCATTAGATTTAGGGTTTTGCTTAGGTTTAGAGATAGAGTTAAAGCAAGTATTAAGGATAGGGTTAGGGTTAGGGCTAGGGTTGATGCTAGGTTTAGGGCTTGGTTAGGGCTAGTTTTTGTTTTAGAGTTAGGGCTAGGTTTAGGGTACCAGCTAATGTAAGAACCAGGGTTTCAATTAGAGTTAGTTTTGGGATTAGGGTTAGAATAAGACCTCTAGTGTTAGGTTTAAGTTTAAGGTTAGGGTTATATTTAGACTTAGGGTTAACATTAGGAAAAGAGTCAGGGTCAGGGTTAATTTTATGGTTAAGGTTAGGACTCAAATACGTGCTGGAGTTACTGTTAGGGTTCAGTTTAAGGTTAGTGTGGTGTTAAGAGCTAGGGTGAGTGTTAGGATATGAGTCATGGTCAGCGTTAGTTTTAAGGTTAGGGTTAGGACTCGAATTTGAGCTAGGGTTAGGTCTAGGTTTACTGTTAGGGTTTGGTTTAACTTAAGGTTTAAAGTTAATGCCACTGTTTTTTATTGTTTGTTTGTTTTTATAGTCCTAGTATTAGAGTTAGGGCTAGTTTTATGATTAGCGTTAGGGTTATGGCTAGTGTTAGTGTTAGGCTTAGTCTTAGTGTTAGGGTTACCTTCAGAGATAAGGGGTTAGATCTGGGGATAGGGATAGGACTAAGGATAGGGCAAGGGTTTGGGCTAGGGTTAGGGCTAGGGTTAGGGCTAGGGTTAGGGTTACAGTAAGATATAGGGTTAGAACTATGGATAGGGCTAGTGTAAGATTTAGAGTCAATCTTAGGGTTAGAGTTAAGATTGGGTTAGGGACAGTGTTCAATTAGGGCTAATATTAGGGCTAGGGTTAGTGTTCAGCTTAGACCTACCATTAGAGCTAGGGTTAGAGTTAAGTTTAGGATAAGGGAAGATGATTTTTCTAGGTTTAGAGTTAGGGTGATGGTTAGAGTTAGAGTTAGGTGTAGGGATATTGTTAAGGTGTGATTAAGGCTAGGATTAAGGTTAGGATGAGGGCTAGAGTTTCTTTTAGGGTTAGGGCTAGGATTAGTGCTGGGGCTAATATCAGGACTAGGGTAATAGTAAAAGATAGTTTTAGGGTTAGGTTTATGGCTACGTCCAGTGTAAGGGTTAGGTTTAAGGTAAGGTTCAAGTTTAGAGCTAGGGAAATTATTAGGGTAAGGATAAGGATTAGAGCTAGGGGAATTATTATGGTTAGGGTCAGGGTTAGGGTTTGGTTTAGGTTAGGATTTAGATTTAGGGCTCAAATCAGCATTAGGGTTAAGGTTATGGTAATGGTAGGGTTTGGTTTAGGGTTCAGGTAAAGTTTAGGGTAATTCATAGGTTTAGGGTTAGTGATAGGGTTAGGGTTAGTTCTAGGGTTAGCATTAGAATAAGGGTTAAGATTAGGGTAATGGATAAGGTTAGAGCTAAGGTTAGAGCTAGAGTTATAGTTAGAATATGTTTTAAGTTAGGGTAAGGTTTATGGTTAGAACTTGGGTTAGGTTTAGGGTTATATTAGTGTAAGGGTTAGATTTTGAGCCAGAGTTAGGGCTAGGGTGAGGGTTAGGTTTAGGATTAGGTCTAGGAATAGGATTTGGGTAAGATTATGGTTAGGGAAATGAATGTGGTTAGATATAGGGTTAAGGTTAGGGTTAGATTTTGGTTTAGGATTACGGTTCAGGCTAGGGTTTGAGCTAGGTTTGGGACTATGGCGAGTGTTAGATTTAGGGTTATGTCTAGGGGTAGATTTCCAGTTAAAGTTAGGGTTAACATTAGGGTTTGGTTAGTATTATCAATAGTATTAGTGTTAGGGTTAGGGTAATGGGTAGGTTTAGAGCTAGGTTTATTGATAGGGTTAAGTTTAGGATTAGGGCTAGTGATAGGGTTAGAGTTAGGGATAGATCTAGGTCTATGTTTAGTACAAGGGTTAGGCTTTGAGCTAGGGTTAGTGTTAGGGTTAGGTTAGGGTTAGGGTTTAGCTAGGTTTAGGGCTAAGATTATAACTAGTTTTTGTGTTAGGGTTAAGGCTAGGGTTAGGGCAATGGCTAATGTATGAACTAGGAATACAATTAGTGTTAGTTTTATGGATAGAGTTAGGGGTAGGTCTAGTGGTAGGGTTAGTTTAAGGTTAGGGTGCTATTTATAGCTAGGGTTATGTTAGAATATGAATCAGGGTCAAGGATAGTTTTAGAGTTAGGATTAGGACTCAAATTAGGGCTAGGTTTATGGTTAGGGTTCGATTTATGTTTAAGGTCGTGTTTAGAGTTAGGGTGAGTGTTAGGATATGAATCAGAGTAAGGGTTATTTTTAAGGTTAGAATTAGGACTCGAATTAGGGCTAGAGTTATGTCTAGGTGTAGTGTTAGTGTTTGGTTTAAGTTAAGGTTTAGGGTTAGGCCTGTATCTCGGTTTTGTTTTAATGCTAGGGTTAGGGTTAGAGTTAAGTCTAGTTTTAGAATTAGCATTAGGGTTAGGGTAGTGTTATGTTTAATGTTAGGATTAAGGCTAAAGTTATGTGAGGAATAGTTTTAGAGGTAGGATTATGGCTAGGTATAGTTTAATGCTTAGGTTAACTTTAGGGTAAGGTTAAGATCTAGGGGTATTATTAGGGTCAGGTTCAGAGTTACAGTTTCAGTTAGGTTAATTTTTAAGGTTAGGGCTCAAATTAGCGTTAGGGTTAGATTTAGGATTAGGGTTATGGATATGGTTAGGTTTAGGGTAATGGATAGGTTTAGAATAGGGTTAAAAATAGGTTAAGGGTTATCCTAGGGTTAGCATTAGGTTTTGTTTATGGTTAGGGATAGGTTAGGGTTAGGGTTAAAATTAGGTTTAACATTAGTGTTTGGGTTAGGGTTATAGTTAGGTTTAGGGTTAGTGTTACCTTTAGGAAAAGAATTAGTGTTTGGTTTAGGGTTAGAGTTAGGGTAAGGGTTAGGGTTAGGGTGAGGGTTAGGGTTAGGGTTACGGTTAAGGTAAGCCTTAGGGTTAGTGTTGGGCAGGTTTAGGTTTAGTGTTAGGTTTAGTATTATGGTTAGGTTTAGGTTTAGGATTACAGTTCGTGTTAGAGTTAGGGTTAGGGTTAGTGTTAGTATTAGATTTAGTGGTAGTGTTAGGGTTAATGATAGAGTTAGTGTTTGGGTTAGGATTAGTGTTAGTGTTAGGTTTAGGTTTAGGTTTAGGGTTAGGTTTAGGTTATGGTTATGATAGGGTTATAGTTAGGTTTAAAATTAGTATTTGAGTTAGGGTTATATTTAGGTTAAGGTTTAGTGTTAGGTTTAGGGTAAGGGTTATTGTTAGTTTGGGGGTTAGGTTTAGGGTTAGGTTGAGGGCTAGGTTAGTGTTATTGTTAGGTTTATGATTAGGGTTAGCCTTAGTGTTACTGTTAGTGTTAGGGTTAGGTTTAGGGTTAGGTTTAGTGTTACAGTTAGAGTTATGGTTATGTTTAGGTTTAGGATTAAGGTTTATGTTAGAGTTAGGGTTAGGGTTAGACTTATTACTAGGTTTAGTGTTAGAGATAGGGTTAATAATAGGGTTATGTTTGGGGTTAGGGTTAGGGTTAATGTTAGGATTTGTTTTAGGGTTAGTGTTAGGTTTCGTGTTAGGGTTAGATTTAGGGTTAGTGTTAGGGTTAGGATAAGGGTTAATATTCATGATAGGCTAAGGTTAGTGTTAGGTTTAGTGTAATGGATAGCATTATTTTAGAATTAGAGTTAGGGTTAGGTTTAGGGTTACAGTTAGTGTTAGATTAGGATAGGGTTAGGGTTAGTGTTAGGGTTAGGTTAAGATTAGGGTTATGGTAAAGGTTGGGTTTTGTGTTATAGTTAGGGTTAGGATTAGGGTTAGATTTAGGGTAATGGTTAAAGTTAGTTTTAGGGTTAGAGTTAGGGTTAGGTTACAGTTTAGGGTTAGGTTTAGGGCTTTGTTTAGAATTAGTGTTCATGTAAAATTATGGTTAGGGTTAGGGATAGCATTAGGGTTAGTGTTAGTGATTGGTTTAGGGTTAGGTTTGTGTTAGGGTTACTGTTAGGTTATGTTTAGGGTTACGGTTATGGTTAAAATTCATTTTAGGTTTAGGTTTAGGTTTAGGGAAGGTTAGGGTTTGGTTTAGGGTTAAGATTAGTGTTAGGGTTAGGATTAGAGTTAGGGTAAGAGTTAGGGTTAGGGTTAAGGTTAGTTTAGGGTTAGGGTTAGGGTTAGGTTTAGTGTTGGTGTTAGGTTTAGGGTTAGAGTTAGAGTTAGGGTTAGGTGAAGAATTAACATTAGTGTTTGGTTTAGGTTTTTATTTAGGGTTAAGGTTAATTTTAGAGTTAGGGTTATGGTTAGTACTAGCTTTAGGGTTAGGGTAGGTTGAGGGTTAGGTTTAGGTTTTGGTTTAAGCTAGGATTAGCATTAGGATTATGGTTAGGTTTAGGGTTAGGTTTAGGATTTTTGTTAGGTTTAGGGTTAGCATTAGTTTTAGGGAAAAATTAAGTTTGGGATTAAGGTTTAGGTGAGGGTTAGGAATAGTGGTGTGGTTAGGTTTAGGGTTTGTGTTAGCATTAGGTTTAAGGTTAGTGTTAGGGTTAGGATTAGGGTTAGAGTTAGGAAAGCATTAGAGTTAGGGTTAAGCTAGGGTTAGGGTTAGATTTGGGTTAGGCTTTGTGTTAGGTTTATGTTTAGGGTTGTGTTCAGTGTTATGGTTAGTGTTAGGGTTAGTGTTAGTGTTAGGATTAGGTTTTGTGCTAAAGCTACGGTAAAGGTTATGGTTAGGTTTATGGTTATGGTTACTGTTAGGGTTCAGGTTGGTGTTAGGGATAGGTTTAGGTTAGGTTTAGTTTAGAGTTGAGGTCAGGAATAGTTTAGAGTTAGGATTAGTTTTAGGGTTTGAGTTAGCATTAGGGTTAGGGTTAGTGTTAGGTTTTGGTTTAGGCTTAGGATCAGGGTTAGTGTTTGGGTAAGGGTTTGGGTTAGGGTAAGGGTGAGGGTTAGGATTAGGGTTACCGTTAGAGTTAGTTTTAGAGTTAGTGTTAGGATAAGTTTAGTGTTAAGGTTAGTGTTAGGGATAGGTTTATGGTTTGTGTTAGGGTTTGGTTTAGGGTTAAGGTTAGGTTAAAGTTACATAAAGGTGAGGGTTAGGGTTAGATTAGGTCAGGGTTTTGGTTTTTGTTAGGGTATGTTTTAGAGTTAGAATTAAAGTTAGTGTTAGTGTTAGGGTTAGTATTAGATTTAAAGTTAGGGTTAGGTTTATGGTTAGTGTTTGGGTTAGGATTAGGGTTTGGGTTATGGTTGGGCTTAGTGGAAAGGTTATTGTTATGGTTTGTATTAGGTTAGGGTTAGGGTTAGTGTCAGGGTTATTGTTAGGTTTAGAATTAGGGTAATGAATAGGTAAGAGATAGCATTAGGGTTAGGTTAGGGTTAGGGTTAATTTTAATTTTAAGTTTAGGGTTAGTGTATGGTTAGTGTTAGAATTAGGGTTAGGGTTAGTGTTAGGTTTAGTGTTAGGTTTGTATTAGGTTTATGGTTAGTGATAACTTTAGGTTTAGGGTTAGGTTTAGTGTTAGTGTTAAATTTAAAGTTACTGTTATGGTTAATGTTATAGTTAGTGTTAGGGTTATGATTTCTGTTAGGGTTAGGTTTAGGGTTAGGGTTAGGGTTATTTTAGGATTAGGATTGGTATTTGGGTTAGATTTAAGGTAAAGGTTAGTGTTAGGTTTAGTGTTAAGTTTAAGGTTAGGGTTTGGGTTAGGGTTACAGTTAGTGGTAGGATTAGGGATAGGGTTCATGCTAGGGTTAAGTTTAGGTTTAGGTTAGTGTGAGTGTTAGTATTAGGGTTAGTGTTAGTGTTAGGGTTAGGGTTAGGATTAGAGTTATGCAATAAGTTTAGTGAGAGGTTTAGGATTAGGGTTAGTGTTGGAATTAGGGTTAGATTTAGGGTTAATGTTCCAGTTAGGGTTTGGGTTAGTTTTAGGTTAAGAGACTGGGTTAAGTGTATTGGTTACATTTAGTGTTATTAAGAGTTAGGTTTAGGGTTAGGTTTCTGGTTAGGGTTAAGGTTAGTTTTACAGTTAGGGTTAGGTTTAGGTTTAGGGTTAGCATAGTGTTAAGGTTAGGGTTAGGGTTTTGTGTTAGGGTTATGCCTAGGCTTTGTCTTAGGGTTAGGGTTAGGGTTACATTTAGGTTTAGTGTTAGGGTAAGAATTAGTGTTAGGGTTAGGGTTAGGTTTTGTGTTAGGTTTACAGGTAGGGTTATGGTTAGGATTATGATTAAGGTTAGTGTTTGGGTTCGGATTAGTGTTCGGGTTAGGTTTAATTTAGGGTATGGGTTAGGTTTAGGTTTAAGTTTAGGTTAGAGTTTGGGTTATGGTTAGGGTTCCTTTTATGGTTAGGTTTAAGGTTAGTGTAAAGTTTAGGTTTAGGGTTATGTTTAGGGTTAATGTTAGGGTTAGTTTTAGGTTTAGGTTTTGGGTTAGTTTTAGGTTAAAGGTTAGGTTTAGGGTGAGAATATGGGTTAAATTTAGTGTTTGGGTTAGGTTTTGGGTTAGGTTTTGGTTAAGATTTGGGGTTAGGTTTAGTGTTAGTTTAAGTGTTAGTGGTAGGGTTAGGGTTTTAGTTAGAGTTAGTGATAGGCTTAGGTTGGGTTTAGGGTTAGTGTTAGGGTTAGTGAAAAGTTTAGTGTTAGGGTTAGAGTGAGAGTTAGTGTTGTTTTGCATTAGGGTTAAGGTTAGTGTTTGGGTTAGGGTAAGGGTTGGGTAAGTGTGAGGGTTAGGATGGGATAAGGGTCATGGTTATGGTTTGGGTTAAAGTTTTTCTTAGGGTTAGGGTTAACTTTAGAGACATGTTTAATGTTAGGGGTAGGATTACAGTTAGGGTTAGTGTTAGGGTTAGAGTTAGTGTTAGGTTTAGGTTTAGGTTTGTGTTAGGCTTAGGGTTTATGTTAGTTTTAGTTTTAGGGTTAGTGTTAGGTTTAGGTTTAGTGTTACTGTTATGTTTAGGGTTAGTGTTAGGGTTATGGTTTTGTTTAGAATTAGGATTAATGTTTGGGTTAGGGTTAGTGTTAGGTTTAGGGTAACTGTTAGGGTTAGGGCTAGGGGTATAGTGAGGTTTAGGGTTAGTATTAGCGTTTGAGTTAGTGTTAGGGTTAGGGTACTGGTTAAGGTTAATGTTAGTGTTGGGGTTAGGGTTAGGTTCAGGGTTAGCATTAGGGTTAGGTTTAGGGTTTGGTTGAGGCTTGGCTCAGTTGTATAGTTAGGGTTAAGGTAAGTGTTAGGGTTAGAGTTAGGTTTATTATTAGGGTTAGTGTACTGGTTCAAATTAGGGTTAATGTTAGAAAAGGCTTATAATTACGGTTAGGTTAGGGTTAAGGTATGGATTTGGTTACGGTTTTTGTTAGGTTTAAGTTTAGGGTTAGGGTTAGATTTAAGGTTAGGGTTAGTGTTAGGTTTAGGGTTAGAGTTACAGTTATTGTTATGTATAGGGTATAGTTTTAGGGTTAGCGTTACTGTTACTGTTAGGATTAGAGATAGGATTTGGGTTAGGGTTATTGTTAGGGTTAGTGTTAGGTTAGGGTTAGCATTAGGCATATAGATAAGGTTAGTTAGGGGTTAGGGATAGGGTTAAAGTTAGAGTTAGTGCTAGGGTTAGTTTTAGGCTTCATTTTAAGGTTAGCTTTAGTGTTAAGGTTAGTGTTAGGGTTCTTTTACGGTTAAGATTGGTGTTTGGGTTAGTATTAGTGGTTAGGGTTTGGTATGGGTGAGTGTCAGGGTTAGATTAGGGTCAAGGTTATGGTTACGGTTAGGGTTTGTTTTAGGGTTAGAGTTAGTGTTAGTGTTAGTGTTAGATTTAGGGTAGGGGTTAGGGTTAGTGTTAGTGTTAAGGTTAGAGTTAGGTTTAGTTTTAGTCTTAGGGTTAGTGCTAGGGTGTGGTTGAGGGTTGGACTTAGTGGAATGTTTAGGGTTAGGGTTTATGTTAGTGTTAGGATTAGGGTTTTTGTTAGGGCAATTCATAGGGCTAGGATTAGGTTTAGGTTTAGGTATGGATTAACATTATGGTTAGGTTTGGTTTAGGGTTATGGTTTTGGTTAGGTTTTGTGTTTTGGTTAGGGTTAGGGTTAGGGTTAAGTTTAAGGTTAAAATTAGAATTAGGCTTAGTGTTAAAGATAGTTTTAGTTTTAGTGTTACGGTTAGTTTTAGGGTAAGGGTTAGTATTTGTGATAGGGTTATGTTTAGGTTTAGGATTAGGGTTCATGATACGGTTTGGTTTAGGGTTAGTAGTAGTTTTAATTTTAGGTTTAGGATTAGGGTTAGTGTTATGCTTAGGGTTAGGGTTAGGTTTAGGATTAGTGTTTTAGTTAAGGTTAGAGTTAGGTTTAGGTTAGGGTTAAGGTTAGGGTTGGGAGAGATTTAGGGTTAGTATTAACATTCTGGAAGTGTTAGGTTTAAGTTTATGTTTATGGTTAGGGTTAGTGTTAGGTTTGTTTTTAGGGTTAGAGTTAGTTTTAGGGTTCAAGTTAGGGTTAGGGTAAGGGTTAGTGTTAGGATTAAGATTTGGTTTAGGGTTTGTGTTAGAGTTAGGAGAATGTTTAGGGTTACAGATACAGTTTGGGTTAGTGTTAGTTTTAAAATTATGATTAGGGTTAGAGTTAGTGTTAGGATTACAATTAGGCTAGTTTTTGTGTAAAGTTTAGGGTTTGGGTTACGGTTAGGGTTATGTTTATGGTTGGTTTTAGGGTTAGTATTAGGGTAATGGTTATGGTTATGGTTAGGTTACATTTACATTTAGGGTTAGATTTAGGGTTAGGATTCGTGTTAGGGTTAGGGTTTGGGTTAGTGTTAGTGTTATGGTTCAGTTTAGTGTTAGGGTTAGTGTTAGGGTTAGGCTTAGTGTTACTATTAGGGTTATGTTTAGTTTTAGGGTTTTGGTTAGTTTTAGGGTTAGGATTTGTGTAGGTTTAGGGTTAGGGTTAGGTTAGTGATAGGGTTAAGTTTATGGTTCGTTTTAGGTTTCGTGTTAGTGTTAAGATTAGGGTTATTGTTAGGGTTAGGCTTAGGATTAGTTTTAGTAATAGGGTTAGGGTTAGGGTTAATGTTATGGTTATGGTTAGGATTCGTGGTAAGTTTAGGATTAGGTTAGTGTTTGGGTTAGGTTTAGTGTTAAAGTTATTGTTAGTGTTAGGTTTACAGTTAAGTTTAGGTATAGTGTTAGAGTTAGGGATAGGTTTATGTTTAGCTTTAGGGTTAGGGTTAGAGTTACATTTAGTGTTATGGTTAGGATTAGAGTTAGGGTTAGGATTAGTGTTAAGGTTAGGGTTAGTTATAGCTTTATTTTTATGTTTATTGTTAGTGTTAAGGTTAGGGTTACCTAGTGATAGGGTTAGGGTTGGGTTAGGTTTAGGGTTATGGTTTGGGTTAGGGTTTGGGTTAGTGTTAGGGTTAGGGTTAGGTTAAGGGTTAGTGTTGGAGTTAGCATTTGGGTTTGGTTTAGAATTAGTGTTAGGGTTAGCGTTAGGGTTAGGGTTAGGTTTAGTGTTAGGGTAAGTTTTAGGGTTAGTGTTAGTGTTAGGGTTAGGGTTAAGGTTAGTGCTCAGTTTTGGGTTAGGGTTAGGTTAAGGTTTAGGTTTATGTTTTTAAGTTTAGGTTTAGGTGTGTTAGAGTTTGGTTAAGGATTAGGTTTAGGAATAGTGTTTGGGTTAGATTAGGGTTACTTTTAGAGATAGTTAGGTTAGTTTTATTGTTAGGGTTACAGTTTGGATTATGATTAGGGTTAGGGTTAGGGTTTGCTAGTGTTATTTTAGGATTAGGATTAGAGTTAATGTTAGGGTTAAGGTTAGGGTTAGAGATATGGTAAGGGTTAGGTTTTGGGTTAGTGTTTTGGTTAGGGTTAGGGTTAGGTTTAGGGACAGTGATAAGGTTAGTGTTAGGGTGTGTGTTAGTGTTAGCTTTAGGGTTAGGGTTAATATTAGGTTTAGAGTTAGGGTGAGTGTTAGGGTAAGGTTTAGGGTTATTTTTAGAGTTAGGGTTAGTTTTAGTGTTTGGGTCAGCGTTAGCGTTAGGGTAATGGATAGTTTTAGGGTTAGGGAGAGGTTTCGCGTAAGTTTATTATTAGTTTTAGTGTAAGGGTTATTGTTATAGTTAGGGTTAGGTCTAGGTTTAGGGATATTGTTAGAGTTAGTGTTAGAAATAGGGTTAGTTTTAGGGTAAGGGTGACGGTTAGGGTTAGTGTTAATTTTACATTTAGCTTTAGGGATTGGGTTCGGGTAAGGGTTAGGGTAACGTAAAGTTTAGGATTCGTGTTGGGGTTAGGTTTAGTTTTAGGGCTAGGTTTTGTGTTAGGGTATAGGGATAGGACTGGAATTACAGTAAAGTTTAGGGTTAGAGTTAGTGTTAGAATTAGGGTTAGGGTTAGTGTTAGTGCTAGTGTTAGTGTTAGGTTTAGAGTTTGTTGTAGGGTTTGGGTTAGTGTTAATGTTAGGGTTAGCGTTAGGTTTGGGGTTAGGTTTAGCATTATGGTTAGGGTTAGGTTTTATGGTAGGGTTAGGGTTAGGTTTAGGATTAGGAATAAGATTAGCATTAGCATTAGGTTTTTGGTTTTGTTTAGGGTTATTTTTAGATTTAGGGTTGGGGTTAGGGTTAGTTTTAGGTTTGGGTTAGAATTTGGGTTAGTGTTAGGGTTAGTATCATATTTAACTTTAGGGTTTGTGTTAGGGTTATGGTTAGCGTTAAGTTTAGGGTTAGGGTTAGTGTTATTTTTAGAGTTAGGGTTATGATTAGGTTTAGGTTTAGTGTTAGCTTTAGTGTTAGGGTTAGGGTTATGTTTAGAGTTTGTGATTAGATTAGGGTTAAGCTTAGGGTTATTATTAGTGTTAGGGTTACTGTTTGTGTTAGAGTTACGGTTCGGGTTACTTTTAGGGTTAGGGTTAGTGTTAGGGTTAAGGTTACGGTTAGGGTTAGTTTTGGGTTTTAATAAGGCTTAGGGTTAATGTAAGGGTTATGTGATGGGTAGAGTTGGTTTTTAGGTTTAGCATTGAGGTTAGGATTAGTGTTAGGGTTAGTGTTAGGGTTAGGGTTACAATTATAGTTAAGTTTAGGTTTAGGGTTAGGTTTTGGGATAGGTTTATGGTTAAAGTTAGGTTAAGTGTTAGGTTTTGGTTAAGGTTAAGGTTAGTTTTAGGGTTAGGATTTATTTATGGTTAGGATTAGGTTAGGTTTAGAGTAAAGATTTGGTTTAGGGTTTGTGTTAAATTTTCCCTTATTTAGTGTTTTGGTGAGTTTTAGGGGTAGAGTTAAAGTTAATTATAGGATTTGAGTTACAGTTAGGGTTAGTGTTAGGGTTAGAATAAGGGTTTTGTTAAGGTTAACTTTAAGGTAATGGTAAGGTTAGGTTTACGGGTAGGATTAAGCCTAGTGTTAGGGATAGTGTTAGTGTTAATTTTTTCATTAGAGTTAGTGTTAGGTTTAGTGTCAGGGTTAAGTTTAGAGTTAGTGTTAAGGTTAGTGTTAGTGTTAGGGTTAGGTTTAGGTTTAGGGTTAGTGTTAGAATTAGGTTTAGGTTTCATGTTATTTCAGAGTTAACATGAGTAATAGGTTTAGGGTTACGTTTAGTTTTAAATGATAGTGTTTGGTTTGGGGTAAGGCTTAGTGTTAAGAATAGTGATAGGGTTAGGGATAGGTTTAGAGTTAGTGTTAGGTTTAGGGTTAGGGTTAAAGTTAGTGTTATGGTTAGGGTTAGGGTTATGTTTAGGTTTAGTTTAGTGTAAGGGTTTGTGTTAGGCTAAAGATTAGGGTTAGGGTTAGGGTTAGGTTTAGTGTTGGTGTTAGGCTTAGGGTTAGCTTTAAAGTTAGGGTTTGAGTTAGGGTTAGGTTAGTGGTAGGTTTATTGTTAGGGTTAGGGTTTGTGATAGGGTTAGGGTTAAGGTTAGGTTTTTTGATAAGTTTAGGGTTAGGGTAAGTGTTAGATATATGAATAGGATTAGGGTTAGATTTAGGGTTAGGGTTTGGGTTAGGTTTGGTGTTAGGATTATGGTTACATTTACAGGTAGGGTAAGGGTTAGAGTTATTGTTAGGTTTAGTGTTAGGGTTAAGGTTAGATTTAGATATGGAGTTAGGGTTGTGGTTAGGTTTAATGTTAGGTTTAGGGTTAGGGATAGTGAAAGTGTTAGTTTAGTGTTAGGATTAGTGTTAGGGTTAGCATTACATTTAGTGTTAGGTTTAGGGATAGGTTTCATGTTATGGTTAGGGTGAGATTTAGGGTTAGTATTAAGGTTGAGATAGACTTTGGTTTATTGTTAGGTTATTGTTAGGGTTAATGTTAGGGTAAAGTTTATTTTAGGGTTGCTGTTAAAGTTAGATTTACATTCAGGTTCTGTGTTAATTTTAGGTTTAGGGTTAGTGTTTGTGTTAAATTTAGGGTTGGTTCAGTGTTAGGGTTAGGTTTATGGTTAGGGTTAGGTTTTGTTTTAGGTTTAGGTTTAGGTTTATGGTTAGGGTTAGGTTTTGTGTTAGGGTTAGGGTTAAGGTTAGGTTTTGTGTTAGGGTTAGGTTATGTTTAGGTTTATGGTTAAAATTATTGTTAGTGTTAGGTTTATGGTTAGTTTTATGGATAGGGTAAGGGTTAGGGTTAGGGTTTAGATTAGTGTTAATATTAGGTTTAGGATTAGGGTTAAGGTTAGGTTTTAGTATAGTGGTATGATTAGTGTTAGGGTTTTTGTCGGGGTTGTTGTTAGTGTTAGGGTTGGGATTATGGTTAGGATTAGATTTAGGGTTGGAGTTAGGGTTAAGGTTAGGTTTTAGTATAGTGGTATGATTAGTGTTAGGGTTTTTGTTGGGGTTGTTGTTAGTGTTAGGGTTGGGATTATGGTTAGGATTAGATTTAGGGTTGGAGTTAGGGTTAAGGTTAGAGTTAGGGTTAGCATTAGGGTTAGATTTAGTGTTAGTTTTAGGGTTACAGTTAGGATTGGGTTCAGTGTTAGGATTAGTTTTAGGGTTAGGTTTAGGTTAAGGGTTTTTGTTAGGGTTAGGGTTAGAGTTAGGATTAGTTTTACGTTTAGGGTTACTGTTTGTGTTAGGTTTAGGGTTATGGAAAGACTTAGGTTTTCAGTTAGTTTTAGGGTTAGAGTTAGGTGTAGGATTGCAATAAGGATTTGGTTAGGCTTAGGGTTAGGGTTACTGTTAGGGTTATTAGGTTTTGTGTTAGGGTTAAGATTAGGTTTAGTGTTAGGTTAAGTTTACGGGTATGTTTAGGATTATGGTTAGGTTAGTGCTAGTGTTTGTTTTCAGGTTAATATTAGGTTTAGGGTTAGGCTTACATTAGGGTTAGCTAGGGTTGGGTCTTGGATCAGGGCTAGGTTTTGTGTTATGATAGGGCTCTTCTTAGAGATACGGCTAATGTAAGAACTAAGACTATGATTTGTGTTAGTTTTAGGGATACATTAAGGTCTGAGTCTAGTTTTAGGATTATGTTTATTTTTAGGGTGACATTTTTAACTAGGGTTTGTGTTAGGGTCAGAGTCAGAATCATGATTCATTTTATGTTTCGGGATAGGACTCAAATTAGGAGTAGGCTTAGGGTTAGATGTAGGGTTAGGATTTGGTTTAGGTTAACGTTTAGGGTTAGTCCTATGGCTTAGTTTTGTTTTAGGACTAAAGCTAAAGTTAAGGATACTTTTATGATTAGTGATAGTGTTATTGCTACTGATAGGGTGAGTTTATGCTTATTAGTAGATTCAGAGTTATGGTTAATTCTAGGGTTAGGGCTATGTCTAGTGTTAGAGCTACGAGTAGGGCTAGCATTTCAGTTATGGTATAGGATAGGGTTAGAACTAAAAATAGGTTCATGGCAAGAGTTAGAGTTAGTTTTAGGGCTGGAATTTGGACTAGGGTTATGGATAAATTAGGGCTAGGAATAGGTCTAGGATTAGTGTTAGACTGAAGCCTATGATTAGGGCTATTTTTATTGTTAGGTTAAGAGTTAGATTTAGGAGAAGGGCTGCCTGTTTTATTTCCACCTCCATTTCCTTTTACCCATAGGTGTCAAAATGAAGTGAAGCCTTAAAATACAAAGTGTTCATGATAGTGAACCATTGAATTGAGAAGAACATACCTTGGAAGCATACTAAGTCTAGATAAAAGATGACTTCTCTCGGTATGAAACAAATTTGAACAAAACTAACTCTCACCCTAACATTATGTCTAAACCTAGCCCTAGCTGTATCCTTAAACCTAACATTAACCCAAACCTGATTAGAGAAC
Organism: Callospermophilus lateralis; assembly: GCF_048772815.1. NCBI lineage: Eukaryota > Metazoa > Chordata > Mammalia > Rodentia > Sciuridae > Callospermophilus > Callospermophilus lateralis. The sequence goes on along the minus strand of NC_135306.1, from coordinate 91,949,901 downwards.
CATTGATCCTAGAATTCCCACCCTTGAGGATCTTTGTGGGGTAAGCTAAGTGATGAATCCTTTGCAACATCAAAGATATCTGACCAAATAATTATGGGAGGTATTTCAGTACATGTATATTTTCCTGTTTTCTCCTAAAGAGCTCTCAGATTAAGTTGTTTTTGCATGCTTAAGCATAGACCTACTTTTACAAGGAACATACCAGAGTCCCTACAGAGAACTGATGAAGTGTGTGAGGTTTCAAGCACCTAACACAAACCCTGTTTGATTTTCAACTCTATTAACTTTCTTATATAGGTGAAAATGAAGTGAAATCTTAAAATACAAAATGTTCTTGACAGCAAACCTGTGAACAGAGAAGGCCTAAACATGGGGAAAAGAGTAAATCTAGCTAAAAGATAAATCCTGTCAAGTATCAAAGAATTTTGAATAAAACTACCTCTAACCCTAACACTAGCTCTAACCCTAGCTCTTCCCCTAAGCCTAACGTTTTTATAAAACTTTTGACCATATAATTTCCAAGCTTGGGCAGTCTATTGGGAAAAACTAAGGGGTGAATGCTGCCCAGTATCAAATAAATCTTCCCAAATTGTTGATAGAGTATATCAGTACATGCATATTTCTCTGTTATCTCCTAAAGGACGCTTGCATAAAGTATTTTTTTACATGATTTAGTTAGGCCCTACTGTAACAAGAACAAACCAGAGATTGCTCACAGAAAATTGATGGAGTTTCAAGCAGCTAGCACCAATGAAGTTTCAAGAAACTATCACCAATGCTGTTTGTTTTCCAGATCCATTTCCATTTACCTGTATAAGACAAAATGAACTGAAACTTTAAAATACAAACTGTTCCTAACAGTGAACAATTAAACCTAGGAGGCCCAAACATGTGGAGTATAGTAAGGATATGAGAAAAAAGAATTGTGCCCAGTATCAAAGAAATATGAACAAAACTAACTCTAAACCTAATACTAGCTCTAACACTAGCCCTAACACTATCCTTAACACAAACCCTAACCTGTTTGAAAAACTGTTGATGCTAGAATTCCCAAACATGGGGAGCTTAGTGGGCTAAGCTATCAGATGAATCCTATGCAGTATCAAAGAAATATGACCAAATAATTGAGGTGCTATTTTAATTCATTCATATTTCTCTGTTTTTTGCTAAAGGGCTCTTGAATAAAGTTGTTTTTGCCATCTTTATCTTAGGGCTACTTTTACAAGGAAAAAAACAGAGAGTTTTCAAAGACAACTGATTCACTGTTTGAAGTTTCAAGCAGCTAGCACCAACCTGGTTTGATTTCAACCTCCATTTTCATTTACCTATATTGGTCAATATGAAGTGAAACCTTAAAATACAGAGTGTCCCTGTTAGCAAACCATTGAAATGAGAAGGCCCACACCTGAGGAGCATATTAAGGCTCGGTAAAAGATGACTCCTTTTAAGTATCAAAGAAATTTGTACAAAACTTACTCTCCCCCTAACACTACATCTAAACCAGCCCTATCCCTAAACCTAACACTAAACCTAACCTGATTAGAGAACCATTGATCCTAGATGTCGCACACTTGGAGAGCTGTGTGGGGCAAGCTAAATAATAAATTCTACTCAGTATCAAGCTTATTTGACAAAATAATAATGGGAGGAATTTCAGTGCATGCATATTTCCTGATTTATCCTAAAGGCTCTCGAATAAAGTTGTTTTTGCATGCTTCAGCTTAGGCCTCCACTCACAAGTAACATAACAGAGTGTCCCCTCAAAGAATTGAGGGTGTGTGTGCAGTTTCAAGCAGCTGGCATAAACCCTGTTTGATTTCCAGGTCCATTTACATTTACTCATATAGGTCAAAATAAAATAAAATGAAAATATTAACTGTTCCGGACACGAAACTTTTGAACCAAAAGGTCTAAACCTGGGAAACAGAGTAAGGTTAGTTAAAGATGAATCCTGGATTGTATCAAAGAAATTTGAATAAAGTAATTCTCACCATAACACTACCTCTAAACTGAGCCCTAATCCTAACCCTATAAATTAACATAGCCCTATTCCTGTCCCTAACTTTAACCCTAATTTTAACTGTAACCATTGCCCAAACCCTAGCTCTAACTCTATTCATTACCATAAATGTAACCCTAACCCTAATGGTAAATGTAGCCCTAACCCTAACATTTACCCTAGACCTGCTCTAACCCTAACCCTCACCTTCGCCCTAAATATAGTTCCAACCATAACACTTACCCTAATCCTAACCCTAACCCTTGGCCTAAACATAACCCTAACCCTAACCATAACACTAGCCCTAATCATAACCATAAATATAGCCCTAACCCTAGCTGTAATCCTATCTTTTACCTTAAACTTAAGCCTAATCCAAACGCTAAAAATAGGACTAAACCTAACTGTATAGCTATCCCTAAGTCTATTCAAAACCCTAAGCCTAACTTGAAACTTAAACCTAACCATATCCATTACTCTAAACCTAATGCTAATTTGAGCCTTAACCCTAAACCTTACCAAAACCAATCCCTAATCCTGACCCTGAACATAATAATACACCTAGCCCTAAACCGAACCTTTACCCTAAACCTAACCCTTACAGTATACCTATTCAAAACCAAACCCTACAACTACCCTTAACTGTAATGCTAGACCTCACATAAGCCCTAGCCTTAATCCTAGCCCTAGACCTAGTACAATCCCTCATCTGAGCCATAAAGCTAACCTTCATCCTAACCTTCACCGTAACCTTAACCCAAGACCTAATCCTAACCATAACCCTATCCCTAAACTTAACTCTAAATGTATCATTACCCTAAACATAACCCTTATCCTAATACTAACCCTAAGACTAGCCCTAACCCTAACACTATCCCCCAAAATATTAATTACCCTCAACCTTACCTGAACCCTAAACCTAACCCTATCTTTACCCTAACCCTAACCCTAGCTCTATTTTGAGCCATAACCCTAAACTTTAACCAAGCCCTAACACTAGCCCTGGTGCTAATAATTCCCCTAACTTTATACCTGACTCTTACCTTATACCTAACCCTAACAATAGACGTAGCCATAAACCTTTCCCTAAAATTATCCCTAACTGTAATCTAGATCTCACATTAGTTCTAGCCATAATTCTAGGCCTAACCCTGACACTGACCCTAGCCCTAATTTAGCCCTATCCCTAAGCCTAACCCTAGACCAAAGACTAACTTAAACTCTCAACCTAGCCCTAACTCTAGTTCTAGCCCTATACTTTACTGGAAGCCTAATCCTAGACTGAACAGAGCCCTATTCATATCCCTGGATATAATCCTACATCTTACCCTAACTCTAAATCTAACCCTACCATTAAGCCCAATTCTAAACCTAACCCTAGCCCTAACCCTAATGCTAATCCTAAAACTAGCCCTAACCCTAGCCCTAGTTCTAAAATAAAACTGTGCCATAGACCTAACCCTAATCCGTAACATAAACCAAGCCCTAATCCTACACCTAGCCCTAACTCTAGCAATAATTCGAGTCTTAAGCCGAAGTCTAAAACTCACCCTCACGCTGACTCTGAACTTAACACTCACCCTAGGTCAAAACATCATCTTAACCCTAAACCTAAACCTAACACTAGAACTAGTCCTAACCCCTAACACTGAAATTAGCCCTTATCATAACCCTAGTACTTACATTAGCTGTAACCCTAACCCTAGCCCTAACTTTTGGGCAAAACTGGAGCTGTTAAGAATATGGGGACTCTTGAATATTGAATCCCAAATTTAAACCTTAACTTATCCAAAACACTAATCATGACCATGACCCTAATAATACCCTTAGCTCTAAACCTGTCCCTCACTCGAAACCTAATGCTTACACAAGGCATAGCCATAAACCTAAACTTAAATTATCTTTAACCATAAACCTAGACCTGAAATTAGCCCTAACTGTAATCCTGGCCATAAACCTAGCATTAATCCTATCCCAAATCACAACCCGAGCCCTAACCCTAATTCTAACACTCACCCTAGCCCTAAACCTACCTATAAACCCATCCCTTACCATAAACCTAACCATAAACCTAAACCTAAACCTAACTCCTGCCCTAAACCTAGGCCTAATACTAACACTAAGCCTAGCGCTAATCCTAGCCCTACTTTAATCCTATCCTAACCCTAACCCTAGCTCTAAGACTAAATATAACTCTTGCCCTAGCTCTAGCCCATGATCTATCCTTAGCCCTATCTTAACTCTAGATCTAAACCTAACTCTAAATCTAAAACTAATTCTAAATTTAACTGTAACCATAAGCCAAACCAAACCCTAACAATACCCATAACCATAATGCTAATTCTAAAACTTGCCCTACCTCTAGTTCTAGCCATAAAACAAAACCAAGACATATCCCTAACCCAAACCCTTAAACTAAACAAAACCCAAACCTTACACCTAGCCCTAGGCTTAACCCTAACAGTAACCCTAGTCCTAAACCTAGCCCTAATTTAGTTTAGCCCTAATCCTAACTCTCACACTAAGCCTACTCCTAAGAATAACTCTAATTCTCACCCTAGACGTATCCCTAGTTCTAACAATATTCGTTACCATAACCCTAACCCTAGCATGAGCCCTTACTCTAGATCAACCCTAACTCTCAATCTAACCCTAACCCTAAGCCTAAACTTCACTCTAAACTAGCCCTAACCCTGACACTAATCCAAACTCTAGCCTTAACCCTAGCCCTAGCTGTAAAACAAAACTGAGCCATAGCCTAATCATAACCCTTCACCTAAACCAAAACCTAACCCTACATCTAGAACTAACTTTTGCCCTAATTCGAAACCTAAACATAACACTAAAACTAACCCTGACCCTGACACTGATCCTAAATATAACCCTTGCTGTAAATATCAACGTAATCCTAACTGAAAAACTGGCACTAATTTTAACAATAGTTCAAACATTAGCCATATCCCTAACCCTAGACCTAACCAGACCCAAAACCTAGCCCTTATTTGAGACTTAACCCTAGTTTTAAACCTAACCCTAACCCAAATCCTAGCCATAACCTAACCCATTACCCTAGCCCTATCTGTAGCTCTAACCCAATCTATTAGTCTAACCATAACCACAACCCTAATGGTAACCCTAGGCCTAACCCTAACCTTATCACTTACCCTAACCTTATTCATTAAACTAAACCAAACCTGAACCCTAAACCTAACCCTATCATTACCCTAACCCTAACCCTAATGCTAATTTGAGCCCTAATCTAAAATTAACCTAAGCCAAATCCAAACTCTGACCCTTCCTGTAACAATATACCTAGCTCCAACCCTGACACTACCCCTAAACCTAACCCTTATACTAGCCATATACCTAACCCTAAAACTATTCCTAATCTAACCATAGAACTTACATTTGGCCTAGCTGTAATCCTAGTCCTAACCTAAACACAAACCATAGCCCTAATTCTAATGCTAACTCTAACCCTAGCTCTAAACCTAACCATAACCCTAGCCCTAAACTTAGCTCTAACCATATCAAATACCCTGTACATAGCCCTAATTCTAATGCTAACCCTAGGCCTAAATCTAACCCTATGCCTAAACATAACCATATCCATTATGCTAAACCTAACTTGAACCCTAAACCTAACCCTATCATTACCCTAACTCAAACCCTAATGATAATTTGAGCCCTAACCCTAAACCCTAACCTAAAAAAAAATACTGAACATGACCCTGACCCTAATAATACACCTAGGTCTATATTTGACCCTTACCCTAAAACTAACCCTTACATTAAACATAACCATAAACCTAACCCTAATACTATCCCTAACTGTAACCCTAGAAATGACATTTGCCCTAACACTAATCTAGCCCTAACCAAAACACAAACCCTAGCCCTCATTCTAGCCCTTAACCTTGCCTGAATCATAACTCTAAAGAAACCCTAGCCCTAACACAAATTCTAACCTTCATCCTAGCCCTAAACCTAGCTCCAATCTCATTATTTACACTAAAACGAACTCAAAGTCCAAAACTAACCCTAAGCCTAAACGTAAACATAAACCTAGCCCTATTCCTAGCACTATTTAAGCCCTATACCAAACCAAACCCTAAGCCTAGACCTAAGACTAACTTTCACTCTCGCCCTAGCCCTAACCGTAAAACCATAATCCTAAATCTAAATCTAAATCTAAATCTAAGACTAAACCTAACCCTAACACTAGTCCTAAACCTAACGCTAATCTTAAAACTAGCCTTAACCATAGCCCTCCCCCTAAACAAAACTGAGCCATAGCCCTAAATTTAAAGCTTAACCTAAACCAAAATCTATCTCTACACCTAGCCCTAACCATAGTCCTAATTCGAGTCCAAATCCTAACCCTAAAACTACCCCTGACCTTAATTTTGACGGTAATACTAAGCTTAGCTATAAATATCACCCTAATGTTAAACCTAACCCTAACACTAGAACTAGTCATAACCGCAATCTTATACATAGCCCAAATCGTAACTCTACTGCAAACATTGCCAGTAACTCTAAACCTAGCCCGAACTCTCCAAAACTGTAGCCCTAATCTGAAACCGAACCCTAGCTTTAACACTAAAGCTAATCCTAACACTAGCTCTAAACTTACCATAGTTTAGTTCTAACCCTAGCCCTAACCTAACCCCAAATCAGGCCCCAATCCGAGTGCAAACCCTAGCTTTAACCCTAAAACTAAACCTAGCCATAAACCAGTCTCTAACCCTTCCCAAACCCTAGAAATTATCCTATTTGTTACCTTTAGTCCAACCATAAACTTAATGCTAACCCTAGTCCTAACCCTAATCCATTGTCTAACCCAAATCCTAACCCTATTACTAGTCCTAACCCTAGCTTTCATTCTAGCTCTAATCATAACCCAAACCCTAATCCTAACTCTGAAACTTATACTGACCCTTACACTAACTGTAGGTGTAACCCTAACCCGAAGCCAAACCCTATCATTAGCCCTACTGGTAATCCTATACCTTAACCTAAACCTAACACTAGTCCTAGATCTAAACCTAATTCCTAGCCATTACTCTAGGCCCAGATCTGAATAACAACCTTGCCCTAGCTCTAACAATCACCCTTAACATAACCCAAACATTAACCCTACTTCTACACCTAACCCTAGTCCTAATTCTGGCTCTAACCCAAACACTTACTCTAACATGAACACTAATGCTGACCCTAACATAAACTTAGCTCCAAAGCTCACCCTAACTCAAAACTTAATCCTAAAACTATACATAGCCATAACCCTAACCCTAAAGTTATCCCTAATCATATCCCTTGCTCTTACATACCCATGGACCTCAAAATAGGCCTAAATAACAACAACAAAAAATCGCCCTAATCTTAGGCCTAAACCCAGCCCTAAGTGTAACCCTAAACTAACCATAGCCCTATCCTTAGCCCTAACCTTCCCCTTAGAATTAACCCTAGCTCATATCCTAAGTTTTATACTAAACATAACCCTAGCCCTATCCTAAACTCTAACCCAACCCCAGCCCTAATCCTAACCTTAACCTTAGCCCAAACTGTAGCTCCAATTCTATACACTACCCTAACCCTAGTCCTAATCCTAACCATAACCCTGTCCCTAAACCTATCTCTAATCCTATGCATTGCCCTAATCATAATCCTAAACTTCATTCTAAGTTTAGTCTTAACCTTAATGCTATCAGAATATCTAAACCTATCCATTACCCTAAAAGTAAACTGTACTCTAATTCTAAGCCTATTCATTATCCTAACCTTAACTCTAACCATAATGCAAATTAAAGCCCCAAACCTAAACCTTAACCTAAACTGATCTGAAAGCCATATCCTGACCTTAATAATAGATCTAGCTCTAAAATTGACCCTTACCCTAAATCTAACCCTTACACTAGACCTAACCATAAACATAATCTTAAATCTAACCATAACCTAAACCCTGAACTTAACCCTAAACACTTACCCTAACACAAACCCTAGCTCTAAACCTTATCCTAACTGAAAAAAACTAACACTAACACTAGACAAACCCTAATTCTAACCAAAACCATAACCCTAGCTCTTATATTACACATACACCCAACACTAGCCCTAAACATCACACACAACCTAGCCCTAATCCTAGTCCTAAACCTGACTCTAACTCTAACCCTCACCTTAGCCTTAATCCTAGCTAAAACCCTAACATTTTTGCTAAACCTAACACTAACACTAACCCTAGGCCTATCTCTAAACCTAGCCAAAATCCTAACATTAACACAAGCCCTAACACAAGCACTAATCCTATCCTTTACCCTAAACATAAACCTAACCCAATTGCTAACCCTAGGCCTAACCCTAATCCTATCGCTAACACTACCTCTATCTATTACTCTTAACCTAACCTGAACCCTAAACCTAACACTATCCATTACTTTAACCCTAACCCTAATGATATTTTGAGCCCCAACCCTAAACTCTATCCTAAATCGAACTCTGACCATAATAATACACCTAGCTCTAAACCTGACCTTTACCCTAAACCTAACTTTCCACTAGACCTAGCCATAATCCTAAAGTTAACACTTTTCCTAACCATAACCCTAGACCTGAAATTAGCCCTAGCTCTAATCCTAGCTCTAAACCTAACACCAACCCTAGCCCTCATCTTAGCCCTAAACCGAGCCTTAATCCTAAACAGAACACTCATTCTATTCGTATACCTAATTTTAACCCTCACCCTCGCCCTGAACCTAGCCATAACCTCATTCTGTCCTCTAAAACTAACCAAAACCCTAACACAAACATTAACCCTAATTCTAGCCCTAACCATGCGCCTAACCCAAACACTAAACCTGTGCTAATCTAGTCCTAATTTAGCCCTAACACTAAGCAAATCCCTAACTCTAGCCCTAAGAATAACTCTAACTCTCAACCTAGACCTACTTCTATTTCTGAACCTGTCCATTACCGTAACCCTATCACTAGCCCTAACCTTAGCCCAAACCCTAGATCTAACCATAACTCTAAATTATGGTTATAAACTCTAAATCTAACCCTAACCTTAAGACTAAACCTCACCCTACCTAGTGATAGCTGAACACTATCACTAATCATAAAATTAACACTAACACTAGGCCTAGCCCTGAAAAAAAAAAAAAAACAAACTGAGTCATTACCCTACACTTGAAGCTAACCTAAACCAAACCCTAACCCTACAACCAGCCATAATCCTAGTGAAAATTTGATTCGTAGGACTAAAATTAACATTACCCTGACTCACATAGAAACACTAATAATAACCTAGCCCTAGCCCTATAATATATAGAGCCTTAGCTGTATATATCACCCTAATCATAAAGCAAATGCTAACACCATTCCTAGAGCAAACCCTATCCCTAAAACTAACCCTAATAATAACCCTAGATCTTACATTAGCCATAGTCCTAACCTTGGCCCTAACCCCAAAACAAAAATAGCCCTAATCTGAGCCCTAAAAGTGGATTTAACCCTAAGCCTAATCCTAACCCTAGCCCTAAACCTAACCCTAACACTAGCTGTAAGACTAGCTCTAACCCTATCTCTTATCCTAAGCCAAACTCTATCCATAAGGCTACCCTAGTCCTAATCTTAATCCTTAGCCTAAATCAAACACTAACCCTATTACTAGTTCAAACCCTAGCCCTCATTTAGCTCTAAACCTAACCCAAAACATAACCATAACCTTCACCCTCATTCTGGCCATAACACTAATTATAGGTCTAAACCTGAACCTAACCCTAAACTGAACCCTGAAACTAGCCCTACCAGTAAACTTTTACCTAAACCTGACCCTATTACTACAACTAGACCTAAACCTAATCCTAAATCTAGTAATAACTCTACTCTAGCCCTAGAACTAAACAAAAATTTAGTTCTAGCCCTAACAATAACCCTTAACCTAAACCAAACAACAACATTACCCACAGACCTAACCCTACCCCTGATTCTGGCTTTCACCCTAACTCTAATCTGAACACTGACCCTGACACTAACACTAAACCTAGCTCTACAAATAACTCTAAACCAAAATCTAAACTTAACACTAGAACTAGCCATAACCCTAACCCTAAAACTAGACCTAATTAGAACCCTAGATCTTACATTACCCATAGCACTATACCAAGACATAAACCTAACACAAAACCTAGCACTAATCCAAGGCCTAAACCTACCATAAGCATAACCCTAACCCTAAACCTAGCCCTAACCATAAGCCTAACACTCATCTTAGACCTAACCATAGCTCAAAGCCTAAACTTTGGCCTAAATATAACCCTAGCCTTATCCCTAAAAATAACCCTAACCCTAGCCCTAACCCTAAACTTAACCCTAAACCTATACATTACTTTTAAGATAACCCTATTCCTAATGCTAACCATAGGCCTAACCTGAACCCTATCGCAAACCCTAAATTTCTCCTTTACCCTAAATCTACCCTGAACCCTAAATCTAACCCTATTCATTACCCTATTCTAACCTTAATGCTCATTTGAGCCCTATACATAAACCTTAACCTAATACAAACCGTAACCCTGACTCTGAACCTAATAATACCCCTAGCTGTAAAACTGACCCTTAAACTAAACTTAACACTTACACTAGACTAAGACATAGACATATTCCTAAATCTACTCCTAACTCTAACACTAAATCTGACATTATCCCTAGCCGTAATTCTAGACCTAACCCTAAAAGAAACCCTAGCCCTCATCCTGGACCTAAACCTAGCCTTAATCATACACCTAACCCTAAGCCTAGCCCTAATTCTAATTCTAATCCTCACTCTACCTCTAAACCTAGCTATAACACATCCCTTACCCTAAACATAACCCTAAACCTAGCCCTAATGTTAGGACTAAGCTGAACAGTAACACTAATTCTAATCCTTGCCCTGATTTAGTCCTATCCCTAAAACTAATCATAACCCTAGCCCTAAGACTAACTCTAACTTTCACCTTACCTTATTCCTAGTTCTATCCCTATCATTTACCATAACCCTAAACCTAGCCCTAACACTTGCCCTATCCTTAGACCTAGCCCTAACCCTAGATCTAACCCTAACTCCAAGTCTTAACCTAACCCTAAGCCTAAGCCTAACACAGACACTAGTTCTAATCCTAATGCTAATCATATAACCTAGGACTAAAATAAAACTGAGCAATAGTCCTAATCTTAAACCTTAACTTAAACCAAAACCTAACACTACACCTAGACCTAACCCTAGCCATTATTCGAGTCCTAACCATAACCTTAAAATAACCCTGACCCTGAATCTTATCCTAACACTCACCCTAGCTCTAAACACCACCCTAAACATAAACCAATACATTGGATTAACCCTAACAGTAACCCTAGCCTTAATTCGAGTCATAACCCTAACCTTAAAACGAACCCTGATGCTGACTCATATCCTAACAGTCACCCTAGCTCTAAAGACCGCCCTCACCTTAAACTGAACCCTAAAAGTAATCCTAGCCCTTATTTGAGTCCTAACCCTAACCCTAAAATTAACACTGTCTCTGAATTCTATCCTAATACTAACCTATCTGTGAATATCACCCTAACAGAGAACCTATACCTAACAGTAGACCTATCCCTACCACTAACCCTAATTGTAACCTAGTTCTTATATTATCCATTGCCATATTATTAGCCCTAACCCTAACATAAAAATTAGCCCTAATCTGAGCCCTAAACCTAGATTTAACCCTAAACCCAAATCTAACTCTAGCCCTCACCCTAGCTCTAAGCCTATCCCTTAATGAAAGTGAATCCCTAACCCTAATGGTAACCATAGACCTATCCCTAATCTTTAAACTAACCAAAGCCCTAACCCTATTAATAGTCATAACCTACCCTCACTCTACTTCTAACCCTATTCCAAAGCCTAACGTTAACCCTGACCACTATTTTGACCCTAATACTAACCCTAGGTCTAAACCTTGCCCTAATCCTAGACAAAACCATAACACTAGCCCTAGACCTAAACCAAATCCTAAATATAGCCTTAATTCTAGCCTTAGACCTAAACAAAAACCTATCCCTAGGCCTTAAAGAAACCTTTAATCTAATACAAACATTAGCCCTACCCCTAGACCTAAACCTAGGTCTAATTCTGGCTGTAACCCTAACTCTAACTCTAATCCAAACACTGACCCTGCCATTGAGAGTAAACCTACCTCTAAACCTGACCCTAATGAGAAAACAACCTAACACTAGACCTAGCCAAAATCCTAATCTTCAAACTAGCCCTAATCATAACCCTAGCTCTTACTTTACCCACAGCCTTGACCCTAGGCCTAAACATAAAACAAAACCTAGAGCTAATCCTAGGCCTAAGCATAACCCTAACCCTAACCCTAATGTAACACTTGATTAGGCCTAATCCTAGCTCAAAGCCTGACCCTTATCCTAAACATAACCTACACCTCTTCCTAAATATACCCCTAATACTAGCCTGAATCTTTAACTTAACACTAGCCCTAAACCTAGCTCTAAACCTACGTATTAGCCTAAAATTAACCCTAAACCTATTGATAACCCTAGGCCTAACACTAACCTAAACCTAACCAGAAAACTAACACTAGACCTAACCCTAAACCTCACACAAGCTATAGACCCAACTGTTGCTCAAACCTTAACCCTTACCATAAACCTAAACATAACCATAGCCCTAAATCTAAACCTAAACCTCAATCTAACACTAACCATAACCCTATACCTACATCTAACCATATCCATTACTCTAACCCTAACCCTACCCCTAATGATGCTTCTAGCCCTAATCCAATCCTAACCCTAACCATTCTCTAATCTTATCCCTAGACCTAACTCTAAACCTAACCCTCGCCCTAGCCCTAACCCTAGCTCAAAACCTAACCCTTATGCTAAACATAACCCTAACACTAACTTAGTTTTAACTCTAACCCTAACCCTAAATCAAGATCTATTCTTGACCATATCCCTAGCCCTAACCATAGCTCTAACCCTACCCATTATCCTAACCATTACCCTTACCCTAATGGTAACACTAGGCCTAAAACAAACCCTATCGCTAAACTTAAACCTATCAATTACTGTAAACCTAACATAAACCCTAAACAAAAACCTATCATTACCCTGAATCTGACCCTAATGCTTATTTGAGCCCTAACACTAAACCCTAACCTCAACCAAACTCTAACCTGATACTGACCCTAATAATTCCCCTAGCTCTAAACCTGCCCCTTAACTCTTAACCTAACCCTTAAACTAGACCAAGCCATAAACCTAATCCTAAAACTGTCCTCTCCTCAACCATAACCCGACACCTGACATTAGCCCTAGCTCTAATACTAGCCCTAACCCTAACAAAAACCTCAGCCCATTCCTAGCCATAAATCTAGATTAATCCTAACCCTAACCCTAATTCTATCTCTAAACCCAATACTAACCCTAGCCGTAGTCTTAGCCCTAATTTCTCCCTATCTTTAAACCTAACCATTACCCTAGATCTAAGGATCAATCTAACTCTCACACTAGCCCTATCATTAGTCCTAAACCTATCCCTTAACATAACCCTAACCCTAGCCCTAAACTTAGTCCTAAACCTTGCCCTAACCATGGCCCAAGCACTAACCTTAGATCATAATCTATCTCTAAAGCTAACACTGATCGAAGCCTAAACATAACCATAACAATAGCCCTAACCCTAACATTAATTCTAAAACTATTTCTAATCTTAGTCCTTGCCCTAAAACAAAACCGAGCCATAAGCTCTATCCCAAACCCTTAAACTAAACCAAACCCTAAACATACACCTACCCCTAACCCTAGCCCTAATTCAAGTTTTCAGCTGAACCCTAAAACTAACCCTGACACTAACTCCAACACTAACACTAATCCTAGCTCTAAACATCACCATAATCCTAACACTTACCCTAACACTAAGCCTAGCTCTAATCTTCACCCTAAAATTAGCACTAATCGTAACCCTTGTTCTTACATTAGCTGTAATCCTAACCCTAGCACACTTAAACCAAATCTTAGCGCTAATCAGAGCCGTAAACCAAGTTTTAATCCTAACCTTAACATTAAACCGAACACTAGCCCTAGCCCTAATTATAACCATAACACTAGCCCTAACTCTAAACATTACCATAACAATAACCCTAACCCTAATGCTAACCCTAGGCCTAAACCTAACCCTATCTCTAATCCTATCCCTATCTATTACCCTAAACCTAAAATGAACCCTAATTCTCAGCCTATCATTACCGAAACCCTTACCCTAATGCAAATTGAATCCCTATATTTAAGCCTTAACCTTCTCCAAACCCAAACCTAGACCTTTACCTTAAAAATACCCCAGCCCTAAACCTGACCCTTACCCTAAACCTAAACCTAACACCTGACATGCACATAATCCTAACCCTGAAACTATCTTTAAAAATAATTCAAGACTTGAAATTAGCCATAATCCTAATTCTAGCCCTAACCCTGAAACAAAACCTAGCCCTAATCCTAGCCCAAAATCTAGCCTTAATGATAACCCTAATCCTAAACCTTATTCTAAACCCAATACTGACCTACCTCTAAAACTAACCTATATTACTCTAAACTAAATCCTAAACCTAACCATAATTCTATGCTTAAACTGAACACTAAACATAGACCTAATCCTCGCCCTAATTTAGACCTATCCCTTACCCTAACCCTAACCTTAGCCCTAAGACTAACAATAATTCTCACTGTAGCCCTATCACTAGTTCTATTCCTAGACCTTACCATAACCCTAAACCTAGCTCTAACCCTCGCCCATTCCTGAATCCTAGCCCTAACCCTAAGTCTAAGAATCACACTAACACTAAATCTAATCCTAACGCTAATCATAAAACTAGCCCTAACCCTACCACTAACAGTAAAACAAAACTTAGCAATAGCCCTATTCATAAACATAACTTGAACCAAACCCTAACACTACACCTAGACCTAACCATAGCCTTAATTCGAGTCCTAACCCTAACCTTAATTGTATACCTGACACTGACTCATATGCTAAACTCACTGGAGATCAAAACACCATCCTAAACTTAACCCAAAACTTAACAGTAACCCTAGCCCTTATTTGTGTCCTAACTCTAACCCTGACCCTGACCCATTTCCTAAAACTAACCCTAGCTCTAAATATCACCCTAATCTTAAACTTAACCCTAACACTAAAACTACTCCTAGCTCTAAGCCTAACCCTAAAACTAAGCCTAATTATAACCCTAGTTCTTATATTAGTGATTGCCCTAACCCTAGTTACAACACTAGTCACAACACTAGCCCTAATCCAAACCCTAAATCTAAATTTAACCCTAACCATACCCTAACTATAGCCCTAACCCTAGCTCTAACTCTCTCCCTTACCCTAAGTGAAACCCTAACCATACTGGTAAACCTAGACCTATTTCTAATCGTTAGGCTAACCAATATCCTAACCCTATTAATAGTCCTGTCTCTAGCCTCCATTCTAGGTCGACTCCTATCCCAAACCCTTACACTAAAACTAAACCTTATTCTGACCCTAACACAAACCCTAAGTCTAAAACTTATCCTCAACCTAGAGCAAACCCTAACACTGGCCATTCCACTCACTAACTTATGCCTAAACCTAACCCTAACCCTAGCCCTAAGACTAACTCTAACTCGCACAGTATCCCTATCCCTAGATGTAAGTCTATCCATTACAATAACCCTAACCCTAGCCCTAACCCATGCCATATCCTTAGTCCTAGCCCTATCCCTAGATCTAATCCTAACTCGAAATCTAACCCTAAGCCTAACACTAAAACTAGCTCTAACACAAATGCTAATCGTAAAACTAGCCCTAACCCTAACCCTAGCAGTAAAACAAACTGAGCAATAGCCCTATCCATAAACCTTAACTTAAAGCAAACCCTAAAACTACACCTAGACCTAAACATAGCCTTAATTTGAGTCCTAACACTAACCTTAAATCTAACCTTGACCCTGACTCATATCCTAACACTCACCCTAGCTCTAAATACCCTCCTAACCTTAAACTGAAATCTAAAAGTAAACCTCTTCCTAATTCAAGTCTTAACCCTAACCATGACCCTGACTCATATCCTAATACTAACCCTAGCTCTATACCAGACCTACCCCTAAACCTAAGCCGCATTGTAACTCTCGTTCTTACATTAGCCATTGCCCTAACATAAAAACTAGCCCTCATCCGAGCCCTAAACCTAGATTTATCCCTAACTCTAACTCTAGCCCTAACCCTAGCTCTAAGGCTATCACTTTCCCTATGAATAACACTAAACCTAATGGTAGTCCTAGACCTATGCCTAATCCTTAGGCTAACCAAAATCCTAACATTATTATAAGTCCTTACCCTAGCCCTCATTCTAGCTCTAATTCTATCCCAAACCCGAATGCTAACCCTGACCCTTATCGTAACCCTAACACAAACCCTAGTTTTAAACCTAACCCTAACACTAGACTAAAACAACACTAATCCTGGTCCTAAACTTAATCTGAAATCTAGCCTTAACGCTAGCCCTAGAGCTAAATATAAACCTAGTCCTAGGCCTAACAATAACCCTTATCCTAGTTTTAGGATAACTAACCCCATCCCTAGACCTAAACCTACTCCTAATTCTGGCTGTAATCCTAACTTGAACTCTAACCCAAACACTGACTCTGCCTTTAACAGGAAACCTAATTCTAAACCTGACCCTAACTGAAAATCTACACCTAAAATTAGACCTTTCATAACCCTAACCCTAAAAGAAGCCCTAATCATAATCCTGGCTCTTACTTTACCCACAGCTTTAACCACAGGCCTAAACCTAACACAAAACCTAGAGCTAATACTAGGCCTTAACCTAGCTCTAAACATAACCCTAACCGTCACCCTAGCCCTAATTCAAACCTACTCCTTGCCTTCCTCCTAACTTAGCTCAAAATCTAACCCTTACTATAAACATAAACCTAGAACTGTCCCTAAATCTAACCCTAAATCTATTCCTAATCCTAACATTAAACCTAGCCCTAACCCTAGCTCTAAACCTACTCATTACCCTAACCCTAAGCCTAAACCTAATTTTTAAACTAGCTTTAACCCTAACCATAATCCTAAACCTAAACAGAAAACTAACCCTAAATTAATACTCACGATAGCCCTAAGCATAGATCAAACCCTAGACCTAAACATAAATCCTAAACCTTACCATAAATGTAAACATAACCATAGACCTAACCCTAACCCTAAACTTAAATCTAACCCTGTCCCTAACCCTAAAACTACATTTAACCGTATTCATTACCCTAATTCTAACCCTAAACTTAATTAGAAGCATTCCCCTAACGCTAACCCTAAAACTAAACCTACCGTAATCCTATCCCTAAACATAACCCTGAACCTAACCTTTGCTTAAACCTAATCATAGCTCAGAAGCTAATGCTGAGACTAAATATAACACTAACCCTAACCATAATTCTAACCCATAACCTAACACTAAGACCTAATCCTAACAATAAGTCTAGCTATAATCTTAGCTCTATCTGTATCCATTACCCTAATCATAATACATACCCTAATGATAATTCTAGGCCTAGCCATATCTCAAGACCTAATCCTAAACATTATCCTTGCCCTAATTTTAACTCTAACTGTATCCATTACCCTAAACATAACCCTTTCCCTAATGCTAACCCTAGGCCTAACCCTAAATCTATCACTAACCCCAACCCTATCAATTACACTAAACTTAGCCTGAACTCCAAATCTAACCCTATCATTACCCTATCCATACCCTAATGATAATTTGAGCCCTAACCCTAAACTCAAACCTAAAAGAAACCCTAACCATGACACTCACCCTAATAATTCCCTAGGTCTAACCTGACCTTTACACTAAACCTAATCCTTACATTAGACCTAGCCAAAACCTAAACCTAAAACTATCCATAACCATAACCCTAGGCCTGACATCAGCCCTAGATATAATCCTAACCCTAATCCAATAACAAACTCTAGCCCACATTAGCACTAAACATAGCCTTAATCATAACCCTAACCTTAAACCTAGGCCTCACTTAAAACCAACCCTATTCCTAATTTTAGACATAACTTAGCCCTATCCCTAACCCTAATCCTAACCCTACCCATAAAACTAAGTCTAACTCTCTCCCTAGCCCTAAAACTAGTTCTAACCCTATCCCTTAATTAACTCTAAATCTAGCCCTAACCCTGGCTCTAACCCTATCCATTACCCTAAACATAATCCTAACCCTAATGCTAACCATAGGCCTAAACCTTACCATATCCCAAATCGTAACCCTATCCATTACATTAAACCTAACTTGAAACACAAACCTAACTATATCATTACCCTAATCCTAAACCTATGCTAATTTGAGCCTTAAATTTAAACCTTAACCTATCCCAAACAATGATCAAGACCCTGACCCAAACAATACACTTAGCTCTAAACCTGACCCTAACCCTAAACCTAACCCTTACACTACATCTAACCTAACCCTAAACTATCTTTAACTGTTAAACTAGACCTGAAATTAGCCCTAATCTTAGCCATAAACCTAGCCTTAATTCTAACCCAAACTGTATCCCGAAGTTTAACACTGATTCTAACCCTCGCCCTAGCCCTAAACCTAGCTATAACACAATCCCTTACCCTAAACCTAACCATAATCCTAAACATAACTCTAACCCCACCCTAACTGTAGGCCTAATACTAACTCTAGGCCTAGCACTAATCCTAGCCCTAATTTAATCCTATCCTAACCCTAACCCTAACCCTAACTATAACTCTTGCCCTAGACCTAGCCCTAGTTCTATCCTTAGCCCTATTGTAATTCTAGATATAAACCTAACTCTTATTCTAAACCTAA
Organism: Callospermophilus lateralis; assembly: GCF_048772815.1. Lineage (NCBI taxonomy): Eukaryota > Metazoa > Chordata > Mammalia > Rodentia > Sciuridae > Callospermophilus > Callospermophilus lateralis. The sequence continues at coordinate 91,930,949 of NC_135306.1, read as the reverse complement.
CTCTAAATTTAACTGTAATCATAAGCCAAACAAACACTAACACTACCTCTAACCATAATGCTTATCCTAAAACTTGCCCTAGCCCTGGCCTTAGCCATAAAACAAAATCAAGCCATATCCTTAACACAAACCCTTAACCTAAACCAAACCCAAATCTTACATCTATCCCTAACCCTAATTCCAAAAATTACTCTGACCCTGACGCTGACCCTATCACTAATCCTAGCTCTAATCATCACCCTAACTTAAATTAACCCTAACACTAGACCTAGCCTTAACTTTAACACTAAAACTAGCCTTATTTGTACCCTAGTTCATATATCAGTCATTGTCATAACCCTAGCCCTAACCCTTATACCAACCTTACCTTTAATTCTAGTCCTAACCCTAGCTTAAGCCCTAATATTAACCCTAACGCTAGCCCTAACCCTAACCCTAACATGAGCCCTAACCCTAGCTAAAACCATATCACTTACCCTAAGCTAAACCCTAAACCAAATGCTAACCCTAGTCCTAACCCTAATCCTTAGGCTAACTTAAACACTAACAGTATTAATAGTTCGAACCCTAGCCCTCATTCTATTTGTATTCCTAACCCTGATCCTTATTCTGATCCTATTAGTAACTCTAGATCTAAACCTGACCCTAAACCTAAACCAAACCCTAACACTATCCCTACCAGTAAGCCTATAGCTATACCTAAACCTAACAAATCTATAAGCAAAACTAATCCTAAATATAGCTATAATTTTAGCCTTAGACCTAAACGAAATCCTAGCTCTAGCCCTAACAATAACCCTTAACCTAAACTAAACACTTACCATACCCATAGACCTAACACTAGTCCAAATTCTCGTTCTAACTTTAACCCTAATCCTATCTGGAAAACTGACTCTGACCCTAAAATTAACCTATCTCTAAACTTGACCCTAACCCAAAACCTAGTCATAACACTAGACCTAGCCATAAATCTAACCCTAATACTAGCCCTAAACATAACCCTAGCCCTAACCCTATTTTAAATCTAATCTTAACCCTAAGAGTAGCGCTAACCCTAACCATTGTACTAACCCTAGCCCTAAACCTAACACAAAATCTAGAAATAATCCTAGGCCTAAACTTAGCCCTAAGAATAATACTAAACCTAACACTACCACTTGCCTTAGAACTAACCCTAGCTCAAAGCCAAAACGTTACCCTAAACATTACCCTAGCCCTATCCTAAACCATAACCCTAATCCTAGCTTTTATCCTAACCTTAATCCTAGCTCGAACTTTAGTTCTAACCATGTTAGAACTAAATTACATAATTATAACCCAATCCCTAACACTAAACCTAACCCTAACCATAAATGTATCGCAAGACCTAAACATAAACTTAAACCTCATAGCACTAACCCTAGTGGAAATATAAAGCCTTACACTAAACCTAATTCTAAGGCTAGCCCTAATCCATACCCTAACACTAAAACTTAACTCTAACAGTAATGAAACTCTAGCCAAACCCAAACCCTAAACCAAAACCTAAAAATAAATATATCCCTAGACCTGAACGTAAACCTAACCCTCGCCCTAGCCATTACTCTAGATCAAACAGTAACTCTCACCCTAACTTAACCATAACTCTAGCCCTAAACCTAACACCGTAAACCAAACCCTAGGCCTATCCCTAAAACTAACTTTAATTTTAGACTTAATTCAAACTATAACCTAGCCCTAACCATAGCTCTAAATCTATCCATTACACTAAACATAAAACTAACCTAACGCTAACCTTAACCCTATTGCTAAACCTAACACATCCATTACCCTAAACCTTAACTTAAACCTAAACCTAACCCTATCCATCACCCTAACCCTGAGCCTAAACCTAACACTAATTCAAGCCCTAAACCTAAACTTTAAAGGAAAACCAATGCTAACCCTGACCCTAACCCTAATAATACCCCTAACTCTAAACCTGACCCTTACCCTAAACACAGCTCTGACACTAGACCTAGCCATAACCTAACCCTAAAACTGTCTTTAATCATAACCTTAGACGTGACATTAGCCCTATCCCTTGTTCTAGCCCTGAACCCAACAGAAACCCTAGCCCTAAACCTAGCCTTAATCCTTACTTAAACACTAAACCTTGCCCTAATTCTAATTCTAAACCTCACCCTAGCCCTAAAGCTAGCTATAACCCCACACATTGCGCTAAACTTAATTCTTACCCAAATGCTAATCCTAATCCAACCCTACTCCCAGGCTTAAACCTAACACTAATACTAGCCCTTATCCTAGCCATAATTTATCTTTAACCATTACCCTGACCCTAAACCTAACCCTAAATCTAAATCTAATTCTTCTCCAAGCTGTTTCCCTAGTTCTAACCCTATCCCTTACGGTAACACTAACCCTAGCCTTAATTTTAACACTGAATCTAACACTAACTCTAAATCTAACCCTAACGTTAACCTAAACCTCACCATAACACTAGCCCTAATCTAAAAATAATTGAAAATCTAGCCCTAATCCTAGCCCTACCTCCCCCCCCCAAAAAAAACTAGCCATAGCTCTAACCCTAACTCTAACCCATAGAAATCAAGATTAAGTGAAACCTTAAAACACAAACTGTTTCTAACAGTGAACCTTGAACCGAGAAGGACCAACCTGGTAAACATTGCAATGCTAGGTAAAATTGAATTCTGACCAGTATCAAAGAAATTTGAACAAAACTAACTCTAACCCAAACATTAGTTCTAATCCTAGCCCTAACCCTAATCCTAAAACTAAACCTTTCCTGTTTATAGAGCATGATCATAAAAGTTAAAAACTTGGGGTACCTAGTAGGGCAAGGTAACAGGTGAATCTTGCCCAGTATCAAAATTTCTGACCAATAATTGAGGAAGATGTTTCAGTGTAAGCCTATTTTCCCTGTTTTCTCTTAAACTGTTCTTTGATAAATTGTTTTTTCATGTTTTGGGTTAACATACTTTCACGAGGAACAAACCAGAGCATGCCCACAGTGAAGTGATTGAGTGTGTGAAGTTTCAAGCAGCTAGAATCAACCGTATTTGATTTCCAACTCCATTTCCATTCACACATATAGGCCATAATGTAGTGAAAACTAAAAATTCAAACTGTTCCTGACATTGAACCATTGAACCTTGAAGGCTCTAACTTGGGAAGCCTACTAAGGTTAGTCAAAGATAAATCCTGTACAGTATCAAAGTAATCTGACCAAAAATTTTGAAGCTCTTTTAGTACATGTGTATTTTGTTGCTCCTAAAGCACTCAGAGATAAAGTTGTTTCTTTCTACTTCAGCTTAGGGATTTTTCACAGGAAACAAACCAGAGAATGCTCACTGAGAACTGATTGAGTGTGTGAAGTTTCAAGCAGCTAGCATAAAACCTGTTTGATTTGCAGCCTCATTTCCATTCACCCCTAAAGGGCAAAAAGAAGAGAAACATGAAAATTGAAACTGTTCCTGAGAGAAAACTCTTTTATGTAGGAGGCCCAAATATTTGGGGTTTAGTGAAAATAGGAAAAAATTGAATCCTGCCCAGTAGTATAGAAATTAAAAAAAAAAAACTAACTCTAACCCTAGCACCAGGTCTAAACCTAGTCCTACCACTAAGTCTAACCCTCTAGAAGTTTCAAAATTTGGGAATTTAGTGGGGCAAGCTTACAGGTGAATCATGGGCAGTTACAAAGAAATATGACGAAATAATTCAGGGAGCTATTTCAGTACATGCATATTTCCCTGTTTTCTCCTAAAGTGTTCTCAGATAAATTTGTATTGCATGCTTCAGCTTATTACTAATTTTACAAGGAACAAACCAGAGAGGGCCCACAGAAGACTGATTGAGTGTGTGAAGTTTCAAGCAGTTAGCACCAACCTTGTGTGATTTCCAGCTCCATGTCTATTTATCCATGTAGGTCAAAATGAAGTATATCCATAAAATAAAAATTGTTCCTATCAGCAAAGAATTGAACTGAGAAGACCGAAATCTGTGGAACATAGTAAGGCTACGTAAAAATGTATCCTGCCCAGTATCAAAGAAGTTTGAAAAAGACAAACTCTAATCCTAACACTAAACCTAATTCTAACATAACCTGTTTAACGAACCTTTGATCATAGGAGTATCAAAGTTGAGAAGCCCAGTGGGGCAAGCTAACAGATGAATCCTGCCCAGTATCAAAAAAATTGACCAAATGATTGGGGGTGGTAGTTCAGTACATGCATATTTTCCTGTTGTCTCCTAAAATGCTCTCACATAGTGTTTTGTTTTTTTTTTCATGCTTCATCTTTGGGATACTTTCACAAGGATAAAACTAGAGCATCCTCAGAGAGAACTGATTGGGTGTGTGCAGTTTCAAGCAGCTATCACCAACCTTCTTTGATTTTGTGCTCCATTTCTCTTCAACAAAATAGTTCAAAATAAAGTGAAACCTTAAAATACAAACTGTCCCTGAAAGCAAAAAATTGAACCGAGAAGGCCCAAACCAGGGAACATTGTGAGGCTAGGTAAAACATGAATACTGCCCAGTATCAAAGATACATAAACAAAACTGATCTAACCCTAACACTAGGTTTAAACCTAGCCCTTACCCTAAACATAAACCTCACCTAATCTGTTTAGAGAATCTTTTAGCATAGAAGTCCCAAATTAAGGGAGCCTAGTGGGACAAGCTAACAGATGAATCTTGTGCAGTGTCAAAGAAATCTGACCAAATAATGGGGCGGTAGTTCAGTACATGTATATTTCCCTGTTGTCTCCAACAGTACTTCCGGATAAAGATGTTTTTGCATGTTTCAGCTTTGGGAAACTTTCACAAGAAAGAAATCAGAGTGCCCACATAGAACTGATTGAGTGTGTGCAGTTTTAAGCAGTGAGAACCAAGTCCTGTTTATTTTAAGTTCCATTTCCATTTACCCATATAGGTCATAATGAAGGAAATCTTAAAATACAAACTGTCCCTGACAGCAAACCATTGAAGGTATAATACCCAAACCTGGGGAAAATAGTAAGCCTAGGTAAAAGATGAATTAGGCCAAGTATCAAATAAATTTGAACAAAACTCACTCTAACTCTAACACTAGATCTAACCCAACCTTAACCTAATTCTAACCTGTTTAGAGTACCTATGATTCATAGAACTCACAAACTTGGGGAGCCTAGAAGCAAAACTTAACAGATGAATCTTGTGCAGTATCAAAGAAATTTGATGAAAAATTGGGGGAGGTATTTCAGTTCATTCATATTTTCCGTTTTTTTTTTCTTAAAGTGCTTATGGATAAATTGCTTTTTCATGCTTTACCTTAAGGGACTTTCACAAAGAAAAAACAAAGAGTGCCCACAGAGAGCTAACTGAGTTTGTAAAGTTTCATACAGCTATCACCAACCCTGTTTGTTATCAAGCTCCATTGCATTCACACCTTTTGGCCAAAATAAAATGAAACCTAAAAATTCAAACTGTTTCTGACACTTAAACATTGAACCTTGAAGGCCCAAACATAGGGAGCCTACTAAGGCTAAGGCAAGGATGAATTCTGTACAGTATCAAATTAATCAAACCTAAAAATTTGGGTATTTTCCTTGCTCCTAATGCACTCAGAGAGGGCTACATCCATGGCAAACAACAGATTATGCTCACTGAAATTGATGGAGTGTGTGAAGTTTCAAGTAGCTAGCCCAAACCCTGTTCAATTTCCAGCTTCATTTCCATTCACCCCTATAGAGAAGAAAGAAGAGAAACATGAAAATTGAAACTGTTCCTGAAGGCAAACCCTTTATGTAGGAGGCCCAAACGTTTGGAGTATAGTCAAAATAGAAAAAAAGATGAATCTTGCACAGTATTATAGAAATTTGAAAACAAAACTAACTCTTACCTTAACACTAGGTCTTATCCTAGTCCTAACACTAACCCTAACACTAACCTTAACCTGTTTACAGTCCCTTTGATCCTAGAAGTCCCAGACTTGGGGAGCCACTTTGGATAGGCTAAGAGATGAATCTTTCACAATATCAAAGAAATCTGGCCAAATAATTGGGAGGTAGTTCAGTACATGCATATTTTCCTGTTTTCTCCTAAAGTGCTCTCACATAAAGTTGCTTTGCATGCTTCAGCTTGGGGCTTCTTTTACAAATAATAAACCAGAGAATGCCAATAGAAAACTGATTGAGTGTGTGAGGTTTGAAGTAGCTAGCACCAACACTGTTGGATTTCCAGCTCCATTTCCATTTACACACATAAGTCAAAATGGAATGAAAACTTTAAATACAAACTGTTCAGGAGAGAAAACCCTTGATCAAAGAGGCCCAAACCTAAAGAATATAGTAAAACTAGGTAACCATTGAATCCTGCCCAGTATCAATGAAATTTGAACAAAACTAAATCTAACAAAACACTAGCTATAAACCTAGCTCTAACCTAATACTAAATCTAAACTAACCTGTTTAGAAAACCACTGATCATAGTAGTCCACAAATAATGAAGCCCAGTGGGCAATCTAACAGATGAATTCTGTGCAGTATCAAAGAAATCTGACCAAATAATTGGGGGAGGTATTTCAGTACGTTCATATTTCCCTGTTTTCTCCTAATGTGCTCTTGGATAAACTATTTTGTTATGCTTCGGTTTAAGACACTTTCACAATAACCATCTAGAGAGTGCCCACAGAGAGCTGATTGAGTGTGTAAAGTTTCAAACAGCTAGTACTAACTCTATTTGATATCCAGCTCCATTTTTATTCACGTCTATAGGCCATAATAAAATGAAACCTAAAAATTCAAACTTTTCCTGACAGTGAACTTGCAAACCCTAAAAACCTAAACTTGGGGATGCTACTAAGACTAGGGAAAGGATGAATCCTGTACAATATCAAAGTAATCCATGCAAAAAAAAATTGAAGCTTACTCCTAAAGTTCTCACAGATAAAGCTGTTTCTTTCTAATTAGGCTTTTGGCTACTACCCCAAGAAACAAATGAGAGAATGTGCACTGAGAACTGATTGAGTGTGTGAAGTTTCAAGCACCTAGCACAAACCCTGTTTGAGTCCAGCTCCATTTCCATTCACCCCTATATGGCAAAATGAAGTGAAAGATTAAAATTAAAACTGCTCCTGAGAGCAAATTCTTTTACTAGGAGGCCTAAACATGGGGAGCATACTAAGAATAGGAAAAAGATAAATCCTGCCCAGCATCCCAAAATTTGAAAAAAAAAAGAACCTAACTCTAACCCTAATACTAGTACTAATGCTAACTCTAACCATAACCCTAAGCCTAACCTGTTAAGAGAACCTTTGATCATAAAAGTTTTAAACTTGGGGAGAGAGGTGTGGCAAGCTTACAGATTAATCTTCACAGTATCAAAAAAAATCTGTCCAAATAATTGGGGGAGGTATTTCAGTACATGCATATTGCCCTGTTTTCTCCTAAAGTGCTCTTGAATAAACTTGTTTTGCATGCTTAAGCTTATCACTACTTTTACACGGAAGAAACCAGAAAGCGCCCACAAAAAACTGATTGAGTATGTGAATTTTCAAGCAGCTAGAACCAACCCTCTGAATTCCATCTCCATTCTCATTTACCCATATAGGTAAAAATGACGTGAGACATTAAAAACAAACCATTCCCAACAGGGAACCATAGAACTGAAAAGGCCCCAAACTGGGGTACATAGTAGGGTTAGGCAAAAGATAAATCTTCCTAGTATCAAAGAAATGTGAACCAAAAAACTCTAACCCTAACACTAGCTCTAGAGCTGGCCCTAACTCTAACTGTAACACTAACACTTACCTTTTTAGGGAACCATTGATCCTAGAAATGCCAACCTTGGGGAGCCTAGTGTAGCAAGCTAAAAGATGAATACTGTGTAGTATCAAAGAAATCTGATCAAATTTTTGGGAGACTTATTTCAGTACATACATGTTTCTGTTTTCTCCTTTAGGGCTCTCAGATACAGGTTCTTTGGCATACTACATCTTTGGCCTAAGTTCAAAAGAAAGAATCCAGAGAGTGCCCACTGAGAACTGATTGTCTGAAGTTTCAAGCACTTCCTGCCAACCCTGTTTCAAATCCACCCCAATTTTCATTCACATCAATAAGCCATAATGAAGGGAAACCTTAAAATACAAACTGTTCCTGACAGCGAACCATTGAACTGACTAGGCCCAAACCTGTGGAGCATAGTAAGGCTAAGTAAAAGATGAATCCTGCCCAGTGTCATAGAAATTTGAAGAAAACTAGGGACGCATGGGTGCTCTCGGTGCAGATGGAAGGCTGGGCTGCACAGTTTCTCTGGGTGCAAACAGATGTCTCAGCCAAACAGGGGCTCTCTGCACAGAAGGAAGGCAGCACAGAACACAGAAGCTTTGCTTGCAGGTCACCAGACCAAGCTCTGCACACAGTACAAGGTCACTCCAGAACCATCCACCTCAACAAACACCATACATGGGTTATAGATGGAATCCATCCTGCAAAACCTTACTCGCCATCTATCAGTGGGCGTGGCTGCCAGCTTGGTTCTGCAGCTTATCAGGTACCCAATTTTCAACTCCCCTTCCTCCAGCTGTGATAATTTAATATTTTTCTCACAAGCTTTTGGTGGGTGTAGCTATCAATGCAGAACAGCAACTGTACAGACACCTGGTTTCCAATTCAGAGACTAAGAGTACAGAGGGTCCAGGTAGAAGCTCAAGCCCTCTCACCCTGGCTACCTCCACCACCCTGAGCACAGAGACTCAAGCTAGGAATCGGCAACTCCACCTACTGGAAGAAAAGAAAACAGAGTTCTGAGAGACTTTTTTTTCTTTCTTATCTTTCTTTTCTTGCTCTTCTCATCAATCCTCCTCTACCCTTCCCCCTCTTGTCATCACAACCTCAACATATGTGAAACCAAAAACTTTCCATGAAATTGGACTTTAAGAACTGAATCACTAGAATGCTATAATATAGAGGAATTGCATAGGCCCCACCTCACCACCTCTTTATTTGCTCTTATTTTCTTTCTCCCTCTCTTTCTTTCTTTCCTTCTTATTTTTTGTTCTTTTATTTTCTTCCTCTAACGCACTTTCAGCGTCCTAACTTTTACTATTAGTACATAGGGTAATTTTATGAATACAGGTAAGGAGTTTCAATTTATACCTTTTTCCATGAATTCCCCCTGTCTATTCATTAGAGTTCTCCTACAAAGTTGCTAAGTTAGATTAATCACATACACTCAATCCTTTCCACCTTAACATAGCATTATACCCCTTACCCTGTATACACCACCAGAAATGGTATTCCTTTTAAGAAACTAATGACTATATTCTAAATAATAATTGAAGCCAACATCTGTAGACCCAGAGTCTAAATATAAATGTATTTATAATGGTTAGGCTTAGGCTTCTGGTTAGGGTTAGGTTTAGAATTAGGTTTTGTTCTATGGTTAGGGCTAGGGCTAAGGATAGGGCAAGGGTTAGGACTAAAGTTTGGGTTAGGTTTAGGATTATGGTAAGGGATAGGGCTAGAACTAGTGGTAGGGCTAGTATGAGAGTTAGAGTTAGTCTTAGGGCTAGGGTTAGAGTTAGGGTTAGGGATAGGGCTAAATTAGGGCTAGTGTGAGTGTTAGGTTAGTGTTGGGTTAGGGTTAGAGTTAGGATTACATTTAGGTTAAGGTATTGGGTTATAGCTAGGTTGATGGCTAGGGCAAGGGTTAGTATTAGGGTTAGGGCTAGGGTTAGGTTTAGGGTTATATTTTAATCTAGGTTTAGGGCTAGGATGAGGGCTAATGTTTATGTCAGGTTTAGGGCTAGTCTTAGGGCTAGGGCTAACGTAAGGTCTAGGGTTACAGTTAGGGATAGATTTAGTTTTAGATTTATGGCTTGGTCCAGTGTAGGGGTTAAGTTTATACTAAGGATCTGTTTTAGAGCTAGAGTTATTATTAGGTTCAGGATCAAGGTGTGTGTTTGTTTTAGGTTAGGGTTTATGTTTAGAGCTTGAATTATCATTAAGCTTTCTGGTAAAGTTAATGAAAGTTTTAGTTTTGGGGTTTAGGTGAGGTTTAGTGTAATGGATAGGGTTACGGTTAGGTTAGGGTTAGCATAATGGGTTATCATTAGGGTAATGGATAGGGTTAGACCTAAGATTAGGGGTAGGTTTATGTATAGAATTAGGGCATTTTATGGGGGGTTAGATTTACATTTAGGGTTAAAGCTAGGTTTAACGACTGGGGATGTAGCTCAAGAAGTAGCGTGCTAAGCTGGCATGCACAGGCCGCTGCATTAGATCCTCAGCAAGACATACCAATAACATAAAAGTGTTGTGTCCACTGAAAACTAAAAAAAATATATATGTTAAAACAACTAAGTTTAGGACTTGGATTAAGGCTAGGCTTTGGGTTAGGTTAGGGCTAGGGTTAAGGCTACGGCTAATGTACAAATTAGCGTTATGATTAGAGCTAGTGATAGGGTCAGGATTAGGGCTACGTCTAGTGTTAGAGTTAAGTTTATGGTTATGATGACGTTTAGAGCTAGGTTTAATGTTAAGGTCAGAGTCAGGGTCCAGATTAGTTTTCAGGTTAGGGTTAGGACTAGAATTAGAGATAGGATTAGGGCTAGGTTTAGGTTTAGTATTTGGTTTAGGTTAACTGTTAGGGTTAGGATTATGATTCAGTTTTGTTTTAGCGCTAGAGGTAGAGTTAGGACTAGTTTTAGGATTAATTTTAGGATTAGGACTAGTGTTAGTATGAGGTTTAGACTCATTTAGGGTTAGATTTAGAGTTAGGTTTAATTCTTGGCTTTGAGCTCTGGCTAAGGATAAGGCTATGATTAGGGCGAAGTTTAGTGCTAGGTTTAGCGTGATGGCAAGGTATAGGGTTAGAACTAGGTATAAGGCTAGGTCGAGAGTTTGAGTTAGTCTTAGGGCTAGGCTTAGGGTTGAGTTAGGGATAGGGCTAAATTAGGGCTGGGATTAGGACTAAGGTTAATGTTAGGGTTAGGCCTAGGTTTAGGGCAAGGGTTAGTGTTAGGGTTATGGATAGGGTTATGTTTAGTTTAAGGGATGGGATTATAGCTACTTTTAGGACTAGGGTGAGGATTATAATTAGGGTTATGTTTAGGACTAGCTTTATGATTAAGGCAAGGTTTATGGCTAGGATGGGGTCTAAGGTTTTTGTTAGGATTAGGACTAGGATTATAGCTAGGGCTAATGTCATGTCTAGGGTTATATTTATGAAGAGTTTTACTCTTAGGTTTATAGCTAGGTCTATTGTAAGGGTCAGGTTTCTTGTTATGGTCTGCTTTAGAACTATGGGTATTATTAGGGTCAGGGTCGGGTTTAGGGCTTTTATTAGATTAAGGTTTAGGGTAAAGGCTCAAGTTATCATTCCAGTTAGGGATAGGTTAATGATAGTTTTAGGTTTAGAGTTCAGGTTAGGTGTAGGGTAATGGATAGGTTAGGGTTAGGGATAGGATTAGGGTTCGGTCTAGAGTTAGCAGAAGCTTTAGGGTTATCATTAGGGTAATTGATAAGGTTAGAGCTTGTGATAGGACTAGTGTTATGCTTAGGGGTAGGTCTAGGGTTAGGCTTAGGTTTAGGGTTAGGGCTAAGATTAAGGTTATGATTAGCATTAGGGTAAAAGCTAGGGTAGGGTTTGGGTTAGGGCTAGGTTTTGAAATAGGTTAGGACTTTGGAAAATGTAGGAACTTTGTTATGATTAAGGCAGGCTAGCTCTAAACATCACCCTAGGGGATGTTTAGAGCTAGGGTTATTGTTAGTGTCAGGGTCACTGTTCAGTTTAGGGTTATGGTTATTGGGAAACCCAGATTTAGGACTAGGGTTAAGTCTAGGGAAAGGGTTATTGTTTGGCTTTAAGCTCAGGGTTATTATTAGGGCTACGGCTAGGTTTTTCTTTAGGTATAGGGCCAGAGTTATGGATAGATTAGGATTAGGTTTAGGTCTAAGACTAGTGTTAGGGTTAGGTTTAGGTATAAGTTTACCAGTAAGTCTAGCGTTAGAGTTCGGTTTAGGGTTAGGTTTGGTTAGAAATATGATTAATGTTAGGGTCAGAATAAGGGTCTCGGTTTGTGTTAGGGTTTGGGTTATGGTTAGAGCTAGAATGAGGACTAGGGTTAGGACTACTAATAGAGTAAGGGTTTGGGTTAGGTTAAAAATTAGGATTAGGATTAGGATTAGCATTAGGTTTAGAGTTTGGTATAGGGGAAGGGATATGATTAGAGCTAGGGTTAGGGCTAGGGTTAGGGTTCAACTAGGTTTAGGGCTCAGATTAGGGCTAGTTTTTGTGTTAGGGTTATGGCTAGGGTTAGAGCAACGGCTAATGTAAGAACTAGGGTTTTAGGGTTAGTTTTAGGTTAGGGTTAGCGGTTAAACCTCTAATGTTAGGATTAGGTTTAAGTTTATGGTGAAATTTAGAGCTAGTTTTAGTGTTAGGTTAATAATAGTCAGGGTCAGGTTTAGTTTTAGGATTAGGGTTAGGACGTGAATAAAGGCTAGGGTTACTATAAGGATTCAGTTTAACGTTAGGGTGGTGTTTAGAGCTTGGGTGAGTGTTCGGAAATAAGTAAGAGTTAGGGTTAGTATTAAGGTTAAGATTAGGACTCGAATTAGGGCTAGGGTTAGGTCTAGGTATAGTGTTAAGATTTGGTTTAAGTTAAGGTTTAGGTTTTGGGCTATTGCTAGTTTTTCTTTTACTGCAAGGGTTAGTGTTAGGGCTATATTTATGATTAGATTTAAGTCAAGGGCTTTTGTTAATGTTAGGCTTAGGCTTAGTGTTAGGGTTAGATTTAGAGTTAGATCTATGTTTAGAACTAGGAATAAGGATTAGGCAATGGTTATGTCTAGGTTTAGGGCTAGGTTTAGAATTACGGTAATGGATAGGGTTATAAGTAGGGATAGGGCTAGTGTGAAAGTTAGAGTGAGTCTTAGGGCTACGGTTAGGGTTAGGGTTAGAGATAGGTTTAAATTAGGGCTAGGATTAGGGTAGGGTTAGTCTTCACCTCAGGCTTAGAGTTATGGTTAGGTTTAGAGTTAAGTTTAGGGTAAGCAATGATATTATAGCTAGGTTTAGATATAAGGTGAAGTTAGAATTAGGGTTAGGGCTATGGTTAGCATTAGGGTAATGACTAAGGCTAGATTTGGGGCTAGGATAAGGGCTATGGTTTATTTCAGGGTTAGGGCTAGCATTAGGACTAGGGTTAATATCAGACATAGGGTTATGGTTAAAGATAGTTTTTGGGTTAGGTTTATGGCTACATGTAACGTAAGGGTTAGGTTTAGGGTTAGGGTCAGGTTTAGAGCTAGGGGTATTATTAGGATCAAGTTCTGGGTTAGAAGTTTGGGATAGGTTAAGTTTTAAAGTTAGAGCTTGAATTAGCATTATTGTTAGTATTAGTGTAATGATAGGGTGAGGTTTAGGGTTTAGGTTTGGTTTAGAATAATGCATAGGTTTAGGATTAGTGATAGGGTTATGTTTAGGCCTAGAGTTATGGTTACGGCAATGGATAGGGTTAGTGTCAGGGTTCGCTTTAGGGTAAATATTAGGGTTTAAAATAGGGTTGGGTCTAGGGAGAGGGTTAGGGTCAGGGTTAGGTTTAGGGTTTGGGTTAGTGTTATGATTAGGGAAATGGTTAGAGTATCAGCTGGGTTTAGGACTAGAGCGAAGGTTATGGTTATGGTTAGGTCTAGGGTTATGGTTATGGTTACAATTAGGGCTAGGTTTAGGGCTAGATAGGGGCTAGGTTTGTGTGATCTTTATGGCTAGCTCTAGGGCTATGGGTATATAAGGGCTCGGGTTATTGTTATGGCCAGTTTTAGGGTTAGGGTTATGGATAAATCTAGTGTTAGGATTAGGTTTTTGGTTAGGATACAGTTTAGAGCTAGGGTTTGTGTTAGGATAAGCATCAGAGTTTGGGTTAGGGTTAGGTCCAGAATTAGGAATAGCATTGGGTCTAGGGGTAGGATTAGTCTTTGTGTTAGGTTAAGGGTTAATGTTAGGGCTAGTTCAAGGCTTTTGTTTAGAGCTATGGCTAGATTTATGACTCTATTTAGGATTAGGTTTGGTGTAGTGCCAGTATTTCCTTTTGGTTTAGGTATAGGTTTACCGGTAAAGGTAGAGTTAGGGTCCTGTTTAAAGTTATTATTAGGTTTAGATCTAGGTTTAGTGTTAGGGTCAGAATAAGGTTCAGGGTTTGGGTTAGGGCTAGAGCTAAAGTGAGGCCTAGGGTTAGGTCTAGTAATAGAGCTAGTGTTTGGGAATAGGCCAAGGATTAGTGTTAGGACTAGGGTAGCATTAGGGTGAGGTTTTGGCTTAGGTAAGGGATAGGATTAGAGGTAGGGTTAGGATTACGGATAGAGTTAGGGATAGGGTTAGGGTTAGGGTTAGCCTTAGAGTTAAACCTAGGGTTAGGGCTCGTATTAGTGCTAAGATATATGTTAGCATTAGTGCTATGTCTAATAAAATAACTTGGTTTCTGATTTGTGCTACTTTTGCTTTAGCATTAAGGCAATGTTTAGAGCTAGGTTTAGTGTTAGGATCCTAGTCAGGGTCAGGGTTACTTCTAGGATTAGGTTTAGCACTCAAATTATGATAAGGCTTAGGGCTACGTTTAGGGTTAGTGTTTGGTTTAGGTTAAGGGTTAGGGTTAGGTTTATGGCTCAGTTTTCTTTTAGGGCTAGGTTAGGGTTAAGGCTAGTTTTCCAAAGAGCATTAGGTTTACGGCTAGTGTTAGGGTGAGATTTAGGCTTAAAGTTAGGGTTTGATCCAGCTTTAGGGGTAGGGCAAATGTTAGGGCTAAGGTTCAGGCTAGGGATAGGGCTAGGTTTTGGGTTATGGTAAAAGATAGGTTTAGACTTAGGGTAGCACTAGAGCGAGAGTTAGAGTTAGTCTTAGGGATAAAGAAAGGGTTAAGTTTAGTGTTAGTCCTAGATTAAGGCTAGGATTAATGCTAGGGTTAGTATTAGTTTTAGTCCTAGGTTTAGGGCTAGGGTTAAGGTTAGTGTTAGTGTTATGGTAAGGTATGATGTTAGAGTTTTGGTAAGTGCTAGGACAAGGGGTAAAATTAGGGATAGAGCTGGGGTTAAGATCAGCGTAAGGATTAAGTCTGGGCGTAGAACTAGGATTAGGGCTAGGGATAGGGCTAATGTCAGGTCTAGGGTTAAGGTTAGGTAGGGTTAGGGATAGGGCTATGGATCAGTTTTGTTTTAGAACTAGGCCTAGGGTTAGGGCTAGTTTTATGATTAGCAATAGTGTTAAGGCTAATTATAGGGTGAAGTTTAGTCTTAGATTTATTGTTATGGTTAGATGTAGCTTTGGGCCTATGGCTAGGGTTAGGGCTAAGTTTAGGGCTAATGTTAAGGTTATGGTAACAGGGTTAGAATAAGAAATAGGGGTAGGTTGAGAGTTCGAGTTAGTCTTTGGGCTAAGGTTAGGGGTAGGTTTAGGGTTAAGGCTAAATTAGGGCTAGGATTAGTGCTAGGGTTAGTGTTAGGGTTAGGCCTAGGGTTGAAGTAAGTGTTAGTGTTAGAGTTAGGATTAGGTTTAGGGGAAGGGATAGGGTTATAGCTAGCTTTAGGGTTAAGACATGGGTTAGAATTAGGGTTAAGACTAAGGTTAGGGTTTGGGTTAGAATTAAGATGAGGTTTAGGACTAGGCTGAGGGTTTGTGTTAGGGCTATGGCTAGGATTAGGGCTAGGGTTAATGTCAAGTCTACGTTTATGATTAGTATTAATTTTAGTTTTAGGTTATGGTTATGTGTATTGTTAGGTTTATGTGTAGGGTAATGGTCAAGTTTAGAAGTAGGTGTATTATTAGGGTCAGAGTCAGGGTAGGGTTTGGTTAGGTTAAGATTTAGAGTTAACGCTTGAATTAGCAGTGGGTTTGAGTTAGAGTTAGGGTAATTGATAGAATTAGGTTTATGGTTCCAGATAGGTTTAGAGTAATGGATATGTTAAGTGTTAACCATAGGGTTAACGTTATGCCTAGGGTTAGTATTTGGATTAGGCATTATTTTAGGTCAATGGATAGGATTAGAGCTAAGGTTAGGGCTAAGGTTAAGGTTAGCATTAGGGTTAGTGTTAGGGTTAGGCCTAGGGTTAATGTTAGGATTAACGTTAGGGTAAGTACAGGCTTTTAAGCTAGGGCTAGGGCTAGGGCGAGGGTTAGGTTTTGAGTCAAGGCTAGTTTTAGGTTTAGTCTTAGGATTATCTTTAGGCTAAGGACTAAAGTTTGAACTAGGGTTAGGGCTAGGGTAAAGGTTACATTAGCGTTAGGTCTAAGTTTATGGTTAGGTTTATGATAAGGGCTAGGTTAAGGCTAGGAAAAGGGCTAGGTTTTGTGTGATATTTACGGCTAACTTTAGGGCTTGGATAATGTAAAAGCTAGGGATATGATTATGGCTAGTTTTAGGGTAAAGATTATGGATAAGTCTAGTGTCAGGGTTAGGTTTTGGTTTAGTATACGGTTTTTGAGCTAGGGTTTTTATTAGATTAATGGTCATTGTAGGGTGAGGGTTAGATTCAGGTTTAGAGTCACAATTGGGTCTAACGTTTGGTCTATTGAGAGGTTTAGTCTTTACGTTAGGTTAAGGGTTATTGTTAGGGCTACTGCTAGGTTTTTGTTTAGGGCTAGGGCTAGATTTATGACTCTATTTAAAATTAGGTCTGTCTACTGCTAATGTTACTGTTAGGTTTAGGTATAGGTTTACTGGTAGAGGTAGTGTTAGGGTTTGGTTTAGGGTTAGGGTCAGGTTTAGATCTAGGGTTAGTGTTAGGGTTAGAATAAGTGTCAGGGTTAGGGTTAGGGTTAGAGGTAGAATGAGTGCTATGTTTAGGACTAGTAATAGAGTTAGCATTTGGGGAAGGCTAAAAATTATGATTAGGACTAGGGTAGCATTAGGGTGAGAATTTGGCTTAGGATAAGGTACAGGGTTAGAGGTACTGCTAAGGATAGGGTAAGACTGAGGGTTACTGTTAGGTTTAGTGTTAGGATTAGGTGAGTGTTAGGGTTAGAGTCAGGATTATGGTAAGTGTTAGGGTTAGGGTTGGGGTTAGGGTTACATTAAGATTAGGGATAGAGTTAGGGTTACGGTTAGGATTAAGGCTAGCATTCTGGTTAGGGTTAAAGTTAGAGTTAAGGTTAGGTTTATTTTTAGGTTTAAGATTAAGATTAGGATTAGTGTTAGGGTTAGGAAAAAGTTTTTGGTTAAGGTTAGTGTTAGGGTTAGTGTTAGGGTTTGTGTTAGGGTTAGGGTTTGTGTTAGAGTTAGCATAACAGTTAAGATTAGGGTTAATTTAGGGATAGCTTTAGGATTAGGCTTAGGGTTAGGGTTACTGTTAGTTTTAGAGTAGTGTTTGTGATAGGGTTAGGGATAGGGTTAGGGTTCAGGTTAGGTAATTGTTAGGGTTAGTGTTAGGTGTAGGTTTAGGGTTTTTGTAAAGGTTAGGTTATTGGTTAGCATTAGGGTTAGGTTTAGCGTTAGGATTAGGTTAGGGTTAGTGTTATGGTTAGGGTTAATGTTAGTGTTATAGTTAAAGTTAGGCTAGGTTTAGGGTTAGTGTTAGGATTAGGTTTAGGGTTAGGTTTAGTATTATAGAGTTATGATTGGTGTTAAAATTTGTGTTAGGTTTAGGATTAAAGTTCATGTTAGGGTTAATGTTAGGGTTAGGGTTAGGCAAGGGTGGGGTTATGGTTATGTTATTGTTATCTTAGGGTTAGGATTAGGGTTAAGGTTAGGGTTAGAATTTAAGTTAGAGTTGTGGTAAGAGTTAGGTTTAGTGTTAGATTTAGGGTTATGGTTAGGGTTAGGTTTAGGGTTAGTATTAGGGTTAGTGTTAAGGTTAGTGTTAGCGTTAGGTTTAGGGCTAGGGTTCATATTAGGTTTAGAGTTAGGGTGAGTGTTAGGGTTAATGTTAAGTTTAGGTTTAGAGTTAGGGAAAGTTTTAGTGTTTGGCTTAGTGTTGGGGTTAGGGTTATATATATTGTTAGGGTTAGGGATAGGTTTAGTGTTAGTGTTAGGCTTAGGTTTAGAGTTAGGATTAGGGTTAGTGTTACTGTTAGTGTTAGGTCTAGGTTTAGGGTTAGTGTTAGGGTTAGGGTTAGAAATAGAGTTAGTTTTTGGGAAAGGGTTAGGGTTATGGTTAGTGTTAAGTTTAATGTTAGGTTTAGCGTAAGGGTTCTGGTTAATATTAGGGTTTTGCAAGATTAGTGTTAGCATTAGGGTTTTGTTTTGTGTTTTGGTTAGGGATAGTTTTAGGGTTACTGTTAGGATTAGGATTAGGGTTAGTGTTAGGGTTAGGTTTAGGGTTAAGTTTAGGGATAGTGTTAATGTTAGCGATAGGTTTATGGTTAGGATTAAAGATAGTGTTAATGCTAGGGATAGGTTTAAGGTTAATGTTAGTGTTAGGGTCAGGGTTAGGGTTAGGTTTAGTGTTGGGTTGGCATTAGGTTTAAGGTTAGTGTTATGGTTAGTGTTAGGGTTAAGTTTAGTTTTAGGGTTAGAGTTAGGGTTAAATTTTGTGTTAAAGTTACATTTCGTGTTAGGTTTATGTTTCGTGATTGGAATATCTTTAGTGTCAGTGTTTAGGTTTAGGGTTTGGGTTATAATTAATGTTTGGTTTAGATCTAGTGTTAGGTTAACTGTTAGTCTAAGGGATAGGGTTAGGGTGAGTTTTAGGGTTAGTATAAGCTTTCAGGTTATCATTAGGTTTCGGGTTAGGGTTAGTGTTAGGTTTAGTGTTAGATTTAGGGTTAGTGAAAGGATTTTTGTTAGGGTTAAATTAGTGTTAGTGTTAGGGTTATGGTTAGGTTTAGGGTTAGCGTTAGGGTTAGGGTTAGGGTTAGTGTAGATTCAAGGTTAGGGTTAGGCTAGTGATAGGATTATGGTTAGGGTTCGGTTTAGGTTTCTTGTTAGATATATGGCTAATGTTAGTGTTATGGTTAGGGATTTCCTTAGGTTTAGGGTTAGTGTTAGGTTTAGGGTTAGGGTTAGGATTAGTGTTAATAATAGGGTTAGGTTTAGTTTTAGATTTTGGGTTAGGGTTAGGTTTGTTTTAGTGTTAAGGTTAGGGTTAGTGTTAGGTTAAGGTTTAGTGTTAAAGTTAGTGTTAATATTAGGGTTATGGTTAGGGTTAGGTATAGAGTTAGGGTTAGGTATAGAGTTAGGGTTAGGTATAGTTTTAGGGTGGATGTTAGGGTTAGGGTTAGAGTTATGTTTATTGTTATGATTAGGGTTAGAGTTAGTGTTAGGGTTAGTGTTAGGATTAGGGTTAGTTTTAGCTTTAGTTTTATGGTTAGTGTTAGGGTTAGTTTTAGGGTTAGGTAAGGGTTAGGGTTAGGTTTTATTAGGTTTAGGGTTATGGTTTCGGAGAGTGTTTATATTACGGTTAGAGTTAGAAATAAGGTTATTGTTAAGTGCAAGATTAGGTTTGGTATGTGGTTAGATTTAGGTTTAGAGACAGGGTTAGTTTTAGAATTAGTGTTAGGGTTAGCGTTAGAGATAGGGTTTGGGTAAGTTTTACGGTTAGTGTTAGGGTTAGGGTTATTGTTAGGATTAAGGTTATTGCTCGGGTTAGAATTAGGGTTAGGATAAAGATTTTGGTTAGGGTTAGGTTTAGGTTTAAGGTTAGGTTTAGTGTTAGAGTTAGTGTTAGTGTTAGGGTTAGTGTTAGGGTAAGGGTTACAATTCAGATTAGGTTTAGGGTTAGGGGTAGGGTTAATATTAGTGTTAGGGTTAGGATTTGTGTTAGTGTTAGGATTGGGTTATAGTTATTGAAAGGGTTGGGTTTAGGTTTAGTTTTAGAGTTAGGGATAGGGTTAGGGTTAGTGTTAGTTATGGTTAGAGTTCGTGTTAGGGTTAAGGTTATGGTAAGTGTTACGGTTAGGGTTAGGGTTAGGTTTAGTGTTAGGGTTAGTTTTAGTGGTTGGGTTCGGGTTAGGTTTAGGGTTATGGATAGGGTTAGGGTTAATTTTAGCTTTAGTTTTATGGTTAGTGTTGGGGTTAATCTCAGGGTTAGGTAAGGGCTAGGGTTAGGGTTGAGTTAGGTTTAGAGTTAAGGTTTCGGGTACAGTTTTTGTTAGGGTTAGGGTTAGAATTATGGTTAGATGTAGTGTTAGGGTTAGAGTTAGGGTTAGTGTAAGGGTTAAAGTTAGGGTTAGGTTTAGAATTAGTTTTAGGGTTAGTATTAGGGTTAGTGTTATGGTTATGGTTAGGGTTAGGGTTAGGGTAAGTTCTAGAGTTAGTGTTAGGGTTAGAGTTAGTGTTAGGGTTAGGGTTAATGTTTGTGTAAGTGCTCAGGTTAGTGTTAGGTTTAGGGTAAATTTTAGGTTTAGGTGGAGGCTTAGGTTTAAGGTTAGGTTTAGTGTTAGGGTTAGGGTTAGAGTTAGGGTTAGGGTTAGTTTTAGTGATTGTGATAGAGAGTGTTAGGGTTAAGGATAGTGATAGGGTGAGGAATAGGTTTAGAGTTAGTGTTAGGTTTAGGTTCAGGTTTAGTATTATATTTAGGGTTAGGGTTAGGGTTAGTGTTAGGGTTAGAGTTTACGATACGGTTAGTGTTATGATAAGTGTTAGTGTTAGGGTTAGTGTTAAGTTTAAATTTATGGTTAGTTTTAGTATTAGTGGTACTGTTAGGTTAGGCTAGGGTTATGGTTACTGTTATTCTTCAGGTTTGGGTTAGCGTTAGGGTTAGTGAATGGTTTATGTTTATGTTTAGGGTTAGTGTTAGTGATAGGGTTAGGGGGGGTGTTAGGGTTAGGGTTAGTGATAAGTTTAAGGTTAAGTTTACTATTAGTGTTAATGATAGGGTTAGGGTTGTGTTTAGGGTTAGTGTTTGGGTTAGGGTTAGGATTTGTGTTGGGGTTAGTGGTACTGTTAGGGATAGGGTTAAAGTTAGAGTTAGGGTTAGTTTTAGTGTTAGGGTTAGGTTAGGGTTAGGGTTAGGCTTAGTGCCAGGGTTTGTATTATGTTTAGGGTTATTATTAGGGTTAGGGTTACATTTCGAATTAGAATTAGGGTTAGGGTTAGGGTTAAGATGAAATTTAGGGTTAGTGTTAGGGTTAGTGTTATGTTTGTGTTAGGTAAAGGGTTAGGGTTAGGGTTATGGTTATGGTTACGCTTAGGATTCAGGATAGGGTTAGGTTTAGGGTTAGGGTTGGGTTTAAGTTAGGGTTAGTGTTATGGTTTGTGTTATGGTTAGATTTAAGTTTAGGTTTTATTTATTGCTAGGGTTATCGTTAGATTTAGTTTAAGGTTAGTTTTAGGATTAGTGTTAGGATTAGGGTTAGGGTAAGTTTTAGGTTATATTTAGGTTTGGGCCTAGGTTAGGGTTAGGGTTATCATTAACATTAGTGTTTGTGTTATGGTTAGGGTTAGGTTAGGGTTAGGGTCAGGGTTAGATTTAGGGTTAGTAAAAGTGTTAGGGTAGTGTAAGCATTAGAGATAGGTTGTGTCATGGTTAGTGTAAGTGTTAGGGATAGGTTTTCTGTTAGAGTTAGTGATAGAGTTAAGGTTATGGTTAGCATTAGGGTTAGAGTTAGTATTAGGATTAGTGTTATGGTTAGTGTTAGGGTAGGTTAAAGATTAGGGTTAGTAATATTCTTAATGTTAGGAATAGGTTTAGGGTTAAATTTAGCATTAAGATTAGGGTTAGTGTTATGGCTAGGGTTAGGGTTTGGTTTTGCGTTAGTGAAAGTGTTAGGGTTAGGGTTAAAGTTAGTATTAGGGTTAGTGTTAGTGTTAGGGAAAGGGTTAGGGTTAGTGTTAGGTTTATAGTTCGGTTTAGGCTTAGTTGTAGAGTTAAGGTTAAGTTAATGGTTAGTGTTAAGTTTAGTGTTAGGGTTAGGGTTCATATTAGGGATATCTTTAGGTTTAGTGTTAGGTTTTGGTTTAGGTTTAGGGTTAGGGTTAGTTTTAGTGTTAGGGTTAGTCTTAAGTTTAATGTTTAAATTAGGGTTAGTGTTAGGTTTAGTGTTAGTTTCATGGTTAGGTTTAGTGATAGGGTGAGGTTTAGGGTTATTATTAGCATTCAGACTGGGGTTAGGTTGAGGGTTACGGTTAGGGTTAGGGTTAGTGTAAGGGTTAATATTAGGATTAGGATTACTTTTAGAGTTAAGATTAGGGTTAGAGTTAGGTTAACAGTTTGGGTTAGGGACAGGATTTGTGTTTGTTTTAGTATTAGGCTAATGGTTGGGGTTAGGATTAGGTTTAGTGTTAGTGTTAGGGTTAGGCTTAGAATTTGGCTTAGGTATAGGGTTCTTGGTAGGTTTAGGAATAGGGTTCATGATAAAATTATGTTTACATTTAGGTTAGGGTTAGTTGTATGATTAGTGTTAGTGTTAGGGTTAGGGATAGTGTTAAGGTAAGAGATAGTATTAGGGTTAGGGTTAGTGTTAGGTTACGGTTAGGTTTTGGTGTAGTGTTACGGTTAGCGATAGGATTAGGGTTAAGGTTGGTGATATGGTTAGTGTTAAGGTTTGTTTTAGTGTTAAGGTAAGGATTAGGGTTAGGATTAGGGTTCTGGTTAGGCTTAGGTTTATTTTTAGAGTTTTTTTTAGGGTTAGGGTTAGAGTTAGTGTTAGGCTTAGGGTTAGAATTTTTATTAGCATCAGGTTTTGGTTTAGGGTTTCGGTTAACATTAGGATTAGTTTAGTGTTAGGATAAGGGTTTGGGTTAGTCTTACTGTTTGGTTTAGGGTTAGTGTTTCATGTAGAGCTAAGGTTAGGTTTAATGAAAGGTTTAGTGTTAGGATTAAGGTTAATATTAGGTTTAGGTTTAGGGTTAGGGTTAGTGACAGTGTTAGTGTTAGGGTTAGGATTATTGTTAGGGTTAGGTTTAGGTTTTGTTTTAGGGTTAGGGTTAGTCTTAGGTTTAGAGTTAGAGTAGGTTTAGGGTTAGGGTTAGGTTAGTCAAAGAATTAGGGTTAGGGTTCGAGTTAGGATTCGTGTTAGGGTTACGTTTAGTGTTAGTGTTAGAGTTAGGGTTAGGATTAGGCAGTTAGTGTTAGGATTAGTGTTAGTGTTAGGATTAGTGTTATGGTTAGGGTTAGGGTTAAGATTAGGGTTAGAGTTAGTGCGCAAATTAGGGTTAGGTTTAGGTTAAGGATCGGGTTAAGGATAGTTTTCGTGTTAGGGTTAGTTTAGGTTATGGTTAGGTTTAGGTTTAGTGTTAGGATTAGGGTTGGGTTACAGTTAATGCTCAGTTTAGGGTTAGGATTAGGGTAAGTTTTAGGGTTATTGTTAGGTTTAGGTTTAAGGTTAGGTTTAATGTTAGGGTTTGGGTTAGGGTTACTGTTAGGGTTAGTGTTAGAGTTAGGTTAGGGTTATTTTTAAGCTTAGTGTTAGGGTTTCTATTAAGGTATGATTTACAGTTCTGATTAGGGTAAGTGTTAGGTTTAGGGTTAATGTTAGTGTTAGAGTTAGGGTTAGGGCTAGTGTTAGAATTAGAGTTATTGTAAAAGTTAAGTTTAGAGTTAGTCTTAGTGTTAGGGATAGAATTAGAAATAGTGTTAGGGTTAGCGTTAAGGTTCGTGTTAGGGTTAGGATTAGGGTGAGTGTTAGGGTTAGGATTAGGAATAGGTTTAAGGTTGGGTTAGATTTAGTGTTTGGGTTAGTGTTAGGTTTAAGGTTAGGAATAGTTTTAGGGTTAGCATTAGACTTATGTTTAGGGTTAGAGTTAGTGTTAGGGTTAGGGTTGGCATTAAGGTTACTTTTCGGGTTAGGGATAGGATTAGTGTTAGCGTTAGTGATAGGGTTAAGGTTAGTGTTTGGGTAAGTTTTAGGGTTGGATTATGGTTATATATAGAGTTAGTGTTAGTGTTAAGTTTAGGGTAAGGGTTAGCGTTAGGTTATGGTTAAGGTTAGGCTTAGTGTTAGTATTAGGTTTAGTGTGAGGGTTTGTGTTAGGGTGAGGATTAGGTTTAGTTACAGTTAGGATTCAGATTAGGGTTAGTTTTGGGGTAGGGTTACGTTTGGGTGAGTGTTAGTGTTAAGGTTTGTGTTAGGGTCAGATTTAGGGTTAGGTTTAGGGTTAAGTTTTTTTTTTTTTAAGTATTATCGTAAGATTTAGGTTAAGGTTAGTTTTATGTTTAGTGTTAGGGTTAGGGTTAGGATAAGTTTTAGGTTAGGTTTAGGATTAGGGTTAGGTTAGGGTTAGGGTTATGGTTAGCATGAGAGTTTGTGTTAGGGTTAGGGTTAGAGTTATAGATAGTGTGAAATATAGGGTTAGGATTAGAGTTAGGGTTAGGGTTAGGTTTAGAATTTGTGTTGCGATTAAGGTTAGAATTAGGGTTAGGTTTTATGTTAGGGTATAGGGATTGGATAAGTGTTACAGTTAATATTAGTGTTAGAGTTAGTGTTAGGATTAGTGTTGGGGTTAATGTTAGGTTTAGTGTTTGTGGTAGGGTTTGGGTTAGTGTTAATGTTAGGGTTAGCGTTAGAGATAGGGTTAGGGTTAGCATTATGTTTAGGGTTAGGGTTTATGGTAGGGTTAGTTTTAGGTTAAGGATTCAGATTAAGTTTAGGATTAGTGTTAGGCTTTAGGTTATGTTTAGGGTTAGTTTTAGGTTTTGGTGTAGGGTTTAAGGTTAGTGTTGTGGTTTGGGTTAGGGTTAGGGTTAGTGTTAGGGCTAGCATTGTATTTAGGTTTAGGGTTAGTGTTAGGGTTGGCATTAGGGTTAGGTAATTCTTAGGGTTAGTGCTAGGTTTAGGGTTGAGGTTAGCGTTATTTTTAGGGTTAGGGTTACAATTAGGTTTAGGTCTAGTGTTAGGATTAGTGTTAGGGTTATGGTAACGGTTATGTTTATTGTTAAGTTTAGGGTAAGGGTTAAGATTTGGGATAGGGTTATGGTTGAAGTTATGTTTAGTGTTAGTGTTAGGGTTAGGGTTAGTTTGAGGGTTGGATTATATTTATGGTTAGGATTAGGATTAGGTTTAGGATTAAGGTTAGGTTTAGGGTTATTGTTAAATATTGCTTTAGAGTTTGTGTAATGGTGAAGTTTAGGGTTAGAGTTAGGGTTAATGTTAGAATTTGGGTTAAAGTTAGGGTTAGTGTAAGGGTTAGAGTTAGAGATTTTTTTAAGGTTAGGTTTAAGGTAAGTGTAAGATTAGGTTTACAGTTAGGATTAAGGTTAGTGTTAGGATAGTGTTAGTGTTAATTTTTGCATTAGAATTGGTGTTAGGTTTATTTTCAGGGTAAAGTTTAGAGTTAGGTTTAGGGTTAGTGTTAGGTTTCGGGTTAGTTTGAGGGTTAGCGTTAGTGTTAGTGTTAGTGTTAGGGATAAGTTTTGGTTTTTGGTTAGTGTTAGGGTTAGGTTTAGCTTTAAGATTAGTGTTAGCATTAGCATTAAGGTTCGTGTTAGGTTAGAATTAGCATGAGTGTTAGGTTTGGGTTTTGGTTTAGTTTTAGTGTTAGCATTTGGTTTAGGGTTAGTGTTAGTGTTAAGGATAGTGTTAGGGTTAGGGATAGGTTTAGAGTTAGTGTCAGGATTAGGGTTAGGGTTAGGGTTAGTGTTATGGTTAGGGTTACGGTTATGTTTAGGTTTAGTGTTAGTGTTAGGGTTATTATTAGGCTAAGGATTAGGGTTAGAGTAAGTGTTAGGTTTAGTGTTGAGGTTAGAGTTAGAGTTAGGGTTAGTTTTAGAGATAGGGTTTGACTTAGTGTTAGGGTTAGTTTTAGGTTTAGTTTTAGAGTTAGGGTTTGTGGTAGCTTTAGTGTTAAGTTTAGTTTATTTGATAGGGTTAGGGTTAGGGTAAGTGTTAGGTATACAAATAGGATTAGGGTTAGATATAGGCTTATGTTTTGTGTTAGGTTTAGTGTTAGAGTTATGGTTAGGTGTAGAGTTAGGGTTAGGGTTAGTGTTAGTGTTAGGTATAGTGTTAGGATTAGTGTTAGAATTAGTGATATGGTTAGGGTTGGGGTTAAGTTTCGTGTTAGGTTTAGGTTAGGGTTAGTGTAGGGGTTAGTGTTCATGTAAGGGTTAGTGTTAGTGTTAGGATTAGGATTAGGTTTAGCATTAGGGTTAGTGTTAGGTTTACGGTTCGTGTTAGTGTTAGGGTAAGGGTTAGGGTTAGTATTAGGGTAGATTTAGGCTTTTGTTTATTGTTGAGGTTAGGGTTAGGGGGTTAGGGTAATTTTTATTATAGGGTTACTATTAAATTTAGGTTTATGGTTAGGTTCAATGTTAATTTTACTGATAGGGTTAATGTTAGGATTAGGTTTAGGGTTAGGTTTAGTGTTAGGGTTAGGGTTAAGTTTTATTTTATTGTGGGGGTTAGGTTAGGTTTTGGTTTATGGTTAAAATTATGGTTAGGGTTAGGTTTACAGGATAGGGTTAGGGTTAGGCATAGTGTTTGTGTTAGGTTTTGGGTTAGTGTTAATATTAGGTTTAGTGTTAGGGTTAAGGTTAGAGTTCCGTTTAGTGATACAGTTAGTGTTAGGTTTGTGTTAGGGTTTTGGTTTGGGTTAGGGTTAGAATTACGGTTAGGATTAGATTTAGGTTTGGATTTAGGGTGAAGGTTAGTTTTAGGGTTAGCATTATGGTTTGATTTAGTGTTAGTTTATGGTTACAATTAGGGGTGTGTTTAGTGTTAGGTTTAATGTTATAGTTATGGTTAGGTTAAGGGTTAGTTTTAGGGTTAGTTTTAGAGTTAGGATTAGTTTTATGTTTAGAGATAGTGTTTGTTTTAGGCTTGGAGTTAGAGGAAGACTTAGGGTTTGTGTTAGTTTTAGGGTTAGTGTTAGGGCTGGGTTGCAATTAGGATTGGTTAGGCTTATGGTTAGGGTTAGTGTTAGGCTTATTGTTAGGTTTTGGGTTAATGTTAAGTTTAGGTTTAGTGTTTGGTTATGTTTATGAGTATGATTAGGTTTATGGTTAGTGTTAGTGTTCATGTTTGTTTTCAGGTTAGTGTTAGGGTTAGTGTTAGGGTTAGGATTAGGCTAGGGTTATGATTAGTTGGCTAGGATTAGCTAGCGTTTTGTCTTGGATTAGGGCTAGGTTTTTTATTACGTTAGGGCTCTTCTTAGGGATACGGCTAATGTAAGAACTAACATTACAATTAGTGCTAGTTTTAGGGTTATATTTAGGACTCAGTCTAGTTTTATTATTATGCTTAGGTTTAGGGTGATGTTTTTAACTAGGGTTAGTGTTACGGTCTGAGTCAGAATCACCATTCATTATATGGTTAGTGATAGGACTCAAATTAGGGGTAGGCTTAGGGTTAGAGGTAAGGTTAGGATTTGGTTTAGTTTAATGGTTCGGTTTAGTCCTATGGCTCGGTTTTGTTCTAGAAATAAAGCTAAAGTTAATGGTAGTTTTATGATTAGCATTCGTGTTATTGCTGCTGATAGGGTGAGTTTAGACTTAGGAGTAGATTTAGAGTTATGGTTAATTCTAGGGTTTGGGGTAGGGCTAGTGTTTGGATTATGGTAAAGGATAGGGTTAGAACTACAAAGAGGGCTATGGCAAGAGTTAGAATTAGTCTTAGAGCTAGAATTTGGGTTAGGATTAAGGCTATATTATGGCTAGAAATAGGTCTAGAATTAGTGTTAGGCTTCTGCCTACGATTAGGGCTATTTTTATGGTTGTGTTTAGGGTTAGGTTTAGGGAAAGGGCTGCCTGTTTGATTTCCACCTCCATTTCTATTTACTCATAGGTGTCAAAATGAAGTGAAACCTTAAAATACAAAGTGTTCATTGAATTGAGAAGAACACACTTTGGGAGCATACTAAGGCTAGATAAAAGATGACACCTGCCCAGTATGAAAGAAATTTGAACAAAACTAACTCTCACCCTAACATTACCTATAACCCTAGCCCTAGTTGTAACCCTAAACCTAACATTAACCCTAATCTGATTAGAGAACCATTGATCCTAGAATTTGCACACATGTGGAGCCTTGTGGGGCAAGCTACATGATGAATTCTACGCAATATCAAACAAATCTGACCAAATAATTATGGGAGGTATTTCAGTACATCGGTATTTTCCTGTTTTCTCCTAAAGTGCTCAGAGATTAAGTTGTTTTTTCATGCTTAAACATAAGCCTACTTTTACAAAAAACATATCAGAGTCCCTACAGAGGACTGATGGAGTGTGTGAAGTTTGAAGCAGCTAGCAAAAACAATGTTTGATTTTCAACTCCATTAACTTTCCTATATAGGTAAAAATGAAGTGAAATTTAAAATACTAAATGTTCCTGAAAGAGAACCTGTGAATGGAGAGGGCATAAACCTGAGGAACAGAGTAAATCTAGCCAAAAGATAAATCCTGCCAAGTATCAAAGAATTTTGAATAAAACTAACTCTAACACTAACACTCGCTCTAACCCTAGCTTTTTCTCTAACCTTAACTTGTTTTTTTTTTTTTGAGAGAGAGAGAGAGAGAGAGTGAGAGAGAGAGGGAGAGAGAATATTTTTAATATTTATTTATTTCCTAGTTTTTGGCGGACACAACATCTTTGTTTGTATGTGGTGCTGAGGATCGAACCCGGGCTGCACACATGCCAGGCGAGCGTGCTACCGCTTGAGCCACATCCCCAGCCCCTAACCTTAACTTTTTAAAGAAACCTTTGACCGTAGAATTACCAAACTTGGTCAGCCTAGTGGGAAAAACTAAATGATGAATGCTGCACAGTATCAAAGAAATCTCTCCAAAAAGTTGATGGAGTGTATCAGTACATGAATATTTCTCTGTTATCTCCTAAAGGACTCTTGGATAACATTGTTTTTACATGCTTTAGCTTAGGCCTACTGTCAAAGAACAAACCACAGATTACTCACAGAGAATTGATGGAGTGTGAAGTTTCAAGCAGCTAGCACCAATGCTGTTTGGTTTCCAGCTCCATATAGGACAAAATGAACAGAAACTTTAAACTATAAACTGTTCCTTAAAGTGAACCATTGAACCTAGGAGGCCTAAACATGTGGAGTATAGTAAGGATGGGAGAAAAATGAATCCTACCCAGTATCAAAGAAATTTGAACAAAACTAATCTAACAATACTAGCTCTAACACTAGCCCTAACACTATCCTTAACACAAACCCTAAGCTGTTTGAAAAACTATTGATCCTTGAAGTCCCAAACATGGGAAGCCTAGTGGGCTAAGCTCTCAGATGAATCGTATGCATTTTCAAAGAAATATGACCAAATATTTGAGGTGTTAGTTCAGTTCATGAATATTTCTCTGTTTTTGGCTAAAGGGCGCTCATAAAAAATTGTTTTTGCCATCTTCATCTTAGGGCTACTTTCACAAGAAACAAACCAGAGAGTTCCCACAGAGAAATAATTCAGTGTTTGAAGTTTCAAGCAGCTAGCACCAACCCGGTTTGATTTCAACCTCCATTTTCATTTACCTATGTAGGCCAATATGAAGTAAAACCTTAAAATACAGAGTTTCCCTGTTAGCAAACCATTGAAATGTGAAGGCCCATACCTGAGGAGCATATTAAGGTAGGAAAAAGATGACTCCTTACGAGTATCAAAAAAAAAATTTGTACAAAACTTACTCTCATCCTAACACTACATCTAACCTTAGCCCTAACCCCAAACCTAACACTAACCCTAACCTGACAAGAGAACCATCGATCCTAGAAGTCCCACTCTTGGAGAGATATGCAGGGCAAGCTAAACAATGAATCCTACTCAGTATCAAACAAATCTGACAAAATAATTACGGGAGGAATTTCAGTGCATGCATATTCCCTGCATTCTTCTAACAGGTTCTCGAATAAAGTTGTTTTTGCATGCTTCATCTTAGGCCTGCATTTACATGGAACATACCAGAGTTTCCCCCAGAAAGAATTGAGGGTGTGTGTGAAGTTTCAAGTAGCTAGCATAAACCCTGTTTGATTTTCAGGTCCATTTACATTTACTCATATAGGTCAAAATTAAGTAAAATGATAATATTAAGGGTTCTGCACACCAAACTTTTGAACCAAAATGCCTAAACCTGGGAAACAGAATAAGGTTAGTTAAAGATGAATCCTGGATTGTATCAAAGAAATTTGAAAAAAAGTAACTCTAACCCTAACACTACCTCTAAACTGAGCCCTAATCCTAACCCTATACATTAACGTAACCCTATCCCTGACCCTAAATTTAACCCTAATTTTAACTGTAATCATTGCCCAAACCCTAGCTCTAAGTCTATCTATTACCATAACTCTAACCCTAAATCCAATGCTAAATGTAGCCCTAAACCTAACATTAATACTAGACCTGCTCTAACCCAAACCCTCGCCCTAGCCCTAAATCTAGCTCCAACCATAACACTTACCCTAAACCTAACCCTAATCCTAGGCCAAACCTAACCCTAAATCTAACCCTAAAACTAGCACTAATTCTAACCTTAAACGTAGCCCTAAACCTAGCTGTAATCCTATCTTTTCCCTAAAATCAAGCCTAACCCAAATGCTAAAAATAGGACTAAACCTAACTCTATAGCTATCCCTAAGGCTATTCAAAACCCTAAACTTAACCTGAACCCTTAAACTAACCATATCCATTATTCTAAACCTAATGCTAAATTGAACCTTAACCCTAAACCTTAACCAAACCAATCCTTAATCCTGACCCTGACCATAATAATACATGTAGCTCTAAACCTGACCTTTACCCTAAACTTAACTCTTACAATAGACCTATTCAAAACCAAACCCTAGAACTACCCTTAGCTACAATGCTAGACCTGACATTAGCCCTAGCCTTAATCCAAGCCCTAACACAAATACTCACCCGAGCCGTAAATGTAGCCATAATCCTAATACTCCTAACCCTAATCCAAGACCTGATCCTAACCTTAACCCTAGCCCTATCCTTAACTCTAACTGTATCCATTACCCTAAACATAACCCTTATACTAATGCTAACCCTAAGACTAACTTTTACCCTATCACTATCCCAAAACTATCAATTACCCTAAACCTAACCTGAACCCTAAACTTAACCCTATCTTTACCCTAACCCTAACTAAAACTCTAATTTGAGCCATATTCCTAAACTCTAACCTAAATCAAGCCCTAACACTGGCCCTGGTGCTAATAATTCCCCTACATTTAAACCTGACTCTTACCCTATACCTAACCCTTACTGTAGACTTAGCTGTAAACCTTTCCCTAGAACTATCCCTAACTATAACCTTAGACCTGAGATTAGCCCTAGACAAAATTCTAGCCCTAACCCTAACACAAAACCTAGCCCTTATTCTAGCCCTAAACATAGCCATCATTACAATCTTATCCCAAACTCTAGGCCTAACACTGACACTAACCCTAGCCATAATCTTAGCTGTATTTTAGCCCTATCTCTAACACTAGTCCTAAGACTATCTCTAACTCTTACATTAGACCTTTCACTCATTCTAACCCTATGCGTTACCCTAACCCTAACCCTAACCCTAACCTTTGAAGTATTGTTTGCCCTAGCACTAACCTTAGACAAAACCTAACTCTAAATCCAGCACTAACCTGAAGACTAAGCAAAACCCTATCACTAGCCCAAACCATAACACTAATCCTAAAAATAGCTCTAACCCTAGCCCTAGCCCTACAACAAAACTGAGATATAGCTATAACCCTAACCCTTAACCTAAACCAAATTCTAACCTTAAACCTAGCCCTAACCCTGGCCCTAATATGAGTTGTAAGCCGAACCCGTAAACTAATCCTGAACCTGACAATTACTCTCACCCTAGTAGCTCTAAACATCACCCTAACCCTAAACCTAACCCTAACACTAAATCTAGCCCTAAAACCCTAAAACTAGCCCTAAACATCACCCTAGTACTTACATTAGCCCTAACCCTAACCCTATCCCTAACTTAACACAAAACTTAGCCCTAATCCTAGCTTTAACCTTAGCCCTATTTATAACCATAAATCTAACCCTAAACCGATCTGTAACTCTATACATTACCATAACAAAACCATAACCTTAATGCTAACACTAGTCATGAACCCTAATCTTTACCCAATCTATTACCCTGAACACAACCTGAACATAAACCTAATTCTATCATTACCCTAACCCTAACACACAAATTTTAGCCCTAACATTAAACCTTAACCTTTCCCAAATCCTAATCCTGACCTTGACCCTAATAAAACCCCTAGCTCTAAACTTGAACATAACCCTACACCTAACACTTACACTAGATGTAGCCATAATCCTAACCCTAAAACTATCTTTAACCATAATTCTGGACCTGAAATTAGCCCTAGCCCTAATCCTAGTCCTAAACCTAAAACAAACCCTAGCCCTCATCCTAGCCCTATATCTAGGTTCATTCATATACCTAACCATAACCCTACCCCTAACCAAAATTATAACCCTCACCCTACCTCTATACCTAGGTATAATGTCATCTGTTATCCTAAACTTAAACCTAACCCCAACCTTAACTCTAGCCTTAAGCCCAACAATAAACCTAGCCCTAATCCTTGCACTAATTTAGCCCTATCTCTAACCCTAACTCTAACCCTAGCCCTAAGACTTACTTTAACTCTCACCCTATACGTATCCCTAGTTCTAAACCTATCCCTTACCATAACCCTAACCCTAGCCCTAACCATAGCCCTAACCCTTGCACTATCCTTAGTCCCAGCCCTAACCCTAGATCTAACACTAACTCCAAATCTAACCCTAACCCTAAGCCTAAGCTTAGCATTTACACTATCCCTAAACCTAACCCTAGGACTAAACCAAAACCAAGCAATAGCCCTTACTCTAAACATTAACTTAACCAAAACCTAACACTAAACTTAGACTTATCCCTAGCCATAATTTGAGTTCTAATACTATCTTTAAAACTAACACTTATCCTGACTCATATTCTAATACTAAACCTAGCTCTAAACAATGCCCTCACCTTAAACCAAATGCTAAGTATAACCCTAACAATAATTCGAGTCCTATCCCTAATCCTAAAAAGAACCCTGAGCTGACTCTTATCCTAATACAAACCCTAGCTATAAATTTCACCCTAAACTTAAACCTAACCCTATCACTAAACCTAACCATAACACTAAAACTAACATAAATTTAACCCTAGTTCTTACATTAGCCATGGCCCTAATCTTACACCTAACACTAACAGAAACACTAGCCCTAATCCAAGCCCTAAACCTTGATTTAACCCTAACTATAACCCTAACCATAGCCCTAAATGTAGCTCTAAACCAATCCCTTACCCTAGGCAAACCCATAAACCTAAGGGTAACTCTAGTTCTATCTCTAATCCTTAGGCTAACCAAAACTCTAACTCTATTAGTAGACCTACCCAAGCTCTCATTCTAACTCTAACCCTATCCCAAATTTTAACCCTAACCCTTACCCTTATAGTGACCCTACCACTAATTCTACGTGAAACTCTAAGCCTAACTCTAACCTAAAATCTATGGTAATCCTATCCCTAGACCCAACCCTGAAGCTAACTCCAAGCCTAGCCCGAACCATTTCTCAGAACCTAACATATGCTAAACATAACCATAAACCTAACCCTAGTTCTAACCCTCACGCTAACACTAACTCAAGACTTAATCCTCACCATAACCCTAGCCATAACCTTAACTCTAACTGTTTCCATTACCCTAAACTTTACCCTTACGCTAATGTAACCCTATACCTAATCCTAACCCTATCACTATCCTCCAAACTGTCAATTACCCTAAACCTAACCTGAACCCTAAACCTAACCTTATCATTGTCCTAATGCTAACCCTGATGTTAATTCGAGCCTTAGTCTTAAACTCAAACATAAACCAAAGCCCAACACTGACCCTGAGATTAATTCCCCTAGCTCTAAATCTGACTATCACTCTATAACTAACCCTTACACTAGACTTAGCCATAAACCTAACTCTAAAACTATCCATAACCATAACCCTACAGCGACTTTAGCCCTAGCCATAATCCTAGCCCTACCCTAGCACAAACCCTAGTCCTTATCCAAGCCCTAAACAGAGCCTTAATTATAACACTAACCCTATCCATAGGCCTAATGCTAACACTAATCATAGCCCTAATTTTAGCCATAATTTAGCCCTATCCTTAACCCTAACCCTAACCCTAACCCTATCCCTAGCCCAAAGACTAACTCTCACTCTAGCCCTAAATCTAGTTCTAACTCTATACTTAATTGGAAGCCTAATCCTAGCCTGAACCTAGCCCTATTCATATCCCTGGCCATAATCCTAGATCTAACCCTAACTCTAAATCTAACCTTACCAAAAAGCCTAAGCCTAATCCTAACCCTAGCCCTAACCCTAAGGCTAATCCTAAAATTAGCCCTAACCCTAGCCCTAGCTCTAAAACAAAACCGAGCCATAGACCTAACCCTAATCCTTAACATAAACCAAGCCATAATCCTACACCTTGCCCTAACCCTAGTAATTTTTCAAG
Organism: Callospermophilus lateralis; assembly: GCF_048772815.1. Classification (NCBI taxonomy): domain Eukaryota; kingdom Metazoa; phylum Chordata; class Mammalia; order Rodentia; family Sciuridae; genus Callospermophilus; species Callospermophilus lateralis. The sequence continues at coordinate 91,896,575 of NC_135306.1, read as the reverse complement.
TCTTAAGCCGAAACCTGTAACTAACCCTCACCCTGAGTCTGACCTTAACACTAACCCTAAGTCTAAACATCACACTAACCCTAAACCTAAACCTAACACTATATGTAGTCCTAACCCCTAACACTAAAATTAGTCCTAATCATAAACCTAGTACTTACATTATCCTTAACCCTAGTCCTAGCCCTAATTTAACTCTAACCCTAGCCTGATTCTGAGTTCTAACCCTAGTTTTAACCCTAAACCAAACTCTAAACCTATCACTAATTGTAACCATAAACTTAGCTGTAACACTAGCTCATACCCTATCCATTACCCTAACCATAACCCTAATTATAATGCTAACCCTAGGCCTAAACCTAACCTTATCCCTAAACTTCACCCTATCAATTACTCTAAATCTAACCTGAAACCTAAACCTAACCCTATCATTACACTGATCCTAAAATTAATGCTAATTCGAGTCCTAACTTTAAACCGTAACCTATCCAAAACACTAATTATGACCATGATCCTAATAATACACTTAGCTCTAAACCTAACACTAACTCAAAACCTAATGCTTACAAAACATTAGGTTTTGTAGCCATAAACCTAACCTTAAACTATCTTTAACCATAAACCTATACCTGAAATTAGCCCTAACCATAAACCTAGCCCTAAATCTAGCCTTAATCCTAACCAGAACCATAACCTGAGCCCTAACCCTAATTCTAACACTCACCCCAGCCTAAACCTACATATAAACCATCTCTTACCATAAACCTAACGTAATCCTAAACCTAACGCTAACACCCGCCATAACCCTAGGCATAATACTAACACTAAGCCTAGCCATAGTCCTAGTCCTAATTTAATACTATCCTAAACCTAACCCTAGCCCTAAGACTAACTATAACACTTGCCCTAGCCATAGCCCAAGTTCTATTCTTAGCCCTGTCCTAACTCTAGATGTAAACCTAACTGTAAATCTAAACTTAAATCTAAATTTAACTGTAATCATAAGCAAACCAAACCCTAACACTACCTCTAACCATAATGCTAATCCTAAAATTTCCCTAGCCCTGGCATTAGCTATAAAAAAAAAAAAAAAAACAAGCCATATCCCTAACCCAAACCCTTAACCTAATCCAAACCCAAACCTCACACCTAGCCATAACCCTAACTCTAAAAATTACTCTGACCCTGATGCTGACCCTAACACTAATCCTAGCTCTAATCACCACCCTAACTTAAATTAACCCTATATTAGTCCTAGCCTGATAACCCTAAAACTAGCCTTGATTCTTACCCTAGTTCATACATTAGTCATCGTCATAACCCTAGCCCTTACTCTCACACAAATTCTACCCCTAATTGTAGTCCTAACCCTAAGCTTAAACCCTAATCTTAACCCTAACACTAGCGCTAACCCTCACCCTAACCCGAGCCAAAACACTAGCTCTAATCCTATCCCTTACCCTAAGCCAAACCCTAAACCAAATGCTAGCCCTAGTCCTAACCCGAATCATTAGCCTAACTTAAAAACTAACAGTATTACTAGTTCAAACCCTAGCCCTCATTCTTGTTTTAACCCTAACTCTGACCCTCATCTGATCCTAAAAAGTAACCCTAGGTCTAAACCTGACCCTAAACCTAAACCAAAACCTAACACTAGACCTAGCAGTAACCCTATCTTATATCTAAGCCTAACACTAGACTTAGATCCAAATCTAATAAAAAAAATATAGCTATAACTCTAGCCCTAGACCTGAACAAAATCCTAGCACTAGCCCTAACAAAAACCCTTAACCTAAACCAAACACTTACCCTATCTGTAGACCTAACCCTAGTCTTAATTCTGGCTCTAACCGTAAACCTAACCTTATCCCAAACACTGACCCTGGTTCTTACACTTAAACTAGCTTTAAACGTGACACTAGCCCCAAACCAAGACCTAACACTAGACCTATCCATAACAGTAAACCTAAAACTAGCCCTAAACATAACCCTACTTTTACATTACCCATAGTCTTAACTCTAGCACTAAACCTAACACAAAACATAGAACTAATCCTAGGCCTAAACTTAGCTCTAATAATAAATCTAAGCGTAGTCCTAACCCTAAACCTAACTCTAATCCCAACCCTCTCCTTAGACCTAACCCTAGCTCAAAGCCTAACCCTTACACTAAACATAACCCTAGCCCTATCCTAAATCCTAATCCTAAACCTAGCCCTAATCCTAACCTTAACCCTAGCCCAAATTTAGCTCTAACCATATGCATTACCCTAACCCTAAACTTAACCCTAATCAAAACCGTATCTCTAACACTTAAACTAACTCTAACCATAATTTTTAACTTAGAAGTAAACCTAAACCTAACCCTCACACTAGCCCTAGCCCTAGCGAGCTCAAACACTAACCCTTATCCTAACTTAACCAAAACCTTAACCCTAAACTAACTCTTACTCTAAACCAAACCATAGCCCTATCCCTAAACCTAACCCTAATACTAGACATAATCCAAGCCATAACCTAGCCCTAACTCTAGCCCTAAAACTATCCATTACACTAAACATAACATAAAACTATCCAATACACTAACCCTAATGCTAACCCTAACCCAATCTATGAATCCTAATCCATCTCTTACCTTAAACCTTAACTAAATCCTAAATAAACCCTTCCATTACCTTAACTCTAAACCTAACCCTAACGCTAATTCGAGTCCTTTCACTTTAACCTTAACGTAAACCAAATGCTAACTCTGACCCTGACCGTGACACAAATAATAATTCTAGCTCTAAAGCTGCCCTTTAACATATTCCTAACCCTTACACTAGACCTAGCCATAACCTAAACCTAAAACTATCCTTATCCATAACCATAGACCTGATATTATCCCTAGCCCAAGTTGTAGCCCTAACCCTATCAGTAAACTTATATCTCATCCTAGCCCTAATCCTAGCCTTAATCCTAAACTGAACCACAACCCTAGGACTAATCCTAATTGTAACCTTCACCCTAGCACTAAACCTAGCTATAACCCCACCCATTACTCTAAACTTAACCCTAACCCCAGTGCTAACCCTAACAAAAGCCCAACCTCTTGGCTTAACCCTAACACTATCCCTAGTCCTAATACTAGCCCTAATTTAGCCCTAACCCTGACCCTCACCCTAAGCCTACTCATAAGAATACCTTTAATTCTCACCCTAAACGTATCCCTAGTTCTAACCATATTCTTTACCATAACCCTAACTCTACCCTAACCCTAGCATGAGCCCTAACTCTAGATAAACCGTAACTCTAAATCTAACCCTAAACCTAAGCCTAAATTCACTCTAACACTAGCCTTAACCAAGACACCAATCCAAAATCTAGCCTTAACCCTAGCCCTAGCCCTAAAACAAAACTGAACCATAACCCATAACCTACAGCAAAACCTAACTTTACACCTAGCACTAACTTTAGCCCTAACTTGAGTCCTAAAACTAACACTAAAACTAACCCTGACCCTGACACTGACCCTTAATATAAACCTTGCTCTAAATATCACCCTAACCCTAAACCTAAAACTGGCACTAATTGTAACACTAGTTCATACATTAGCCATAGCCCTAACCTTGCCCTAACTAAACCCAAAACCTACCCTTACTTGAGACTTAACCCTAGTTTAAAACTTAACCCTAACCCAAAGCCTATCCCTAAACCTTACACTAAACCTAGCCAGAATCCTAACCATAACCATAGCCTTATCACTAGCTCTAACCCTATCCATGACGCTAACCAAAACCATAACCCAAATGGTAACCCTAGGCTTAACTCGAACTATATTGCTAACCCTAACCTTATTCATTTACCTAAATATATCCTGAATCTTAAACCTAACCCTATCATTACCGTAACCCTAACCCTAATGCTAATTTGAGCCCTAATCCTAAAGTTAACCTAAGCCAAACCCTAACTCTGATCCTTCCCGTAATAATATTCCTAGCTCTAACCCTGAAACTACCCCTAATCCTAACCCTTATACTAGACCTAGCCATAAACCTAACCATAAAACTCTTCCTAATGTAACCATAGACCTGACATTTGTTCTAGCTGTAATCCTAGACCTAACCATAATACAAACAATAACCCTAACCTAACCCTAACATTAACCCTAATCCTATCCATAAACCTAGCCCTAAACTTAGCTCCAACCCTATCAATTACCCTAAACAAAGCCCTAATTCTAATGCTAATCTTAGGCCTAAAACTAAACCTATGCCTAACTGTAACTCTATTCATTATGCTAAACCTACCCTGAACACTAAACCTAACCCTATCATTACCCTAACCCAAACCCTAATGCTAATTTGAACCCTAGCCCCCTAAAACCTAACCTAAAAAAACCCCTAAGCATGACCCTGACACTAATAATATCCCTAGCTCTAAATTTGACCCTTACCCTAAATCTAACCCTTACACTTAATATAACCATAAACCCAACCCTAAAACTATTCCTAAATGTAACCTATTTTCCCTAACACTATTCCTAGCCCTAACCAAAACACAAACCCTATCCCTCATCCTAGCCCTTAACCTAGCCTTAGTCATAACTCTAATGAAACTCTAGCTTTAACCCTATTTATAACCTTTGTTCTAGCCCTAAACCTAACTTAACCCCATTATTTACATTAAACCTAACCCTAAGCCCAAAACTAACCCTAGGCCTAAACATAAACATAAACCTAGCCCTATTCCTACCCCTAATTAAGCCCTATACCTAACCAAACACTAGGCCTAGCCCTAAAACTAACTCTCACTGTCACCCTAGTCCTATCCGTAGTTCTAACCCTATTTTTATCATAACCCTAATATAGCTATAAACCCACAACTAACGTTAGCCATATTCTTAGCCTAGACCTTACCATAGATCTAATCCTAATTCTAAAGCTAACTCTAAACCTAAGACTAGTGTTAGGGTTAGCATTAGGAATAGGTTTATTTCTAGTGCTAGTCTTAGGCATAGAGATAGATTTGGAGTTAGGATGACTACACTAGTCCTAAACCTAATGGTAATCTTAAAACTAGCCCTAACCATAGTCTTAAACCTAAAACAAAACCGAGCCATAACCCTAACAATAAAGCTTAACCTAAACCAAATCCTAACTCTACACCTAGCCCTAACCCTAGCCCTAATTAGAGTCCAAACCCTAACCCTAAAACTACCCCTGACCTTAATTATGACCCTAAAACTAACCCTAGCTCTAAACATCACCCTAATGTTAAACCTAACCCTAAAACTAGATCTAGTCCTAACCGCAATTTTATAACTATCCCAAATCTTAACTCTACTGCAAACATTGGCTATAACTCTAAATCTAGCCCTAACTCAAACCAAAATTTAGCCCTAAACGGAAACTTAACCCTAGCTTTAACACTAAAATTAATCCTAACACTAGCCCTAACCATACCCTAAATGTAACACTTACACTAAGTCTAACCCTATCCCTTGCCCTAAGCCAACCCTAACCCTAATGATAACCCTAGTCCTAACCCTAATCCTATTAGTAGTCCTAACCCTAGGCCTCATTCTTGCTCTAACCATAACTCAAACCTGACACTTATTCTGAATCTAATGGTAACTGTAGGTCTAAATCTTACCCTAACCCTATACTGAACGCTAACACTAGCACTAGAAATAAACCTATTCCTAAACCTAACCATAACGCTAGCCCTAGACCTAAACCTAAACCTAAATCTAGCCATATCTCTAGCTCTAGACATAAACAGAATTGTAGCTCTAGCCATAGCCCTAATAATAAACCTTAACCTAACCCAAACACTAACCCTACCCTTAGACCTAACCCTAGTGATAATTCTGGATTTAACCCTAAAGCTAACTCTAACCTGAAAACTAACCCTGACCCTAACACTAACTCTAGTGCTAAACATCAAGCTAACACTAACCCTAACCATAACACTTGACCGAGCCATAACAATAACACAAAAACTGGCCCTAATCATAATCCTAGTTCATACATTAACTATAGCCCTTACACTAGCCTTAACCTTACCCAAAACCTGCCCCTAATCTGAGCGCTAACCCTAGGTTTAACCCTAACACTAACCCTAGCCATAATCCATTTCCTAACCTTTCCCGAACTCTCGCTCTTATCCTATTTGTTACATTAAGCCAAACCATAAACCTAATGCGAACCCTATTCCTAACCCTACTCCATACACTAACCCAAGTCCTAACCCTATTACTAGTCCTAACCCTAGCCCTTGTTCTAGCTCTAACCCAACCCAAACCCTAATCCTAACCCTAAAACTTATACTGACCCTAACACTAACCGTAGGTCTAAACCTTACCCTAACCTGAACCTGAACCCTAACATTATCACTACTAGTAATCCTATACCTAAATCTAAAGCTAACGCTAGTTCTAGACCTAAACCTAATCATAAATCTAGCCATAACTCCAGCCTTAGAAATGAACAAACACACCTTGCCCTAGCCCTAACAATCACCCATAACATAACCCAAACACTAACCCTACTTCTAGACCTAACCCTAGTCCTAATTCTGGCACTAACCCCAACATTCACTCTAACATGAACACTGAGCCTCACAATAACATAAACTTCGCTTCTAAGCTCACCCTAACTCAAAACCTAATCCTAACACTACACCTAGCCATAACCCTTACCCTAAAACTAGCCTTAATCATAACCCAAGCTCTTAACTACCCATGGCCCTAAACCTAGGCCTAAAATAACACAAAACCTAGCCCTAATCCTAGGCCTAACCCTAGCCCTAAGTGTACCCTAAACTAACCGTAGCCCTATCACTAACCCTAATCTTCCCTTTAGAACTAACCCTAGCTCAAACCTAACCCTTACCCTAAATATAGCCCTACCCTATCTCAAAGTCTAACCTAACCCTAGCCCTAATCCTAACCTTAACCATAGCCCTAAACATAGTTCTAATTCTATACACTACCCTAACCTTAACACAAATTCTAACCATAACCCTAGTCCTAACACTAGCTCTAATCCTATCCATTACCCTAACCATTATCCTATCCCTAATTCTAACCCAAGGCTTAACACTAACACTATCACAATCTCTAAATCGATCCATTACCCTAAGAAAACCTGTACTCTAATCCTAAGCCTATTCTTTACCCTAATCCTGACTTCAACCCTAACACTAATTAAAACCCTAAACCTAAACCTTAATCTAAACTGAACAGTAAATCATATCCTGACCTTTATAATACATTTAGCTCTAAAATTGACCCTTACCCTAAATCTAACCCTTACACTAGACCTAACCATAAACATAATCCTAAAATTATCACTAACTCTAACCCTACAATTAACCCTAGACACTTACCCTAACACAAACCTTGGATCTAAACCTTATCCTAACTGAGAAGCTAACCCTAACACTAGACAAACCCTAAATCTACCCATAACCATAACCCTAGCTCTTACATTACACATACACCTAACACTAACCCTAAACCTCACCCACAAATTAGCCCTAATACTAGCCCTAAACCTAGACCTAAGTGTAACCCAAACCCTATCCCTAGCACTAACCTTAACCCTAACACTGGCCCTGGCCCTAACCCTAGTCAAACTCTAATAATTACCCTAAATATAACAATAGCCCTAACCCCCAACCTAACCCTAAACCTAGCCCTAACCTAACTGTAACCATAGCACAAATCCTAGCACAAACTCTAGCCATTACCTTAAACATAACCCTAACCCTAATGCTAACCCAAGCTATAACCCTAAACCTAACTCTAAATCATAGCCCTGACTCTAACTCTAACCCTCACCCTAGACCTAAGCCTAGCTCAAACCCTAACACTTCTGCTAAACCTAACACTAACACTAACCAAAAGCCTATCTCTAAACCTAGCCAAAATCCTAACTTAACACAAGCCCTAACACTAGCACTAACCCTATCCTTTACCCTAAACATAAACCTAACCCAAATGCTAACCCTTGGCCTAAACTTATCCTATCACTAATACTAAACCTATCTATTACCCTAAACCTAACCTGAACCCTAAACCTAACACTATCCATTACTTTAACCCTAACCCTAATGCTAATTTGAGCCCTAACCCTAAACGTTATCCTAAACCAAACCAAAAATGGACTCTGACCACAATAATACACCTAGCTCTAAACCTGACCTTTACCCTAAACTTAACTTTCCACTAGACGTAGACAAACATAAAGTTAACACTATTCCTAACCATAATCCTAGACCTGACATTAGCCCTAGCTCTAATCCTAGCTCTCACAATAACACAAACCCTAGCCCTAAACCTAGCCCTAAACCTAACCTTAATGCTAACACAAACACTCACCTTATTCCTATGCCTAATTTTAACCCCAGCCCTAGCCCTGAAACTAGCCATAACCTCATCCCTTCCCCAAAAACTAACCATAACCCGAACACTAACACTAACCCTTATTCTATCCCTAACGACAGGCCTAACCCTTACACTAAACCTAGCGCTAATCTAGCCCTAATTTAGCCCCAATACTAAGCAAATCCCTAACTCTAGCCTTAAGAATAACTCTCTCAACCTAGCCGTATTTCTATTTCTAAACCTGTCCATTACTGTAACATTAGCACTAGCCCTAATCTTAGCCCTAACCCTAGATCTAAGAATAACTCTAAATTACGGTTATAAACTCTTAAATATAACCCAAAACTTAAGCCTAAACCTTACCCTAACACTAGCTGAACCCTATCGCTTATGATAAAACTAACCCTAACCCTAGCCCTATCCCTAAAAAAACTGAGCCATTACCCTAAACCTAAACCTAACCTAAACCAAACCATAACCCTACAACGATCCATAACCCTAACTCAAATTCAAGTCCTAGGACTAAAACTAACCCTTACCCTGATTCATATCCATACACTAACAATAGCTCTATATATCACCCTAATCATAAAGCAAATGCTAAAACCATTCCTAGCCCAAACCCTAACCCTAAAACTAATCCTAATAATAACTCTAGTTCTTACATTAGCCATAGTCCTAACCATAGCCCTAACCCCAAAACAAAAATAGCCCTAATCTGAGCTCCAAAACTAGATTTAACACTAACCCTAACCAAAACCCTAACCCTAGCTCTAAGCCTAGATATAACCCTATCCTTTATCCTAAGCCAAACCCTATTCATAATGCTAACCCTAGTTTGAATCATAGTCCTTAGCCTAAATCAAACACTAACCCTATAACTAGTCCAAACCCTAGCCCTCATTCAAGCTCTAAAACTAATCCAAAACCTAACTGTAACCTTCAACCTTATTCTGACCATGACACTAATTTTAGGTGTAAACCTGACACTAACCCTAAACTGAACCCTTAAGCTAGCCAAAATCTAGCAATAACTCTAGCCCTAGACCTAAACAAAAACTTAGTCCTAACCCTAACAATAACCCTTAACCTAAACCAAACAATAACAGTACCCCCAGACCTAACCCTACTCCTGATTCTGGCTTTAACCCTTACTCTAATCTGAACACTGACCCTGACACTAACACTAAACCTAGCTCTAAAAATGACTCTAAATCAAAATCTAAACCTAACACTAGAACTAGCCATAACCCTTACTTTAAAACCAGCCCTAATTAGAACCCTATATCTTACATTACTTATAGCACTAACACTAGACCTAAACCTAACACAAAACCTGACACTAATCCAAGGCCTAAACCTACCGTAAGCATAACCCTAACCCTAAACCTAGCCCTACCCTAAGCCTAACACTCACCTTAGACCTAACAATATCTCAAACCTAACCTTTGGCCTAAACATAACCCTGGTTTTATCCCTAACAATAACACTAACCCTATCCCTAACTCTAACCATATACATTATCCTTATAATAACCCTATTCCTAATTCTAACCCTAGTCTTAACCCTAACCCTATTGCAAACCCAAAATCTCTCCATTACCCTAAACCTACCCTGAACCCTAAATCTAACGCTATTCATTACCCTATCCTAACTCTAACCTTAATGCTCATTTGAGCCCTATACATAAACCTTAACCTAATACAAACCGTAACCCTGACCCTGAACCTAATAATACCCCTAGCTATAAAACTGATCCTTAACCTAAACTTAACGAATAAAACATAGACCTAATCCTCAATCTACTCTTAACTGTAACACTAGACCCGACATTATCCCTAGCCGTAATTCTAGACCTAACCCTAAAAGAAACCCTAGCCCTCATTCTGGACCTAAACCTAGCCTTAATCATAAACCTAACCCTAACTCCAGCCCTAATTCTAATTCTAACCCTCACTCTACCTCTAAACCTAGCTCTAACACATCTCTTACCCTAAACTTAAACCTAAACCTAGCCCTAATGCTAGGTCTAAGTTGAACATTAACCCTAGTTCTAATCCTTGCCCTGATTTAGCACTATCCCTAAAACTAACAATAACCCTAGCACTAAGACTAACTCTAACCCTCACCCTAGCCTTATCCCTAGTATTATCCCTATCATTTACCATAAACCTAAAGCTAGCCCTAACCCTTGCCTTATCCTTAGACCTAGCCCTAACCCTAGATCTAACCCTAACTCCAAGACTTAACTAAGCCTAAGCCTAACAAAAACACTATCCCTAATCCTAATGCTAATCATATAACCTAGGACTAAAACAAAACTATGCAATAGGAGCTGAGGATGTGGCTCAAGTGGTAGCGCATTCACCTGTCACCATGTGCGGGGGTGCTGGGTTTGATCCTAAGCAACAATGAAAATATAGTTAAAAAAAGATGTTATGTCCTCCAAAAACTAAAAAAAAAAAATTCTCTCTCTCTCTCTCTCTCTCTCTCTCTCTCTCTCTCTCTCTCTCTCTCTCTCTTTCTAAAAAAACTGAGCAAAATTCCAAATCTTAAACCTTAACTTAAACCAAACCCTAACACTACACCTAGACATAAACCTAGCCCTAATTCAAGTCCTAACCATAGCCTTAAACTTACCCTGAACCCAAATCCTATTCTAACACTCAGCCTAGGTCTAAACACCACCCTAAACTTAAACTGAAAGCTAACAGTCACCCTAGCCTTAATTTGAGTCATTAAACTAACCTTAGAACTAACCCTGATTCTGACTCATATCCTAAGAGTCACCCTAGCTCTAAAGACCACCCTCACCTTAAACTGAACCTTAAAATAATCCTAGCCCTTATTTGAGTCCTAACCTTAACCCTAAAACTAACACTGTCTCTGAATCATATCCTAATACTAACCTCGCTATAAATATAACCCTAAAATTAAACCTAACCCTAACACTAGACCTAACCCTACCCCTAACCCTAATTGTAAAATAGTTCTTACATTATCCATTTCCATAAAATTAGCCCTAACCCTAACACAAAAATTAGCCCTAATCTGAGCCCTAAACCTAGATTTAACTCTAACCCTAACCCTAACTCTAGCCCTAATCCTAGCTATAAGCCTATCACTTACCCAAAGAGAAACCATAACCCTAATGTTAACCCTCGACCTATCCCTAATTTTTAAGCTAACCAAAACCCTAAGCCTATTAATAGTCATAATCCTACCCTCACTCTAGCTCTAACCCTATCCCAAACCCTAATGATAACCCTGACCATTATTTTTACCCTAACACTAACCCTAGGTCTTAACCTGGCCCTAAACTTAGACCACATCATAAACTAGCCCAAGACCTAAACCAAATCCTAACTATAGCCTTAACTCTACCCCTAGACCTAAACAAAAACCTATAACTAGTTCTTAAAGTAATCCTTAAACTAACACAAACACTAACCCTACCACTAGACCTAAACATAGTTCTAATTCTGGTTGTAATCCCAACTCTAACTCGAACCCAACCACTAACCCTGCCTTTAAAAGTAAACCTACTTGTAAACCTGACCCTAAACAAAAATATAAAGCTAACACTAGACCTGGCCAAAATACTAACCCTCAAACAAGCCCTAAAAATAACCCTAGCTCTTACATTACCCACAGACCTAACCCTAAGACTAAACCTATCAGAAAACCTTGAGCTAATCCTAGGCCTAAGCATAACCCTAATCCTAACCCTAACCTAACACTTGATTAGCCCTAACCCTAGCTCAAAGCCTGAAACTTATCTTAAACATAAACCTACACCTATCCCTAAATATACACATAACACTAGCCCTAATCCTAAACTTAACCCTAGCCATAATCCTAGCTCTAAACCTACCCATTACCCTAAAACTAACCCTAAAATTATTGATAACACTAGGTCTAAACATAATCCTAAACCTAAACAGAAAACTAACACTAGACCTAACCCTAAACCTCACACTTTCCATAGACCTAACTCTAGCCCATACCCCAAACCTTAAAACCTTACCATAAACCTAAACTTAACCATATCCCTAACCCTAAACCTAAACCTCAATCTAACACTAACCATAACCCTATGCCTACCTCTAACCATATCCATTACGTTAACCCTAACCCTACCCCTAATGATGATGCTAGCCCTAATCCAATCCTAACCCTAACCATACTCAAAGCTTATCCCTAGACCTAACGCTAAACCTAATCCTTGACCTAACCCTAACCCTAGCTCAAAACCTAACCCTTATGCTAAACATAACACTAACACTAACCCTAGTTCTAACTCTAATTCTAACCATAACTCAAGACGTATTCCTCACCATGACCATAGCCCTAACCTTAGTTCTAACCCTATCAATTATCCTAAGCATTACCCTTACCCTAATGCAAACCCTAGCCCTAACACAAACCCTATCGCTAAACCTAACTCTATCAATTACCATAAACTAACCTGAACCCTAAACAATATTCTATTATTACCCTAACTCTGACCCTAAAGCTTATTTGAGACCTCATCCTGAACCCTAACCTCAACCAAATTCTAACCTCATCCTGACCCTAATAATTCCCCTAGCTCTAAACCTGACCCTTAACCCTAATCCTAACCCTTAAACTAGACCTAGCCATAAACTTAATCCTAAAACTGTCCTCTCCTCAACTGTAACCCCACACCTGACATTAGCCCTAGCCCTAATTCTAGCCCTAACCCTAACAAAAACCCCAGCCCTTATCCCAGCCCTAAACCTAGATTAATCCTAACCCTAAACCTAACCATAGCTCTAACCCCAATACTAACCCTAGCCCTAATCTTAGCCCTAATTTCAACCTATCTTTAAACCAAACCATAACCCTAGACCTAAGAATAAATCTAACTCTCACACTAGCCCTATCACTAGTTCTAACCCTACCCCTTAACGTAACCCTAACCCTAGTCCTAAACGTAGTCCTAACCCTTGCCCTATTCATAGCCCAAGCACAAAACTTAGATCATAATCTATCTCTAAATCTAACCCAGACCCAAAGCCTAAGCCTAACCCTAACACTAGCCATAACCCTAGCACTAGTCCTAAAACTTGCCCTAATCCTAGCCCTTTTCCTAAAACAAAACCAAGCCATAAGCTCTATGCCTAAACCTTAAACAAAACCAAACCCTAACCATACACCTACCCCTAACCCTAGCCCTAATTTGGGTTTTAAGCTGAACCCTAAAACTAACCCTGACACTGACTCTGACACTAACACTAATCCTATCACTAAGCATCACCCTAATCCTAACACTAAACCTAACACTAAACCTAGCTCTTATTTTAACCCTAAAATTAGCCCTAATTATAATTCTTACATTTACATTAGCCCTAATCCTAGCCATAGCAGTAACTTAACACAAAACCTACCTTATCCGAGCCCTAACCCGAGTTTTAACCATAACCCTAACCCTAGCCCTAGCCCTAATAATAACCATAACCATAGCCCTAACCCTATACATTACCATAACAATAATCCTAACCCTAATGATAACCCTAGGCCTAAACCTAACCCTATCTCTAATCTTATCCCTATCCATTTTCCTAAACCTAACATGAACCCAAATTCTAAGCCTATCATTACCCAAATCCTTACTCTAATGTTAATTAAATCTCCAACATTAAGCCTTAACCTATTAAAAACCCTAACCTGGACATTCACCTTAATAATTCCTTTAGCCCTAAACCTGATGCTAACCCTAAACCTAAACCTTACACTATACGTACCCATAATCCAAACCCTAAAACTATCTTTAAACATAATTCTAGACTTGAAATTATGCATACTCCTAATTCTAGACCTAACCCTGAAACAAACTGTAGCCCTCCTCCTAGCTCTATACCTAGCCTTAATCATAACCCTAATCCTAACCCTTATTCTAAATCTTACCCTACATCTAAAACTAGCATAACTCCATCCCTAAAGTAAATCCTAAATCTAACACTATTTCTATGCTTAATCTGAACCCTAACCATAGACCTAATCCTAGCCCTAATTTAGCCATATTCCTAACCCTAACACTAACCTTAGCCCTAAGACTAACAATAATTCTCACACTAGCCCTATCACTAGTTCTAATCTTAGCTTTTACAATAAGCCTAACTCTGGCCCTAACCCTTGCCCAATCCTTAGTTCAAGCCCTAGCCCTAAGCCTAAGCCACATGCTTACACTAAATCTAATCCTAATGCTAATCATAAAACTAGCCCTAACCCTACCACTAGCAGTAAAACAAAACCACCGAGCAATAGCACTAACCCTAAACCTAACTTAAACCAATCTCTAACACTACACCTAGACCTAACCATAGCTTTATTCGAGTCCTAACCCTAACTTTAAAAGTATGACTGACACTGACTCATATGCTAAATTCACCCTAGCCTGAAACACCATCCTAAACTTAAACCAAACTTAACATTAACCCTAGCCCTTATGTGAGTCCTAACACTAATCTTGACTCAGACTCATATCTTAAAACTAACCCTAGATCTAAATATCACCCTAAACTTAAACTTAACCCTAACACTAAAACCACCCCAATCCTAACCCTAACCCTAAAACTAACACTAATTGTGACCCTAGTTCTTATATTAGCGATTGTCCTAACCCTAGTCCTAACCCTAAAACAAAACTCGCCATAATACGAACCCTAAATCCAACTTTAACCCTAACCCTACCTTAACTCTAGCCCTAACCTAGCTCTAACTCTCTCCCTTACCCTAAGAGAAACCGTAACCCTAATGGTAAACCTAGATCTATCCCTAATCCTTAGGCTAACCAAAATCTGAACACTATTAATAATCCTGACCCTAGCCCTCATTCTATCTCTAATTCTATCCCAAAACCTTACTCTAACCCAGACCCTTATTCTGACCCTAACACAAACCTAGGTCTAAAACTGATCCTAAACCTAGAGCACAACCTAACACTGTCCATACTGCTAACTTATACCTAACCCTAACCCTAGCCCTAAGACTAATTCTAACTCTCACACCATCCCTATCCCTAGTTCTAAGTCTATTCATTACCATTACCCTAACCCTAGACCTAACCCTTGCCCTATCCTTAGTCCTAGTCCTAAACCTAGATCTAACCCTAACTCGAAATATAACCCTAAACCTAAGCTTAAGCCAAACACTAAAACAAGGCCTAACCCTAATGCTAATGGTAAAACTAGCCCCAACCTTAACCCTAGCAGTAAAACAAACTGAAATAGAGCCCTAACCATAAATCTTAACTTAAACCAAAACCTAACACTACACCTAGATCTAATCATAGAATTAATTCGTATCCTACCCCTAACTTTGAATCTGACCCTGACACTGACTCAATACCGAACACCCTAGCTCTAAACACCCTCCTAACCTTAAACTAAAACCTAAAAATAAACCTATTCTTAATTCAAATGTAATCCTAACCCTGACCCTGATTCATATCCTAACACTAACCCTATCTCTAAATATCATCCTAACCTTAAACCTAAACCTAACCTAGACCTACTCATAACCCGATCCCTAATAATAACCCTCATTCTAACCTAGTTCTTACATTAGCCATTGCCCTGTCATTAGCCCAAACCCTAACCCACAAACTAGCTCTATTCCGAGCACTAAACCTAGATTTAAACCTAACACGAACTGTAGCCCTAACCCTAGCCCTGAGTCTATCCTGAATCCTGTCAATAACCCTAACCCTAATGGTAGTCCTAGACCTATGCCTAATCCTTAGGCTAACCAAAATCCTATGCTTATTAATAGTCCTGAACCTAGCCCTCATTCTAACTCTAATCCTATCTCAAATCTGAACAAGAACCCTGACTCTTATTCTGACTCTAACACAAACCCTAGTTCTAAACCAGACCCTATCACTACACTAAAACCTAACACTAGCCCTGGACCTAAACCTAATCCTAAATCTAGCATTATCTCTAGCCCTACACCTAAATAAAAACCAAGTTCTAGGCCTTCCAATAACCCTTATGCTAACACAAACACTAACCCTACCCTAGACCTAAACCTACACCTAATTCTAGCTGTGACCCTAACTTGAACTTTAACCCAAACACTGACTCTGCCTTTAACAGTAAACCTGCTTCTAAACCTTTCCCTAACTCAAAATCTAAAGCTAACACTAGATCTTGGCAAAATCCTAACCCTAGAACTAGCCCTAATCATGATCCTAGCTCTTACATTACTGTCAACTTTAACCCTAGGCCTAAACCTAACACAAACTCTAGAGCTAATATTAGGCCTTAACCTAGCCCTAAGCATAACCCTAACCCTAACCCTAGCCAGAACCTAAACCTAAACCTCGCCTTAGTCTTAACCCTAGCTCAAACCCTAACTCTTACTATAAACATAAACTAGAACTATACCAAATCTTACCCTAAACCTTGTCCTATCCTAACCTTAACACAAGCCCTAACCCTAGCTCTTAATTTACCAATTACCCTAAACCTAATCCTTACCCTAATTATAACACTAGCCTTAACCCAAACCATAATCCTAAACCTAAACAGAAAACTAACCCTAGACCTAATCCTAAACTAATATTCACTATAGCCCTAAACATAAATCAAACCCTAACCCTTACCATAAACCTAAACATAACCATAGATTTAACCCTAACCCTAAAATGAAATCTAGCCCTGTCCCTAACCGTAAACCTACATCTAACCGTATTTATTACCCTAACTCTAACACTAAACTTAATCATAACCATTTCCCTAACCCAAACCCTAACCCTAAAACTACCATAATCCTATCCCTAAACATAACCCTGAACCTAACCCTTGCTCTAACCCTAATCATAGCTCAGAACCTAACACTTACACTAAACATAACACTAAATCTAATCCTAGTTACAAACAATACCTTTACAGTAACTCAAAACCTAGTCCTAACCATAAGTCTAGCTGTAACCTTAGCTCTAACTATATCCATTATCCTAATCATAACCCATATCCTAATGCTAATGCTAGGCCTAACCCTATCTCAAGATCTAATCCTAACCATAACACTAGCCCTAAATTTAACTCTAACTGTATCCATTACCCTAAAAATAACCCTTTCCCTAATGCTAACCCTAGGCCTAACAATACACCTATAACTAACCCCAACCCTATCAATTACACTAAACCGAACCTGAACCCTATATCTAACCCTATCATTACCCTAAACATATCCCTAATGCTAATCTGAGCTATAACCCTAAACTCAAACCTAAGGGAAATGATAACCCTGACACTGAACCTAATAATTTCCCTAACTCTAACCTGACCCTTACCCTAAACTTAATCCTTACATTAAACATAGCCAAAACCTAACCCTAAATCTATCCATAGCCATAACCCTAGACATGACATTAGCCCTAAACAGAACACAAGCCTTAGCCCATTTTAGCACTAAACATAGCCTTGATCATAACCCTAACCTTAAACCTAGGCCTAACTTAAAACCAATCCTATCCTTAATCTTAGACCTAACTTAGCCCTATCCATAACCCTTACCCTAATCGTAATCCTAAAACTAAGTCTAACTCTTTCCCTTGCCCTAAAACTAGTTCTAACCCTATCTCTTACTGGAATTCTAAACCTAGTCCTAACCCTAGGCCTAACCATACCCATTTCCTTAGCCCTAGCCCTAACCTTAGATCTAATCTTAACTCTAAATCTAAATCTAATGCAAAGCCTAAGCCTAAATCAACACTTACCCTAACCCTAACCCTAACACTAATCCTAAAACTAAAACTAACTCTAGCCTTGGCCCTAATACAAAACCAAGCCGTAGCCCTAACCCTCAACCTTAACCTAAACCACCTAGCCCTAACACTAGCCCTAATTCTAGTTTTAAGCAGAACCCCAAAACTAACCTTAACCCTGATTCTGATGCCAACACTAAATCTAGCTTTAAACATCACCCTAAACATAACCCAAACATAAAACTAGACCTTGCCCTTACCCTTACCCTAACCATAAAACAAGCCTAAATGTAACCCTATTACTTACATTAGCCATAATCCTAACCCTATCCCTAACTTAACCCCAAATCTAGCCTAATCTGAGCCCTAAACCAAGCTTTAACCCTAACCCTAACTGTAACCATAAACCTAGCACTATTAATAACCATAAACTTAGCTCTAACCCTAGATCTAATCCTGTCCTTTAACCTAATCATAATCCTAACACTAATGCTAACCCTAGGCCTAAACCTTATCATATCGTTTATCCTAACCCTATCCATTACTCTAAGCCTAACTTGAAATGTAATCCTAACTATATCATTACCCTAATTTTAAAACCAAGATAATTTGAGTCCTAAATTTAAACCTTAACCTATCCCAAACACTAATCACGACCCTGACACAAACAATACCCTTAGCTCTAAACCTGACCCTAAACCTAAACTTAAAACTTACACTAAATCTAACCTAATGCTAAAGTATCTTTAAGTGTAAAGCTGGATGTGAAATTAGTCCTAGCCCTAATCCTAGCACTAAACCTAGCCTTAATCCTAACCCGAACCACAACCCTAGTATTAACCCTAATTCTAACCCTCACCCTAGCCCTAACCTAGCTATACCCCTATCCCTTACCCTAAACCTAACCACAATCCTAAATGTAATCATAATCTTAAACGTAACCATAACCCTTGCCCTAACCCTAGACATAACCCTAACACTAACACGAGCAGTAACCCTAATTTAGTCCTATTCTAGCCCTAAACCTAGCCTTAAGCCAAACTCAAACTCTTGCCCTAGCCCTAGCCCTATCCCTAGTTCTAAACTTAGCCCTAGCCGAACCCGGGATCTAAACCTAACTCTAAATTTAAAACTAACTCTAAATTTAACTATAAACGTAATCCTAAACCAAACCCTAACACTAGGCCTAACAATAATGGTAATCCTAAAACTTGCCTTACCCCTAGCCCTAACCTTAAAACAAAATCAAGAAATATTCCTAACCCTAACCCTTAACCTAAACCAAAGCATAAACATAAACCTAGCCCTAACCCTAACTCTAAAAATTACCCTGACCCTGACACTGATCTTAACCCTAATCCTAGCTCTAAACATCACCCTAACCTTAAATTAACCCTAACACCAGATCTAGCCTTAATTCTAACCCTAAAACCAGCCCTAATCACAACCCTAGTTCACACATTAGTTGCCGTCATAACCCTAGCCCTTACCCTAACACAAATCCTACTCCTAATTCTAGTCCTAATGCTAGCTTAAACCCTAATCTTAACCCTAACACTAGCCCTAACCCTAACCCTAACCCAAATCCTAACCCTAGGATTAACATTCCCTAAGCCAAACCCTAAACCAAATGATAACCCTAGTCCTAACCCTAATCCTTAGCCTAATTTAAACACTAACAGTATTACTAGTCCTAACCCTAGCCCTCATTCTAGTTCTAATCCTAACCCTACTCTTAATCTGATCCTAAAATTAACCATAGTAAACCTGACACTAACCCTAAACCAAACCCTAACACTTGCCCTACTGGTAAGACTATACCTATACCTAACCCTAACATAGATCTATACCCAAAACTAATTCTAAATATAGCTCTAATTCTAGCCCTAGACATAAACAACATTCTGGAACTAGCCCTAACAATATTCCTAAACCTAAACTAAACGCTTACTCTACCCTTAGACCTAACACTAGTCCTAATTCTGGCTATAACCCTAACCCTAATCCTATCCGGAACACTGACCCTGACCCTAACATTAACTCATCTCTAAACATGACCTAACCCAAAACCTTGTCGTAACACTAGACCTAGCCATAACCCTAACCATAATACTAGCCCTGAACATAACCCTAGTCCTAACCCTATTTTAACGCTAAACTTAACCTTAACAGTAGCCCTAACCCTAACCATAGTTCTAACCTTAGCCCTAAACCTAACACAAAACATAGCCATAAGCCTAGGCCTAAATTTAGTCCTAAGCATAACCCTAACCTTAACTCTAGCCCTAACACTAACCTTAACACTAACACTTGCCTTAGACCTAACCCTAGCTCAAAGACAAAACCTTACCCTAAACATTATCCTAGCCCTATCCTAAACCATAAGCCTCACCCTAGCTTTTTTCCCAAC
Organism: Callospermophilus lateralis; assembly: GCF_048772815.1. Classification (NCBI taxonomy): domain Eukaryota; kingdom Metazoa; phylum Chordata; class Mammalia; order Rodentia; family Sciuridae; genus Callospermophilus; species Callospermophilus lateralis. The sequence goes on along the minus strand of NC_135306.1, from coordinate 91,876,058 downwards.
CTTAATCCTAGCTCAAACTTTAGTTCTAACCCTATCAATTACCCTAATTATAACCCAATCCCTAACACTAAACCTAACCTTAACCATAAACATATCCCAAAACCTAAGCATAAACCTTAACCTCACCATAGCCCTAACCATAGCAGAAATATTAAGCCTTTCACTAAACCTAATCCTAAGACTAGCCCTAATCCAAACCCTAATCCTAACCCTAACCCTAAATCTAACATTATCCATTATCCTAAACCTAATCCTAACTTTAATGAAAATGCTAGTCATAACCCAAACCCTTAACCAAACCCTAAACATAAACATATCCCTAGACCTAAGCCTCGCCCTAGACATTACCCTATATCAAACAGTAACACTTACCCTAACCTAAACATAACCCTAGCCCTAAACCTAACACTTACCATAAACCAAACCCTAGATCTATCCCTAAATCTAACTCTAATTTTAGTCTTAATCCAAACCATAATTTAGCCCTAACCCTAGCTCTAAATCAATCCATTATACTAAACATAAACTTAACCTAATGCTAATCTTTACTCTATTGCTTAACCTAACCCATCTATTACTGTAAACCTTAACTGAAACCTAAACCTAACCCTATACATTACCCTAACCCTAAGCCTAAACCTAACACAAATTCAAGCCCTAAATCTAAACTTTGATGAAAACCAAATGCTAACCCTGACCCTAAACCTAATAATACTCCTAACTCTAATCCAGACCCTTACCCTAAACATAGCTCTGACACTAGACCTAGACATAACCTAACCCTAAAGCTATCCTAAATAATAACCATGGATTTGACATTAACCCTAGCCCTTGTTCTGTCTCTGAACATAACAGAAACCCTAGCCCTAAACCTAGCCTTAATCCTAATGTAAACACAAACCCTAGCCCTAATCCTAAATCTAATCATCTTCCTAGCCAAAAAGCTAGCTATAACCCTACCTATTCCCCTAAACATACTCCTAACCCCAATGCTAATCCTAAACCTAGCCCTACCCATAGGCCTAAACTGAAAACTAAGACTAGCCCTAATTCTAGCTGTATTTTAGCTTTAACTCGAACCCCAAACCAAAGCCTAGTCCTAAATCTAAATCTAACTCTTGTGTTAGCCATTTCCCTAGTTCTAACCCTATCCCTTACCGTATCACTAACCCTAGCTGTAAACCTCATGCTGGAACTAATCCTAACTCTAAATCTAACCCAAACCCCAAGCCTAAACTTCACCCTAACACTAGCCCTAATCCTAATGCTAATTCAAAATGTATCCCTAACTCTACCCTAGCCCTAAAACAAAACCGAGCCATTGCCCTAACCCTAACCCTAACCCTAACTCTAACCCATTGAAGTCAAGATGAAATGAAACCTTAAAACACAAACTGTTCCTGTTAGCAAACATTGAATGGAGAAGGCCCAACCTGGGAAACATAGTAATGCTAGGTAAAAGATGAATCCTGACTGGTATCAAAAAAATTTGAACAAAACTAACTCTAACCTGAACATTAGTTCTAACCCTAGCCCTAACCCTAATCCTAAAACTAAGCCTTTCCTGTTTATAGAGCTTTATCATAAAAGACAAAAACTGATGGTGCCTAGTAGGGCAAGGTAACAGATGAATCCCACCCAGTATCAAAAATTCTGACCAATAATTGGGGAAGGTGTTTCAGTATATGCCTATTTCCCCTGTTTTCTCCTAAAGTGCTCTTGGATGAATTGCTTTTTCATGCTTCAGCTTAAGGTACTTTCACAAGGAACAAACCACAGGAAAGTGATTAAATGTGTAAGGTTTCATGCAGCTAGCACCAACCCTGTTTGATTTCTAGCTCTATTTCCATTCACACCTATAGGCCATAATGTAATGAAAACTAAAATTTCAAACAGTTCCTGACACTGAACCATTGAACCTTGAAGGCCAAAACTTGAGAGCCTACTAAGGCTGATAAAAGATGAATCCTGTACAGTATTAAAGTAATCTGACCAAAAAATTCAAAGCTCTTTCAGTACATGTGTATTTTGCTTGCTCTTAAAGCACTCAGAGATAAAGTTCTTTCTTTCTACTTCAGCTTAGGGATATTTCTAACGAAACAAACTGAAGAACTGATTGAGTGTGTGAAGTTTCAAGCAGCTAGCACAAACCCTGTTTGATTTCCAGCTTCATTTCCATTCACCCAAATAGGGCAAAAAGAAGAGAAACATGAAAATTAAAATGGTTCCTGAGAGAAAACCCTTTTACGTAGGAGCCAAAACATGTAGGGTATAGGAAAAATAGGAAAAAAAAATGAATCCTGCTCAGTATCATAGAAATTTTTGAAAAACTAACTCTAACCCTAACACCAGGTCTAAACCTAGTCCTAACTCTAAGTCTAACCCTAAACCTAATCTATTTAGAGAACCTTTGATCATAGAAGTTTCAAAATTGAAGAGTCTGGTGGGGCAAGCTTACAAATGAATCACGGGCAGTTTCAAAGAAATCTGAGAAAATAATTGAGGGACCAATTTCAGTACATGCATATCCCTGTTTTGTCCTAAAGTGTTCTCAGCTAAATTTGTATTGCATGCTTCAGCTTATTATTAATTTCACAAGGAACAAACCAAAGAGTGCCCACAGAGAATTGAATGAGTGTGTGAAGTTTCAAGCAGTTAGCATCAACCTTGATTTCCACCTCCATGTCCATTTACCCATGTAGGTCAAAATTAACTGAATTCATAAAATACAAATTGTTCCTGTCAGCAAAGAATTTAAATGATAAGGATGAAACCTGGGGAACTTAGTAAGGCTAGGTAAAAATGAATCCTGCCCAGTATCAAAGAAATTTGAACAAGACAAACTCTAACCTTAACACTAGACCTAACTCTAACTTAATCTCTTTAGAGTAACTTTGATTATAGAAGTCTCAAATTGATGAGCCTTGTGGGGCAAGCTAACAGATGAATCCTGCCCAGTATCAAAGAAATCTGACCAAATGATTGGGGGAGGTAGTTCAGTACATGTATATTTTCTTGTTGTCTCCTAAAGGGCTGTTGCATAGTGTTGTTTTTGCATGCTTCATCTTTGGGATACTTTCATAAGGATAAAACCACAGTGTCCTCACAGAGAACTGATTGAGTGTGTGAAGTTTCAAGCAGCTAGCAAAAACCCTATTTGATTTCCAGCTTCATTTCCATTTACCCATATCGGTAAAAATGAAGCGAAACCTTAAAATAAAAACTGAAATACTGACAGCAAACCAGTGAACCTAGAAGGCCCAAACCTGGGGAACATTGTAAGGCTAGGTAAAAGATAAATCCTGCCTAGTATCAAAGAAATTTGAACAAAAATACTGTAAACCTAACACTAGATCTTTCCTTAATCCTAACTCTACACCTCACCCTAGCCTGTTTAAAGAACCATTGATCATAGAAGTCCCACAGTAAGGGAGCCTAGTGGGGCAATTTAACAGATGAATCCTGCACAGTATCAAACAATCTGAGCAATAATTGTGGGAAGTTTTTTAGTACATGCATATGTCCTTGATTTCTCAAAAAGGGCTCTGGGATAAAGTTGCTTTGCATATTTCACCTGAGGGCAACATTCACAAGAAATAAACCAGAGAGTTCCCACAGAGAACTGATTGATTGTGTACATTTTTAAGCAGCTAGCAACAACCCTGTTTGATTTCATGCTCCATTTCTCTTCAACAAAATAGTCCAAAATAATGTGAAACCTTAAAATACAAACTGTTCTTGACAGTGAACCTTTGAACTGAGAAGGCCCAAACCAGGGAACATTGTGAGGCTAGGTAAAAGATGAATCCTCCCCAGTATCAAAGATACATGAACAAAACTGATCTAACCCTAACACTAGGTTTAAACCTAGGCCTTACCCTAACTATAAACCTAACCCTAATCTGTTTAGCGAACCTTTTATCATAGAACTCCCAAATTAACTGAGTTGGTAGTGCAAGCTAACAGATTAATCTTGTGCAGTATCAAAGAAATATGATCAAATAATTTTGGGAGGTAGTTTAGTACATATATATTTCCCTGTTGTCTCCAACAGAACTTTCAGATAAAGTTGTTTTTGCCTGCTTCAGCTTTGGAAAACTTTCACGAGGAAGAAACCAGAGTGCCTACATAGAACTGATTGAGTGTGTGCAGTTTTAAGCAGTGAGCTCCAACCCTGATGGATTTCAAGTTCCATTTCCATTTACTGTATAGGTCAAAATGAAGGAAACCTTAAAATACAAACTGTTCCTGACAGCAAACCATGGAAGGGATAAGGTCCAAACCTGGGGAAAATAGTAAGGGTAGGTAAAAGACGAATTATGCCAAGTATCAAATGAATTTGAACAAAACTCACTCTAACTCAAACACTAGATCTAACCCAACCCTAAACTAATTGTTACCTGTTCAGAGTACCTATGATCATAGAAGTCCATACTTGGGGAGCCTAGCGGCACAACATAACAGATGAATCTTGTGCAGTATCAAAGATATTTGATGAAACATTGGGGGAGGTGTTTCAGTACATTCATATTTACCTGTTTTTTTCTTAAAGTGCTCATGGATAAATGGTTTTTCATGCTTCAGCTTAAGGTACTTTTACAAAGAAAAAGTAAATAGTGCCCACAGATTACTGATTGAGTGTGTGAAGTTTCATGCAGCTAGCACCATCACCTTTTGATTTCCAGCTCCATTACATTCACACCTATAGGCCATAATGAAGTGAAGCCTAGAAATTCAAACTGTTCCTGACACTGAACCATTGAACCTTGAAGGCCCAAACTTGGGAAGCCTACTAAGAGTAGGTCAAGGATGAATTATGCACAGTATCAAATTAATCCAACCAAAAAGATTTGGGTATTCTATTGCTCCTAAAGTACTCAGAGATAAAGCTGTTACTTTCTACCTCAACTTAGGGCTACTTCCATGCAAAAACGACATTATGTGCATTGAAAATTGATGGAGTGTGTGAACTTTCAAGCAGCTAACACAAACCCTGTTTGATTTCCAGCTTCATTTCTAGTCACCCTACAGGGCAAAAAGAAGAGAAACATGAAAATTGAAATTGTTCCTGAAGGCAAACCCTTTATGTAGAAGGCCCAAACATTGGGTGTATAGTTAAAATAGTAAAAAGATGAATCCTGCACAGTAATATAGAAATTTGAAAACAAAACTAACACTTACCTTAACACTAGGTCTAATCCTAGTCCTAACACTAACCCTAAAACTAACCTTAACCTGTTTAGAGTCCCTTTGTTCCTAAAAGTCACACACTTGGGGAGCCAAGTTGGGTAGGTTAACAGATGAATCATTCACAATATCAAAGAAATCTGACCAAATAATTGGGGAGGTAGTTCAGTACAGGCATATTTCCCTATGTTCTGCTAAAGTGCTCTCACATAAAGATGCTTTGCATGCTTCAGCTTAGGGCTAATTTTACAAGGAATAAACCAGAGAATTTCCATAGAAAACTGATTGAGTGTGTTAGGTTTGAAGTAGCTAGCACCAACCCTGTTGGATTTTTGGCTCCATTTCCATTTACAAGCATATGTCAAAATGAAATGAAAACTAAAAATACAAACTGTTCAGGAGAGAAAACCTTTGACCCAAGAGGCCCAAACCTAGAGAATGTAGTAAGGTTAGGTAAAAGTTGAATCCTGCCAAGTATCAAAGAAATTTTAACAAAACAAAATCTAACGAAACACTAGATGTAACACTAGCCCAAAACTAATACTAAATCTAACCTAACCTGTTTAGAAAACCATTGATCATAGTAGTCCCCAAATAAAGGAGCCCAGTGGGGAAAGCTAACAGAGGAATCCTGTGCAGTATCAAAGAAATCTAACCAAATAATTGGGGGAGGTATTTCAGTACATGCATATTTCCCTGTTTTCTACGAATGTGCTGTTGTTTAAATTATTTTTTCATTCTTCAGTTTAAGGTATTTTCACAAGGAACAACCAGAGAGTGCCCACAGAGAGCTGATTGAGTGTATAAAGTTTCAAGCAGCTAGTACTAACTCTGTTTGATTTTCAGCCCCTTTCTCATTTACATCTATGGGTCATAATAAAGAGAAACCTAAAAATTCAAACTGTTCCTGACAGTGAACTGGAAAACCTTGAAAACCCAAACTTGGGGATCCTACTAAGACTAGGAAAAGGATGAATCTTATATAATATCAAAGTAATACATACAATAAAAATGAAGCGTGGTCCTAAAGTGCTCACAGATAAAACTGTTTTTTTTCTAATTAAGCTTTGGGCTACTACCACAAGAAGCAAATGAGAGAATATGCACTGAGAACTGATTGAGTGTGCGAAGTTTCAAGCAGCTAGCACAAACCCTGTTTGAATTCAACTCCATTTCCTTTCACCCTTATAAGGCAAAATGAAGTGAAAGATAATAATTAAAATTGCTCCTGAGAGCAAACCCTTTTACTAGGAGGCACAAACATGGGGAGAATACTAAGAATAAGAAAAAGATAAACCCTGCCCAGTATACAAAAGGTTAAAAAAAACTAACTCTATCCCTAACAGTAGTTCTAACCCTAACTCTAACTCTAACTATAACCCTAAGCCTAACCTGTTAAAAGAACCTTTGATCATAAAAGATTAGGGAAATTAGTGGAGGAAGCTTACATATGAATCCTGCACAGTATCAAAGAAATTACCAACCAAATAATTGGGGGAGGTATTTCAGTACATGCATATTGACTTGCTTTCTCCTAATGTACTGTTGGCTAATGTTGTTTTGCATGCTTCAGCTTATAGCTACTTTTACAAGGAAGAAACCAGAGAGTGCCCACAGAACACTGATTGAGTATGTGAAGTTTCAACCAGCTAGCACAAACCCTCTGATTTCCAGCTCCATTTTCATTTACCTATATAGGTCAAAATGAAGTGAGACATTAAAAACAAAGTATTACCAACAGCTAACCACTGAACCGAAAAGACCCAAAACTGGGGCACATATTAAGGCTACGTAAAAGATAAATCTTTCCAGTATCATAGAAATTTGAACACAACAAACTCTAACCCTAACACTAGCTTTAAATCTAGCCCTAACCCTAACCATAACACTAAGCCTTACCTGTTTAGAGAACCATTGATCCTAGAAGTGCCAACCTTGGGGAGCCTAGTGGAGCAAGCTAGAAGATGAATACTGTGTAGTATCAAAGAAATCTGATCAAACTGTTGGGAGATTTATTTCAGTACATTCATGTTTCTCTGTTTTCTTTTTAAGGGCTCTTGGATACAGTTTCTTTTGCATGCTTCATCTTTGGCCTATAGAAGAAAGAAACCAAACAGTGCCCACTGAGTACTGATTGTGTGAAGTTTCAAGCACCTTCTGCCAACACTGTTTGTGTTCCAGCTCAATTTTCATTCACATCAGTAAGCCATGATTAAGGGAATCCTTAAATTACAAACTGTTCCTGACACCGAACCATTAAATTGACAAGGCTCAAACCTGTGGAGCACAGTAAGGCTAAGTAAAATATTAATCCTGCCCAGTATCATAGAAATTTGAAGAAAACTTGGGCCACATGGGCGCTCTTGTCGCAGATGGAAGGTTGGGCTGTGCAGTTTCTCTGGGCACAGACAGCAGTCTCAGCCACACAGGTGCTCTCTGCACAGAGGGAAGGCAGCACAGAACACAGAAGCTTTGCTTGCGGGTCACCAGACCAAGATCTGGACAGAGCACAATTTCACTCCAGAACCACTCACCTCACCAAACACCATACATGGGTAATAGATGGAATCCATTTTGTAAAACCATACTCGCCATCTATCAGTGGACGTGGCTACCAGCTTGGTTCTGTAGCTTATTAGGTACCCGGTTTCCACCTCACCTAGCTCCAGCTGTGATAACTCAAGATTTTTCTCAAAGATTTGGTGATGGCGGGGGGGGGGGGGCGTGTAGCTATCAATGCAGAAGACCAACTGTACAGGCACCTGGTATCCAATTCAGAGACTAAGAGTAGGGAGGTTCCAGGTAGAAGCTCAAGCCCTCTCACCCTGGCTGCCTCCACCACCCTGAGCACAGGGACTCAAGCAAGGAATATAAAACTCCACCTACTGCAAGAAAAGAAAACAGAGTTCTGAGATACTTTTTTTCTTGCTTACTTTTCTTTTCTTGCTCTTCTCATCCATTCTCCTCTACCCTTCCCCCTCTGGTCCTCACAACTTCAACATATGTGAAACCAAGAACTTTCCATGAAATTGGACTTTAAGAACTGAATTACTAGAATGCTAAAATATAGAAAAATTGCATAGGCCCAACCTCACCACCTCTTTATTTGCTCTTATTTTCTTTCTCCCTCTCTTTCCCTGTTATTTTTTCTACTTTTTTCTTTCTCCCTCTGTCTCACTTTCAGCCTCCTAACTTTTATTATTTATACATAGGTTAATTTTTATGAATACAGATAAGGAGTTTGAATTTATACCTTCTTCCATAAATTCCCCCTGTCTATTCATTAGAGTTCTCCTCCAAAGTTGCTAAGTTAGAATCATCACATACCCTCATTCCTTTGTCCCTTAACATAGCATCCTACCCCTGACCCTCAATTCTTTATATACCACCAGAAATGGTATGCCTTTTATGAAACTAATGACTATATTCTAAATAACAATTGAAGCCAACATCTGTAGACACGGAGTCTAAATATAAATGCATTTATAATAGTTAGGCTTAGGCTTTGGGTTAGGGTTAGATTTAAAGATAGGTTTTGGTCTGTGGTTAGAGCTAGGGACAAGGATAGGGCAAGGGTTATGACTAAGATTTGGGTTAGGTTTAGAATTATGATAAGGGATAGGGTTAGAACTAGTGATAGGGCTAGTATGAGAGTTAGAGTTAGTCTTAGGCCTAGGGTTAAGATTAGGGTTAGAGATAGGTCTAAATTTGGGCTAGTGTTAGTGTTAGGTTTTGGCCTTGGGTAAGGGTTAGAGTTAGGATTACTTATAGGATAAGGTATTGGCTAATAGCTAGGTTGCAGGCTAGGGAAAAGGTTAGTATTAGGTTTAGGGCTAGGGTTAGGTTTAGGGTTATGATTAAAGCTAGGTTTAGGGCTAGGATGTGGGCTAATGTTTGTGTTAGACGTAGGACTAGTATTAGGGCTAGGGCTAATGTCAGGTCTAGGGTTACAGTAAGGGATAGATTTAGTGTTAGGTTTATGGCTTTTCCAGTGTAGGGGTTAGGTTTATACTAAGGGTCATTTTAAGAGCTAGGGTTATTTTTAGGTTCAGGATCAAGGTGAGGATTTGGATTAGGTTAGGGTTTAGGTTTAGAGCTTGAAGCATCATTAGGGTTTCTGGTTAAGGTAATGAAAGGGTAAGTGTAGGTTTAAGTTAGGGTTTAAGTGTGGTTTAATGTAATGAATAGGGTTAGGATTAGGCCTAGGGTTAGTATAACGGTTATCATTAGGGTAATGGACAGGGTTAGACCTAAGTTTAGGGGAAGGATTATGTATAGGAATTGGGCTTTTGTTTGAATTAGGGTTAGGGTTTAGGTGTGGTTTAGTGTAATGGTTAGGGTTAGGGTTAGGCCTAGTGTTAGCACAATGGGTTATCATTAGGGTAATGGATAGGGTTATACCTAAGATTAGGGTTAGGTATAAGATTAGGGCTTTTGTTTGGATTAGGGTTAGATTTACGTTTAGGGTTAAAGCTAGGTTTAGCCACTGGGTATGTGGCTCAAAAAGTAGCATGCTCACCTGGCATTCAGAGGGCCCTGGGTTTGATCCTCAGCACCACATACCAATAAAATAAAGATGTTTTGTTCACCAAAAACTAAAAATATAAATATTAAAAACAACTAAGTTTAGGTCTCAGATTAAGGCTAAGTTTTGGGTTAGGTTAGGGCTAGGGTTAAGCCTACAGCTAATGTAAAATGTAGCGTTATGATTAGAGCTAGTGATAGGGTCAGTGTAAGGGCTACGTCTAGTGTTAGGGTTAAGTTTATGGTTACAATGATATTTAGAGGTAGGCTTAATGTTAGGGTCAGAGTCAGGGTCCAGATTAGTTTTCAGGTTAGGGTTACGACTAGAATTAGAGATAGGATTACGGCTAGTATTATTAGGGCTAGGGCTAGGTTTTTCTTTAGGTATAGGGCTAGAGTTATGGATAGAATAAGATTAGGCTTAGGCCTAGGGCTAGTGTTGGGGTTATATTTAGGTTTAAGGTTACCAATAGGGCTAGTGTTACAGTTCAGTTTAGGGTTAGGTTCAGTTATAGACCTATGATTAGTGTTAAGGTCAGAATAAGGGTCAAGATTAGGGTTAGGGTTTGGGTTTTGATTAGAGCTAGAATGAGGAGTAGGGTTAGGACTACTAATAGGGTTAGTGTTTGGGTTAGGTTAAGGATTAGGATTAGGTTTAGTGTTTGCCATAGGGTAAGGGATAAGATTAGAGTAGGGTTAGGGCTAGGGTTATGGTTAAAGCTAGGTTTAGGGCTCAAATTAGGGCTAAGTTTTGTGTTAGGGTTATGGCTAGTGTTAGAACAATGGCTAATGTAAGAACTAGGGATTTAGGGTTAGTTTTAGGATTATGGTTAGGGATTAAATCTCTAGTGTTAATATTAGGTTTAAGGTTAGGATGAAATTTAGAGTTAATGTTAGTGTTAGGTTAAAATAGTCAGGGTCAGATTTAGTTTTAGGATTAAGGTTAGGAGTTGAATTAATGCTAGGGTTACTATAAGGGTTCATTTTAAGGTTAGAGTGGTGTTTCAAGCTAGGGTGAGTGTTAGGATATGAGTCGGAGTTAGGGTTAGTATTAAGGTTAAGATTAAGACTCAAATTAGGGCTAGGGTTAGGTCTACGTGTAGTGTTAAGGTTTGATTTAAGTTAAGGTTTAGGGTTAGGGCTATTGTTAGGTTTTGTTTTACTGCAAGGGTTAGAAAGAGGGCTAGTTTTATGATTAGCATTAGGGCTAGGGCTAGTGTTAATATTAGTCTTAAGATTAGGGTTAGGGTTAGATATAGAGTTAGGGTTAGATCTTGGGTTAGAAGTAGAAATAAGAATTAGGCAATGGCTATGACTAGGTTTAGGGCTAGGGTTAGGATTATGGTAATGATAGGGTTAAAATTAGGGATAGGTCTAGTGTGATAGTTAGAGTTAGTCTTAGGGCTAGGGTTAGGTTTAGGGTTAGGGTTAAGTTTAGGGTTAGAAATGGTGTTATAGCTAAGTTTCAAGATAGGGTGAGGGTTAGAATTAGGGTTAGGGCTATGGTTAGGGTTAGAGTTTTAATTAAGGCTTGGTTTGAGGCTAGGATGAGGGCTATGGTTTATTTCGGTGTTAGGGCTAGGATTAGGGCTAGGGCTAATATCAGATCTAGGGTTATGGTTAAAGATAGTTTTAGGGTTCAGTTTATGGCTACATGTAATATAAGGGTTAGGTTTAGGTTAGGGTCAGGTTTAGAGCTTGGGTATTATTAGGGTCAAGGTCTGTGTTAGAAGTTTGAGATAGGTTAATTTTTAAAGTTAGGGCTTGAGTTAGCATTATGGTTAGTGTTAGTGTAATGATAGGGAGAGGTTTAGGGTTTAGGTTTGGTTTAGAATAAAGCATAGGTATAGGATTAGGGATAGGGTTAGTTTTAGGCCTAGGGTTATGGTTACAGCAATGGATAAGGTTAGAGTTGGGTTTGACCTAGGGTTATGGTTATTATTAGGGCTAGGTTTAGGATTAGGGTTATGGTTAAGACTTGAGTTAGGGCTTGGATTAGGGCTAGGTTTTGGCTTAAGTTAGTTCTAGGGTTATGAGTAAGATTAATATAAGTACCAGGTTACAATTAGGGTTAAGTTTAGGGTTATGGTTAGTGGTAGGTCTAGTGTTATGTTTAGGGTTAGGGTTAGGGTGATGTTTAGACTAGGGTTAGTATTATGGTCAGAGTCAGGGTCAGTGTTAGTTCTAGTTTTCAGTTTAAAATTAGAATTAGAGCTAAGGTTAGGGTTAAGGTTAGGGTTTGGTTTAGGTCAAGGTTTAGGGTTAGGGCTATAGCTTAGTTTTGTTTTAGGGCTAGGGTTAAAGTTATATTTAGATTTAGGGTTAGGGTTAGGGTTAGGGTTAGGGTTTGATTTAGAGTTAAAATTAGATCTAGGTTAGGGCTAGAGCTAATGATAGGGCTAGGGTTAGGGCTAGATTTAGGGCTAGGATTAGGGTTCTTTTAAGGGATAGGGTTAGAAATAGGGATGGGGATATGGGGAGAGTTAGAGTTAGTCTTAGGGCTAGGTTTAGGAATAGGACTAAATTAGGGCTAAGATTGTCGCTAGGGTTAGTTTTTGGATTAGGCTTAAAGTTAGGCTTAGGGTTAGGGTTAAGTCTAGGTTTTGGGCTAGGATAAGGGCTGGAGTTTGTGTTATGTTTAGGGCTAGGATTAGAGCTATGACTAATGCCAGGTCTAAGCTTACAGTTGGGGATAGTTTTAGGATTAGGGTTATGGCTAGATCTAGTGTAAGGGTTAGGTTTATTTTTAAAATCAGCTTTAGAGCTAGGAGATTTATTAGAGTCAAGGTCAGTGTTAGAGTTGTTTGAGGTTAGAGTTTAGGGTTAGGGCTTGAATTAGCAGTAGGGTGTGGGTTAGGGTAATGATAGGGTTTGTTTAGAGTTCACATTAGGTTTAGGGTAAATGATAGGGTTAGGGTTAGTGATAGCGTTAAAGTTAGGCCTAGCATTTGCTTTAGGGTAAGGGCTTTGAGTAGTATAATGGATTGGATTAGAGCTAAGTTTAGGGCTAGGTTTATGGTTAGGAATAGGTCTTGAATTAGGGTTAGGGTTAGGATTAAAACTAGGGTTAGGCTTAGGTTTATGTTTAGCATAAGGGTTAGGTTTTGAGCTAGGGTTAGGACTAGGGTGAGGGTTAGGTTTAGGGTTACTTCTAGGGATAAGATTATAGTACTCATATGATTAGGGTTATGATTAGGGCTAGTGACATCATTAAGGATAGGGTTAGGGTTAGGGTAATGTATATGATTAGATGTAGATTTAGGGCTATGTTTAACATTAGATTGGGGTTTAGGCTTAGTTAGGGCTATGGTTATGTTTAGGTTTATAGTAAGGGTTAGGGTTTGAGCTAAGGTTAGGTCTATGGCAAATATGAGGTTTAAGATTAGGTCTATGTTTATTTTTCCAGTTAGGTTTAGGTTTAGCATTAAGCCTAGGTTTATCAATAAGGTTACATTTAGGTTTAGAGTAATGGGTAAGTTTAGAGCTAGGTTTAGGGCTAGGGTTAATGTTAGGATTAGGGCTAGCATTATGGTTACATTTAGGGATAGGTGTAGGTTTATGTTTAGAACAATGTTTAGGCTTTGAGCTGGGATTAGGACTAAGGCAAAGGTTAGGTTAGGGTTAGGGTTATGCTTAAGGCTTGATTTAGGCCTAGGATTAGCTCTAGGTTTTTGTGTTATGTTTAGGACTATTGTTAGGACTTTTGGTAATGTAAGAGCTAGGGTTATGTTGAGGGCTAACTGTAGGGTTAGGGTTATGGCTACATCTAGTGTTAGGTATAGATATTCGGGTAGGGTCATATTTAGAGTTAGGTTTACTGTAAAGGCAATGTCAGTGTTTGGGTTAGAGTTAGTGTTAGAGTTACACCCAGAAATAGGACTATATTTTGGTCTAGTGTTAGGGTTAGTGTTTGAGTTAGGTTAAGGTTTATTGTTAGGGCTAGGCCTAGGTTTACGTTTATGTCTAAGGCTAGATTTAGGATTAGGTTTAGGTCTAGGGCTAGTGTTAGGGTTTGGTCTAGTGTTAGGGTTTGGTCTAGAGTTAGGGTCAGTTTTAGACCTAGGTTTAGTGTTAGGGTCAGAATAAGGTTCAGGGTGAGTGTTAGGGTTTGGAATAGGATTAGAGCTAGAATGAGGGCTAGGATTAGGACTATTAATAGGGTTAGGGTTTTGGTTAGCCTAAGGATTAGAGTTAGGTCTAGGGTTACCATTAGGGTTAGGATTGTTCTTAGGTTAAGGGATAGCCTTAGAGCTTAGGTTATTGCTAGAGTTAGGGTTAGGGTTAGGATTAAGTATAGGTTTAGAGCTCGGATTAGGGCTAGTTTTTGTGTTAGTGTTAGGGCTAGATTTGGGCATTGGTTAATGTAAGAGCCATGGTTACAATTAGGGTTTGTTTTAGGGTTAGGGTTAAGGGTAGATTTACTGTTAGGTTTAGTTTTAAAGTTAGGGTAATATTTAGAGCTAGAGTTATTTTTAGGATATGAGTCATCATCGGGGTTAGTTTGAGGGTTAGGTTTAGGACTCAAATAAGTTCTAGGGTTACTGTTAGTGTTCGGTTTAAGGTGAGGGCTGTGTTTAGAGCTAGGGTGACTGTTAAGATATAAGTCAGGGTCAGGGTTAGCTTTAAGGTTAGGGTTATAACTTGAAATTGGGCTAGGGTTACTGTTAGGGTTTGGTTTAAGTTTATTGTGGCGTTTAGAGCTAGGGTCAGTGTTAAGATATGAGTCAGGGCCAGGGTAAGTTTTAAGGTTTGGGTTAGGAGTCGAATTAGGGCTAAGGTTATTTCTAGGTGTGGAGTTAGCATTTGGTTTAAGTTAAGGTTTAGGGTTAGGGCTGTTGCTCAGTTTTATTTTAGACATAGGTTTAGGATTTGGGCTTGTTATAAGATTAGCATTAGGGTTAGGACTAGTGTTAGCGTTAGTCTTAGGCTTTGGTTTAGGGTTAGATTCGGATTTAGCTTTAGATCTAGGATTAGGGCTAGTTCTAACTATAAGGTAAGGGTTAGGGCTAGGGTTAGAGTTACGGTAACAATGTTAGAACTAGGGCAATGGCTCAGGTGAGAGTTAGAGTTAGTCTTAGGCCTAGGATTTTGGTTAGTTTTAGGGATACGGCTAAGTTAGGGCTAGGATTAGGGCTAGAGTTAGGCCTAGTGTTAGGGCTGGGGTTATAGTTAATTTTAGCATAAGGTATGGTGTTATAGCTAGGTTTAGAGGTAGGGTGAGTGTTAGAATTAGGGTTAGGGCTAGGGTTAGGGTTAGGGTTATGATAAAGGCTAGATTAAGGGCTAGGATGCGGGCTAGGGTTTGTTTTAGTTTTAGGTCTAGAATTAGGGATAGGGTTAATATCAGGTCTATTGTTACAGTTTGGGGTAGATTTAGGGTTAGGTTTTTGTCTATGTCTAGTGTAAGTGTTAGGCTTCAGGTAAGGGTCAGATTTAAAGCTAGGTGTATTTTTATGGTCAGGATCAGGTTAGGGTTTCTTTTAGGTTAAGGTTTAGGGATAGGGCTCAAATGGGCATTAGGGTTAGAGTTAGGGTTAGGGTAATTGAATGGGTTAGGTTTAGGTTTCAGGGTAGGTTTAGGGCAATGAAGAGCTTTAGGGTTAGCAAAAGGGTTAGGGTTAATCCTAGGGTTATCATTAGAATTAGGGTTGTTATAATTATATATGTTTAGATCGATTGTTAGGGCTAAGGTTAGGTTAGGATTTTAGGGTTAGGGTTTCGGCTAGGTCTAGTGTTAGGATTAGTTTTAGCGTTAGGGTGATATTTAGAGCTAGGTTTTCTGTTTGAATATGAGACAGGGTGAGGGTAGTTTAGGCTTAGGACTCAAATTTCAGCTAGGGTTATGGCTAGTTATGGGTTAGGTTTTGGATTAGGTTAAGGCTTAGGGTTAGAGCAATGGATCAGTTTTGTTTTAGGTCTAGGGCTTGGATTAGGGCTACTTTTAGGATTAGCAATAGTGTTAGAGCTAGTGGTAGAGTGAGGTTTAGGCTTAAGATTAGGGTTAGAGTTAGAGTTATAGTTAGATCTAGGGTTAGTGCTATGGTTAGGGATAGGGCTAAGTTTAGGGCTATATTGAGGGTTATGGTAATGAGTAGGGTTATAAATAGAAATAGATCTAGGGTGTGAGTTAGAATTAGTCTTGGGGCTATGTTTACGGATAGGGTTAAGGTTAGGGTTCAAATAGGGCTAGGATTAACGCTAAGATTAATGTTATGGTTAGGCCTATGGTTAGAGCTAGGGTTAGGGTTAGTTTTAGGGGAAGTTATGGGGTTGTATAGTGAGGTTCAGTTCTAGGGTGAGGGTTATATTTAGAGATAGGGCTAGGGTGAGTGTTCGGGTTAGGATTAAGTCTACTTTTAGGGCTAGGATGAGGGCTAGGGTTTGTGTTAGGGTTAGGGCTAGGATTAGGGCTAGGGATAATGTCAGGTCCAGGGTTATGGTTAGAGAGAGTGTAAAGAATAGGTTTATGGCTAGTTCTAGTGTAAGGGTTAGGTTTAGTGTAGGGGTCAGTTATAAAGCTAGGTTATTATTAGGGTCAGAGTATTGGTGAGGGTTTGGTTTGTGTTAAGCTTTAAGGTTAGGGCTCAAATTAGCATTAGGGTTAGGATTAGGGTTAGAGTAATGAATAGAGTTAGGTTTACAGTTCAGGTTAGGTTTAGATTAATGTATAGGGTTAGTGTTAGGGATAGGGTTAGGTTAGGCCTAGGGTTAGCATTATGTATAGGCCAATGTTTAGAGTAATGAATTGGTTTAGTGCTATTGGTAGAGCTTGAGTTAAGGTTAGGGTTAGGGCTAGGGTCTGCGTTACTCCTAGGGTTAGTGTTAGGGTTCGGTTTAGGGTAAGTGTTAGGGTTTGAGCTAGATAAGGGTTAGGGTGAGGGTTAGTGTTAGAATCAGGGCTACAGTTAGGGTTAGGATTAGGGTTAGGGTTAGGATTAGGCCTAGGGTTATAATTAGGGTTAGGGATATGTTTAAGTTAATGAATAAGTTAGATCTAGAATTTGGGCTTTGGTTACACTTAGGATTAGGGATAGGGTTAGGGTTAAGTTTAGAGCTAGGGTTATGTTTAGAGTAAGGGTTATAGTTTGAGCTCAGGTTAGGGCTAGGAAAAGCATTAGGTTCAGGGTTTGTGCTAGGGCTAGGGTTAAGGTCATGCTTAGGTCTAGGTTTAGGGCTTGTATTATGGCTAGGTTTTGTGTGAGATTTAAAACTATTTTTAGGGCTATGGGTAATGTAAGAGCTAGGGTTATGGTTATGGCTAGTTTTTTGGATTATGGTTATAGATATGTCTAGTTTTAGGTTTAAGTTTTGGGTTAGGATAAGGTATAGAACTATGGTTTGTATTAGGGTAAGCATCAGTTTTCGGGTTAGAATTGGGTTTATAGTTAGGGCCAGAATTAGAACTAGGGTTAGGTCTAGGGCTAGGGTGGGCCTTTGTGTTAGGTTAATGGTTATTTTAGGGCTAGGGCTAGGTTTTTGTTTATGAATAGGGCTATAGTTATGGCTATATTTAGGATTAAATTTAGGTCTAATACTATTGTTATGGTTAGTTGTAGGTATAGGTTTACTGGTAGAGCTATTATTAGGGTTCAGTTTAGTGTTAAGGTCAGGCTTTGACCTAGGTTAATTTTAGGGCCAGAATAAGGGTAAGGTTTAGGCTTCAGATTAGGGTTAGAGATATAATGAGGGCTAGGGTTAGTATTAGTAATAGAGTTAGTGTTTGGGGTAAGCTAAGGATTAGGGTTAGAACTAGGGTAGCATTACGGTGAGAATTTGGCTTAGGGTAAGGAATAGGTTTAGAGCTAGGATTTGGGTTAATGTTAGGATTAGGGTTAGAATTAGGGTTAAAGCTAGGGTTGAGGCTCAGATTAGTGCTAGGTTTTGTGTTAGAGTTAAGGCTGAGGCTAATGTAAGAACTAGCTTTATGGTTAAGGATAGTTTTAGGGTTAGTATTAGGGCTAGGTCTAGTGTTTGGGTTAGGTTTAGGGTTAGGGTGATGTTTAGAGGTAGGGTTAGTTTTAGGGTCAGAGTCAGGGTCAATATTAGTTGTAGGGATAGGTTTAGGACTAGGTGTAGCATTAGGATTTGGTTTAAGTTAAGGGTTAGGATTAGGGCTATAGCTCAGTTTTGTTTGTGGGTTATGGCTAGGGTTAGGGCTAGTTTTCAATTTAGAATTAGGGTTAGGGCTAGTTTTATGGTGAGGTTTAGGTTTAGATTTAGGGTTAAAGTCTGTGGCTAGGGTTAGGACTAAGGTTAGGGCTAGTGTTAGGTTTAATCAATAAATAAAGTTGGTACTAGATATAGTTCTAAGGCTAGAGTTAGGATTAGTCTTTGTGCTAGGGTTAGAGTTAGGGTTAGAGTTAGCAATAAATTAGGGCTAGGAATAGAGCTATGGTTAGTGTTAGGATTAAGCCTAGGGTTAGTGTTAGTGATAGTGTTAGCCTTAGGGTTAGGGGAAAGGATGTGTTTATACCTAGGTACAGAACTAGGGTGAGGATTGAAATTAGGGTTTGGGCTAGGGTTAGTGTTTGGATTAGGATTAAGGCTAGTTTTAGGGCTAAGATGAGGGCTTGGGTTTCTGTTAAGTATAAAGCAAGAATTAGGTAGAGTGCTAATGTCAGGTCTAGGGTTATAGACAGGGATACTGTTAAGGTTAGTTTTATGGCTAGGTCTAGTTTAAGGCTTATGTTTAGGGTAATGGTCAGGTTTAGAGCTAGGTGTGTTATTAGAGTCTGTGTCATCCTCAGAGTTTGAGTTAGGTTTTGGTTTAGTTTTAGAGTTCGAATTAGCATTAGGTTTAGGTTTAGGGTTAGAGTTCGAGTAATTGATAGTGTTAGGTTTAGTGTTCAGATTAGGTTTAGGTAAGGATAAGGTTAGTGTTAGCAATAGGTTTAGGGTTAGGCCTAGTTGGGTAGGATTAGATTTAGGTTTAGGACTAGTGTTAGTGTTAGGTTTAGCATAACTCTTAGGGTTTGAGCTAGAATTAGGACTATGGCAAAGGTTATGTTTACAGTTAAGTCTAGAGTTAGGTTTACAGTTAGGGTTAGTGTAGGTTTAGGGTTAGGTCTAGGGTTAAGTTTACAGTTAGGGTTAGAGTAGGTTTAGGGTTAGGGCTAGTGTTATCATGATGTTTATAGTTAGGGTTAGGGTAATGGGTGGGATTGGAGCTATGTATAGAGCTATGTTTTGGTTAGGCTTATGTTTAGGGTGATAGATAGGTTTAGGGCTAGAGTCATGGTTAGGATAAGGGCTAGGGTTAGGGTTAGGCCTAGGGTTAAGTTTAGGGTAAGTGTTAGGATTTGAGCTATGGTTAGGGCTAGGGTGATGGTTAGGGTTAGTGTCTCATCTAGGTTTAGCATTAGGGTTAAGTTTAGGGCTAGGGTTAGCATTTGGGTTAGGGTTATGTTTAGGGTAATGGATAGGATTAGAGCTAGTGTTAGGGCTATTATTATGGTTAGGATTAATTCTAGGTTTAGGTTTAGGGTTAGGGCCAGTTTTAGGGCTAGGGTTAAGTTTAGGATAATGGTTAGGACTAGGATTAGGGTTAATACGAGGTGAAGGGATAAGTTTAGGGTTAGGTTTTGGGTTAGGTTAGGGATAGGATTAGGGCTATGGCTAATGTAAGAACTAGAGTTATGATTAGAGCTACTTTTAGGGTTATGATTAGGGCTAGTTCTAGTTTTAGGGTTAGGTATACTTCTAGTGTGATTTTAGAGCTAGGGTTAGTGTAAGGTCAGAGTCAGGCTCAAGGTTAGTTTTAGGGTTAGGTTAGAACTGGAATTAGGGATAGGGTTATGGCTAGGTGTAGGATTAGGTTTTGTTTTAGGCTAAGGGTTAGTTTTAGGGCTATGGCTTGGTTTTGTTTTAGGGCTTGAAGTATATTAGGGCTAGTTTTAGTATTAGTGTTATTGTTAGGGCTAGTGTTTGTGTAAGGTTTAGGCTTAGGGTTAGGGTTGTACTTAGAGTTATGGTTAGTTCTAGTGTTAGGGCTAGGGCTAGTGTTAGGGCTAAGGTTAGGGCAAGTGCTAGGGTTATGGTAAGGGACAGGGTTAGATCTAGGAATAGGGCTAGGGCAAGAATTAGAGTTAGTCTTAGTGCTAGTGATAGGGTTAGGGCTAAATTAGGGCTAGTATCAGGTCTAGGAATAGTGTAATGGTTAAGATTAGGGTAAGAGTTAGGTTTATATTTGGGGGAAGGGATGGGGATATAGCAAGGTTCAGAACTAGGAAAAGGGATAAAATTAGGAAAAGAGCTAGAGTTAGGTTTCGGGTTAGGTTCAAGGCTAGGTATAGAACTAGGATGAGGGCTAGCATTTGTGTTAGGGTAATGGCAAGTATTAGAGCTAGGGCCAATATCAGGTCTAGGGTTATAGTTAGGGATAGTTTTCGGGTAAGATTCATGGCTAGGTCTAGTGTCAGAGTTAGGTTTAGGGTGAGGTCCAAGTTGAGAGCTAAGGGTATTGTAATAGTCAGATTCAGGTTTTGAGTGTGGGTTAGGTTGAAGTTTTGGGTTGTGGCTCAAATTAGCATTAGGTTTGAATTAGGGTTAGGGTAATGGATAAGGTTAAGTGTAGGCTTCAAGTTAGGTTTATGGATCAGGTTAGGTTTAGGACAATGGATAGAGTTAGGGTTAGGCCTAGGGTTAGCATTAAGTTTATGGTTATCATTAGGGTAATGGATAAGTTTAGATCTAGGGTAAGGGCTAGGGTTATGTTTACTTTTAGGGCTAGATTTAGGGTTAGGGTTAGGGTTAGGGTTAAGGCTAGGATTAGGTTTCGGGTATGGGTTAGGGTTTGAACTAGAGTTAGTGCTAAGCATAGGGTTAGGTTTAGGATTAGTTCCAGCGTTAGGATTAGTTTTATCATTAGGTTTAAGGTAATGAACAGGTTTAGATATTGGGTAGGTTTAGGGTTAGGTTTAGATTTAGTACTAGGGTTAGTATTAAGTTTAGCATAATTGTTAGAGTTTGACCTAGGGTTAGGACTATGGCAAGTGTTAAATTTATATAAGGTCTAGGGTTAGGATTACAGTTAGGCTTAGAGTAGGTTTAGGTTTAGGGCTAAGGTTATCATGACGGGATAGGATAATTGGTGGGATTAGAGCTAAGGTTAAGTCTAGTTTTAAGTTTAGGATTAGGGCTAGGGTTAGAGTTATGGTTAGTTAGGTTTATCATTTTCTTATGATTAGGTTAAGGGTAAGGGCTAGGGTTTGAGTAAGCATTAGGGCTAGGTTGAGTCTTCAGGTTGGAATCAGGGATAGGGATAGATTTAGGTTTAGGGTTATGGTTAGGATTAGGGCTAGGTTTAACGTTTGATTTAGGGTTATATTTAGGGTAATGGATAGAGTTAGAGCTAGAGTTTGGGCTATGGTTAGGGTTAGGATTAGGGCTAGGATTGGGATTAGGGTTTGGGCTAGGGTTATGTTTAGGTTAAGGGTTGGGTTTCAGCTAGTGTTAGTGCTAGGGTTAGGTCGAGTATTAGGTTCAGCCTTAGGTTTAGGGACAGGATTATGGTAGGTTTAGGGTTAGGGTTAAGCTTAGGGCTAGGGTTACTTTAGGATTAGGGTAAGGGTTAGGGTAATGGATATGGTTAGATGTAGGTTTAGGTTTAGGTTTATGGTTAGATTTAATTTTAGGGTTAGTGTTAAGGCTATGGTTATGTTTAGGTTTATGTTATGAGTTAGGATTTGAGCTAGGTTTAGGGCTATGTTGAGTGTTAGTTTTAGGATTAGGTCTATTGTTAGTTTTCTGCTTAGGGTTAGGGTTAACGTTAGGGTTAAGGCTAGGGTTATCAATACAGTTAATTGTAGGGTTAGGTAAACTGTAGGTTTAGAGCTAGGTTTAGAAATAGGATTAAGTTTAGTGTTAGGGTGAGGGTTAGGGTTTATATTTATGGTAAGGGTTAGACTTTGAGTGAGGTTTAAGACTAAGGCTAGGGTTAGGTTTAGGGTTAGAGTGAGGGCTAAGGTTAGGGTTTAGTTTACGATAAGGCCTATATTTTGGCCTAGAATTCGCTCTACATTTTGTGTTAGGTTCCCACATAAAGTTAGGGCTATGGGTAATGTAAGACCTAGGATTATGATTAGGGCTAGTTGTAGGGTTAGTTTTATGGCTATGTCTAGTGTTAGGTTAAGGTTTTTGGTTAGGATTAGGTTTAGAGATAGGTTTAGTGTTAAAGGCAGGGTCAGTGTACAGCTTACAGTTAGAGTTAAGGTTAAAGCCAGAATCGGGAGTAGGTTTATGTCTAGGAGTAGGGTTAGTCTTTGTGTTAAGTTAAGGGTTATTGTTAGGGCTAAGACTTAGGTTTTTGTTTCCCTCTACATCTAGAGTAAGGTCTAGATTTATGATTAGGTTTAGGTCTAGGGCTAGTTATAGGGTCTGGTTTAGGTATAAGGTTACTGGTAGGGCTAGTGTTACTGTTTCATCTAGCGTTAGGTTCAGGTTTAGACCTAGGTTAGTGTTATGGCCAATTTAAGGGTCAGGATTAGGGTTAAGTTTTGGGATAGGGTTAGAGCTAGAATGAGGGCTAGGGTTAGGACTATTAATATGGTGAGAGTTTTTTCTTAAGAGAACGTGAAAGAGGGAGAGAGAGAGAGAGAGAGAGAGAGAGAGAGAGAGAGAGAGAGAGAGAGAGAGAATTTCAATATTTATTTTTTAGTTATCGGTGAACACAATATCTTTGTTTTGTTTCTGGTGCTGAGGATCGAACCAAGGCCGTACACATGCCGGGAGAGCACGCTACCGCTTTGAACCACATCCTCAGCCCCATGGTGAGAGTTTTGCTTAGGCTGAGGCTTAGGGACAGGTCTAGAGTTACCATTAGGGTTAGGGTTTTGCTTAGGATTAGGAATAGTGTTAGAGTTAGTGTTAGGGGTAGGATAAGGGTTAGGTTTAGGGCTAAAGCTAGGTGTAGGGCTTGGATTAGGTCTAGTTTTTGTGTTAGTGTTAGGGCTAGGGTTAAGGCAAACAGTAATGTAAGAACCAGGGTTACAATTAGGATTACCTTTAGGGTTAGGGTTAGGAGTAGTTCTAATGTTAGTGTTAGATTTAAGGTTAGGGTGATATTTAGAGCTAGAGTTATTTTTAGGATAGGAGTCAGGATCAGAGTTAGTTTTAGGGTTTGAGTTAAGACTCAAATTAGGGCTAGGTTTACTGTTAGGTTTCGGTTTAAGATTAGCATCATATTTAAAGCTACAGTGAGTGTTAGAATATGAGTCACGTCAGGGTTAGTTTTAAGGTTAGGGTTAGGACTTGATTAGGGCTAGGATTAGTTTTGGTAGTAGTTTTGGCTTTCTTTTAAGTTAAGCATTATGGTTACGTCTATTGCTCAGTTTTGTTTTAGTCCTAGGGTTAGGGTTAGAGCTAGTTTTACAATTAGTATTAGGGTTAGGGCTAGTGTTAGTGTTAGTCTTAGACTTAGGGTTAGGGTTACATTTATACTTAGGTTTAGATCTAGGATTAGGCTAGGATTAAGGATAGGGCAGGGGTTAGGGCCAGGGTTAGAGTTATGGTAAGGGATAAAGTTAGAACTAGGAATAGGGCTAGTGTGAGAGGTAGAGTTAGTGATAGGGCTAAAATTAGATTTAGGGTTTGGGATATGTTTAAATTAGGGCTAGTGATAGGGCTAGGGTTAGTGTTCTTCTTAGGCTTAGCAATAGGGATAGAGTTAGGTATAAGTTTAGAATAAAGAATGGCGTTATAACTAGGTTTAGACATAGGGTGAGGGTTAGAGTTAGGCTTAGGTTTAGGGTTGGGGTTAGGGTTATGATTAAGGCTAGGTTTAGGGCAAGGATGAGGCTAGTGTTTGTTTTAGATTCAGGGCTAAGATTAGTGCCAGGGCTAATATCAGGTCCAGGGTTATGGTTAAAGATAGTTTTCGGGTTAGGCTTATGGCTACGTCTAGTGTAAGGGTTAGGTTTAGGGTAAGGATCCGGTTTAGAGCTCAGGGAATTATTATGATTAGAATTTGGCTTAGTAAGGATTTAGGATTATGGTTCAAATTATCATTAGGGTTAGGGTTAGAGGGATAGTTAGTGTTTGTTTTAAGGTTCAGGTTTGGTTTAGGGTAATTGATACAGTTAGCGTTCGTGATAGCGCTAGTGTTAGGCTTAGGGATAGCATTAGGGTAAGAGTTATGGTTAGAGTACATGATAGGATTAGAGCTTAGGTTAGAAATAGATTTATGGTAGTAATATGCCTTGAGTTAGGGTTAGAGTTAGTGTTAGAACTAGTGTTAGGGATAGTTTTAGGGTTATGTGTAGCATAAAGTTTAGGTTTTGAGCTAGGGTTAGGACTAGGTTTAGGGTTAGGTCTAGGGATAGAATTATGGTAGGTTTAGGTTAGGGTTAGAGTTGGGGCTAGGTTATCATTAATGTTAGGGTAAGGGTTAATGTAATGGATAGGGTTGGGTTAGGTTTAGATTTTGGATTAGAGTTAGAATTAGTGATAGGGTTAGGATTAGAGCTATGGTTATGTTTAGGTTTATGGTTAGGTTGATGGTTTGATCTAGATTCAAGGCTATGCTGAGTGTTAATTTTAGGGTTATGTCAATGGTTCATTTTCCAGTTAGGGTTAGGTTAACATTAGATTTTTGGCCAGGATTATCAATAAGTTTAGGTTTAGGGTTACAGTAATGGGTAGGTTTAGAACTAGGTTTAGGGCTATGTTAAATTTAGGATTTGGGCTACAATTAGGGTGAGAGTTAGGGATAGGTGTAGATTTATGTTTAGGATAAATATTAGGCTTTGAGGTATCTTAGGACTAAGGCGAATGTTATGGTTAGGTATAGGGCTAGTGTTACAGTTAGGTTTATGCTTAGGCTAGGTTTAGGCCTAAAATTAGCTCTATGTTTAGTGTTAGGTTTAGGTCTCGGGTTAGAGCTACCAGTAATGTAAGATTTAGGGTTATGATTAAGGCTAGTTTTAGGTTTAGAATTATGGCTGGGTCTAGAATTAGGTTTAGGTAATGGTTAGTTTCAGGTTTAGAGGTAGGTTTAGTTTTAAAGGCAGGGTCAGTGTTTGGATTTGAGTTAAAGTTAGGGTTAAAGCCAGAATTAGAACTAGGTCAACGTCTAGGGGTAGAATTAGTGTTTGGGTTAGATAAAGGTTTTCATTAGGGCTAGGACTAGGATTTTGTTTAGTTCTAGAGCTAGAGTTCAAGGTAGATTTATTATTAGGTTTAGGTCTAGAGCTACTGTTAGGGTTAGGGTTATAAGATTACAAATAGGGCTAGTGTTAAGGTTTGGTATAAGGTTAGGGTCAGGATTAGACCTAGGGTTTATGTTATGGTCAGAATAAGGGTCAGGGTTAGGGTTAGGGTTTGAGATAATGAGATCTAGCATTAGGAATATTGATAGGGTTAGGATTTGGTTAGCCTAAGGATTAGGGATAGGTCTAGGTTTACCATTTGGTTTAAGGTTTTTCTCAGGTTAAGGCATAGGGTTAGGGCTAGGGTTAGGTTTATGGTTAGGGTTAAAGCTAGGTTTAGGGCTCAGATTAGGGTTAGTTTTTTGTGAGGTAAGGCTAGGGTTAAGGCAATGTCTAATATAAGAACTAGGGTTACAATTAGTGTTAGATGTAGTGGTAGGTCAAGTGTTAGGGTTAGGTTTAAGATTAGGTTGATACTTATAGCTATGGTTAGTTTTAGGATATCATTAAGGTCAGGATTAATTTCAAGGTTAGTTTTAAGGTTATGATTATGACTCGAATTAGAGCTAGCTTTAGCCTAAGGATTAGGATTAGAACTAGGTTTAGCATTTGGGTTAGGGTTTGGCTTAGTATAAGGAATAGGCTTAGAGTTAGGCTTAGGGCTAGTATTAGAGATAGGGTTAGGCCTAGTATTAGGGTTAAAGCTAGGGTTAGGGGTCAGATTATTTGTAGAATTATTCTTAGGGTTAGGGCTATGGTTAGGACAATGACTATTGTATGAACTAGAGTTATGATGAAGGCTCGTTTTAGGGTTAGGTTAAGGCTAGATACAGTGTTAGGTTTAATTTAAGGTTAGGGTGATATTTAGAGCTAGGATTAGTGTTAGGGTCATTGTTAGGATCAGGGTTAGTTTTAGAGTTAGTTTTAGGGCTAGTTGTTGGATTAGGGTTTGATTTAGGTTAAGGGTTATATTTAGGGCTATGTCTTGGTTTTGGTTTATGGTTAGGGCTAGGGTTAGGGCAGGTTTTAGGATTAGCATTATCAATAGGGGTAGTGTAAAGGTTTGATTTATGCTTTTGTTACAGTTAAATTTAGAGTTAGGTTTAGATTTAGACTTAGGCTTAAATCTAGGTTTAGGATTAAGACTAAGGAGAGAACTAGGGCAAGAGCTAGGGCTAGGGCAAGAGTTAGAGTTATTCTTATGGGTAGGTTTATGGTTAGGATAGTTTTAAATAAAAGCTATTATTAGCACTAGGCTTTGTGTTAGGCCTAGGTTTAGGGCGAGGTTTAGGGTTAGGTTTAGGGTTATGGTTAGTTTTAGGGTACAGGATGAGGTTATAGGAGGATTTAGGGTTAGGGCAAATAATAGAATTAGGTTTAGGGCTCAGGTTATGGTTTGGATTAGGATTAAGCTTAGGTTTAGTGCTAGGATTAGGGCTAGGGCTAATTTCAGGTCTAGTGTTACGGTTAAAAATAGTTTTAGGATTAGGTTTATGGCTACATCTAGTGTAAAGTTTAGGTTTAGGGTTAGGGTCAGGTTTAGTGCTAAGGGTACTATTAGGGTCAGGGTCATTATTAGTGTTTTGGATAGTTTAATGCTTAATGTTAGGGCTCGGATTAGCATTAGAGGTAGGATTAGGGTAAAGATAGTGTTAGGTTTAGGTTTCAGGTTAGGTTTAGGATAATGGATAGGGTTAGTATTAGGGATATAGTTAAATTTAGGCCCAGGTTTAGCTTAGGGTTAGGGTTATGGTTAGGGTAATTAATAGGGTTAGAGATCGGGGTACAACTAGGGTCAATGTTATGATTATTGATAGAGTTAAGCTTAGGGTTAGGTTAGGGTTAAATCTAGTGTTAGGGCTAGAGTTATAGTTATGATTAGTGATATGGTTAGGGTTAGGGGTAAATCTAGGGATAGTTCTCAGAATAAGGCTAGGTTTTGGGTTAAATTAAGGCTAGGTTTAGAGTTACGGCTAATGTAAGTACCAGGGTTGTGATTAGGGCTGATTTAAGTGTTAGGGTTAGGGCTAGGTCTATTGTTAGGTTTAGGTATAGGGTTAGGGTGATGTTTACAGCTAGAGTTAGTGTTAAGGTTAGAGTCAGGGTCAGTGTTAGTTTTAGTGTTTGGCTTAAAACTTGAATTAGGGCTAGAGTTATGGCTAAGTTTAGGGTTAAGGCTTAGTTTATATTAAGGGTTAGGATTAGGTCTATGTCTTAGTTTTTTTGGGGGGCTAGGGTTAGTGCTAGTTTTAGGATTAGCCTTAGGGTTAGGGCTAATGTTAAGTTTAGGTTTAGGCTAATGGTTAGTTTAGATTTAGAGTTAGGGTTAGATCTATGCTTGCTGCTAGGGCTATTTATAGGGCTAGTGTTAGACATATGGTTTGGGCTAGGATTAGCGTTCCAGTAAAGATAGGGCTAGAACTAGAGTTAGGACAAAGTTTAGACTTAGATTTAGTCTTTGGACTAGGGTTAGGGTTAAGGTTATGGATAGGGCTACACTAGATCTAAGATTAGTGCCACAGTTAGTGTAAGGTTTAGGCCTAGGTTAATGGTTAGAGTTATAATTTAGGCTATGTTTAGTGCTAAGATAAGAGCTAGGGAGTGTTACAGTTAGGGCAATTATCATGGCTAGGGTAATATCAGATCTAGGGTGATGCTTATGGATAATTTTAGGGTTAGTTTTATGGCTAGGTCTAGTGTAAGGGTTAGGTATAGGGTAAGAGTGAGGTTTAGAGCTAGGGGAATTATTAAAGTGTCAGTGTTAGGATTTGGTTTAGGTTTGAGTTTAGGGTTAGGGCTTGAATTAACATTAGGGTTAGGGTTAGGGTAATGATTGGATTAGGTCTAGGGTTCAGGGTAATTGATAAGTTTCAGGATCTTGATACATTTAGTGTTAGGCCTAGGGTTAGGATAGGATTACAGTAGATTTTGAGTTAGGGTTAGGGTTAGGATTAGACCTAGGATTAGCAGTAGTGTTAGTAAAAGGGTCAGGGTTAATGTTAGGGTTTTGGAAATGTTAGATCTAGAATCAGGGCAAGGATAAGGGCTATAAATTGGGTTAGTGTTTTGGTTAGCCTAAGGATTAGGGATAGTTCTAGGGATACCCTTAGGTTTAGGGTTTTGCTTAGGTAAGGGATTCGTTTAGAGCTAGAATTATGGCTATGGTTATGGTTAGAGTTAGGGTTTAATCTAGGTTTAGGGCTCAAATTAGGCCTAGGTTTGTGTTAGGGTTAGGGCTAGGTTAGGACAATGGCTAATGTAAGAATAAGCATTACTATTAGGATTAGTTTTAGTATTAGAGTATGGATTAGGTTTAGTGTTAGAATTAGGTTAAGGTTAGGGTGATATTTATAGCTAGGGTTTGTGTTAGGATAAGATTCAGGATCAGGCTTTGTTTTAGGGTTAGTGTTAGGACTCGAAATTGGGCTAGGGTTACTGTTATGATTCAGTTTAAGTTGAGGCAGTGTTTAGAGCTAGGGTGAGTGTTAGAATATGAGTCAGGGTCAGGGTTTGTATTCAGGTTAGGGTTAGGACTTGAATTAGGGCTAGGGTTAGGTGTAGTTGTAGTGTTAGAATTTGCTTTAGTTAAGGTTTAGGGTTAGGGCTCATAATTGGTTTTGTTTTAGTCTTAGGGTTAGGGTTAGAGCTCATGTTAGTGGTAGGCTTAGGCTTATGGTTAGGGTTAAATTTGGAATTAGGGTTAGAGCTAGGGCTATGGCTAAAACTGAGGATATGGCAAGAGTTATGTCTAGCTTTAGGGTTATGGTAAAGTATAGGGTTAGAACTAGGGATAGGGCTAGTGAGAGAGTTAGTCTTAGGGCTAGGGTTAGGGTTAGGGTTAGAGATAGGGCTAAATTAGGGCTGGGATTAGGCCTAGGTTTAGTGTTTAGTTTAAGCCTAGGGTTAGGGTTAAGATTAGGGTTGGGGTGAGGGTTAGAGTTTAGAGTTTAGGTTTAGAGTTAGGGCAAAGTTTCGGGTAAGGGATGGCTTTATAACTAGGTTTATAGGTAGAATGAGGGTTATAATTAGAGTTAGGGCTGTGGTTAGGGTTAGGGTTCTGATTAAGGCTAGATTTAGGGCTAGGATGGGGGTTAGGGCTAGGATTAGTGCTAGGGCTAATTTCAGGTCCAGAATTATAGTTAAATATAGTTTTAGGGTTAGGTTTATGGGTACATCTAGTGTAAGGTTAGGTTTAGGGTTAGCGTCAGGTTTAGAGCTAGGGGTATTATTAGGGTCAACTTCTGGGGTAGGGTTTGGGGTAGGTTAAGGTTTAAAGTTAGGGCTCAAATTAGCATGAGGATTAGGGTTATGGTTATGGTAATGGATAGAGTTAGAAATCAGTTTAGGTCTAGGGTCATGGTTATGATTAGCGCTAGGTGTTTGGTTACGTTAGTGATAGGGTTAGGATTATGGCTAATGTAAGTACTAGAGTTATGATTATGGCTAATTTTATTGTTTTAGATCTAGGTTTACTCTTAGTTTTAGGTTTAGGGTTAGTGTGATGTTTAGACCATGGGTTAGTGTTATGGTCAGTGTAAGGGTCAGCATTAGTTTTAGGGTTTGACGTAAAACTTCAATTGGGTCTAAGGTTAGGTCTAGGTGTAGAGTTAGGGCTTGGTTTAGGTTAAGGGTTAGGGTTTGAGCTTTGGCTCCGTTTGATTTTAGGTTATAGTTAGGGTTGGTGAAATTTTTAGGATTAGTGTTAGGGTTAGGGCTAGTCTTAGATTTAGGCTTTGGCTTTGGTTTAGGGTTAAATTTAGAGTTAGGTTTTTATCTAAGGTTAGTGCTAGGGCTAAGGATAGGGCAAGGTTTAGGACTAGGATTTGGAATAGGTTTAGGTTTGTGGGAAGGGATACGATTAGAACGAATGATAGGGCCAGTGTGAGAGTTAGAGTTATTCTTGGGGCTAGGGTTAGGGTTACGGTTAAGGATAGGGCTAAATTACAGCTAGAGTTAGTGTTAGGGCTAGGGATAGAACTAGTTTTAGAATTAGCATAAGGTTTCAGGCAAGTTTTAGGCTAAGGCATTGAGTTGGGGTTAGATTTACAGTTAGGTTTCGATCTAGTGTTAAAGCTAAGGCTAAGGATACTGCAATTGTGACGACAAGGTTTAGGGTTAGAGTCAGGTTTACGTTTAGGGTAAGAGATGTGGTTTTGGCTAGATTTATGGCTAGGGCAAGGGTTAGTATTAGGGTTAGGGCTTAGTTATAGTTAGCCTTATAATTAAGGCTAGGTTTATGGCTAGGATGAGGTTTAGGATTTGTTGTTAGGGTTAGGGATAGTATTAGAGCTAGGGCTAATGTCAGGTCTAGGGTTATCATTAGGGCTAGATTTAGTGTTAGGTTTTTGGCTTGTTCCAGTATAAGGATTAGGTTTTGGGTATGATTCAGGTTTATATCTAGGGTTTTTTTAGGGTCAGGGTCAGGGTTAGGGTTTGAGTTAGGTTAGGGTTTAGGTTTAGGGTAATGACAGGGTTAGTTTTAGGGTTTAGGTTTGGTTTAGTGTAATGGATAGGGTTAGGGTTAGGCCTAGGGTTAGCTTAAAAGTTAGGGTTATTGTTAGGGTAAGGGATAGGTTTAGACCTAATGTTAGGGCTAGGGTTATGTATAGGATGTATAGGATTTGTGCTGGTTTTGTGTTAGGGTTAGGCTTAAGTTTAGGGTTAAAGCTCGATTTAGGACTCAGATTAAGGCTAGGTTTTAAGTTAGGTTAGGGTTAGGGTTAAAGCTATGGCTAATATACAAAGTAGGGTTATCATTAGCACTAGTTATAGGGTTAGAGTTAAGGCAAGTTCTAGTGTTAGGTTGAGGTTTATGGTGATGACGATTTTTAAAGCCAGGGTTAGTGTTAGGGTCAGAGTCAGGGTCAGGGTTAGTTTTCGGTTTAGGGTAAGGACTAGAATTAGGAATATGGTTAGGGCTAAGTCTAGGGTTAGAGTTTTGTTTAGGTTAAGGTTTAGGGTTATGGCTATTACTCGGTTTTGTTTCAGGGCTAGAGCTAGTGTTAGAGCTAGTTTTAGGATTAGCGTTAGCATTAGGGCTAGTGTTGGGTTTAGGTTTAGGTTTAGGTTTAGGGTTAGATTCAGAGTTAGGGTTAGATCTAGGGTTATGGCCAGGGCTATGAATAGGGCTAGGGTTACACCAAGGTTTAGGACTAGGATTAGGATTCTAGTATGGGATAGAGTTAGAACTAGGGTTAGGGTAAGAGACAGAATTAGTCATTGGCTAGAGTTAGGGTTAGGGATAGGGATAGAGCTAAATTAAGGCTAAGATTAGGGCTATGGTTAGTGTTAGGGTTAGGGCTAGGGTTTGGGTTAATGATAAAATTAAGGCTATCTTTAGGGCTAGGATAATGGCTATGGTTTGTTTTAGGGTTTGGGCTAGGTTTAATTCTAGGGTTAATATCAGGTCTATGGTTAAGGTTAGGAATAGTTTTAAGGTTAGGTTTATGGGGTAGGTCTAGTGTAAGTATTAGGTAGGATAAGAGTCTGGTTTAGAGCTAGGGTCAGGGTCAGTGTTAGGGTTTAGATTTGAGGTTATGTTAGAGCTCAAATTAGCATTAGTGTTAGTGTTAGTGTAATTATTTGGTTAGGTTTACGGTTCAGGGCAGGTTTAGGATAATTGATAGATTTTGGGAAAATGATAGTCTTAGGTTTAAGCCTTGAGTCCGTATTATGGTAAGGGTTATTTTTAGGGTAATGAATACAGTTAGAGTTAAGGTTAGGGCTAGGGTTATTTTTAGGGATTGGTTGAGTACTAAGGTTAGGTTTAAGGTTAGGGTAATATTTATAGCTATGGTTCTTGTTAGGATAAGAGTCAGCATCAGGATTAGTTTTATTGTTAGCGTTAAGAATCAAATTAGGGCTATTGTTAATGTTAGTGTTCAGTTTAAGTTTAGGATGGTGTTTAGAGCTAGGGTGAGTGTTAGGATATGAGTCAGGGTCATGATTAGTTTTAAAGTGATGCTTAAGACTCGAATTAGGGCTAGGTTTAGATCTAGTTTAGTGTTAGTGTTTCATTTAAGTTAAGGTTTAGGTTAGGGCTCTTGTTCAGTTTTGGTTCATTGCTAGAATTATGGTTAGAACTAGTTTTACAATTAGCATTAGTATTAGGGCTAGTGTTAGTGTTAGGCTTAGGGATAGATTTAGAGTTAGAGTCAGGGCTGGGACTAACTTTAGGGTAAGTGTTAAGGCTGGTGTTAGGTTTATAGTAGAAGATAGGGATAGAACTAGGGATATGGCTAGGGCAAGATTTGGAGTTAGTCTTAGGGCTAGGGTTAGGATAGGGTTAGATATAGATGTAAATAGGGCTAGGATTAGGGCTAGGTTTTGTGTTTAGCTTAAGCCTATGTTAGGGTTAGGGTTATGTTTAAATTTCAGGCTAAAGGATGGCATTATAACTAGGTTTAGAAGTAGGCTGAGGGTTAGAATTAGGGCTAGGTGTAGGGCTAAAGTTAGGGTTATGATTAAGTCTAAGTTTACTGCTAGGATAAAGTCTAGGTGTGTTTTAGGGTTAGGGCAAGGATTAGGGCTAGGGCTAATTTCAGGTACAGTATAATAGTTAAACATAGTTTTAGGGTTAGGTTTATGGCTACGTCTAAGCTAAGAGTTAGGTGTTTGGTTATGGTCAAGTTTAGAGCTACAGGTATTATTAGGGCCAAGGTCTGGGTTAGAGTTTGGGATAGGTTGAGGTTTCGAGTTTGGGCTTGAATTAGTTTAGGATTAGTGTTAGGGTAATGATAGGGTTAGGTTTAGGATTCAGGTTAGGTTTAGGGTACTGGAAGTGTTAGGATTCAGGATAGGGTTAGGTTTATGCCTAGGGTTATTATTACGGTTAGGGTTATGGTTATGTTAATGGATAGAGTTCGAAATCAGTTTAAGGCTAGAGTTATGGTTACAATTAGGGCTATTGTTAGGGTTATGTTAGGTTTAAAGCTAGGGTTAGGGCTCGGATTAGGGCTAGGTTTTTAATTATGTTAGGCCTAGGTTTAGGATAACAGCTTATGTAAGTACTAGGTTTATAATTATGGCTAGTTTTAGGGCTTTAGTGTTAGGTTTACTGTTAGGTTTAGGGTTAGAGTGATGTTTAGAGCTACAAGTGTTAGGGTCAGTGTCAGGTTCAGGGTTGGTTTTAGGGTTCGGCTTCCAACTCAAATTAGGGCTAGTGTTAGGTCTAGGTGTAAGGTTAGGGTTTGGCTTAGGTTAATGGTTAGGGTTAGAGATATGCCTCAGTTTTGTTTTAGGGCTAGGATTAGGGTTAGGGATCGTTTTAGGATTAGTATTATCATTTGGGCTAGTGTTAGAGGTAGGCTTAGGCTTCGGGTTAGAAATAGATTTAGAGTTACGTTTTGCTTAAGGTTTTTGCTAGGGATAAAAATAGAGTAAGCGTTAGTACTAGGGTTAGGGCTATGGTTACGGTTATGGTAAGAGACAGGGTTAGAACGAGTGATAGGGCTAGTGTGAGAGTTAGAGTTAGTCTTAGGGCTTGTGTTAGGCTTAGGTTTAGGGATAGGGCTACGTTATGGCTAGGGTTATGTTAGGGCTAGGGTTAGGGCTAGTTTTAGGATTAGGCTTAGGCATTGAGTTAGGGTTAGATTTAGAGTTAGGTTTTGATCTAGGGTTAGTGCTAGGGCTAAGAATAAGGCAAGGGTTACCATTAGGGTTAGGGTTAGACATAGGGTTTATTTTAGTTTAAGGTTGTGCTTATAGCTAGGTTTAGGGCAAGGGTGAAGGTTAGTATTAGGGTTAGAACTAGGGCTAGGGTTAGGGTTATGATTAAGGCTATGTTTAGCGCTACGATGAGGACTAGGATTTGTTTTAGGTTTAGGGATAGTATTAGGGCTATGGCTAATTTCAGGTCTAGGGTTACAGTTAGGGATAGATTTAGTGTTAGGTTTATGGCTTGGTCCAGTGTAAGGGTTAGGCTTTTGGTTAGGGTCATGTTTAGATCTAGGGTTATTTTTAGAATCAGGGTCAGGATTAAGGTTTGGGTTAGTTAGAGTTTATGTGCTGGGCTCAAATGAGTGTTAGATTTAGGGTCGGGGTAATTACAGCGTTAGGTTTAGGGTTTAGGTTTGGTTTAGTGTAATGTATAGGGTTAGGGTTAGCCCTTAGGTTATCAGAATGGTTAGGGTTATCATTAGGGTAATGGATGGGGTTAGCCCTAAGATTAGGGCTTGGGTTATGTATAGGATTAATGCTAGTGTTTGGGTTAGTGTTAGGTTTAAGTTCAGGGTTAAAGCTAGGTTTAGAACTTGGATTAAGGCTAGGTTTTGGGTTAGTTTAGGACTAGGGTTAAGGCTGCTTCTAAAATATGAAGGAGGTTTATGATTACAGCTAGTTGTAGAGTTAGAGTTAGGTCTAGGTCTAGTGTTAAGCTTAGGTTTACAGTGATGATGATGTTTAGAGCCAGGGTTAGTGTTAGGGTCAGAGTCAGGGTCAGGGTTAGGTTTCGTGTTAGCGTTAGACTATAATTAGGAATAGGGTTACGGCTAGGTGTAGGGTTAGCATTTGGTTTAGGATAAGGGTTAAGGTTAGGGCTATTACTCGGTTTTGTTTTAGGGGTAGGGTTAGGGCTAATTTTATGATTAGTCTTAGGGTTAGGGCTAGTGTAAATGTGAGATTTAGATTTAGATTAAGGATTAGGGGTAAGAGTAGAGTTAAGGTAAGATTTAGTCTTAGGGTTAGGGTTAATATTAGAGTTAGGTTTAGATCTAGGTTTTGAGATAGGTCTAAGTATAGGGCTAGGGTAGGGCTACGTTTAGGGCTAGGTGTATGGTGATGGTAAGGAATAGAGTAAGAACTATATGGCTAGTGTGACAGTTAGAGTTAGTCTTAGGGCTAGGGTCAGGGTTAGGGATAGGGCTAAATTAGGGCTTGGATTAGGGCTAAAGTCAGTGTTAGGGTTAGGCCTACGGTTAGGGCTAGGTTTAGTGTTAGGTTTAGTGTTAGGGTTAGGTTTAGAGTTAGGGATGGGAATATAGCTAGTTTTAGGACTAGGGAGTGATTTAGGGTTAAGGTTAGGGTTGATATTAATGTTAGGGTTATGATTAAGGTGAGGTTCATGGCTAGGATGTGTACTAAGTTTTGGATAAGGGTTAGGGCTAGGATTAGATCTATGGCTAATGTCAGGTCTAGGGTATTGTTAGGAATAGTTTTAGGGTTAGGTTTTTGTCTAGGTCTATTGTAAAGGTTAGGTTTTTTTTGTTAGGGTCAGGTTTAGAGCTATGGGTATTATTAGAATCAGTGTCAAGTTTAGGGTTTGGTTTAGGTTAAAGTTTAGGTTTAGAGCTCAAAGCAGTCTTATGTTTAGGGATTGGGTAATGACACAGTTAGGTTTAGGGTTCATGTTAGGTGTAGGTTAGTGGAGAGGGTTAAGGCTACTGCTAAGATAAGGCTTCTGCCAAGGGTCAGCATAAGGATTATAGTTATCTTAGGGTAATGAATATGGTTAGAGCTAGGGTTAGGACTATGAGTACGGTTAGGATTAAGTCTAGGGTTAGGCTTAGGGTTATGGTTAGGGCTAGGGTTATTGTTAGTGTTATCTTCATTGTTAAAGCTAAGGTAGGGCTTGGATTAGGGCTAGTGTTTGTGATATGTTAGGGCTAAGGGTAATGTAAGAACTAGTGTAATGATTAGGACTAGTTTTATGATTAATGCTATGGCTAGGTGTAGTTTTAGCATTAGTTTTAGGGTTAGGGTAAAGTTTAGGGCGAAGGTTAGTGTTAGTTTCAGGGACAGTTTCAGGTAGGGTAATGGTTATGGTTAAAGCTATAATTAGGACTAGGGTTAGGTCTAGAGGTAGGGTTAGAGTTTTGGTTAGGTTAAGGGTTATTTTTAAGGCTACATTTAGTTTTTCTTTAGGACTAGATCTAGAGTTATGGCTAGATTTAGGATTTGGTTTTGGTCTAGGTCTAGTATTAGGGTTATGTTTAGTTATATGGTTACCAGTGGGGCTAGTGTTACTTTTTGGTTTAGGGTTAGGTTTAGATTTAGACCTAAGATTAGTGTAAGGGTCAGAAAAATGTCAGGGATAGGGTTAGGGTTTGGGTTCTGTTTAGATCCAGAATGAAGACTTGGGTTAGGACTGATTATAGAGTTAGGGTTTTAGTTAGAGTAAGGAATAATGCTAAGAATACGGTTAGCATTAGGGTGAAAGTTTGGCTTAGGATAAGTGATAGAGTTAGAGCTAGTTTAAGACAGGTTTATGGTTTGGTTCAGGGTTAAAGCTCGTGTTATCACTTGGATTAAGGCTAGTTTTGAATTAGGTTAGGGCTAGAGTTATGTTATGGCTATTGTAAGAACTAGAGTTACAATTAGGGTTAGTTTTAGGGTTCGGTTTAGAGCTAGGTCTAGTGTTAAGGTTAGGTTTAAGGTTAGGGGGATGTTTAGAGCTAAGTTTAGTGTTTGGATATGAGTCAGGGTCATGGTTATGTTTAGCATTGTGATTAGGTTTAAAATTAGCGCTAGAGTTAGGGCTGGTGTAGGGTTAGGGTTTGGTCTAGGGTAAGGGTTAGTGTTAGGGGTATGGCTTTGTTTTGATTTAGGGCTAGGGCTATGTTTAGAGATAATCTTAGAATTAGCATTAGGGTTAGAGCTAGTTTCAAGTTTAGGCTGAGGCATCAGGTTAGGGTTAGTTTTAGAGATAGGTTTAGGTCTAGAGTTAGTAATAGGGCTAAGGATAGTGCAAGGGTTACGACTAGGGTTAGAGCTAGGGTTAGGTTTACTGTAAGGGATACGGTTAGAAGTAGGGATAGGTCTTGTGTGAGAATTATAGTTAGTCTTAATTCTAGGGATAGGGTTAGTATTAGGAATAGGGCTAAATTAGGGCTAGGTCAAGGGCAAGTTTTAGAGTTAGGGTTAGGGCTAGAGTAAGTGTTATGGTTAGCGTAGGGTTAGTGTTAGAGTTAGGGTAAGGGTTAGGGATTAAGCTACGGTTAGCACTAGGGGAGTGTTAGGTTTAGTGTTAGGTCTGGCTTAGGGTTATGGTTATGGTTAGGTTTATGTTTGAAGTTAGTGCTAGGGTTTTCCTTAGGGGTAGGGTTAGTTTTAGAGTAATGGATTGGATTTAAATTAGGTTCAGGGTTAAGTTTAGGTTATGGTTAAATTTAGGTTTATGGAAAGGTTTAGTTTTGATTTATGGTATGGGTTATGGTTAAGTTTATGGCAAGGGTCAGGCTTAGGGTTAGGTCGAGGTTTAGGTTTATGATTAAGGTTAGGGATAGGATTATGTTTAGGGCTAGGATTATTATTAGGGTTAGGGTTAGGTTTAGGGTAATGTTTTGGTTATAGCTAGTGATAGTACTAGGTTTAAGATTAGGATTAGGTCTAAAGTTAGGTTAAGGTTTAGGAATAGGGCTAGGGTGATGTTTAGGCTATGGGTTAGGCTTTGAGCTAGGGTTTTTTATACTTCTAGGGTTAGGCGTACAGCTACATTTAGGTTTATGGTTATTCTTAGGGTAGGTTTAGGCCTCAGATTAGGGCTAGGTTTTGTGTTAGGTTTAGACCCAGGGTTAAGGCTATGTGTAATGTAAGATCTAGGGTTCTGATTAGAGCTAGTTTTAGGGTTAGTGTTATGGCTATGTCTAGTGTTAGGTTTAGGTTTTGGGTTAAGTTCAGGTTTAGAGCTAGGTTTAGTGTTAGTGTTAGGGTCAGTGTTGAGGTTAGAGTTAGTTTTAATGTGAAAGCCCATATTAGGACTAGAGTTAGGTCTAGGAATAGGGTTAGTGCTTGCTTTAGATTATGTTAGGGCTAGGGCTTAGGGTTGTTTTAGGTCTAGGTCTATAGTTATGGCTATATTTAGGATTAGGATTAGGTCTAGGATTAGTGTTAGGGTTAGGTTTAGGTATAAGTTTACTCCTAGCACTAGTTTTAGGGTTTGGTTCAGGGTTAGGGTCAGATTTACACTGAGGGTTTGTGTTAGGGTAAAGATTTGAGTTAGGTTTAGAGCTAGAATGAGGGCTAGAGTTAGTACTAGTAATAGAGTTAGGGTTTGGATTAGACTAAGTTTTAGGATTAGAGCTAAAGTGAGCATTATGGATAGGGTTTGGCTTAGGGTAAGTGATTGAGTTAAAGCAAGGTTTAGGGTTAGGGTAATGGCTAAGGTTAAGTTTAGATTTAGGTTTACTTCTAGGGTTAGGGCTCAGATTAAGGCTAGTTTTTCTGTTAGGTTTAGGGATAGGGTTAGGGCTATGCCTCATATAAGAACTAAGGTTATGATTAGAGTTAGTATTTGATCTACATCTAGTGTTATCTTTATCTTTAGGGTTAGTTTGATATTTAGAACTAAGGTTACTGTTTGTATATAAGTCAGGGTCAGGGTTAATTTTAGGACTAGGACATGAATTAGAGATAGAAGATTATGGCTAGGTTTAGAGTTGGGGTTTTGTTTAGGTTAACATTTAGGGTTAGGACAATGGCTCAGTTTTGTTTAGGGGATAAGGCTATGGTTATTGCTATTTTTAGGATTAGCAATAGTGTTAGGTCTAGTGGTAGGTTGAGGATTAGACTTAGGGTAAGGGTCAAATTTAGAGTTATGGTTAGATCAAGGGTAGGGTCTAGGGCTGGGTTAGGGCTAAGGTTAGTGCTTCTGTTACGTTTATTGTAATGATAGGGTTAGAACTAGAAATAGGGCTGAGGAGAGTTAGAGTTAGTCTTAGGCTAAGTTTTGGGTAGAGTTAGGGTTAGGGCTAAATTAGGGCTAGAATTTGTTCTAGGTTTAGTGTTAGGATTAGGCCTACGGTTAGGGCTAGAGATATGGTTAGTGTTAGGTTTAGGGTTAGTGATAGAGTTAGGGGAAAGGATGGGGTTATACCTAAATTCAGGTCTAGGGC
Source organism: Callospermophilus lateralis (assembly GCF_048772815.1). NCBI lineage: Eukaryota > Metazoa > Chordata > Mammalia > Rodentia > Sciuridae > Callospermophilus > Callospermophilus lateralis. Next base: position 91,837,375 of record NC_135306.1, on the reverse strand, counting down.
GAGGGTTAAAATTAGAGATAGGGCTAGAGTTTGGGTTTTGGTTTGGATTAAGGGTAGGTATAGGCCTAAGATGAGGACTAGTGTTTGTGTCAGAGATACGGCTAGGATTAGGGCTCGGGCTAATGTCAGGTCTGGATTTATGGTTATGGTTAGTTTTAGGGTTAGGTTATGGCTAGGTCTAGTGTAAGGTTTAGGTTTAGGTTAAGGGTCAGGTTTAAAGATAGGAGTATTATTAGGGTCAGGGTTTGAGTAGAATTTGGTTTAAGTTAAGATTCAGGGTTAAGGCTTAAATTAGCATTAGAGATAGGGTTAGGGTTCAGGTTAGGGTAATTGATAGCATTAGTTTAGGGTTCATTTTAGGTTTAGAGTAATAAATAGGGTTAGTGCTAGCAATAGTGTTAGTGTTAGGCCTAGGGTTAGCATTTGGGTTAGGCTTATCTTTAGGCTAATGAACAGGGTTCGAGCTAAGTTTAGAACTAGGTTTAAGGTTAAAATTAGGACTAGGGTTAGGGTTAGGCCTAGGGTTAGTGTCAGTATTAGTTTTGGGGTAAGTGTTAGGGCTTGATCTAGGATTAGGTCAAGCATGAGGGTTAGGGTTAGAGTGAGGGCTAATGTTAGGGTTAGGATTAGGGTTATGTTTAGATTAAGGTTAGAGTTTGAGCAAGAATTAGGGTTAAAATTACTGTAAAGGTAAGGGTTAGATCTAGGCTTATGGATAGTGTTACAATAAGGGCTAGGTTTAGGGCTAGGATAAGGGCAATGTTTTGTGTGACGTTTATGGCTATCATTAGGGCTATGGGTAATGTAAGAACTAGGGATATTGTTATACCTACTTTTAGGGTTAGAGTTATGGATCAGTCTAGTGTTCTAGTTAGGTTTTGGGTTAGGATAAGATTTAGAGTTAGGGTTTGTTTTAGGGTAACTGTCATTGTCGGGTTAGGGTTAGGTTTACGGTGAGGGCCAGATTTAGGACTAGTGTTGGGTCTAGGAATAGAGTTAGTCTTTATGTTAGGTTAACAGTTTTTGTTAGGGCTAGTGCTAGGTTTTTGTTTAGAGCTAAGGCTAGATCTATGACTCTGTTTACGATTAGGTTTGGTATAGTGCTAGTGTTACTGTTAGATTTAGGTATAGGTTTACTGGTAGGGGTAGGGTTAGGGTTCGCTTTAGGCTGTTAGGTTTAGACACAGGGTTAGTGATAGGTCAGAATAAGGGTTAGGGTTAGAGTTAGGGTTAGAGCTACAATGAGGGCTAAGGTTAGGAATAGTAATAGATATAGGGTTTAAGGTACACTAAGGATTAATGTTAGGACTAGGGTAGCATTAGGGTAAGGGTTTGGCTTAGGGTAAGGGATAGGATTAGAGGTAGAGTTAAGGTTAGAGTTAGGGTTAAGGTTAGGTTTAGGGTTAAACCTAAGTTTAGGGCTCAAAATAAGGCTAGTATTTTTGTTAGTATTAGGGCTACAACTAATTAAAGAACTAGGATTCTGATTAGGGCTAGTTCTAGGTTTAGCATTAGTGCAATGATTAGAGCTAGGGTTACTGTTAGGGTCCAAGTAAGGGTCAGGGTTACTTCTAGGGTTAGGGTTAGGACTCAATTTAGGGCTATGTTTAGGGCTGGGTGTAGGATTAAAGTTTGATTTAGGTTAAGGGTTAGGGTTATGGTTATGGCTCAATTTTGTTTTATTGCTACGGTACAGTTAGGGCTAGTTTTCCAATTAGCATTTGGGTTAGGGCTAGTGTTAGAGTCAGTTTTTGGCTAAAGTTTAGGGTTAGATCCAGGTTTAGTGCTAGGGTGAAGGTTAGGACTAGAGTTGGGGCTAGTGATAGCAATAAGTTTTTGGTTATGGTATCGTATATGTTTAGAACTACGGATAGGGCTAGGGTGAGAGAGTTAGTCTTAGGCCTAGGGATAGTTTTATATTTAGGTTTAGGGCTAAATTAGGACTGATTAAAGCTATGGTTAGTGGTAGGTTTAAGCCAAGGTCTAGGGCTAGAGTTAGGTTTAGCTTTAGGGTTAGGGTAAGGTATGATATTACAGCTACATCTAGGGCTAAGGAAAAGCATAAAATTAGGGTCAGAACTAGGGTTAATGTTAGGATTAGGATTAATGTTAGGCGTAGGGATAGGATTAGGAATATGATTTGTGTTAGGGTTAGGGCTAGGATTAGGGATATTATTAATGTCAGGTCTAGGGTTATGGTTAGGGATAGTTTTCGGTTTAGGATTATGGCCAGGTCTATTGTAAGTGTTAGGTTGAAGGTTTGGGCCAGGCTTACAGCTAGGGGTATTATTAGGGTCAGAGTCAGGGTTAGGGTATGGTTTAGGTTAAGGATTAGGCTTAGGGCTCAAATTACCATTAGGGTTAGTATTAGGGTTAGGGTAATGGATATGGTTAAGTGTAGGGTTAAGGTTAGATTTACAGTAATGGACAGGTTTAGCGTTAGGGATACGATTAGGTTTAGGCCTAGTGATAGAATTCTGTTAGGGTTGTGGTTAGAGTAATAGATTGGATAGAGCTACAGTTAGGTCTAGGGTTTTGGTTAGGTTAGAGCTTTGGTTAGGGTTAAGCCTAGGGTTAGAATTTGGTTAGGGTTATGGTTAGGGTAATGCATAAGTTTAGACCTAAAAATAGGGCTAGGATTATGGTTAGGATTAGGGCTATGGTTTGAGTTAGAGTTCAGATTAGGACAGGGTTTAGGTTTATCGTTATATATTTGTTAAGTGTTATAACCTAAGGGTTAGGGCTAGGTTTAAAGATAGGTTTAGGTCTCTTATTAGGTCTAGGTTTTAAGTTAGGTTAGGCATATTTAGGACTAGTATACTAATGTATACTAAGAACTAAGGTTATGATTAGGGCTAGTGTAAAGTTTAGTATTATGTCTAAATCTAGTGTGTAGGTTTAGGGTGATGATTAGAGATGGGGTTCATGTTACCATCAGAGTCAAGATCAGTGTTACTGATCAGAGTTAGGGATAGACTCGAATTGGGGCTAGGGTTAAAACTAGGTTTAGGGTTAGGGTTTGTGTACGGGTTAGGATAAAAATTATTGATATGTCTAATGTCAAGTCTAGGATTATGGTTAGGGTTAGCATTAGGGCTTTGCCACAGTTTTGTTTTAGAGCTAGGCCTACTTTTAGGATTAGTGATAGTGTTAGTGCTAGTGGTATAGTGAGGTTTAGGGTTAGATTTACTTTTATATTTAGATCTAGGTTGACGGTTATGGCTAGGTTTAGGCCTAAGGTTAGAGCTAGTGTTAGGGTTATTAACGGATAGCATTAGAACTATAAATTTGTCTAGGGCAAGAGTTAGAGTTTGTTTTAGGGCTAGGGTTAGGTTTAGGTTTAGGAATAGGGCTAAATTAGATCTAGATTTAGGGCTAGGGTTAGTGTTAGGGTTAGGCCAAGGGTTATGATTATGGTAATGGTTAGGGGAAGGAATAGGGTTATAGCTAGGTTTAGGGCTTGGGCAAGGGTTAGCATTAAGGCTATGTTTAGGGTTACAGCTAGGGTTAGGATAAAGGCTATGTTTAGTGCTAGGATGAGGGTTTGTGGTAGGGCTAGGGGTAGGATTAGGGATAGGGCTAATGTCAGGACTACATTAATGGTTGGTGTTAGTTTTAGGGTTAGCTTACGGGTAGCTCTAGTGTAAGGCTTACATTTATGTAAGGGTCAGGTTTAAAGCTAGGTGTATTATTAGGGTCAGGGTACAGGTACGGTTTAGTTTAGTTTAAGTTTTAGGATTAAGTATTGAATTAGCTTTAGGGTTAGAGTTACAGATAAGGTAGTGGAAAGGATTAGGTTTAGGGTTCAGGTTAGATTTAGAGTAATGGATAGGGTTAGTGTTAGTGATAGGGTTGGCATTACGCCTAAGGTTAGCATATGAATTGGGCTCATCTTTAGGGTAATGTATAGTGTTAGAGCTAAGGTTAGGGCTAGGGATTAGGATATGATTAGGGCAGGGTTAAGGGTTAGGGCTAGGGTTATTGTCAGGGATTGTTTTAGGGTAAGTATTAGCATTTGAGCTAGGGTTAGGTCTTGGGCAATGATTACAGTTAGAGTCAGTTCTAGGAATAGGGTTAGGGTTATATTTAGGGTAGCAGTTAGAGTTTGAGCTAGGTTTAGGGATAGGGCGAGTATAGGATTAGGCTTAGGTCTAGGTTGGTTAGGATTACAATTAGGGCTAGGTTTAGGGCTAGGATAAGTGCTAGGTTTTGTTTGAGGTTTAGGGATAACATTAGGGCTCTGGGAAATATAAGAGTTAGGAATATGTTTATGGCTACTTTTAGGGCCAGGGTTATGGATATGTCCAGTGTTAGGGTTAGGATTTGGGTTAGGATAAAGTTTAGAGCCAGAGTTTGTTTAGGGTTAAGGGTCATTGTTCAGGATAGGGCTAGGTTTAGGTTGAGTGCCAGAATTATGCCTAGCTTTGGGTCTAGGGATAGGGTTAGTCTTAAGTTAGGTTAACAGTTACTGTTAGGGCTAGTGGTAGGTTTTTGTTTAGGGCTAGGGCTAGATTTATGACTATATTTAGGATTGAGTTTCATCTAGTGCTAGTGTTACAGTTAGGTTTAAGTATAGGTTTACCGGTATGGGAAGTGTTAGGGTTCGGTTTAGTGTTAGGGTCAGGTTTAGACTTAGGGTTAGTGTTAGAGTCAGAATAAGGGTCAGGGTTAGGGTTAGGTTTAGAGCTAGAATGAGGCTAGGATAGGACTTGTAATAGAGTTAGGGTTTGGGGTAGGCTAAGGATTAAGTTTAGGACTAGGGTATCATTAGGGTTAGGATTTGGCTTAGGGAAAGGCATATGGTTTATTTTAGGGTTTGGGTTAGGGTTAGGGTTTGGGCTAGGGTTAGGGTGAGGTTTAGAGTTCAAAAATAGGGTTAAGTCTCGGTTTCAGACTAAGATTTGTGTTATCATTTGGGCTACAGCTAATGAAAAAGCAAGGTTTCTGTTTACGGTTAGTTCTAGGGTTAGTGTTAGGACAATTTTTAGGGCTAGGGTTAATGTTAGGTGCCGAGTTAGTGTCAGGGTTATTTCTAGGTTTAGGGTTAGGACTCAAACTAGGCTAGGTTTAGGGCTAGGTGAAGCTTTAGTGTTTGGTTTAGGTTAAGGGTTAAGGTTATGTCTTGGTTTTGTTTTAGGTTTAGGGTAGATTTAGGGCTAGTTTTCCAATTAGCATTAGGGTTAAAGCTAGTGTTAGGGTGAGCTTTACACTTAATTTTAGTTGTAGATCTAATTTTAAGCCTTTGGCAAAGGTTAGGGCTTCGTTAGGTGCTAGGGATATGGCTAGAGTTTGGGTTAAGTTAAGGGATAGATTTACAACTAGGGCTAGGGCTAGGGCAAGAGTTGAAGTTAGTCTTAGGGATAGGGATAGGGTTAGGTTTAGTGTTAGGGCTAAATTAGTTCTAGGATTAGTGCTAGTGTTAGTGTTAGATTTAGGCCTAGGTTTAGGGCTGGGGTTAGGGTTAGCATTAGGTTTAGTATAAGATATGATGTTACAGCTATGTTCAGTGCTAGGACAAGAGATAAATTTAGGGTTAGGGCTAGGGTTAAAATTAAGTTTAGGATTAAGTCTAGGCTTAGAACTAGTATTAGAAATAGTGATAGGGCTAATGCCAGGTCTAGGGTTAAGGTTAGGCTAGGGTTAGGGATAGGGCTATGGCTCAGTTTTGTTTTTAAACTAGCCCTAGTGTTAGTGCTAGTTTCATGATTAGTGATAGTTTTAGGGTTAGTGATAGGGTGAAGTTTAGGCTTAGATTCATTGTTATGGTTAGATCTAGGTTTAGGGCTAAGTCTAGGGTTAGGGCTAAGGTTATGGCTACTGTTAGGGTTATGGTAATGGATAGGGTTAAAACTAAAAATGGGGCTAGGGCAAGAGTTTGAGTTAGTCTTTGTGCTACAGTTAGGGTTAGGTTTAGGGTTGGGATTAGCACTAAGGTTAGTGTTATAGTTAGGCCTAGGGTTAGGGTTAGTGTTAGTGTTAGGGTTAGAATTATATTTAGGGGAAGGGATAGGATTATAGCTAGCTTTAGGTCTAATGCAAGGTTTACAATTAGGGTTAGGGATAAGGTGAGGGTTTGGGTTAGGATTAAGGCTAGTTTTAGGGTTAAGCTTAGGGATGGTGTTAGGTCCAGGGCTAGGATTAGGGCTAGGTCAAGTGTTGGGTCTAGATTTATGGTTAGTATTAGTTTTAGCATTACGTTATGGCTATGTCTAGTATAAGGGTTAGGTTTAGGGTACGGGTCAGGTTTAAAGCTAGGTGTATTATTAGGGTCAGGGACTGAGTAGGGTTTAGTTTAGGTTAAGTTTTAGGGTTAATGCTTGAATTAGCAGTGGGTTAGGGTTAGGGTTAGGATAATGGATAGAATTAGGTTTATGGTTCCTGTTAGGTTTAGAGTAATGGATAGGGTTAATGTTAGTGATAGGGTTATCGTTAGGCCTAGGGATAGCATATGGGTTAGGCCTATCTTTAGGGTAATGAATAGAATTAGAGCTAAGGTTAGGGCTAGGGTTAATGTTAGGATTAGGGTTAAGGTTAGGGTTAGGCCTAGGCTTAATATTAGGATTAGGTTTAGGGTAACTGTAGGCATTTGAGCTCAGGTTAGGGCTAGGGCAAGGGTTAGCATTAGGGTTACATCTAAGGTTATGGTTAGGGTTTTGATTAGGGCTAGGTTTAGGGCTAGGATAATGGATAGGTTTTGTGTGATGTTTAGGGCTAACATTAGGGCTATGGGTAATGTAAGAGCTAGGGATATGTTTATGGCTAGTATTAGGGTCAGGGTTATGGATAAGTCTAGGTTAGGTTTAGGTTTTGGTTTAGGATAAGGTTTAGAGCTAGGGTTTCTATTAGGTTAAGAGTCATTGTTGGGTTAGGATTAGTTTTATGATTAAGGCCACAATCAGGACTAGTGTTTGGTCTAGTGATATGTTTAGCCTTTACGTTAGGTTAAGGGTTATTGTTATGGATAGTGCTAGGCTTTTTTAAGGGCTAAGGCTAGATTTATGACTCTTTTTAGAATTAGGTTTGGTCTAGTGCTAGTGTTACTGTTAGGTTTAAGTATAGGTTTACCAGTAAGAGTAGTTTTAGGGTTTGTTTATGGTTAGGATCAGGTTTATATCTAGCGTTAGTGTTAGGATCAGAATAAGGGTCAGGGTTAGGATTAGGGTTAAAGCTAGAATGAGGCCTAGGTTTAGGACTAGTAATAGAGTTAGGGTTTGGTTTAGGCTAAGAATTAAGTTTAGGACTAGAGTAGCATTAGGGATATGGTTTGGCTTAGGGTAAGGGATTGAGTTAGAGGTAGGGTTAGGTTCAGGGCTGGAGTCAGTGCTCGGATTAGGCTAGGATTTGTGTTAACATGAGAGCTACAGCTAAAGGAACAACTAATTTTCTGATTAGAGCTAGTTCTAGGGTTAGCGTTAGGGCAATGCTTAGAGCTAAGGATACTGTTAGGGTCTGAGTCAAGGTCCAGGTTATTTGTGTGGTTAGGGTTAGTACTCAAATTAGGGCTAAATTTAAGGATGGGTGTAAGGTTAGTGTTTGGTTTAGGTTAAGGGTTAGGGTTAGGATTATAGCTTGGATTTGTTTTAGGGCTAGGATATGCTTAGAGGTAATTTTTCAATTAGCATTAAGTTTAGGGCTAGTGTTAGGGTGAGGTTTGGGCTTAAGTTTAGCTTCTTAAACCATGTTTAGGGCTTGGAAGATGGTTAGAGTTAGGTTTGGGGATAGGGATAGGGATAGGATTTTAACTAGGGATAGGGCTAGAGCAGGAGTTAGAGTTAGTCATAGGGCTAGGGATAGGATTAAGTTTAGGATTAGGGTTATTTTAGGGTTAGGATTAGCCCTAAGGTTAGTGTGAGAATTTGGCCTAGAGTTAGGGCTAGTGTCAGGGTTAGCATTAGGGTTAGGGTAAGGTATGATGTTACAGATACATTTTGGGCTAGGGCATGGGATAAAATTAGGGATAGAGCTCTGATTATGGTTAGGATTAGGATTAAGTCTAGGTTTAGGGCTAGGATTATGGGTAGGGTTTGTGCTAGGGTTAGGGCTAGGATTAGGTCTATGGCTAATGTCAGTTCTAGAGTAATGGTTAGGGATAGTTTTAGGTTTAGGTTTATGGTCAGGTCTATTGTCAGGGTTATGTTGTGGGTTAGGGTCAGTTACACAGCTAGGGGTGTTATTAGGTTCAGAGTCAAGGTTAGGGTGTGAGTTAAGTTAAGGTTTAGGGTTAGGGCTGAAATTAACATTATGGTTAGAGTAATGAATATGGTTAGGTGTCAGGTTCAGGTTAGGTTTAGTATAATGGACAGGCTTAGATTAAGTCATAGGGTTAGAGTTATGCCTAGGCATAGAATTTGGTTAAAGATATGGTTCAGGTAATGAATAGGATTGGAACTACACTTAGGAATAGGGTTATGGTTAGGTTAGAGCTATGGTTAGTGTTAGGCGTAGGGTTAGAATATGCTTAGGGTTATGAATAGGGTAATGGATAAAATTCTATCTTGGTTGAGAGCTATAGTTATGGTTAGGAATGGGGCTATGGTTTGGTGAAGTTTCGGGTTAGGACAAGGTTTAGGTTTAGGTTTAGGTAAAGTGTTAGTGCTAGGGATAGGGTTAAGGCTATGATTAAACTAGAGTTAGGGCTTGGATTATGGCTAGGTTTTGGGTTAGGTTAGGGCTAGTGTAGGACTACGGCTAATGTAAGAACTAGGGTTATGATGATAGCATTAGGTCTGGGTCAAGGTCTATTGTTTAAATTAGGTTTAGGTTTAGGGAGATGATTAGAGATAAGTTTAGTGTTAGGGTCAGAGTCAGATCAGTGTTATTGATCAGGGTTAGGGATAGGAGTCGAATTGGGGATAGGATTAAGGCTAGGTGTAGGGTTAGGTTTTGTGTTAGGGTTAGGGTAAGAATTAGGGATAGGGCTAATGTCAGGTCTAGCATTACCATTAGGCTAGGGTTAGGTTAGGGCTATGGCTCAGTTTTGCTTTAGAACTAGGGCTAGGGTTAGGGCTAGTTTTAGGATTAGCAAGAGTGTTAGGGCTAATGGTAGGATGAGGTTTAGGCTTAGATTAATTGTTCTGGTTAGATCTAGGTTTAGGGCTAGGACCTGCATTAGGGTTAAGGTTAGGGCTAGTGTTAGGGTTATGGTAACGGATAGGGTTAGAACAAGAAATAGGACTCTGGTGCGATTAGATTTATTCTTTGGCCTGGGGTTAGGTGTAGGTTTAGGGTTAGGGCTAAATTAGGGTTAGGATTAGCACTAGGGTTAATGTTAGGGTTAGGCTTAGGCTTAAGGGTAGGATTATGGTTAGTGTTTGTGTTAGAGTTAGGGTTAGATTTAGGGTAAAGGGCTTATAGTTAGGTTTAGAGCTAAGGTTCGAGTTAGAATTTGATTTAGGGCTAGTTTTTAGGGTTACTGCTAGGATTAAGGCTAGGTTTAGTGCCAGGATGAGGGTATGTGTTATTGCTAGGGCTAAGTTTAGGGCTAGGGCTAATGTCAGGTCTAGGTGAAAAGTAAGTGGTAGTTTTTTGGTTAGGTTATGGCTAGGTCTAGTGTAAGGGTTAGGTTTAATGTAAGCGTCAGGTATAGAGCTAGGTGTTTTATTAGGGTTAGTGTCCAGGTATGGTTTGTTTTAGGTTAAGGTTTAGGGTTAAGTCTTGTATTAGCATTAGGGTTCAGTTTAGGATTAGGGTACTGGATAGGGTTAGGTTTAAGATTCAGGTTAGGTTTAGAGTAATGGATATGGTTATTTTTAGAAATAGGGTTAGTGTTAGGCCTAGGGTTAGCATTTGTTTTAGGTTTATCTTTAGGATAATGAATAGGGTTAGAGCTAAGGTTAGCACTAGGATTAATGTTAAGTTTATGGCTAGGGTTAGGTTTTGGCCTAGGGTTAGTGTCAGGGTTAGTTTTAGGGTAAGTATTAGTGTTTGAGCTAGGGTTAGTTCTAGGGAAAAGGTTAGGGTTAGAGTAAGGGCTAGGGTTAGGGTAAGGGTTAGTGTTAGGATTAGGGAAATGCTTAGAGACTGAGCTAGGTTTAGGACTAGGTCGAGGGTCAGGGTTAGGGTTAGGTCTAGGGTTAGGGTTAGGGTTAGGGTTACAATTAGCGCTAGGTTTAGGGCTAGGATAAGGGCTAGGTTTGTGTGATGTTTATGGCTAGCATTAGGGCTATGAGTAATGTAAAAGCTCGGGTTATATTTATGGCTAATTCTATGGTTAGAGTTATGGATAAGTCTAGTGTTAGGGTTAGGTTTTGGGTAGGACAAAATTTAGAGCTAGGGTTTGATTAGGGTAAGCATCAGTGTTTGGTTTAGGATTAGGGCCAGAATTAGGTATAACATTGGATCTAGGGATAGGGTTAGTTTTGTGTTAGGTTAAGGGTTATTGTTAGGGCTAGATCAAGGTTTTGGTTTAGGGCTAGGGCTAGATTTATGACTGTATTTAGGATTAGGTTTGGTCTAGTGCTAGTGTTAATTTTAGGTTTAGATATAGGTTTTACTGGCAGGGGAAGAGTTAGAGTCAGGTTTAGGTTTAGTGTCAGGTTTAGATCTAGGCCTAGTGTTGGGGTCAGAATAAGGGTCAGGTTTTGGGTTAAGGCTACAGCTAGAATGAGGAAGAGGGTTAGGACTAGTAAAGCAGCTGAGATTTGGGATAGACTAAGGATTAATGGAAGGACTAGAGTAGCATTAGGGTGAGTGTTTGGCTTAGGGTAATCGATAGAATTAGAGGTAGGGTAAGAATTAGAAATAGGGTTGGTGTTAGGGTTAGGGTTACTGTTAAAATTAGGTTCAGGGTTAGGGTAGCAGTTTGAGTTAGTACTAGGGTTAGGGTTAAGGTTAGGGATAGTGTTAGTGTTTGGGATAGGGTTATAGTTAGATTTAGGATTAGTGTTAGGTTTAGGGTTATGGTTAGTGTTAGGTTTAGGGTTAAGCTTAGGTGAGTGTTAGGTTCACGGTAAGGGTTAGGGTTAGGGTTAGTGTAAGTGTTAAGGTGAGGGTTAGAGACAGGGTTAGGTTTAGGGATAGTGTTAGGGATAGTGTTAGGGTTAAGGTTAGCATTAGGGTTAGTGTTAGGTTTAGTGTTAGGATTTGTGTTAGGGTTGAGATTTGGGTTAGGCTTAGGGTTACAGTTAAGATTAGGGTTACGCTTAGGGTTAGGTTAGTATTAAGATTAGGTGTATGTTAGTTTAGGGTTAGTGTTAGGGTTAGGGTTAATTTTTGTGATAGGGTTAGGTTTAGGCTTAGGGTTCTGGTTAGGTTTAGGGTTAGTTTTAGAGTTAGGGTTAGGGTTGACTTTAGGTGTAGTGTTAGGGTTAGTGTTAGGTTAGGGTAAGGGTTTGTGTTAGGGTTATGGTTAAGACTATCATTATGGTTATGGTTAAGATTAGATTTAGAATTATGCTTAGGTTTAAGGTTACGGTTGGGGTTATTGTTAGTGTTAGGTTTGGGTTTTGTGTTAGGGATAGTAATAGAATTCGGGTTGTGGTTTGGGTTAGGGTTAATGTAAGGGTTAATGTTAGGGTTAGGTTTAGGATTAGTTTAGCTAGGGGTTAGGGTTAGGTTTAGGGTTAGGGTGAGGGTTAGGGTTAGCATTAGGTTAAGGGTTTGTGTTAGGGTTAGGGTAGGGTGTGGGTTAGTGTTAGGGTTACAGTTAGGATTATGTTTAGATATCGTGTTAGAGGTAGGGTTAGGGTTAGTGTTAGAATTAGGTGTAGATTTATGTTTATGTTTAGGGTTAATGTTACACTTAGGGTTAGGTTAAGGTTTAGAATTATTCTTTGAGTTAGTGTTAGAGTAAGATATAAAGTTAGGGTTAGGGTTATGTTCATGGTGAGGTTTAGAGTTAGTTTTAGTTTAGGGTTAGTGTTAGTGATAGGATTAGAGTTAGGTTAGGATTAGTGTTATTTTAGGGTTAAGTTTAGGGTTACGTTTAGTGTTTGGGTAAAGGTTAGGTTTAGGAAGTGTTAGGGTTAGAATTAAGATTAGGGTTAGGGTAAGTGTTAGGGTTAGGGTTCGTGTTAGGTTTAGTCTTTGTTGTATGGTTAGGGTTAGGTTTATTGTTAGTGTTAGGGTTAGGGTTACGATAAATTTTAGGGTTAGGATTAGTGTAGTGTTAGTGTTAGTTTAGGGTTAGATTTAGGGTTAATGTTAGGTTTAGGGTTAGGTTTAGTGTTAGGGTAAGGGTTAGGTTTAGGTTTAGGGTTAGGGTTAGTGTTAGTGTTAGTGTTAGGGTTAGGGTAAGTATTAGGGTTAGGATTAGGGTAGTGTTAGTGTTAGGTTAAGGTTTAGTATTAGGAGTAGTGTTAGGGTTAGGTTTAGGGATAGTGTTAGGGTTAGTGTTGGGTTCATATAAGGGTTAAGGTTAGGGATAGTGGTACGGTTAGTTTAGTGTTAGGGTTAGTGTTAGGGTTAGGGTTAGGGTTTGAGTTAGGGATAGTGTTAGGTTTAGGGTTAATTTTAGGATTATTGTTAGAGTTAGGGTTGGGTTTAGGTTTAGTGTTACACTTAGTTTTAGGGTTAGGGTTAGGTTTAGTGTTAGGTTTTCGGTTAGGGATTATTTTAGTATTAGAATTAGGGTTAGTGTTAATCTTAGGGTAAGGGTTAGGGTGATAGGCTTAGAGTTTGGGTTACGGTTAAGATGAGGTATTGGGTTAGTTTTAGGTTTAGGGTTAGGGTTAGGATTAGGCTTAATTTTTGTGTTAGGGTAAAGGTTATTGTAGGATATTTTTAAAGTTAGGGTTAGGGTGATTGTAGGGTTAGTTTTAGGGTTAAGGGTAGTATTAGGGTTAGCATTAGAGTCAGTGTTAAGGTTACGGTTTGGGTTAATGTTAGGTTTAGTTTAAGGGTTATGGTTAGGTTTAGTGATAGGGTTAGGGTTGGGGTTATGGTTAGTCTTAATGTTGCATAAAGGTTAAAATTAGGGTTAGATTAGGTTTAGGTTTTTCATTTGGATTAAAGTTCGTGTTCAGATTAGGAATTTGGTTAGGGAAAAGATTCCGGTTAGAGTTATGATTAGTGTTAGGGTTAGGGTTGGGGTTAGGTTTCATGTTAGAATAAGGGTTAGGCTAAGGATTACTGTGTAGGTTATTGCTAGAGATAGTTTTAGGGGTATTGTTAGCTTCAGGGTTAGTGTTAGTGTTAGGGTTAGTGTTAGGTTTAGTTTAGGGTTAGGGTTAGTTTAAGGATAGTTTAATTTTAGGACTAGGATTAGTGACAGTGTTAGTTTTAGTGTTAGGTTTAAAGTTAGGGTTAGGTTAAGGAAATGGTTAGGGTTAGAATCATGTTAAGGTTAGATTTATGCTTTATGTTAGTTTTAGGTTTAGGGTTAGGTTTAGAATTAGGGTTAAGGTTAGTGATAGGTTAGGGTTAGGGTTAGGGTTAGATTGAAGTTTAGAGTTAGGGTTACTGTTGGGGTTAGGTTTAGGGTTAGGGTTAGGTTTAGGATGAGAGTTCCTATTAGGGTTAGGGTTAAGGTTATGGTTAAATATAGGTTTAATATTAGGGTTAGTATTAGTCTTTTGGTTAGGTTTAGTGTTAGGGTTACTGATGGAGTTAGAGTTAGGATTATTGCTAGGTTGGGGTGAAGGTTGGTTTAGTGTTAGGGTTAGGGTAAGTGTTAGGGTTAGGTTTAGTGTTAAAATTAGGTTTTGTTTTAGGGTTAGTGTTAAGGTTATTATTAGGGTTTTGGCTAGGTTTGGGTTTAGGGTTAGTGATAGCTTAGGGTTACTGTTGCGGATAGGGTTAGTTGTAGGGTTAGGGTAAGAGGTCTTGTTAGGGTTAGGGTTAGGTTTAGTGTTATGGTCAGGGTAAGGTTTAGGGCTAGGGTTAGGGTTATGAAAATTGTCAGTGTTAGTGTTATGGTTAGGGTTATGATGATGTTTATGGTTAGCATTAGTTTTTGTGTTAGGGTTTGTTAGGGTTTGTGTAAGGGTTACGGTTAGTATTAAGCTTAGGATTACAATTAGGATTCAAGTTAAGGTAAAAGTTAGGGTTACAATTACATTAGTGTTAGGGTTAGGGTTAGGATTAAGCTTAGCATTAGGATTAGGGTTAGCATTATGTTTAGTGTTAGGTTAAGTGTTAGAATTTGTCTTAGGATTAGGATTGGATTAGGCTCTGGGTTACAGTTAAGATTATGGTTATGGTTAGATTTAGGGTTAGTATTAGGGTTAGAGTTAGGATTAGGAATAGTTTTTGGGTTAGGATTGAGCTTAGTGTTTGTGATAGGGTTAGGTTTAGGTTGAGGTTCAGGTTAGGGTTAGGGTTAATTTTAGAGTTAGGATTAGGGTTGGATTTAGGGTTAGTGTTAAAATTACTGGCAGGGTTAGTGTTCAGTTAGGGATAGGGTTTGTGTTAGGGTTAGGGTGAAGGTTATCATTACTGTTATGGATAATATTAGATTAAGAATTAGAGTTAGGGTTAGGGTTACGGTTAGGGTTAGTTATACAATTAGTGTTAGATTTAGGGTTAGTTTAAGGCTTAGTATTACTGTTTTTGTTAGGTTGAGAGTTTGGATTAGTGTAATATTTAGTGTTAGGGTTAGTGTTATGTTAGGGTAAAGTTTAGGTTTAGTGTTAGTGTTAGGGTTAGTGTTATAATGAGTGTGAGGGTTAGTATTAGCATTTTGGTGAGGTTTAATTTAGGGGTAATTTAATTTGATTTTAGGATTTAGTGTTAGGGTTAGGGTTAGTGTTATGTTAATGTTACTGTTGTTGTTAGCGTTAGTGTTAGGGTTTGGGTTAGGGTTAGTGTTAGGGTTAGAATTAGAGTTAGTGTCAGTGTTAGAGTTAGTATTAGTGTTTTGGTTAGGAATAGGGTTTGGGTTAGTGTTAATGTTAGGATTAGGATTAGTGTTAGGTTAGGGTTAGTGTTAGGGTTAGGGTTAGTGTTAGGAATAGGATAAGTGTTAGTATTTGGGTTAGGGTTAGAGTAAGGTTTAGGGTTAGGGTTATGGTTAGTGTTAGGGTTTAGGTTAGGGTTAAAATTCCATTAGGGTTGGGGTTAGTGTAAATTTAGGGTTAGGATTAGGGTTAGGTTAGGGTTAGGGTTATGGATAAGTTTTTGGTTTATGTTATGGTTAGTGTTAGGGTTAGGATTAGTGTTAGGTTTGCAGTTAGAATTAGGGTTAGTGTTAGGATCAGGGATAGTTTTAGTGTTAGGGGTTGAGTTAGAGTAAGCGTTAGGGTAAAGTTTAGGTTTATGATTAGGGTTATCAATAGAGTTAGTGTTAGTGTTAGTATTAGGGTTAGGGTGAGTGTTAGGTTTAGGGTTAGGTTTAGTGTTAGGGTTATGGTTAGTGCAGGATTAGGGTTAAGTTAGGGTTAGGATTACAGTTAGGCTCAGGGTTAGTGTTAGTGTTAGTGTTGGGGTTAGGTTTGGGTTTCGGGTTCATGTTAAGGATAGGGTTAGGGTTAGATTTTGGTTAGAATTAGGGTTTTGCATATGGTTTGTGTTAGGGATAGGGTAAGGGTTAGTATTAGGCTTAGGTTTAGTGTTAGTGTTAGGGTTAGTGTTAGGGTTACAGTTAGGCTTAGCATTATTGTTTGCTTAAGCATAATAATTAAGTTTAGTGTTAGATATACGGTTAGGATTATGGTTAGTGTCAGGTTTAGAGTTAGGTTTAGTTTTAATGTAAGAGTTAGGATTAGGGATAGGGTTATGGTTTGGTTTATTGTTAGGGTTATGGTTCTGTTTAGGATTCAGGTTACTGTTAGGGTTGATATTATTTTTAGTGTTAGGGTGATTGTTAGGTTTAGGTAAGGGTTAGGGTTAGGGTTAGGATTAGTGTTATAGTTAGGATTATCATTTGGTTTTGGGTTAGGATTATGGTTACTGTTAGGTTGTGGGTTAGGGTTAGGGTTAGGATTAGGAATAGGGTAGTGTTAGGTTTAGGGTAAGGGTTATGGTTAGTGTAAGGTTTAGGGTTATGAGTAGGGTTAGTTTTAGGTTTAGAATTAGTTTTGGGGTATGTTTAGGTTTAGGCTTATGGTTAGAGTAAGGGTTGGTTTTAGAATTAGGGTTAGTTTTAGGTTAGTGATAGGGTTAGGGTAAGTTTAATGTTAGGGTTATGGTTATGATTAGGATTTGTGTTACAGTTAGGGTTATGTTAGGGTTAGTGTTAGGCTTAGTGTTAGGGTTAGGGTTAGGTTAGGGTTAGGGTTGGGTAAGGTTTAGGGTTAAGGTGAGGGTTATTATCAGAGTTATTTTTACTGTTAGGGTTAGGGTTAGGGTGAGTGTTAGGGGTAGGTTTAGGGTTTGGGTTAAAGTTAATGTTAGGTTTAATGTTAGTGTAATGGTTATGGTTACTGTTATAATTAGGATTAGGATTAGGGTTAGCTTTAGGCTTAGGGTTAGGTTAAAGTTAGGTTTACGGTTATGGTTAGGATAATTGTTAGGTTTAGGTTTAGTTTGGGGTTTAGGGTTGTGTTAGTGATAGGGTTAGGTTTAGATTTACTTAGATTTAGAGTTAGGTTTATGGTTCATGTTAGGGTTAGGGTTAGGGTTAGTTTTAGGTTTAGGTTTAGGTTTGAGGTTAGGCTGAGTTTTATTTTTAGAATTAGGGTTAGGGTTAGCATTAGAATTAAAATTAGGTTTAGGGTTAGGTTTAGGGTTAGTTTTTGTGTTTGATTAGGTTTAAGGTAAGCTTTAGGGTTATGTTTAGGTTTATGATTACAATTAGTATTACTCTTAGAGTTAGGGTTAGGTTGAGTGTTAGGTTTAGAGTTAGTTTTAGTGTTATGTTTAGTGTTAGGTTTAGGGTTAGTGTTATGGTTCAGGTTACGGTTATGATTAGATTACGGTTAGGTTTAGGTTTTGCTGAGGGTTAGGTTAGGCTTAGAGTTAGGTTTTTGGTTTGTGTTAGGGTTAGAGTTAAAGTTAGGTTTACTTAGAATTAGGGATAGGGTTAGGGTTCATGCTAGGGTAGAATTAGTTTTAGTCTTAGGATTAGGTTTAGGTTTAGGGTTAGGGATAGGGTTAGTGTTAGTTATAGGGTTAGGTTTAGTGTTAGCATTAGGGTTAGGGTTAGATTTAGTGTTAGTCTTAGCGTTAGGATTAAGGTTAGGGTTATCGTTAGTGTTATGGTTAGGATTAAGGTTCATGTTAGGATTAGGGTTAGGATTAGTGTTAGGGTTAAAGTTAGATTTAGGGTTAGGCTTACTGTTAGTGTTAGGGTTAGGGCTAGGAATATGTTTAGAGTTAGTGTTAGGGTTAGGGTTAAGGTTAGGTTTAGTGTTATATTTTGGGTTAAGGAAAGGATTAGTTTTATGGTTTGCTTTAGGGTTGGGTTTACTTTTGAAATATGGGATAGAATTAGTGTTAGGTTTAGGGTTTGGGTTATCGTTTGGATTAGGGTTTGGGTTCAGGTTATAGTTTTGATTAGTGTTATAATGAGGGTTATCTTTTGTGTTAGGGTTAGGGTTAGGTTTACTTTTGTGTTAGGTTTAGGTTTAGGGTTAGTGTTACGGTTAGAATTAGGGTTAGATTTTATGCTAGATTTAGGGTTATTATTTGGTTAAGGTTAGGGTTGAGGTTAGTGTTAGGGTTAGGGTTGGGTTCAGGTTTAGTGTTAGAGTTAGTGTAGATTTAGGATCAGGTTTGAGCTTAGGTTAAGAAATAGGTTTAGGATTAGTTTTATGGTTAGGGTTAGGTTTATGTCAGTTTTAGGGTTACAGTTAGAATAGGGTTAGGGTCAGTGTTTGGATTAGGGTTAGGTTTGGATTTAGATTTATGGTTACTGTTAGGAAAGGGTTAGGGTTAGGGTTAGTGTAAGGGTTAGTGTTAGGTTTAGTGTTGGGTTAGAATTAGGGTTAGTGCCAGGTTTAAGGTTAGGTTTAGGGTTAGTGTTATGATTAGGTTAGGGTTAGTGTTAGGTTTAGTGTTAGGGTTCATGTTAGGTTTAGAGTTAGGGTTTGTTTTAGGATTATACTGGGGGATACTGTGAGGGTTAGGGTTAGAATTACAGTTAGAGCAAGTGTTAGGAATATTGTTTGTGTAAGGATTTGTGTTGGGTTTAGGCTTATGGCTAGGTTTAAATTTAGGTTTAGCGTTAGGATTAGTGTTAGGGTCCTGTAAGGGTTAGGGTTAAGGTTAGTGTTAGGGAAAGGATTAGGTTTAGGTTTAGGTTTAGTGTTAGGGTTAGGGTTAGGGTGAGGTTTAATGTTAAAGTCGGATTTATGGTTCATGTAAAGTTTAGGGTTACTTAGTGTTAGGGCTAGGGCTAGGATTAGAGTTAGAGTTACGGTTAGTGATAGATTAGTGTTAGATTTAGCATTAGTTTGAGGGTTAGGATTAGGGTTATGGTTTTGCTTAGTTAGGTTTCATGTTAGCTTTATGTTTAGGGTTAAAGTTAGGGTTAGAGTTAGGTTTAAGGTTACATTTAGTGTTAGTGTTTGGGTTAGCATTGGGAATATTGTTATGGTTAGATAAAGCTTTAGGGTTAGTGTTAGGGTTAGCGCTAGAGTTAAGGGTAGGGTTAGTGTTACAGATAGGGTTAATGTTATGGTTAGGGTTCATGTTAGTTTTAAGGTTAGGGTTATAATTAGGGTTAGTTTTAGAGTTAGGGTTAGGGTCATGGTTAGAGTCAGTTTTAGAGTTAGGGTTAGGGATAGGGTTAGTGTTAGGATGAGTTTTAGGGTGAAGGATATGGTTGTTAGAGTTAGGGTTTGTGTTAGCTTTAGGGATAGGGTAAGGTTTATGGTAATGTTTTGTATTAATGTTAGAGTGAGGCTTAGGGTTAGGTTTAGGCTTAGGCTTAGGGTTATGCATAGGTTAGGGTTAGGGTTAGGGTTAGGTTAGGGTTAAGTTTAGAGTTGTTTTAGTTTTGGGGTTAGAGTTTGGGTTAGGGTAAGTCATAGGGTTGGGGTTGGGGTTAGGTTTAATGTTAGGATTAGGGTTACGTTTAGCATTAGGGTTAGTGTTAGGGTTAGGGTTAGGGTTTGTCTTAGGGTTAAGATGGGGTTAGGGTTTATGTTAGAGTTAGTTTTAGGGTTAAGTTTTGTGGTAGGGTTAGGGTTAGGGTTAGTGTTAGGTTTAGTTTTAGGTTTAGGGTTACTTTTAGGGTAAGTGTTAGGATTAGTTTTATGGTTAGGATTCGGGTTCATGTAAGGGTTAGCTTTAAGGTTCGTATTAGGGTTAGGAATAAATGTAGGGTTAGGCTTAGTGTTAGTGTTAGGTTTATATTTAGGGTTAGAATTACAAATAGTGTTAGCATTAGGGTTAGGTTTAGGGTTAGTGTTTGAATAAGATCTAATGGTAGGCTTAGTGTTAAGTTTAAGGTTAGGGTTAGGGTTCGCATTATGGTTTGAATTAGTGTTAGGGTTAGGGTTAGGTTTAGTGTTTGGGTTAATTTTAGTATTAGGGTTAGTGTTAGGGATAGGGTTAGGTTTAGGGTTAGTATTAGTGTTAGGAATAGTGTTAAGGTTAGTGTTAGGTTTAGGGGTAGGTTTAGGCTTAGGGTTACTGATAGGGTTAAAGTTAGTGTTAGTATTAGGATTAGAGTTATTATTAGTGTTAGGGTTAGTGTTAGATAAGTGATAGGGTTAGGGTTACTTTAGGGTTAGGTAAGGGTTAGGGTTAGGTTTAGGTCAAGGTTAGGATTAGGGTTAGGCTTAGTTTTAGGGTTAGGGTTAGGTTTAGTGTTAGGGTTTGGATTAGTTTAGGGTTAGTGTTAGGATTAGAGTTAGTGTTAAAGTTAGGGTTATGGTTAGTTTTAGGGTTAGTGTTATGGTTCATGTTAGGTTTAGGATTAGGCTTTGTGTTAGTGTTATGTTTAGGGTTAGTGCTAGGCTTAGTTTTAGTGTTACAGTTAGGTTTAGGTTTAAGTTTAGGATTAGTGTTTGAGAAGTGTTAAGAGTTAGGTTTAGGATTAGTGTTAGGTTTATGGTTAGGTTTAGTGTTAGAGATAGGTTTAGGTTTAGGGTTAGGTTTAGGGTGAGTTTTAATGTTAGGGTTAAGGTTAGGTTTATATTTACTGTTATGGTTATTGTAAGAATTAGGGTTTGGGTTAGGGTTCGGGTTAGGATTAGTGTTAGGTTAGATTTAGGGTTATGATGAGGCTTAGTGTTAAAGTAGGGTTAATACAAGGGTTAGATTTTTTTGTTAGGGTTAGGTTTATGTTAGAGTTAGGTTAGGGTTAGTGTCATGGTTCATGTTAGGGTTAAGGTTAAGAATAATGTTAGGTTTAAGATAGGATTAGAATTAGGTTTACTTTTAGTTTTAGAGTTAGGTTTAGAATGAGAGTTAGGGTAACAGTTTGGGTAAAGGTAATGGTTATTGTTACCTTTAGGGTTAATATTAGCCTTAAGTAAAGCTTAGGGTTAGTGTTAGGGTTGTGGTTGCGATTAGGGTTAGGTTTAGGGTTAGGGTTAGGGTTAATTTTTGATTTAGGGTTAGTGATGGGGTTGGTTCAGGATTAGGGTTATGGTTAATGTTAGGGTAAGGGTTAGGTTTAGGGTTAGGGTTAGGGTTAGGGTTAGGGTTAGGGTTAGGAGATAGGAGTAAGCTTAGTTTTAGTGTTAGTTATTGTGTTAGAGTTAGGGTTAGGGTTATGGTTAAATTTAGTGTTAGGTTTAGGTTTATGTCTTGTGAAAGTGTTAGGATGATGGTTAGTGATAGTTTTAGGGTAAACGTTATTGTTAGTATTAGTGTTAGGTTTTGGTTTATGGATAGTGTTAGGGTTATGATTTGGTTTAGGACTAGTGTAACGGTTAATGCTAGGGTTAGTATTAGGGTTAGGGTTAGTGTGTGTGTTATCATTAGGTTTAGTGTTATAGTTAGGTTTAGGTTTAGGGTTAGGGTTACTGTTAGGGTTATGATTTGGTTTAGGACTGGTGTAAGTGTTAATGTTAGGGTTAGTATTAGGCTTAGGGTTAGGGTGTGTTTTAGCTTTAGGTTTAGTGTTAGTGTTAGGTTTAGGATTAGGTTTAGGGTTAGTGTTAAGGTTAGGGATATTGAAAGTGTTAAGGTTAGGGATAGGTTTATTGTTAGTGTTAGGGTTAGGCCTAGTTTTAAGGTTAGAGTTGGTGTTAGGGTTGTATTTAGGGTTATATTTAGGTTTATTGTTAGGGTTATGTTGAACTTTAGGATTAGTGTAAGTGTTAGTTTTAGGGTTAGTTTTAGTGTTAGGTATAGGGTTCGTGTTAGCATTAGGGTTAGGGTTAGTGTTAGGTTTAGGATTAGGTTTTGGTTTAGCTTTAGTGTTAGTGTAAGAATTAGGGTAAGGTATAGTGTTAGGGTTAGGGCTAGTGTTCGAAATAGGGTTAGTGTTATGGTTAGGGTTAAGATTAGTGTTAGGGTTTTTTTTAGAGTTAAAATTAGGGTTATGGTTAGGGTAAGTTTTAGTGTTAGTGTTAGGGTTTGGGTTAGGTTTAGCGTTAGTTTTAGAGTTAGGTTTAGAGTTACGGTTAGTGTTAACATTAGTGTTGGGTTCAGTGATATGTTTTGTGCTAGGATAAAAGCTATTTTTAGGGTTTTTGTTAGGGTTACTGATAGATTTAGGGTTAGGGTTATGGTTAGGATTAGAGTTAGAATGAGGTTAGGATTTGGTTAGAGTTAATTTTCAGATTATGGGTAGGATAGGTTTAATGTTACTGTTATGGTTAGTATTAGGGTTAGGGTTAGGGTTTTTATTAGGGTTTGGGTTAGGTTTAGGTTTAGTGAATGTGTTAGTGTTAGTGTTAGTGTTAGTGTTAGGGTTAAAGTTAGGGATAGTGTTAGGGTTAGGAATATGTTTAGGTTACTTTTAGGGTTAGGGCTAGGGCTAGAATTAGTGTTACAGTGAAATTAGGGTTTTGTTAATGTTAGGGTTAGCGTTATAATTAAGGTTAATTTGGGGGCAAGGGTTAGGGATAGGGTTCGGGTTGTGGTTTGGGTTAGTTTTACAATTCAATAGGGTACAGGTTATCGTTAGTGTTAGGTTAGTGTTTGGGTAAAAATTATGGTTTGTGTTAGGGTAAGGTTTAGGTTTAGGTTTTCTGTAAGGGTTTGGGATAAAAGATAGTTTTAGTGTTAGGGTTAGGGTTAGGGTTAGTGTTATGTTTAGGGTTATGGTTAGGTTTAGGATTAGTGTTTGTGTTAGTGTTATCTTTAGTTTTAGGGTTAGTGTTAGGGTTAGAATTAGGGTTAGTGTTAGAGGTAAGGTAATGGTTAGGTAGAGGGTTAGAGTGAGGCATAGGTTTAGGGTTAGGTTAGTTTTATGGTTACGGGTAGGTTAGGTATAGTGTTAGTGTTAGGGTTAGTGTTAGGGTTAGGGTTAGGGTTAGTGACTGGGATAGTGTTTGGGTTAGGATTAGTGTTAGATAAGGGCTAGGGTTAGTGTTAGGGTTAGTGTTCATGTTAGGGTTAGTGTTGCGGTTAGATAAGGGTTAGGGTTAGTGTTAGGTTATGGTTAGGGATATTTTTTGCTATAGGGTTTGTGTTAGGTTTGCGGTAGGGTTAGGGTTAGCATAAAATTAGGTTTAGGATTAGAATTAGGGTGAGGGTTAGGGTTAGCGTTAGGGTTAGTGTTAGCATTAGGTTTAGAGTAAGGTTTAGGTTTAGTATTAGGATTATGGTTAGTTTTAGAGTTAGTGTAAGGTTTAGGGTTAGTATTATGGTTAATGGTAATGTTAGGTTTAGGGTTAGGGTTAGTGTTACTTTTATGTTAATGGTTAGGATTTGTGTTATGGTTAGGGTTAGGGTTAGTGTTAGAATTAGGGTTAGGTTTAGTGTTATGTTCAGGGTTATGATTAAGTTTAGGATTATTTTTGGGGTCAGTATTAGACTTAGATTAAGGTTAGTGTAGGGTTAGAGTTAAGGTTACTGTCACGGTTAGGGTTAGGGTTAAGTGAGTCTTAAGGATAGTGTTAGGTTAGGGTTAGAGTTAGGATTAGAGTAAGTGTTAGAGTTAAGGTTAGAGTTAGGTTTAGGTTTATTGTTAGGATTAGAATTAGGATTCAGTTTAGGATTAGAGTTAGTGGTTGAGTTAAAATTACTGTTAGGGTTAGTGTTTGTAAAAGTTATTTTTAGGGTTTGTATTAGGGGTAGGTTTAGGGTTAGTGTTAGGGTTAGGACTAAGGTTAGTTTTATAGTTAGGTTCAGGGTTAGGGTTAGGTTAACGTTAGGGTTAGGGTCAGGTTTGCGTTTAGGTTTAGGCATAGATTTAGGGTGAGTCTTAGTGATAATATAGGGATAGGGTTAGGGATAGGGTTAGGATTAGGGTTAGGTTTAGGTTTAGGGTTAAGGTAAGTGTTATGGTTAGGATTAGGCTTAGGGTTAAGAAAATGTTAGTGTTAGGGTTAGGTTGGGTAAGTGTTAAGATAAGGTTTAGGGTAAGGGTTTGGGTAATGTTTAGGGTTGGAGTTAGGGTTATGGTTAAAATTAGGGTTAGGGGTAAGGTTAGGGTTAGGGTTAGTGTTAGGGTTAAGATTAGAATTTGTCTTAGGGTTATGGTTAGGATTATGTTTTAGGTTCCAGTTATGGTTAGGATTAGGTTTAGGGTTAGGTTTAGGTTAGTGATACGGTTCAAGATAGGGTTAGATTTAGGGTCAGTGTAAGGGATAGGTTTAGGGTTAGGTTTAGGTTAGGGCTAGGTGTAGGTTTAGGGTTCGTGTTAGGGATAAGGTGAGGGTTAGTTTTAGCTTTTGGTTTAAAATGTTAGGGTTCGTTTTAGAGTTAGTTTTAGGGTTATTGTTAGGATTAGGATTAGGTTTAGGTTTAGGATTAGGGTTAGTGTTGGGGTTAAAATTACTGTAATGGTAAGGCTGTGTTAGGGTTAGTTTAAGAGTTTTTGATAGGTATAGGTTTAGGGTTAGTGTTAGGGTTAGGGCTAAGTTTAGTGTTAGGGTTAGTGTTAGTGTTAAGTTTAGGATTAGGTTTAGTGTTAGGGTTTGTGTTAGGTTTAGTGTTAGCATTATGGTTAGGGTTAGGTTTAGGGTTAGGGTTAGGGTGAGTGTTAGAATAGAGTTAGGGTGAGGCTTAGGTTAGTGTTAGGGTTAGGGTTAATGTTAGAGTTAGTGTTAGGGTTAGGTTTAGGTTTAGGGTTAGGGTTAGTGTTAGTGTTAGGGTCAGGGCTAGTGTTAGATTTTGGGTTATATTTAGGTTTAAGGTTTAGTTGTAGGGTTTGAATTATGGTTACAATTAAGTTTAGCTTTAGGGTTAGGATTATGTTTTGGGTGATAGTAAAGGTTAGGTTTATGTAGGGGTTAGCGTTAGGGTTAGGTTAGGTTTAGGGTTCTGATTTGGGTTAGGGTTTGGGTTAGAAATAGGATTAGGGTTTTGGTTAGGGTTACATTATGGTTAGAGTTTTGGTTAGAATTAGGATTTGGATTAGATTTATATTTATGATTAGGGTTAGTCTTAGGGTTACTTTTAGCATTAGGGTTAGTGTTTGTATTAGTGTTAGTGTTAGGATTATCATTTTTGATAGGGTTAGGATTATTTTAAGGATTTGTGCTAGGGTTAGAATTAGGGATGATTTTATGGTTAGTATTAGTGTTAGAGTGAGGTTTAGGCTCAGTTTTAGGGTTACGGTTAGAGTTAGGTTTAGTGTTTGCGTTAGGGTTAGTGTTAGCTTTAGGATTAGGGTATAGCTAGGGTTAAGGTTAATGTTAGGTTTAGGGTTAGGGTTAGGGATAGGTTTAGTGTTAGTGTTTGTTTTAGGTTTAGGGTTAGGGTTAATTATACTGTTAGGATTAGAGATACTTTTAGAGTTAGTGTTACGATCACAGTTAGGTTTAGAATTAGTGTTAAGGTTAGGGTGAGGTTTAGGTTTAAGTTTAGTGATAGGGTAAGGTTTAGGGTTAAGCTTAGTGTTAGGGTAAGGTTTAGGGTTAGGGTTAGGTTTAGGGTTAGTGTTAGGGTTAGGTCTAGGGTTTGAATTAGGATTAGTGCTAGACTTATTGTTAGCGTTAGGGTTACATTTAGGATTAGGATAGGGTTAGGGTTAATGTTAGTATTAAATTTTGTGTTAGGGTTAGTGTTATGATTAATGATAGGATTAGGTTTAGGATTAGGATTAGTGTTAGAATTAGGGTTAAGATTAGGTTTAGGTTTAGTTTTAGGGTTAGGGATAGAGTTAAGTTTAGGGTTACTTTAGGGTAAAGGTAAGGCTCAGGTTTAGGTTTAGGGTTAGTGTTAGGGTTCGAATTAGGGTGTGTGTTAGGGTTAGGGTTAGGGTGAGTGTTATTGTTAGGTTTAGAGTTAGATTAGGTTTGTGTTAAGGTTAGGGTTGGGGTTAATTATAGTGTTAGGTTTAGTTATTGGTTAGAGTTTTTGTTAGGGTTAGGGTTAGGTTTAGAGTTAGTGTTAGGGTTAGGTTTAGTGTTATGGTTAGAGTTAGGGTTAGGTTTATGGATAGTGTTAGTGTTAAAGTTATGGTTAGTGTTATTGTTAGGGTAAGGGTTATGTTCAGGGTTTGTGTTAGGGTTAGTGTTTGTGTTAGGGTTAATTAGGGTTAGGGTGAGGGTTTGTTAAATGGTTCGTGTCAGGGTTAGTGTTAGGGTTATGAATAAGATTAAGGTTAGAATTAGGGTTAGGTTTAGTGTTAGGATTAAGTTTATTTTAAGAGTTAGAGTTAATGTTAGTGGTAGAGTTAGGGTAGAGTTAGGGTTAGTGTTTCTGTTAGTGTTAGGGTTATGCTCAGGGTTAGCATTAATGTTAGGTTTGGGGTTATATTTAGGGTTAAAATTAGTGATCGAATTAGGTTTGGGGTTGTTTATTGTTAGGGTTAGGGTTAGGGTTATGGTTGGTGTTAGCGTTAGGGTTAGTGTTAAGGTTAGTGTTAGGGTGAGTGTTAGGGTTAGGGTTAGACTTTGGGTTCATGTTAGAGTTAGGGTTATGGTTTGGATTAGTTTTAGGTTTAGGGTTAGGGTTAGGTTTAGGATGAGGGATACAGTTAGGGTTAGTTTTAGTGTTAGTGTTTGTGTTAAGGTTAGGGTTAGAGTAAATTATACAGTTAGGGTTATGGATAGGTTTAGAGTTACTTTTAGGGTTAGGGTTAGGTTTAGGTTTAGTGTTACGATTAGTGTTAGGGTTAAGATTAGTGTTAGGTTTATGGTTAAGTTTAGTGATAGGGTTAGGTAAGGGCTGAAGTTAGTTTTAAGGAAAAAGTGAGGTTTAGGTTTAGGGTTAAGTTTAGGGTTAGTGTTAGGATTAAGTTTAGGGTTTGATTTAGGATTAGGTTTAGGGTTATTGTTAGGTTTATGGTTACAGTTAGGATTCGGATAGGGTTAGGGTTAATGATAGTGCTAAGTTTTGTGTTAGGGTTAGTGTTAGGATTAGGTTTATGTTTAGGTTAAGATTAGCATGAGGGTTAGGGTTAACATTAAAGTTAGTTTTAGGGTTAAAGTTAATGTTAAGCTTGGGGTTAGTGTTAGGGTTAATTTAAAGGTTAGAATTAGGGTTAAGTTTAGTGTTAGTGTTAGAATTAGAGTTTTTGTTAGGTTTCGGGTTAGGGTGAGTGTTAGTGTTAGGATTAGGGATAGGACTGTGTTAGGGTTAGGGTTAGGGTTAATTATACTTTTCGAGTTAGGAATAGGTTTAGAGTTAGTGTTAGATTTAGGGTTAGGGTTATGGTTTGGTTTAAGGCTAGATTTATGGTTACTGTTACTGATAGGGTTACAGATAAGTTTTGGCTTATATTTAGGGTTAGAATGAGGGTTGGGTTAAGTGTTAGAATTATGATTACTTTTAGAATTAGTGTTAATATTAGTGTCAGGGTTAGGGGTAGACATATGGTTAGTGTAAGTGTTAGGGTTATGGTTATAGTTAGAGTTAGGGTTAGTGTTATGTTTGGGGTTATGTTTAGCGTTAGGGTTAGTGTTAGTTTCACAGTTATGTGTAGGGTTAGAATTAGTGATAGGATTAGGTTTTGGTTTAGGTTTATTGTTAGGGTTAGGGTTAGGGTTAGGGTTAGGGTTTATTGTAGTGTTAGTGTTAGGGTTAGGATTAGGTTTAGGGTTAGAGTTAGGATTAGGGTTAAGGCTAGGATTAAAGTTCGGGTTAGTGGATATGTTTAGGGTTAGTTTTAGTGATATGGTTAGTGTTGGGGTTAGGCTTAATGATAGGTTTAAGGTTAGGACTAGTGTTAAGGGTTAGTGTTTGTGTTTGTGTTAGGGATAGGGTTAAGTTTAGTGTTAGGGTTAGTGTTAGGGTTAGAGTTAGGATTAGAGTTCATCTAAGGGTTAGGGTTAGGGTACGGTTAGGGTTAGGCTTACGGTTAGGGTAATTGTAAGGTTCGGGTTACAGTTAGGGATAGAGTTAATGTTAGGGTTAGGGTTAGGGTTACGGTTAGAGTTAGGGTTAGTTGTTAGGGTTAGTGATAGGGTTAGTGTTCGGCTTTCTTTTATGTTGAGTGTTAAGTTTAAATTTTGGTTATGGTTACTTTTAGGATTCACGTTAGAGTTAGGGTTAGGTTTAGGTTGAGTTAGGGTTAGTTTTAAGGTTTGTATTAGGATTATATTATGGTTAGGTTTTGGGTAGGGTTAGTGTTAGTGTTATCATTAGATTTAGGGTTAGGGTTAGTTTTAGGATTAGTGTTAGGGTTATGGTTATGGTGAGGGTTAGGTTAGGGTTAGTGTTAGTGTTAGGGTTAGGTTGGTGTTAGGGTTATTGTTAGCATTAGGGTTTATTTAGGGTTACGGTTAGTGTTAGGGTTAGAGTTAAGGGTTAGGTTTAGTGTAACAGAAAGGGTTAGTTTTAGAGTTAGTGTTAGGTTTAGTTTAAGGAAAAAGGTTAGATTTTTTTGTTAGGGTTAGGGTTATTTTTTTGTTATTTTTAGGTATAGTGTTAGGCTTACAGTTAGGTTTAGGGTTAGAGTTATTATTTGGGTTAGGGTTAGGTTTAGGGTTAGTGCAAGAGTTAGGGTTAGGCTTAGTGTTAATGCTATTGTTAGGGTTATGGTTAGGTTTAGATTTAGTGTTAGGGTTAGTATTACGATTAGGGATAGGGTTAGGTTTAGGGTTAGGGTTAGGGTAAGAGTTAGGTTTAGTGTTAGGTTTAGTGTTATTGTTTTTTAAGGGTTAAGGTTAGGGCAAGACTTAGAGTTTGTTTTAGGTTTAGGTTTAGAGTTAGGGTTAGAATTAGGGTTAGTAATAGGGTTAGGGTTACAGTTACATTTAGGGTTATGTTAAGGAATAATTTTTCTCTTAGGGTGAGTGTTATGATTAAGGTTAGTGTTAGGGTTAATGTTCGGGTTAGGTTAAGGTTTAGGGTTAGATTAAGTATTAGGGTTGGGTTAGAGTTAGGGATAAGATTAGGGTTGGTGTTAGAGTTAGGTTTATTGTAAGTGTAGGTTAGGTTTACAGGTAGGATTAGGGTTAAAGTTAGGGTTAGGGTTAATGTTAGTGTTAGGGTTTGCATTGGTATTAGGGTTAGAGTTAGGGTTAGTGTTAGGTTTAGGGGTTGTGTTAGTATTAGCTCTAGGTTTTGGATTAGTGATAGGTTTAGGGTTAGTTTTAATTTCAGGGTTAGGGTTAGGGTTAGTGTTAGGTTTAGGGATTGTGTTAGTGCTAGCTTTAAGTTTAGAATTAGTGATATGTTTAGGGTTAGGGTTAGTTTTCGTATTTGGGTTAGAGTTATGTTTCATGTTAGAGTTAAATTTAGAGTTAGTGTTATTGTTCAAGTTAGGGTTAGGGTTATGGTTAGCAATAGTGTTAGGGTTATGGAGAGAATTAGTGTTAGTGTTGGGTTTAGGGTAAGGGTTAGGTTTAGTGTTATGTGTAGAGCTAGGGTTAGTGTTAGGTTTAGTGTTATGGTTAACATTAGGGTTAGGTTTAGTGTTAGATTTAGGTTTAGCGTTAGGGTTAAGATTAGGGTTAATTTTAGGTTTAGTGATAGGGTTAGGGTTAGTGTTACATTGAGGGTTATGGTTAGGTTTAGGTTTTGTCTTATGGTTAGTGTTATGGTTAAGGTTAGAGTTAGGGGAAGGTAAGGTAAGGTTTAGAGTTAGGTTAAGATTAGTGTTAGGTTTTTTTTAGGTTTAGTTTTATGCACAGGGTTAAGGTAAGTGTTAGCATTGTGGTTTGGGTTAAGGTTACAGTTAAAGTTAGGGTTAGTGTTAGGGTTTTTGTTAGAATTAGGGTTATTTTTAGGGTTAATGTTATAGTTAGGGTTAGGGTTACGTTTAGGGTTAGTGTTAGGGTTAGTTTGGGGCTTTGGTTTAGGGTTAGGTTAAGTGTTAGGGCTTGGGTTTTGGTTTTTTTAAGGTTAAGGTTAGGATTAGTGTTACTCTTATGGATACCATTAGGATTAGGGTTAGTGTTAGGATTAGTGTTAATGTTAGGTTTTGAGTAAGGGTTAGTGTGTTAGTTTCATGGTTAAGGTTAGTGTTAGTGTTAGGGTTAGAATTAGAGTTATTTTTAGTGTTGGTGTTAAGTTTAGGGTTATTTTTAGGGTTAGGGTTAGGGTTAGGGTTATTGTTATTGTTAGGGTTAAGGTTCATCATGGTGATAGGGTTAGATTTAGAGTTAGGATTAATGTTAGGGTTAAGGTAAAGGTTAGTGTTAGTATTACTGTTAGGGTTAGGGTTAGGTATAGTGTTAGATTTAGGAATAGGTTTAGCGTTAGGGTTAGATTTAGAGTTAGGATTAATGTTAGGGTTAAGGTTAAGGTTAGTGTTAGTTTTACTGTTAGTTTTAGGGTTAGGGTTAGGTTTAGGGTTAGTATTATGGTTATGGTTATGGTTAGGGTTAGGGTTGTTGTTACGATTAGGGTTAGGTTTAGTGTTAGCCTATGGGTTATGGTTAGGGTTAGTGTTAGAATTAACATTAGGGTTTGTTTTAGAATTAGGGTTTGGGATAGGGTTACTGATAGGGTTACAGTTATGATTTGGTTTTGGGTTAGGGTTAGTGTTAAACTTTGCCTTAGAGTTAGTGTCATGGTTAGTGTTAGGGTTATGTTTACGGTTAGAGTTAGTGTTAGGGTTGGTGTTAAAGTTTATGTTAAGTTTAGGTTTAGCGTGAGTTTTAGGGTTAGGGTTAAGTTTAGGATTGGTTTTACTCCTTGGGTTAGGATTAGGTTTAGGGTTAAGGATAGTCCTAGGTTTAGTGATAAGTTTAGAGTAAGTGTTAGGGTTAATTTAGTGTTATGGTTAGGGTAATGGTTATTTTTACGTTTTTCTGTTAGTGTTAGAGTTAGGTTTATGTTTAGGTTTAGAATTATTGTTAGTGCTAGGGTTACATTAAGTTTTAGGGTTAGGGTTAGGTTTAGGGTTAATGTTAGCATTAGGGTTAGTGTTAGCGGTTGTGTTAGGGTTTGGGATGGTTTTAATATTAGGGTTAGGGTTAGGTTTAGGATTAAGTAATGGCTAGCTTTACTGTTTGAGTTATGATTAGGATTAGGGTTAGGGTTAGGATTATGGTTAGGACTAGCATTAGGGTTAGGATTAGGGTTAGGGTTGAGGCTAAGTTTAGGGATAGTGTTCGGTTTTGGGTTAGGTTTAGGGTTAGTCGTAGGGTTTGCTTAGGTTTAGAGTTAGTGTTAGTGTTAACATTAGGGTTAGTTTAGGAGGGTTAAAGTTAGGGTTCATGTTAAGGTTAGGTTTAGCTTGAGTCTTATTTTTCGGGTTAGGTTTAGGTTTGGTGTTAGTGTTAGGGTTAGGAATAGGGTTAGGGTTAGTGTTAGGATTAGGGTTAGGTTTAGGTTTAGTGTTAGTTTTAGAGTTAAGGTTATGGTTAGGGTTAGGGTTAGAGTTGTTTTTAGTGTTATGGTTAAGGTTCGTTTTGTGTTATGAATAGGATTATGGTAAGACTTACAGTTTGTGTTAGGTTTAGGGTTAAATTTAGGGTTAGATTTACAATTAGGCTTAGGGTTACGGTTAGGGCTAGTGTTAATGTTAGGATTTGCATTATGGTTAGTGTTATGGTCAGGGTTATGTTTTGATTTAGGGTTAAAGTTTAGGTTAGTGTTAGGTTAGGTTTATGGGTAGTATTAGGGTTTTGGTTAGAATTACTGTTAGTGATAGGGTTTAGATAGGTTTAATGTTATGATTAGGATTAGAGTTCGGTTAGGGTTAGTGTTAGTGTTAGGATTACGGTTTGTGTTTTGGTTAGTGTTAGGGTTATGATTAGGTTTAGGATGAGTTTTAGGGTTAGGGTTATGTTTACAGTTAGGGTTAGGAATAGGTTTAGTGTTAGGGTTAGCATTAGTGTTAGGTAAGGTTTAGTGTTAAGGTTAGGATTAAGGTTAGGGTTAGGGTAAGTATTAGGGTTACAGTTAGTGTTACTGTGAGTGTTAGTTTTAGGTTTAGGGTTAGGGTTAGGGTTTGTGTTAGGGTTAGGATTAGGGTTAGGGTTAGGTTTGCATTTTGGGTAAGAGTTAGGGTGAGTTTTAGTATTAGGACTAGGGTTAGGGTTATTGTTAGGGTTATGGCTCGGGTTCAGGTTAGGTTTAGGGTTAGTGTTATGGTTAAATTTAGTGTTAGGGTAGGGTTAATATTACGGGTAGTGTTAGTGTTTGGGTTTCCCTTAGGGTTAGTGTTAGGGTTAGGTTAGGCTTAGGGTTTATTTTAGGGTTTGGTTAAGTGATAGGATTAGGTATAGGGTTTCTATGAGGGTTAGAGTTACGATTAGTGTTAGGGTTGATATAGGGTTAGGTTAGCCTAAGTGTTAGGTTTAGTGTTAGCTTACGTGGTTGTGATAGGATTTGGTTTAGGGTTAGGTTTAGGGATATCTAGAGGATT
This sequence comes from Callospermophilus lateralis, assembly GCF_048772815.1. NCBI lineage: Eukaryota > Metazoa > Chordata > Mammalia > Rodentia > Sciuridae > Callospermophilus > Callospermophilus lateralis. The sequence continues at coordinate 91,805,727 of NC_135306.1, read as the reverse complement.
ATGTTTAGATTTAGGTTTACAGTTAGGTATAGGGTTAGTGTAAAGTTTAGTGTTAGTTTTAGGTTTAGGATTTGGGTTAGTTTTAGGGCTAGGTTTCGTGGTTGTTTTAGAATTAGTTTTAGGGTTAGGGTCATGAATAGGATTAAGTTTAGATTTAGGGTTAGGATTAGTTTTAGGTTTAAATTTAGGGTTAGTGATAGTGTTCGGGTTGGGGTTACAGTTTGTGTTAGGTTTAAAAATAGGATTACACTAAGGGTTAGTGTTAGGGTTAGGGTTAGGTTTAGTGTTAGGGTAAGGGTTAGGGTAGGAGTAGGGTAAGGATTAGTGTTAGTGATAGGATTAAAATTACGGTTAGGGTTAGGGTTATGTTTAGTATTTTTGTTAGGGTTAGAGTTAGGGTTAGGATTAGTTACAGTGTTAGAGTTCGTGTAAGTTTTAAGGTTCGTTATAAGGTTTGGGTTAGGGTTTGCATTAGGGTTAGGATTAGAGTTAGTGTTAGGGTTTGTGTTAGATTTAGGATTAGGGTTAAGGTTAGGTTAGTGTTACTGTGAGGGTTGGTGGTCAGGTTAGTGTTAGGGTGAGAATTAGGGTTAGTTTTAGGGTTAGTGTTAGTGTGAGGGTTATGGTTTGCATGAGGGTTAGGCTTAGTTGTATTGTTAGGTTTTGGATTTGTGTTAGGGTTATGGTTACGGTTAGTGTTAGGGTTATTTTTAGTGTTAGAATTTGGGTTTGGTTAGGAAAAAGTTATTGTTAAGATTAGGTAAAAGTTAGGGTTATGGTTTAGGTTAGGGTTGTTAGGTTTAGGATTAGAGTTAGGGTTTGTGTTAGGATTAGGGTTAGAGTTAGGTTTTGTGTTAGGATTACGGTTAGTTTTATGGTTAGGGTTACGGTTACAGTTAGTGTTAGGGTTCAGGTTAGAATAAGGGATAGGATAATGTTAGATTTAGTGTTAAGGTTAGTTTTAGGGTTAGGGTTCATGTTAGGGTAAGGGATAGGGTTAGTGTTTAGGTTAGATTTAGGTTTAGGGTTAAAGTTAGTGTTAGGTTTCGGGTTAGGATTCGGGTTACATTTAGTTTTGGGGTTTGGGTTATAGTTAGGTTTAGGTTTAGTTTTAGGGTTAGGGTTAAGGTTAGATTTAAATTTAGGGTTAGGGTTAGGTTTAGGGTGAGGGTTACTTTTAGGGTTAGGGTTATTTTAGGTTTATGGTTATGGTTAGCGTTAGCGTTAGTGTTAGTGTTAGGGTTAGGGTTAGGTTTAGTGTTAGGGTTAGTGTTAGGTTTAGGGTTAGGTTTAGGATTAAGCTTTGTGTTAGGGTTAGGATTAGGGTTAGTTTGAGGGTTAGGATTAGGGTTATGTTTAGAGTTAGTGTATGATTAGGGTTAGGGTTAGTATTAGTTTAGTGTTAGGGTTAGGTTTAGGGTTAGTTTTCAGGTTTGGTTTAGGGTTACGGTTAGTGTTTGTATTAGGGTTAGAGTTAGTGATAGGTAAGGGTGAGAGTTAGAATTAGATTACGCTCAGAATTATGGTTGGGTTAAATTTTGTGTTAGGGTTAGAGGTAGAGTTAATGTTAGTGTTAGTGTTAGGGTTAGGGTTAGGATTAATGTTAGTGTTAAGGTTAGGATTAGGTTTAGGGTTAGAGTCAGGGTTAGGGTTAGGGTTTGGCTTAAGATCAGGCTTAGTGGAATGGTTAGTGTCTGTGTTAGGGTTAGTGTTATGGTTAGTGTTAGATGTAGTGTTCATGTTAGGGTAAAGGTTTAGGTATAGCGTAAGTGTTAGGGTTAAGTTTCTTTTTATGTTTAAGGTTACGGTAAGGTTTAGGGTAAGGGTTAGGTTTAGAGATTGCGTTAAGGTTTGGGTTAGGTTTAGTTTTATTTTTAGGATTAGGATTAGTGTTAGAGTTAGGGTTTGCATTAGGGTTAGTGTTAAGTTTAGGGTTAGGTTTACTGTTAGTTCTACTGTTAGGGTTACGGTTAGTGTTAGGGTTAGGGTTAGTGTTATGGTTTGGGTTAAGGTTAGGGTTGGGTTAGGGTTCGTGTTAAGCTTACTTTTATGGTTCATCTTAGGGTTAGGATTAGGGTTAGTGTAATGGCTAGGGTTAGGTTTAACGTTAGAATTAGTGTTAGTTTCAAAGTTAGGGTAAGTGTTTGGGTTAAGGATCATGTTAGGTTTTTGGAATAGGAATGGTTTAATGTTATTGTTTGTCTTATGGTTATGGTTAAGCTTAGTGTTAGGGTTATGGTTATGGTTAAGGTTATTGTTAATGTATGGGTTAGGGTTAGAGTTAGACTTAGGGTTTGGTTAGTTTTATGGCTAGGTTTAGAATTTGAGTTAGTATTAGGGTTAGGATTAGTATTACAGTTAGGGATATGGTTAGGATTACTTTTAGAATCAGGGTTAGTGTTAGTGTTAAATTTTACATTAGGTTTAGGTTTAGGGTTAATGTTAGGGTTAGAGTTAGGGTTAGGGTTAGTTTTAGGGTTAGGGATAGGGTTAAGTTTAGGATTAGAGTTAGGGTTAAAATAAGGTTTAGGATTAGCATTAGGATTAATGTAAGGTTTAGAATTAGGGTTCATGTTAAGGTTAGGGTTAGGGTTAAGGTTAGAATTAGGGTGAAGTTGATGGTTAGGTTTCTGTGTTTAGTGTTAGTGTTTGTTTTGGGGTTGTGGATAGGGTTAATAATGGTGTTAGGTTTATAGATACGTTTAGAGTTAGTTTTATGGTTAAATTAGGTTTAGGATTAATGTTATGATTAGTGTTATGGTTAGGGTGAAGTTTAGTTATAGGGTTAAGATTAGGGTTAAGTTTAGTGTTAGGGTAAGGGTTAGGTTTAGGGTTAGGTTTAGGGTTAATTTTGGGTTAGGTTTAGGTTTGAGTTAGTATTAGGGTCAGAGTTATTGTAAGGGTTCCAGTTAGGATTAGAATAGGGTTAGGGTTAATGTTATTGTTAAATTTTGTGTTTGGGTGAGTGTTTGGGTTAGTGTTAGGATGAGGTTTAGGGTGAGGGTTAGTGTTAGAATTAAGGTTAGGATTAAGTTTAGGATTAGTTTTAGTTTTAGGGTAAGGGTAAAGTTTAGGGTTCCTGTTAAAGTTAAGGTAAGGATTAGCATTAGGTTTAGGCTTAGTGTTAGTTTTTGAATTAGGGTTTGTGTTAGGGTTTGGATTTGGGTAAGAGTTAGTGTTAAATTTAGGGTTAGGCTAGGTTTGTGTTAGGGTTAGGGTTAGTGTTAATTATAGTGTTAGGATTAGGGATAGGTAAGAGTTATTGTTAGGGTTTTGGTTAGGTTTATAGTAAGTGTTAGTGTTAGTGTTAGGGTTAGGGTTAATGTTATGGTAAGGGTTATGGTTAGATTTATGGTTAGTGTTAGTGTTAGGGTTAGGGTTAATGTTATGGTAAGGGTTATGGTTAGATTTATGGTTAGTGTTAGTGTTAGGGTTATGGTTAGGGTTAGTGTTAGTGTAAGGGTTAGTTTTAGGGTTAGGGTTATGTTTAGTGTTAAGGCTAGTGTTAAGGTTAGGGTTAGTTAGGGTTAGAGTTAGTGTTAGTTTTATGGTGAGGGTTAGGGTTTGTGTAAGTGTTAGTGTTAGGGTTAGTTTTAGGGTTATGGAAAAGATTAGGGTTATATTAAGTGTTAGAATTAGGGTTAGGTTTGTGTTAGGATTATGATTAGGTTTAGAGTTACAATTTATGTTAGGTTAGGGTTAGGGGTAGATTTAGTGTTAGTGTTAGTGTTAGGGTTAGGGTTATGATTGGGGTTATGTTTATTGTTAGATTGGGATTATGTTTAGGGTTAAAATTAATGATAGGATTAGGATTGGATCTAGGTTTATTGCTAGGACTAGGTTTCAGGTTCGGGTAGGGTTACGGTTGGTATTAGTGTTAGGGTTAGTGATAGGGTTTGATTTAGTGTTAGGGTTAAGGTAGACTTCAGGTTCGTGTTAGAGTTAGGGTTATGGTTTGCATTAGAGTTAGGGTTAGGGTTAGTGTAGATTTAGAGTTGGTTTAGGTTTAGCTTTTAGGGTTAGTGTTAGGGTTAGTTTTAGGGTTAGAGTTAGGGTTAGATTAAGTTTAAGGTTGTGTTAGGGTTAAGTTTAGATTTAGGGTAGTTTTAGGGTTAGAATTAGTGTTCGTGTTAGGGTGAGGTTTAGGTTTAGAATGAGGGATAGGGCTTGAGTTAGTTTTAGTGTTAGTGTTTGTGTGAGAGTTAGGGATAGGGTGTATTATACTTTTGGGGTTAGGATAGGTTTACAGTTAGTATTTGGGAAGGCTTAGGTTTAGGGTAAGTGTTATGATTACTGTTAGGGTTAAAATAATTATTAGGCTTAAGATTAGTGTTAGGGATTGGGTAAAGATTAGTGATAGTGGTAGGTATAGGGTTAAGGTTACTTTTAGGGTAAGGGTTAGGGTTTGGGTTAAGGTTAGGTTAGGATTAGTGTTAGGGTTAACTTCAGGGTTTGAATTAGGATTATGTTTAGGGTTAGGGTTTGGGTAAGGTTAGGATTAGAATAGGATTACGTTAATGTTAGTGTTAATTTGTGTTAGGGTTAGTGTTAGTGTTAGGGGTTGGGGTTAGGGTTAACATTAGTTTAGTTTTAGGGTTAGAAGTAGGTTAGAGTTAGTGTAAGGGTTAGGGTTAGTGTTTGTGTTAGGGTTAGGGTTAGGGTTAGGTTTTTTGTTAGGGTTAGGGATATGGTTAGGGTTACAGTTAGGATTAGGGTTTGAGGTAGTATTAGGGTTAGTATTAGGGTGCGGGTTAGGGTAGGGTTAATGTTTGTGTTAGGGTTTTTGTTAGTGTTAATATTAGGGTAAGGGTTAGGGTTAGTTTTAGTGTTATATTTAGGGTTAGGTTTTATGGTATGGTTAGGACTAAGTTTACAATTAGCATTTAGTTTAGGGTTAAGTTCAGGGTTAGTGTTAGGGTTAACATTAAGGTTAGGCTTAGTGATAGAGTTAGTGTAATGGTTAGGGTTAGTGTTAGGGTTGGGTTTGGTTTACGGTTAGTGTTAGGTTTACCATTATAGATAGGTTTAGGGTTAGTGTTATGGTTAGCATTAGGTTCACGTTACTGTTAGGGTTAGTGTTATAATTAGGGTTAGGATTAGTGTTATTTTTAGGGTTAGGGTTATGTTTAGGTTTATATTTATTGTTAGGGTTAGTGTTAGGTTAGGATTAGGGTTAGGGTTAGTGCTATTTTTAGGGTTAGGGTTATGTTTAGTTTTATATTTATTGTTAGTGTTAGTGTTAGGTTTAGGATTAGGGTTAGGTTTAGTTTTAGGGTTAGGGTTAAATTTATGGTTAATATTAAGGTTAGGGCTAGTGTTTGTGTTAAAGTTAGTGTTAGGATTAGGTTTCTGGTTAGGGTTAGTATTAGGGTTAGCTTTTGTGTTAGGGTTAGTGTTAGGTTTAAGGACATGTTTAGGGTTAGTTTTAGGTTTGGGTTAGGGTTAGAGCTAATGTTAGGGTTGAATCATGGTAAGAGTTAGTGATACAGTTAGCATTAAGGTTAAGTTTAGGGTTAGTGTTAGGGTTAGGACTAGGGTTAGAGTTAGGGTCTGGGTTAGGAATATTTTTAGGGTTAGGTATATTCTTAGTGTTAGTGTTTAGGGTTAGTGTTAAGGTTAGGATTTGTTTTAGGGTTAGGGTCATTGTTAATATTAGGATTATTGTTAGTATTTGTGTTAGTGTTAGGGTTAGGGATAATCTTAAGATTTGTTTTAGGGTTAGGTTTAGAGTTAGTTGTAGGGTTATGTTTAGGGTTATGTTTAGGTTTAGGGTTGGTTTTGTGTTAGGGTTAGTATTATGGTTAAGGTTAGGGTTTGTGTTATGGGTAGGTTTAGGTTTAGTGTTAGGTTAGTTTATGGGTAAATTTAGTGTTAGGGTTAGGTTAAAGTTCGTGTTAGGGTTTGCATTAGGGTTAGGGTTAGGGTTAGATTTTGGGTTAAGTTTAGGGTTGGGATAAGGTTAGTGTTAGTGTTAGGGTTAGGGTTAGCAATTGTGTTATGTTTATAGATAGGGTTAGGGTTAGTATTAGGGTTATGGCTAGGGTTAGTGTTAGTGTTATGGTTAGCGTTAGGGTTAGGGATATTGTTAGTGTTAGGGTTAGCATTAGAGTTAGGTTTAAGGTTAGTGTTTAGGTGGGTGTTAGGGTTAGGTTTAGGGTTAAATTTAGTGATAGGCTTTCAGTTAGGGTTTGTGTTAGTGTTAGGGTTAGGATTAGTTTTAGAATTTCCATTTGGTTTAGGGTTAGTCTTAGGATTAATGTTATTTTTAGGATTTATGTTACAGTTATTGTTTGGGTTAGGTTTAGAGTTAGGGATTGTGTTAGGTTTAGAGTTACGGTAAGTGTAAGTTTCATCTTTGTGTTAGGGTTAGAGTTAGTATTAAAAATAGGGTTAGAGTTAAGTTTAGGGTTACTGTTACTGTTAGGGTTAGGGTTAGGGATAGTTTTAAGAATAGGTTTAGGGTTTAGGTTAGGGTTAGGGTTAGGTGTAAGTTAGTGTTATGTTTAGGGTTAGTCATTGGGTTAGGGATAGTGTTATGGTAAGGGTTGGGTTTAGAGTTAGGATAGGGTTAGTTTTAGGGTTAGGGTTATGGTTTGCGTTAGGGTTACTGTTAGGGTAATGGTTTGGGTTAGGGTTAGGGTTATGGCTAATGTTAGGGCTATGGTGACGGTTAGGATTAGTGCTAGAGTTAGGGGAAAAATAGTGTTTCATTTTGCATTAGAGTTCGTGTTAGGATTAGGGTTAGGGTTAGGATTAGGTTTAGGGTTAGGGTTAGTGTTATGGTTAGGCTTAGGGATAAGTTTAGGGTTAGTGTTAGGATTAGCTTGAGGTTTAGGGTGAGTGTTATTGTTAGTGTTAGGATTAGGTTTGGTGTTAGTGTTTGGGTCAGGGTTAGGTTTAGGGTTAAGTATACTGTTAGGGTTAGGGATAGCTTTAGAGTTAGTATTATGGTTAAAGTTATTATTTTCGTTATTTTTAGGGTTAGGGTTAGGTTAGTGTTAGTCTTAGGGTTAGGTTAGAGTTAGTTTTAGTCTATGATTTAGGGTTAGGGTTAGGGTTAGTTTTAGGTTTAGAGTTAAGATTAGGGTTAATTTTAGATTTAGGGATAGAGTTAGGTTTAAGGTTAGTATTAGGTTGAGTGTTAGGGTTTGAGTTCATTTTTTTGTTACTTTTAGTGTTTTGGTTATGGTTAGAATTAGTGATAGGATTAGGGTTGGGGTTAGATTTAGAGTTAGGTTTAGGTGAGGGCTAGTGTTAGGGTTACTTTTAGAGTTAGGGTTAGGGTGAAGGTTAGTGTTAGAGTTAGGCTTAGGGTTAGGGTTAGAATTTGTATTAGGATTAGGGTTAGAATTTGGGTTAGGGTTAGTATTAGATTTGGGATTAGGGTTAGGTTTAGGGTTAGTTTTTGTGTTAGGATTAGGGTTATGGGTAGGGTTAGTGTTAATGTTAGGGATAAGTTTAGTGTTAGGGTTAGGTTTAGGGTTAGGGATAGGTTTTGTGTTAGAGTTAGGGTTTGGGTTATGTTAGGATTATGTTTATGGTTAAAATTATTGTTACAGATAGGATTATTGTTAGTGTTAGTGTTAGTTTTAAGTTTAGGGTTAGGGTGAGTGTGATGGTTAGGGTGAGTGTTAACGATAGTGGTTGTCTTAGGGTTTGAGTTAGTGTTAATGTAAGGTTTAGGGTTAGGGTTAAGTTTAGTGTTATGGTTAGGGTTAGGGTTTATTTTAGGGTTTGTGTTAGAGTTAGGATTAGGATTAGAGTTGGAATTACGTGTAGGATTACTATTAGGTTACAGTTAGGGTTAGTATTAGAATAAAGGTTACAGTTATGGCTAGTGTTAGGGTTTGGTTTAGGGGTAGGGTTAGTATTATGGTTGTGTAAGGGTTAGTTTTAGTGTTAGAGTTAGCATTAGGGTTAGGTTTAGTGTTAGTGTTAGGGTTAGCATTAGGGTTAGGCTTAGTGGTAGGGTTAATTCAAGGGTTAGGGTTAAGTTTAGTGTTACGGTTAGGGTTAGGGTTAGGTTTAGTTTTGGGGTTAGTATTAGGATATGCGATAGGGTTAGGTTTAGTGTTAGGGTTAGGATTAGGGAAAGAGGTAGGTTTAGAATTAAGTTTAGGATTACTGTTTTTTAGGGTAAAGGTTAGGGCAAGACTTAGGGTTAAGGTTAGGGTAAGACTTAGGGTTAGAGTTAGGATTAGCAATAGGGTTAGTATTAGGGTTAGTTTTAGTATTAGTGAAAGGGTTAGTGCTAGTGTTACATTTAGGGTTATGGTTAGGGTTTGGTTTTCTCTTACGGTTAGTGTTATGATTAAGGATAGAGTTAAGGTTAGTTTTTGGGTTAGGGTAAGGCTTAGGGTTATATTAAGGATTACAGTTAGGTAAGGTTTAGGTTTCGAGTTAGAGTTAGGGTTACTGTTAGGTTAGGGTTAGGGTTAGGGTTAGGATTAAGGTTTGGGTTATGTTTAGGTTTAGGGTACGTGTTAGGTTAGTATTATGGGTAGGATTAGGGTTAAGATTAGGGTTAGGGTTAGGATTGGGTCAGTATTAGGGATAGGGTTTGTGTTAGTGTTAGTGTTATCTTTAGTTTTAGGATCAGTGATAGGGTTAGGGTTAGGATTAGATGTAGTGTTAGGTTTAGGGTTAGGGTTCATGCTAGGGTTATGGTTAAGGTTAGTGTTAATGTTAGAATTAGGGTTAAGGTTAGGTTTAGCAATAGTGTTAGTGTTAGGGAGAGGTTTATTTTTAGTGATAGTGTTAGGGTTGGGTTAGAGTTAGTGTTATGTGTAGAGCTAGGGTTTGTGTTAGGGTTAGTTAGGGTTTGCTTTAGGGTTAGGTTTAGGGATAGGGTTAGTATTAGGTTTAGGGTTTGTGTTAGGGTTAGTTTTAGGGTTAGCATTAGGTTTAGGATTAGTTATAGGGTTAGGGTTTGTGTTAGTTTTAGTGTTCGTGTTAGGGTTTTGGTTCATGTTAGGCTTATAGTCATTGATAGTTTTTGTGTTAGGTTAAGGTAGTGATAGGGTTTGTGTTAGGTTTAGGTTTACTTAAGTGTTAGATTAGTTTTAGTGTTAGTGTTAGTGTTAGGTTTTGGGTTAGAGTTAAGTTTAGCATTAGAATTATGATTAGGGTTAGTTTTAGGTTTAGTGATAAGGTTGGAGTAAGTTTTAGTGTTAGGTTAAAAGGTAGTGTTAGTTTTTTGTTAGGTTTAGTTTTACGGACAGGGTTAGGGTTAGTGTTAGCAATAGGGTTTGGGTTAAGTTTAGGGTTATATTTAGGGTTAGTAATAGTGTTAAAATTAAGGTTAGGTACAGTGTTAGGTTTAGGAATAAGTTTAGGGTTAGTGTTAGGGTTAGGGTTAGATTTCGTTAGTGTTATGGTTACGGTTAATGTTAGATTAAGTGTTAGTGTTAGGGTTTGTATTAGGTTTAGGTTTAGTGTGTTAGATTAGTTTTATGGGTAGGATTAGGGTAAAGGTTAGTGATAGTTTCAGTGTTAGGGTGTGTGTTAGTGTTAGAGTTAGGGTTAGGATTAGTATTATGTTTAGGGTTTGTTTTAGGGTAAATGTTAGGGCTAGTATTAGTTTTAGGATTAATGATAAGGTAAGAGTTAGGGTTAGTTTCAGTATTAGGGTTAGGGTTAGGATTCATGATAGGGTTATGTTTAGTGTTAATGTTAGTGTTAGAATTAGGGTTAGGGTAAGGTTTTGCAATACTGTCAGGGTTAGGGAGAGGTTTAGTGTTAGTGTTAGGATTACGGTTAGTGTTATGTGTAGAGCTAGCATTCGTGTTAGGGTTAGTGTTAGGTTTAGTGTTAGGGTTAGCTTTAGGGTTAGAGTTATATTTAGCTTTAGGGTTAAGATTAGAGTTAGTTTTAGGGTTAGAGATAGGGTTAGGGTTAGTGTTACATTTAGGGTTATGGTTATGGTTAGGTTTTTTTCTTAGGAATAGTTTTATGGTTAAGGTTAGAGTTAGGGTTAGGGTTTGGTTTAGGGTAAGATTTAGGGTTAGGTTAAGAGTTAGTGTTATGGATAGGGTTATGGACAGGGTTAAAGTTATTGTTAGCATTAGGGGTTGGGTTAAGATTAGGGTTATGGTTAGGGTTAGTGTTAGGTATAGTGTTTGGTTTGGGAATAGGTTTAGGGTTAGTGTTAGGGTTAGTGTTAGATTTAGGGTTAGTGTTATGGTTAGGGTTAGGGTTGGGTTTAGTGTTAGGTTTAGGGTTAAGGTTTGTGTTAGGGTTAGGGTTAGTGTTAGGGTTGGTGTGAGGTTTAGGTTTAGTGTTAGGGTACGTATTAGGGTTAAGATTAGTGTTAGGGTTAGGTTTAGGGTTTCAGGTAAAGTTAGGGTTTGGGTTAGGTTTAGGGCTAGGGTTATGTTTAAAATTAGGTTTTGGGTTATTGTCAGTGTTAGTGTTAAACTTTGCTTTAGATTTAGTTTTAGGTTTAGTGTTAGGTTTATGGTTACTGTTAGTGTTCGGGTTGGGATTAGGAATAAGTTTAGGGTCAGTGTTAGGGTTAGATTTAGGGTTATATTAATGGTTAAGGTTTGTGTTAGAGTTAGGGTTAGGGTTCATGTTATGGTGAGGTTTAGCGTAAGTGTTAGTGTAAGGGTTAGTTTTAGGTGTGGTGTTAGTGTTTGAGTTAGGTTAAGGGTTAAAGTTAAAGATAGTGTTAGGGTTAGTGACAGGTTTATATTTAGTGTTAGGGTTAGAGTTATGGTTATTGTTATGGTTAGGGTTAGGGTTAGGTTTAGGGATAGTGTGAGTGTTACTTTTAGGGTTATGGTTAGTGTTAGCCTAAGGGTTAGGGTTAGTGTTAGGGTTAAGATTAGTGTTGCGGTTAAGGTAAGGATTAGGGTTAGTTTTAAAGTTAGGGTTTGATTTAGGGTTAGTGTGAGTGTTAGGTTTAGTGTTAGGGTTACGGTTAGGGTAATTTTAGGGTTAGGATTAGTATTTCAGTTAAGGTTAAGATTAGGGTTAGTGTTCTGTTTACAGAAAGGATTAGGGTTATATTTAGGGTTAAGGTTAGGTTTAGTGTTGGTGTTAGGTTTAGGGTTAGGGTTAGTGTTAGGGTTAGGGTTAGTGTTATGTTACATTTAGGGGTAGCATTAGTGTTAGGGTTAGGGTTAGTGTTAGGGTTTTCATTAGGTTTAGTGTTAGAATTAGTTTTAGGGTTAGATTAGGGTTGAGTTAGAATTATTGTTAGAATTATTGTTAGGTTTAAAATTAGGGTTAGGGTTAGGGTTTGTGTTATATTTAGAGTTAGGTTTAAGAACAGGGGTAGTGTTAGGGTTAGCATTAGGGTTAAGTTTAGGGTTAAAGATAGGTTTAGCATTAGGCTTAGGGATAGGGTTAGTTTTAAGTTTAGTGTTAAGGTTAGAGTTTGTGTTAGTGTTAGGTTTATGATTAGGTTTAGGTTTGGTGTTAGTGTTAGGTGTATTGTTATGTTTAGGGTTAGGTTTATTGTTTGGGTTAGGGTAAGGTTTAGGGTTAGGTAAGGTTTAGTGTTAGGTTTACTGTTAGTTTTAGGGTAAGGTCTAGTGTTAGGGTTAGGCTTTGGGTTAAAGTTAGGGTTAGGTTAGTGATAGTTTTAGTGTTAGGGTTTGTTATATTTAAAGTTAGTGTTAGGGTTTGGGTTACATTTAGGATAAGGGTTAGGGTTAGTGTTAAAGTTAGGGTTAGGATTAGGTTTAGTGTTAGTTTTAGGGTTAAGGTTTGTGTTAGGGTTAAGTTTAGGGTTAGTGTTAGTGTTAGGGTTATGGTTAGGATTAGGTTTCATATTAGGATTAGTGTTAGTGTTATGGTTTGCATTCAGAATTAGTGTTAGTTTTAGGGTTAGTTTTAGGATTAATTTTAGTGTTAGGGTTAGAATTAGTGTTATTGATTGGGTTAGGGTTAGGTTTAGGGTTACATTTAGGGTTAGTTTTAGGGTTAGGGTTTGGTTCGTCTTAGGTTTAGGGTTAAGGTTTGGTTCGTCTTAGGTTTAGGGTTAGGGTTAGTGTTAGTGTTTGTGTTAGGTTTAGTGTTTGGGTTAGATTTAGGGTGAGGGTTAATGTTATAATTATGTTTATTTTTAGGGTTAGGGTTAGGGATAGTGTTAGGCTCAGAAAAGGTTTTAGGATAAGTGTTAGTTTTAGGGTTAGGTTTAGGTTTAGTGTAACATGTATTGATAGGGGTAGGCTTAGAGTTACTGTGTGATTTAGTGTTATGGTTAATTTTAGTGTTATGGTAAGGGTTAAATTTTGGATTATGTAAAGTGTTAGGGATATTTTAAGAGTTAGGTTTAGTGTTAGAGTTAGGGTTAGATTTATAGTTAGGTTTAGGGTTAGGGTTAGTGTTAAGGTAAGGTTTAGGATTAGGGTTAGGGTAAGTGTTACGGTTAGTTTAAGAGTTAGGTTTAGGCTTAGAGTTATGATTAGTTTTATGGTAAGTGTTAGGGTTAGGATAGGGTTAGGGTAAGTGGCAGGGCAGGGTTAGAATTACTTTAGTGTTAGGTTTAGGTTTAGGGTTATGGGGTTAGGGTTAGTGTTAGGGATATATATATATATAATTTTAGGGTCAGTGATAAATCTTAGATTTGGAGTTAGGGTTAGTGTGAGGGTTAGGTTTGGGTTTAGGATTACCTTTAGAATTAGAGTTAGTGTTAGTGTTAGTGTTTGCATCAGGGTTAGTGTTACGGTTAGTGTTAGGGTTACTGTTAGGTTTTCTACTAGTGTTAGATTGAGGGTTTGTGTTAGTGTTAGGGTTAGTGTTAGGTTTAGGGTTAGTGTTAGGTTTAGAGTTAGTGTTAGGGTTAGGGTTAGGGTTAGCATTATTGTTAGGGTTAATGTTTGTAATAGTGTTAGAGTTAGGTTTATTATTAGTTTTAGGGTTAGGGTTAGGTTTAGGGTTAGTTAATGGTTAAGATTATGAATAGATTAAGTTTAGAATTTTGGTTTGAGTTAGGGTTTGTCTTCGGTTTATGTTTAGTGTTAGGGTTAGGGTTAGGGCACAACTAGGGTTAGGTTAAGTGTTATGGTTAGGTTTAGGGTTTGTTTTAGGGTTAGTGTTAGGTGAGCATTGGGATTATGGTTAGGATTAGCATTAGGGGTAGGGTTAGTGTTAAAGTTAATGTCACGGTTAGGGTTGGTATTAGGTTTTGGGTTAGGTTTAGGGTTAGTGTTAGGGTTGGGTTCAATTTAGAGTTAGTGTTAGGGTTAGCATTAGGGGTTAGGTTTTGGGTTAGAGTTAGGGTTCAGGTTAGTGTTAGCATTAGGTTAGTTTTAAGGGTAAGATTAGTGTTAGGGTAAGGGTTAATGTTAGTATTAGTGTTTGCATTAGGATTAGTATTAGGGGTAGTTTTGGGGTTAGGATTAGGGTTGGGTTAGGGTTATGATTAGGTTTAAAATTAGGATTAGGGTTAGAGTTAAGGATAGGGTTAGTTTTAGACTTAGGGTTAGGGTTAGGTTTTGTGTTAGGGTTAGGGTTAGGGTTAGCATTAGACTCAGGGTTAGGGTTAGTTTTAGGTTTAGCATTAGAGTTAGGGTTAGTGTTAGTGTTAGGGTTAGGGTTAAAATTAGTAATAGGTTTAGTGTTAGGTTTAGGATTAGTGTTAGGTTTAGGTTTACAGCCAGAGATAATTTTAGGGTTAAGGTTAGGGTTACTCTAATGGTTGTAGTTAGTGTTAGGGTTAAGTTTAGAATTTCATTTAGCGTTAGGGTTAGTGTTAGGCTTAGGGTTTCGGTTAGGTTAATGTTAGGGTTAGAATAAGTGTTTGTGTTAGGGTTAGATTTAGGTTAGTTTTAGTGTTAGTGTTAGGGTTTTGGTTAGGTTTAGGGTTAAGGTAAGTTTTAGGGTTAGGGTTAGAATAAGGGTTAGCATTAGTGTTAGAGTTAAATTAGTGTTAGTGTTAAGTTTAGGGTTAGGGTTATTATTAGGATTATAGTTCGGGTTTGGCTTATTGTTATGGTTAGTTTTAGGTTTAGTGTTAGGTTTAGGTGTAGGGTTAGTGTTAGAGATCGGTTTAGTGTTAGTGTTTGTGTTAGGGTTATGGATAGGGGTAGGTTTAGTGTTAGGTTTAGTGTTAGAATTAGGGTTAATGTTTAGTTAGTGTAAAAGTTAGGGTAAGGTTTAGGTTTAGGGAGAGGATTAGGGTTAGATTTAGTGTTAGGTTTAGCTTAAGGATTAGGTTAGTGTTAGGTTTAGCGTTTAAGTTAAGTTTAGGTTTAGGGTTAGGATTAAGGTTCTTTTAGTGTTAGGTTTAGTGTTAGGATTAGTGTTACAGTTAGTATTAAGGTGAGGGTTAGGGTGAGTGTTAGGTTTACGGTTAGGGTTAGGATTAGTGTTAGGGTTACGATTAGTGTATGTTAGGGTTAGTGTTAGTGTTAGTGTTAGGGTTACAATTAGGTTGAGGGTTAGGTTAAAGGTTAATGTTAGTGTTAGTATTTGCATTAGGGTTAGTGTTAGGGTTAGCGTTAGAATTAGGGTTAGGGTTAGTGTTTTGGTTAGGTTTAGCGTTAGGGTTAGTTTTAGTGTTTGTGTTAGGTTTAGGATTAGGTTTAATGTTAGTGTTAGGGTTAGGGTTAGGGTTAGGGTTATTGTTAATGTTAGGATTAGGATTACAGTTCATTTTAGGATTAGGGTTAGGGTTAGTCTTAGGGTTAGTGTTAGATTAGGTAAGATTAGGGTTAGTGTTAGTGTTAGTGTTAGAGTTAGAGTTTGGGTTAGAGTTAGGGAGAATGTTAGGATTAGGAATATTTTTAAGGTTAATATTAGGATTCCGATTAGGGTTAGAGTTGATGTTAATGTTAGGGTTCGGGTTACAGTTAGGGTTACTGTTAGGGTTAGGAATATGGTTAGGGTTAAGTTTAGGGTTAGAAATAAAGTTAGACTTAGTTTAAGAATTATGGTTAGGGTTGAGTTAGGGTTAATGTCAGTGTTAGGGATAAAGTTACGGTTCGTGTTAGGTTTAAGGTAAGATTAAGGGGTTGTGTTACAGATAGGTTTAGGGATAGGGTTAGTGTTATGTACAGGATTAGGTTTAGATTTAGGGTTACGAATAGGTTTAGTGTTAGTGTAAAAGTTGGTATTAGGGTTTTTAGGCTAGGGTTTGTTTTAGGTTTTCGGATTAGGTTTTGGGGTTGTGTTAAAATTAGGTTTAGTTTGGGTTAGGGTTATGAATACGATTAAGTTTATATTTAGTGTTAGGGTTAGTGTTAGGTTTAAGTTTAGGTTTAGGTTTTAGGGTTAGTGATAGTGTTAGGGTTGAGTTTAGGGTTTGTGTTATGATTCGGGTTAGGGTTAGTGTTAGTTTTAGTGATAGAGTTAGGTTTATGGTTAGGTTAATGTAAGAGTTAGGGTTATGTTTAGGTTGCATTTAGAGTTATGGTTATGATTAGGGTTTGTTTTAGGTTTAGGATTAGGTTTACGGTTATGGTTAGGATAATGGTTAGGGTTAGTTTTAGGTTTAGTGTTAGGGTTAGTGTTAGGGTTAGGATTAGTGATAGGTTTAGTGTTAGGTATAGGGTTAGTCTTCAGGTTAGGGTTATGTCTAGGGTTAGTTTGGGGTTAGTGTTAGGGTTACTGTAATGGTTAGAGTTAGTGTTAGGGTTAAGGTTAAAATTTGAGTTAGGGTTAAGATTAGTGTTAGTGTTAGGGTTAGGATTAGGGTTAGGGTTAGATTAGAGTTAGGGTCAGGCTAAAGTTTTGTTTCAGAATTAAAGTTAGAATTGTGGTTAGGGTAAATGTTACGTTTAGTGTTGTTGTAAGGATTAGGGTGAGTTTTGGAATTAAGAATAGGATTAAGATAAGTTTTAGGGTTAGTGTTAGTGGTAGGTTTAGTGTTTCAGTTAGATTTAGGCTTAAGGTTGTGGTTTGTGTTAGGATTAAAAGTTAGGATTAGGGTTAGTGTTAGTATTAGGGTTAGGGTTAGGGTAAGTGTTAGGGTCAGGGTTAGATTTACTTTTAAAATTAGTGTTAGGGTAAGTTCTAATAATAGAGTTAGTGTAAGGTTTAGGCTTAGGGTTGGAATTAGGGATTGAGTAAGGTAAAGGGTTAGGATTTGTATTAGGGTTAGGGTTAGGATTAGTGTTAGAGTTAGTGTTAGGTTTAGGGTTAGGGTTACGATTAGGGTTAGGTTTAAGATTAGATTTAGGTTTAGGATAGTTTTAGGATTAGGATTAGGGTTCAGTTTAGGTTTAGCTCTAGCATTAATATTAGTGTTAGAGTTAGTGTTAGAGTTAGGGTAAATATTTGTGTTAGGGTGAGGTTTAGGGCTATGTTTAGGATAAGGGTTAGGATTAGGGTTCATGTTAGTGTTAATGTTAGATTTAGGGTAATGGTTAGGGTCAGGGTAAGGTTTTGTTTCTGAATTAGGGTTAGTTTTTAGGTTAGAGTTAGTGTTAGGTTTAGGGTTAGTATTAGTGATTATGTTTAGGCTTTGTGTTTGGGTTAGATTTATATTAAGGGATAGGGTTAGAGTTAGTGTTAGTGATAGAATTAGAGATAGAGTTAGGTTTAATTTTAGTGTTATATTTAGGGTTAGGGTTTGTTTAAGTTTAGAGTTAGATTAGATTTAGTGTTACAATTAGGGTTAGGTTTCTGTTAGGGTTACTGTTAGTGTTATGGTTAGGATTAGTTTTAGGGTCTGTGTTAGTGTTAGGGTTAGGTTAGGGTTAGTGTCAGATTTATGTTCAGTTTAGGGTGAGGGATAGGGTTAGGGTTAGAGTTACAGTTATTAGTAGGGTTAAAGGGTTAAAGTTAGTGTTAGTGTAAGGGCTAGGTATAGGGTTAGGATTACGGTTAGTGTTAGGATTAGGGTTAGTTAGGGTTAGGGTTAGAGATGGTGTTAAGTTTAAGGTTGGGGTTAGGGTTAAGTTTAGGATTAGGTTTAAAGTTAGGATAGTGTTTGATTAAGATTTATGTTTAGGATTAAGGTTATGGTTAGGTTAGGATTAGGGTTAGGGTAAGGTTAAGTTTCACTTTAGCGATACAGTTAGGGTTTGAGTTAGGGTTAGTTTTAGTGTAAGTGTTAGGGTTAGTGTTAGGGTTAGGGTTAGGTTTAGGGATAGGGTAAATGTTAGGGTTAGGGTTAAAGTTAGAGTAAGTGTTAGGTTTAAGATTATTGTTAGGGTTATTGAAAGGGTTAGTGTGAGGGTTAGGTTTGAGTGAGGGTTAGGGTTAGGGTTAGAGTACAGTTGGCATTAGTGGTAGAGTTACGGTTAGGGTTCGGGTGAGTGAAATGGTTAGGTTTAGGGTTAGGATTAGGGTTAGTGTTATGGTTAGGATTAGTGTTTGTTTTAGGGTTACAGTAAGGGTTAGTGTTATATTTTGTGTTGGCTTTAGGGTTCGGGTTAAGCTTAGGTTTAGGATATGGGTTAGGGTTAGGGTTAGGATAGTGTTACGTTAAGGGTTATGTTTTGGGTTGGGGTTATGGTTAGGTTAGCGTTACCGTTAGTGTTAGGGTTAGGTCAGTTTTAGGGTTACATTTATGGTTAGGGTTGAGGTTCATTTTAGGGTTAGGGTTTGTGTTACACTTAAGTTTAGAGTTAGGGTAAGGGTTAGGGTTAGTGTAAGTATTTGGGTTAAGTTTAGGGTTAGTTTAAGTCTTAGGGTTAGGGTTAGGGTTAAGGTTAGAGTTAGTGTTAGGGTTAGGATTATTGTTGGGGTAATTGTAAGGGTTAGGGTTAGTGTTATATTTAGGTGTAATCATAGGATTAGGGTTGTGGTTAAGTTTACTGTTAAGTAAGGGTTAGAGTTAGGGTTAGGGTAATGTTTAGAGTTAGTATTATAATTATGGTTAGGAATTGTGTTAAGGTTAGTGTTTTTTGTTAGGGTTAGGGTTATAGTTATATTTAGGATTCGGGTTAGGGTTGTTGTGAGCATTAGGTTAAGATTAGGTGTAGAGTAAGATTTTCTGTTATGGTTTGATTTAGGGTTAGGGTTAGGATCAGTGTTAGTGTTAGGGTTAGGTTTAGTGTTAAGGTTAATTTTAGGGTTATTGTTAGGTTAGGGTTAGAGTTAGTTTAGGGTTAGAGTTAGGATAAGGTTAGTGTTATTATTAAGTTGGGGTTCAGTTATGGTTTGGGTTAGGGTTTGTGTTAGTGTTTGTGTTTGTGTAATGTGTAGGGTTAGGGTAACTGTTAGTGTAAGGTTAGGGTTAGGGTAAAAGTGAGGCTAGTGTTTGGGATAGGGTTTAGGTTCAGGTTCGTTTTAGGGTTATGGTTAGGTTTAGTGTTAGTGTTAGGGTTAGTTTTAAGGTTAATGTTAGTGTTAGGGTTGGGTTAGAATTAGAGTAAGTGTTATGGTTAGGGTAATGATTACAGTTAGAGTTATATTTATTGTTAGGGCTAGGGTTAGGGTTATGGTAAGTGTTAGGGTTAGCATTTGGTTACTGTTAGAGTTTGTGTTAGGGTTAGGTTAATGTTAAGGTTATTTTAATGTTATTGTTAAGGTTAGTTTTAGAGTAAGTGTTAGGATTTGGGTTAGGGTTTTTTTTTAGGTTTAGGGTTAGATTTAGGGTTTTGGTCACAGTTAGGATTCTGGTTAGGGTAAGGGTTAGGGTTAGGTTAGGGGTAGGATTAGGGTTAGCATCTGTGTGAGGGTTAGATTTAGGCTAAGCTTTTGGGTTATGGTTAGAGTCAGTGTTAAGGTTAGGTTTAGAGTTAGGGTTAAGGTTAGTTTTAGGGTTAGGTTTAAGATTAGGGTTAGGTTAGGTTTAGGGTTATGAATAGGTTACGGTTAGTTTTAGGGTTAGGGTTAGGGTTTGTGTTAGGATTAGGGTTAGGGTTAGGGTTACTATTATGGTTATGATTCGGGTTAGAGTTAGGCAAAGAATTAGGGTTAGGGTTAGGGTTAGTTTTAGGCTTTGGGTGAGTGTTAGGATTTTTGTTAGGGTTAAAGTTAGGGTTAGGTTTTGTTTTAGGGCTCACATTAGGTTTCTGGTTAGGGTTACGGTTAGCAATAAGATTATGGTTAGGAGTAGCAATAAGGTTTGCTTTTGCCTATAGGTTAGTGTTAGGATTAGGGTTAGCTTAGGGTTAGTGTGAGGGTTAGGTTTTGTGTTAGGTTTAAATTTAAGTTTAAGGTTTATGTTAGGTTTAGTGTTTGGGTTAGGTTTAGGGTTAGGGTTAAGGTTAGTTCTAGAATTAGGTTTAGGTTTAGGTTTAGGGTTTGGTTAGGTTTAGTGTTAGGGTTGAATGAGGGTTTGGGTTAGGTTAGTGTTACATTACGGTTAGTGTTAAAGTTAGTGTTAGGGGTAGGATTAGGGGTAGAGTTATTGTTAATGTTAGGGTTAGAATTACAGTTATGGTTATCATTAGTGTAAGTGTTAGCTTGGGTGTTTGTATTAGGGTTAGGGTTAAGTTTAGAGTTAGTGTTAGTGTTAGCTTTAGGTTTAGGGTTAAGGTTTAGGGTTAAGGTTTATGTTTGTTTTGGTTTATGGTTTGTGTTAGTGTTTGGGGTTCGTGTTAGGGTTAGGGTTAGTGTTAGGGTTAGGGTTAGTGTTAGGGTTAGGGTTAGGGTTAGGTTTTGTGTTAGGGTTAGGGTTAGGGTTAGTTTACGGTTTCAGTTAGGATTAGTTTTATAGCTAGGGTTACGGTTAGGGTTAGGTTTAGTGATAGGGTTATGGTTAGGGTTAGTGTTAGGTTTAGGGTGAGAGTTAGGGTTAGTGTTAGGTTTAGGGTTAGGGTTAAGGTTAGTTTTAGGTTTTGGGTTAGGTTTACAGTGAGGGTTAGTGTTAGGTTTAGGCTTAGGGTTATTATTAGGGTTCTGGTTAATTTAGGGTTAGTTTTTGTGTTAGGGTTAGGGTTATTGTTAGGTTTAAAATAAGGGTTGCTGTTAAGTTTAGGATTATGGTTTGAGTTAGTTTTAGATTTAGGTTTAGTATTAGGTTAAGTTTAGTGCAATGTTTACGTTACAGTTAGGTTTAGTTTTAGAATTAGGGTTCGGATTATGGTTAGGTTAGTGTAGGATTAGGGTTAGTGTTAGGGTTAGTCTTAGGGTTAGGTTTTTGGATATGGTTAGGTTTAGGGTTAGAGTTAGGGATCTTTTTCCTTGTTTTTGCTTAGGGTTAGTTCAGGAGGGAACAAAGAAAGCAGAACTAACTCAGTGTGTCAAGTTTCATTCATTTAGCAAGAACCATGTTTGATTTAGAATTGCAACTGCATGTGTCCTTATAGGGGTAAACAAAACAAAATTTAAAAATTCAAACTGTTCCTGCAAATGAACGTTTCAACATAGAAGAACCCAAAATTTGAGGGGAAAACTGCGTCCTGAGTACTGATCATTTCTGCCATGTATCAACAAAATTGGCTGTAGAAAGTTGCACTTGTCCAGTTGCACATGGCCCCCCAAAGTTTATTCTTCTACTTTGAAGTGTTCGTTTGCAGGAACATTTTGAAATATTAGTTTTCACTTCATTTTCCCCTTAAAGGTTACATGCACTTGGAACTCTACAACAAACACGGTTTGTGCTAGCAACTTGAGACATGACATACTGAATTAGTTCTTAGATCATTCTTTATGCTTTCTTCCATAAATAGGCCTACGCCGAGGCAAGGAAAAAAACACTTTAATTTGAAAGGATTTGCCAATCTTCCACAGAACTCTTAGTATACTGAAATCCCATCAGATATTTTTTTCACCTGATGTTGTTGATTCGTTGCAGGAATCATCAGTACACCAGCTGGACTTGGTTCCCCAAATTTATTTCTTCTAGGTTGAAGTCTTCGTTTGCATGAACAGTTTGAATTTTTCGGTTAGTTCTAAATTACTTCTAAGTGAGTTCTCTATACTTTGTCCCCTCTTGAAGTAGCCCACAAAAGAGGCAGGTTTTTAAACAACTTCATTTGAAAGCATTTGCCAAGCTTCCACAGAACTCCGAGTTTACTGAAATCCCAGCAAATTTTTTTTTCTCCCGATCTTTCTGATACTTTGCTGTAATGATCGGTACTCCAGTTGCATTTGGCCCCCTAAATTTCAATCTTCTAGGTTGAAGCATTCGTTTGCAGGAACATTTTGAATTTTTAGGTTTCACTTTGTTTTCCCCATACAAATAGATGCAGTTGGAAATCTAAATAAAACAGGGTTTCTGCTAGCTACTTGAAATTTGACATATTGAATTAGTTCTCAGTGCAGTCTCTATGCTTTGTTCCCTCTTGCAAAAGCCCTAAGCAGAGGCAAGCAAAACACTTTCATCGGAAAGTGTTTGCCAAGCTTCCACAGTACTCTGAATTTACTAGAATCTCAACAAATATTTTTTCACCCAATCTTGTTGTTACGTTGCAGAAATCATCAGTACTCCAGTGGCACTTGGCTCCTCAAATTTTCTTTTTCTGGGTTAAAGCATTCGTTTGCAGGAACACTTAGAATTTTTAGGTTTCAGTTCGTTTTCCCCTACAGGTATACTCTCAGATGGAACTCAAAATCAAACACGGTTTGTGCTAGCTGCTTGAAACTTGACACACTCAATTAGTTGTCAGTGAGCTCTCTATGCTTTGTTCCCACTTGCAGAAGCTCTAATAAGAGGCAAGGAAAATCACATTCATTTGAAAGCATTTGTCAAGCTTCCACAGAACTCCGTGTTTCCTGAAATCCCAACAAATATGTTTTCACCCGATCTTCATGAAACTTGGGGTTAATGATCAGTATTCCATTCGCACTTGGCCCCCCAAATTTCTTTTTTCTAGGTTAAAGCTTTCGTTTGCAGGAACACTTTGTATTTTTAGGTTTCTCTTAATTTTTCCCTATAGGGAGAAATGCTGATGGAACTCTAAATCAAATACGTCTGTGCTAGCTGCTTGAAACTTGACAAACTGAATTAGTTCTCAGTGCACTCTCTGTGCATTGTTCCCTCATGAAAAAGCCCTAAACAGAGGCAAGGAAAAAAAAAAAACTTTCATTTGAAAGCATTTGCCAAGTTTCCACAGAATTCCGAGTTTACTTAAACCTCAGCAAATAATTTTTCACCCAATCTTGTGGATATGTTGCAGGAATCATCGGTACTCCAGGCGCATTTGGCTCCCCAAATTTCATATTTCTAGATTAAAGTGTTCGTTTGCAGGAACACTGAATTTTTAGGTTTCACTTCGTTTTCCCCTATAGGGAGAGATGCAGTTGAAATGAAACACGGATCGTGCTAGCCGCTTGAAACTTTACAAACTAAATTAGTTCTAAGTGTGCCCTCTATGCTTTGTTCCCTCTTGCTGTAGCCCTAAGCATAGGCAAGGAAAAAACTCTTTCATTTGAAAGCCTTTGCCAAGCTTCCATAGAACTTTTAGTTTCTTGAAATCCAAGCAAATATTTTTTCACCCGATTTTGATGATACTTGGCAGTAAAGATTGTTACTCCAGTCACACTTGGTCCCCCCAATTTTCTTCTTCTAGGTGGAAGCATTCCTGTGCAGGAACAGTTTGAATTTTTAGGTTTCCCTTCCTTTTCCCCTATAGGTATACTGCAATTTGGAACTTTAAATCAAACCAGATTTGTGCTAGCTGCTTGAAACTTAACACACTGAATTAGTTCTCAGTGCATTCTCTGTGCTTTGTTCCATCTTGAACTAGCCCGAAGGAGAGGAAAGAAAAAAAACAATTTCATTTGAAAGCATTTGCCACACTTCCAAAACACTCGAAGTTTACTGAAATCCCAGCAAATATTTTTTTGACCTGATCTTTTTGATACCTGGCACACATGATCAGTTTTGCAGTCACACTTTGTCCCCCAAATTTCGTTCTTCTAGGTTGAAGCATTCGTTTGCAGGAACACTTTGAAATTTAGGTTTCCTTTTCACCTATAGGGAGGGATGCAGTTGGAACTCTAAATCAAACATGGTTTCTGCCACCTGCTTGAAATTTCACTCACTGAATTAGTTCTCAGTGTGCTCTCTATGCTTTGTTTTACTTGCAGTAGCCATTAGCAGAGGCAAGGAAAAAAACACTTTCATTTTAAATTGTTGCCAAGCTTCCACAGAACACTGAGTTTACTGAAATCTCAGCAAATATTGTTTTACCTGATCTTGTGGATATGCTGCAGGAATCATCAGTCCTACAGCCACACTTGGCTCCCCAAATTTCGTACTTCTAGGTTAAAGGGTTCATTTTCAGGAACACTTTGAATTTTTAGGTTTCACTTCCTATTCCCCTATATGTATACTCCTAGTTGGAACTCTAAATCAAAGATGGTTTGTGCTAGCTGCTAGAAACTTGACAAACTGAATTAGTTCTCAGTGTGCTCTCTATACTTTGTTCCCTCTTGCAGTAGTCCTAAACAGAGGTAATGAAAAAACACTTTTATTTGCAAGTGTTTGCCAAGCTTCAACAGAACTCCGAGTTTCCTGAAATCCCAGCAAATATTTTTTTACCAGATCTTGATGATACTGGGTGGTAAGGATCAGTACTCCAGTAGCACTTGGTCCCCCAAATTTCCTTCTTCTAGGTTGAAGCATTCCTTTGCAGGAACAGTTTGAATTTTTAGGTTTCACTTCGTATTTCCCTATACAGATAGATGCAGTTGAAAAGCTAAATCAATACGTTCCTTGCTTTCTCTTCTTTTTTTTTAATTTAATTTAATTTTATTTTTTTAATTAATTTTTATTGTAGGTTGTTCAAAACATTACATAGTTCTTGATATATCATATTTCACACTTTGATTCAAGTGGGATATGAGCTCCCATTTTTACCCCATATACAGATTGCAGAATCACATCAGTTGCACAACCATTGATTTACATATTGCCATTCTGATGTCTGTTGTATTCTGCTGCCTTTCCTATCCTCTACTATCCCCCCTCCCCCCTCCCCTCCCCTCTTCTCTCTCTACCCCCTCTACTGTAATTCATTTCTCCCCCTTATATTTTTCCTCCTTTCCCCTCACTTCCTCTTGTATGTAATTTTGTATACCCCTGAGGGTCTCCTTCCATTTACATGCAATTTCCCTTCTCTCTTCCTTTCCCTCCCACCTCTCATCCCTGTTTAATGTTAATCTTCTTCTCATGCTTCTTCGTCCCTACTCTGTTCTTAGTTACTCTCCTTATATCAAAGCAGACATTTGGCATTTGTTTTTAAGGGATTGGCTAGATTCACTTAGCATAATCTGCTCTAATGCCATCCATTTCCCTCCAAATTCTATGATTTTGTCATTTCTTAATGCAGAGTAATACTTCATTGTTTATAAATGCCACATTTGTTTTATCCATTCGTCTATTGAAGGGCATCTAGGTTGGTTCCACAGTCTTGCTATTGTGAATTGTGCTGCTATGAACATGGATGTAGCAGTGTCCCTATAGTGTGCTCTTTTTAGGTCTTTAGGGAATAGACCGAGTAGGGGAATAGCTGGATCAAATGGTGGTTCCATTCCGAGCTTTCCAAGAAATCTCCATACTGCTTTCCAAAATATGGTTTGTGCTAGCTGCTTAAACCTTGAAACACTCCGTTAATTCCCAGTGCTCTCTCTATGCTTTGTTCCATCTTGCAGAAGCCCTAAGCAGAGACAAGCAAAAAATAGTTTCATTTGAAAGCATTTGCCAAGCTTCCAAAGAACTCCGAGTTTCCTGAAATCTCAGCAAATATTATTTTACCCGATCTTGATGATACATGTCAGGAATAATCAGTATTGCAGTTTCACTTGGCTCCCCCAAATTTCATTCTTCTAGGTTGAAACATTCGTTTGCAGAGCAGTTTGAATTTTTAGGTTTCACTTAATTTTCTGATATAGGGAGATATGAATTTGGAACTCTAAATCAAACACGGTTTATGTTAGTTGCTTGAAACTTGAGACACTGAATTAGTTCTCAGTGTGCTCTCTATGCTTTGTTTCCTCTTGAAATAGCCCTAAGCAGAGGCATTTGTAAGTCAAGGAAAAATCACTTGCATTTGAAAGCGTTTGCCAAGCTTCAACAGAACTCCGAGTTTTCTGAAATCTCAGCAAATATTTTTTTTGCAGATCCGTTGATACTTTGCAGGAATCATTGGTACTCCAGCCTCACGTGTCTCTCCAAATTTCTTTCTTCTAGGTTAAAGGGTACATTTGCAGCAACACTTTGAATTTTTATGTTTCACTTTCTTTTCCCCTCTAGGTATACTCCTAGTTGGAACTCTAAATCAAACACGGTGTGTGCTAGCTGCTTGAAACTTGATACATTGAATTAGTTCCCAGTGTGGTCTCTATTTTTTCTCTCTTGAATTAACCCTAAGCAGAGGCACTTGTCAGTCAAAAAAAATCACTTTCATTTGAAAGCGTTTGCCAAGCTTCCAAAGAACTCCAAGTTTCCTGAAATTTCAGCAAATATTTTTTCACCTGATCTTTTTGATTCTTGGCAGTAATGATCAGTACTCCAGTCTCACTTGGTCCCCAAAATTTTGTTTCTCTAGGTTGAAAACTTCATTTTCAGGAACACTATAAAATTTTTGGTTTCACTTTGTTTTCCCCTATACAGATAGATGCAGTTGGAACTCTAAATCAAACATGGTTTGTGCTAGCTACTTGAACCTTGACACACTTCATTAGTTCTCATTGTGCCCTCTATGCACTGTTCCTTCTTGCAGAAGCACTAATCAGAGGCAAGGAAAGAATATTTTCATTTGAATGCATGTGCCAAGCTTCCACAGAACTCCGAATTTACTGAAATCTCAGCAAATATTTTTTCACGGGATCTTATTGATGCGTTGCAGGAATCATTGGTACTCCAGTCGCACGTGGCTTCCCAAACTTCGCTCTTCTAGGTTGAAGTGTTTGTTTGCAGGAACACTTTGACATTTTACATTTCACTTCATTTTCCTCTATAGTGATAGATGCATTTGGAACTCTAAATCAATCATGGTTTGTGCAAGCTGCCTGAAACTTGACACGCTCAATTACTTCTCAGAGCATTCTCTATGCTTTGTTCCCTCTTGCCTTAGCCTTTAGCAGAGGCACTTGTCAGTCAAGGAAAAATAAATTTCATTTGAGATCATTTGCGGAATTTCCACAGAACACCAAGTTTATTGCCATCTCGGCAAATATTTTTATACCTGATCTTTTGATACTTGTCAGGAACATTCAGTATTGCAGTTGCACTTGGTTCCCCCCATTTCGTTCTTCTAGGTTGAAGCATATGTTTGCAGGAAGAGTTTGAATTTTTTGGTTTCACTTCATTTTCCCCTATAGGCATAAATGCAGATGGGACTCTAAATCAAACACAGTTTGTGCTAGCTGCTTGAAACTTGACACACTGAATTAGTTCTCAATGCTCTCTCTAAAGTTTATTCCCTCTTGCTGTAGCCCTAAGCTGAGGCAAGGAAAAAACACTTTCATTTGAAATCATTTGCCAAACTTCCACAGAACTCCGAGTTCACTGAAATCTCAGCAAATATTTTTTCACCCCATCTTGTTGATACGTTGCAGAAGTCATAGGTACTCCAGCCGCACGTGGCTCCGCAAATTTCATACTTCTAGGTTAAAGGGTACGTTTGCAGGAACACTTTGAATTTTTAGGTTTCCTTGTCGCCTGTAGGTATACTCCCAGTTGGAAGTCTAAATCAAACATGGTTTGTGCTAGCTGCTTGAAACTTG
Source organism: Callospermophilus lateralis (assembly GCF_048772815.1). Lineage (NCBI taxonomy): Eukaryota > Metazoa > Chordata > Mammalia > Rodentia > Sciuridae > Callospermophilus > Callospermophilus lateralis. Next base: position 91,779,207 of record NC_135306.1, on the reverse strand, counting down.
ACACACTGAATTAGTTCCCAGTCTGCTCTCTATTCTTTTTTCCCTCTTGAATTAGCCCTAAGCAGAGACACTTGTCAGTCAAGGAAAATCACTTTCATTTGAAAGTGTTTGCCAAGCTTTCACAGAATTCTGAGTTTTCTGAAATCCCAGCAAATAATTTTTAAACCAATCTTTATGATACATGGCTGTAATGAACAGTACTTTAGTCACATTTGGCAACCCAAATTTTGTCCTAATAGGTTGAAGAGTTCGTTTGCAGGAACACTTTGAAATTTTAGATTTCACTTCATTTTCCCTTATAGGGATACATGCTGTTGGAACTCTAAATCAATCACGGTTTGGGCAAAGTGCCTGAAATTTAACACGTTCAATTACTTCTCAGAGTGTTTTCTATGCTTTATTACCTCTTGTAGTAGCGCTAAGCAGAGGACTTTGTCAGTCAAGGAAAATTAACTTTCAATTGAAAGTATTTGTCATGCTTCCACAAAACTCCAACTTCACTGAAATCTCAGCAAATATTTTTTCACCCGATATTTTTGATAATTGGCAAAAAAGATCATTACTCCAGTCACACTTGGGGCCCCATATTTGGTTCTTCTAGTTGGAAATGTTTAATTCTAGGAAAAGTTTGATTTTCAAGTTTCACTTCATTTTCCGTTATAGGGAGAGGTGCATTTGAAACTCTAAATCAAATATAGTTTGTGCTTGCTGCTTGGGACTTGACACACTGAATTATTTCTCAGAGTGATCTCCATGCTTTGTTGTTTTCTGCAGTAGCACTAAGCAGAGGAACTTGTCAGTTAAGGAAAATTAACTTTCATTTGACAGCATTTGCCAAGCTTCCACAAAACTCCCAGTTTCCTGAAATCTCAGCAAATACTTTTTCACCCAATCTTTTTGATAATTGGCAGGAATGATCATATTTCCAGTCAAACTTGGGCCCCCATAATTGGTTCTTCTATGTTTAAGCCTTAATTTGCAGAAACAGTTTTAATTTTTAGGTTTCACTTCGTTTTCCCCTATAGGCATAAATAAAGATGGAACTCTAAATCAAACACAGTTTGTGCTAGTTGCTTGAAACTTGACACACTGAATGAGTTCTCAGTGTGCTCTCTATGCTTTGTTCCCTCTTGAAGTAGCCAAATGTAGAGGTGGGGAAAAAACACTTTCGTTTGAAATCGTTTGCAAAGCTTCCACACAATACAAAGTTTACTAAAATCTCAGTGAATATTTTTTCATGCGATCTTGTTGATACTTGGCAGGAATGATCAGAACTCCATCCTCACTTTGCCCCCCAAATTTCATTCTTCTAGGTTAAAGTGTTCCTTTGCAGGAACTGTTTAAATTTTTAGGTTTCACTTTGTTTTCCTCTATAGGCATAAATGCAATTGGAATTCTAAATCAAACATGGTTTATGCGAACTGCTTGAAACTTGATACACTCAATTACTTCTCAGTGTGCTCTCTATGCTTTGTTCTCTCTTGAAGTAGCCTGAAGCAGAGGGGGGGGAAAAACAGTTTCATTTGAAAGTGTTTGCCAACATTGCACAGAACTAATTCCAGTAAATATTTTTTCACCCAATCTTGATGATACTTGGCTATAATGATAGGTATTCCAGTCGCACTTCGTCCCCCAAATTTCATTCTTCTAGGTTGAAGTGTTCTATTGCAGGATCAGTTCAAATATTTTATGTTTCACTTCATTTTCCCCTGTAGGGATAGATACAGTTGGATCCCTAAATCAAACATGCTTTGTGCTAACTGTTTGAAACTTTACACAATGATTTATTTCTCTCTGCTATCTGTATGCTTTGTTTCCAATTGATGTAGCCAAATCAGAGGCTGGAATAAAACACTTTCATTTGAAAGCGTTTGCCAAGCTTCCACAGAACTCCATATTTACTGAAATCTCAGCAAATATTTTTTCACTCGATCTTGTTGATACTTGGTAGGACTGATAGATACTCCAGTCGCACTTGGCCCCCCAAATTTTGTTCTACTAGGTTGAAGTATTCGATTGCAGGATGAATTTGAATTTTTAGGTTTCACTTCATTTTTCCCTATGGGGATAGAGACATTTGGAACCCTAAATCAAACACACTTTGGGCTAGCTGCTTGAAACTTGACAAACTCAATTAATTCTCAGTGTGATCCCTATGCTGTGCTCCCTCTTGAAGTAGCCCTAAGAAGAGCAAAGAAGAACACACTTTAATTTGAAAGTGTTTACTAAGCTTCCACAGAATTCGGAGTTGACAGAAATCTCAGCAAACGTTTTTTCACCTGAACTTATTATTACTTGGCAAGAACATCAGTACTCCAGTCACACTTGGCCCCTCAATTTCTTACTTCTAGTTTGAAGTGTTCATTAACAGGAATACTTTGAATGTTTAGGTTAAACTTCCTTTTCCCCTATAGGAATAAATGTAGTTGGAACTCTAAATAAAACACGGTTTTTGCTAGCTGCAAAACTTGACACACTCAATTAGTTTTCAGTGCGATCTCTATGCATTGTTCCCCCTTGAAGTAGCCCTATGCAGAGGCAAGTGAAAAATACCCTAAACCTAAACCTAAACATATCTCTAACCATAACCTTGTCCCTTACTGTAACACTAACACTGACCCTATCCCTAAACCTAACCATAAACCTAAACCTAACACTAAACCTAACTGTAACCTTAACCCTAACACCAACCCTAACACTAACCATAACCGAATATTCAGCCTAAACCTAACTCTAACCCTAAGCATAACACTAAAACTTGCCCTGAACCTAACCCTAACATTAATTCTAATTCTAAACCTTATGCTAAAACTAACACTAAACCTATCCCAAAACCTAACCTAACACTAACACTAAACAAAACACTAATCCTAACACTAAACCTAACACTAAAACTAAACTTAACCCTAACCTTAACCCTAACCCAAACCCTAAGCTGAACACTAACCCTAACACAAACATTAACCCCAACCCTAACCCTAATCCTAACAATTACCCTAACTTTAACCCTAACCCAACCCTAATACTAAACCTAATCCAAACCCTATCCCTAATACTAATACTAATACTAATCCTAACCCTAACTCTAACCTTAACCCTACCCCTACACCTACCCCCAACATTAACCACAACCCTAACACTAACACTAACACTAACACTAAAGATAACTCTTACCCTATCCCTAACACTAACACTAACCCTAACCCTAACAATAACACTAACACGAAACCTAACAATAACACTAACACTAACCCTAAACCAAAACCTAACACTAAGCCTAAACTTAAAACTAACAATAATTCTAAACTTAATCCTCACCCTAAGCCTAACACTCAACCTAACCCTAACTCTAAGACTTACCCAAAGAAGAACCCTAACCCAAACCCTAATCCTAACACTAATAGTAACGCTAACACGAACACTAACGCTAACACAAACACTAACAAAAACCCTAAACCTATGCCTAAACTAGAACCTAAAGTTAACCGTAACCCTAACACTAATCTCAACCCTAACAATAACCTTAATCCTAACTCTAAACCTAAACATTAAAACTAACCCTAACACTAGCCCAAAATCTAACACTAACCCTAAACTTTACCCTAACCCTGACACTAACCCTGAAACTAACACTAATCATTACCGTAACCCAAACCATAACATAATCCTAAACCAAAGCTTAACCTTAACACTAACACAAACCCTTACCAAAACATTAACCCTAACCATAACCATAACCCAAACCCTAAACATAACACTAACCCTAAACATAACACTAACCCTTACCCTAAACTTAATACTAACCCTAACCCTAACACTAAACCTAACTCTAAACCTAAAATTAATCCTAACCCTAACCCTAATGCTAACCCTAACAATAATTTACCACTAACCCTAATTCTACTTCTACTCAGAATCCTAACACTAACCGCATTCCTAAACCTAACACGAACCATAACAAACACCCTTACCATAAAACCAAATCTAATCCTACCTAATCTTACCACAAACCCAAACACTAACTGTAACTCTAAGCTTAAACCTAGCCAACACTAACCTTAACCCTAACCATAACCCTAACTCAAACCATAACACTAACACTCACCCTAAATTTAACCCTAACACTAATACTCACCGTAAACCTATACTAATCCTAAACCTACCAATAACCCTAACACTAATCCACACACACCATAACCCTAAACCGTAGAATAACACTAACATCAATTTTAAACATAAACCTAAACATTACCCAAATACTAAGACTAATCCTAACCCTAACCCTAACCCTAACCTTTACACTAACCCTAACCCTAAGACTAACACTCACCCAAACACTAACCATAACCGTAATCTTAATGCTCACTGTAAACCTAACACTAAACCTAAACCTAAACCTAACCCTAACCGTAAACTATACATAACCATAACCCTAACCCTAAACTTAACCCAAATACTAACACTAATCGTAACCCTAAACCTAACCCTAACCCTAAACATTAAACTACCTCTAATTATAACCCTAAGCCTAACCCTAATTCTAACACTAACCCTAACAGTAACTCTAACACTAACACAAACCCTAAAAAAACCCTAAGCCTAACTCTAACCCTAAAACTATTAACCCTAACCCTAACAGTAATACTAACTCCAATCCTAACCCTAAGCCTAACACTAACCCTAACCCTGAAATTAACACTAAACCTAAACTAAACCTTACCTAAATCTAACCCTAACACTAAACCTAACCCTAAAACTAACACTAACCCTAACATTAAACCTAATACTAACCTAATTCTAACCCTAACACTCACCCTAACTCAAACACAAACCCTAAACTTAATCCTAACACTAACAATAACCATAGGTTTAAAACAAACTTTAATACTAATCCTAAACCTAACCCTAAACTTAACACTAACCCTAACACTAACCCTAACCCTTACACTAACCTAACACTAACCCTAACCTAAACATAAACATATCCATAACCATGACCCTATTTTAAGCCTCCCCTTAATCCTAACCCTAACCCTATCACTATATCTAAACCTTACAAAAACCTAACTCTAAGACAAACCTAAACCCTCTCGCTTACCCTAAAAATAACCCTATCCCTAACTCTTAACTAAACCTAAACCTATCCCTAACCCTAGCACTAACACTAACACTAGCCCTAACTCTAACCAAAATCCTAAACCTAACCCTAACTCTAACACTAAACCTAAAGTAACTCTAACACTAACACTAACCCTAACAAAAACCCAACTCTCAACCTAACCCTAATCATAAAACTAAACCAAAACCTAATAATAACCTAATGCTAACCCTCACCCTAATTCTAACCCTAACATTAACACTAACCCTAACCCTAACCGCAACCATAACCCTCAAACTACTGCTAACCCTAACCCTAAACCAAATACTAAATCAAACCCTTACCCAAACCTTAATTCTAACCCTAACACTAACCCTAAACCTCACCCTAACACTCATCCTAATGTTATTCCTAACCCTAACTGTAACCCTAACTCTAACACTAAAACTAATTTTAAATTTAACCATTACTCTAAAACTAACAGTAACCCTAACAAAAATCGTAACACTAACCCTAAACCAAACACTAACCTAACACTAACCCTAAACCAAACACTAACCTAACACTAACCCTAACCCTAACTCTTACCGTAACATTAACACTAATTCTTAAACTAACCCGTACCTTAACCCAGCCAAATCAATAATCCTAATCCTAAAACTAACAAAAAACCTAACACATACACTAACCCTAATACTAACTCTAACCCTAACCCTAATCTTAACACTAACCCTAACACAAACATTAACCTAAAACTAAACCTAACCGTAACACTAACACTAACCATAATCCTACCTTTACCCCTGCCTTAACTCTAACCCTAACCCTAACCCTAACCATTAAACTAAATCTAACAATAACCCTAAGTTTAACACAAACCTTACCCCCATTCTAACCCTTAACCCTAATTCTAACACTAACCCTAACCCTAACTCAAAACTAACCATACCCCTAATACTAACCATAATTCTATATCAAAACCTAACACTAAACCTAACACTAAAACTAAACCTAACCCGAACCCTAACCCTAAAACTAACCCTAAATTTAACCCTAACCCATACCCTAACATTTACTATAATACTAACTCTAACTTTAACCCTAACTCAAACTAATCCTAACACTAACCCTAACCCTAACACAAACCGTAATTCTAACCCTAACATATCACTAACCCTCAATCTAACCCTAAAACTAGCACCAACCCTAAACCTATCCCTAACCCTACCCTAAACCTAAACCTAACACTAACTGTAATCCTAACCCTAACCCTAATGCTAACTTTAACCCTAATCCTAACACTAACCCTAACCCTAACTCTAGCACTAAACCTCACAAAAGCCTTACCCTAACTATAACCCTAACCCTAACACTAGCTCTAACACTAGCTCTAACACTAACACAGACACTAGCAAAATCCCTAACCCTAACCCTAACTCAAACCATAAACCCAACACTAACACTAACCCTAAGACTAAACCTAAAACTAACCCTAACACTAACTTTAATACTAACCCTAACACTAACCCTAACCCTAACTTTAAGTGTAAACCTAAGACTACCCCTAACCATAACCAAAACTCTAACACTTATCCTAACTTTAACACTAACCTAAATCTTAATCCTAACCCTAAACCTGAAACTAACACTAACATTAACTTTAATCCTAAACCTAACACTAACATTAACCCTAACCATAACACTATCTCTAATCCATAAATCTAACCCTAATCATTAACCTAAGCTTAACCCTAACACTAACACTCACCCTATCACTAACACTATCCCCAACCCTAATGCTCACAATAAACCTAACACTAACCCTAAACCTAACCCTAAGCGAAATACTAACCATAACCCTAAACCTAAACCTAAACCTAAATCAAATACTAACACTAATCCTAACCCTAACCGTTACTCTACCCTTATCCCTAACTTTGACCCTAACCCTAACCCTAACCTGAAAAATAACATTAATCCTAACCCTAACTTTAAACCTAACCCTATAAACTAAAGCAAACCTACCTGGACCCTGACCCCGATAATACACCTAGCTCCAAACTTGGCCCTTACCCTACATCTAACCCCTAAAGTAGACTTAGCCATATCCTAATTTTAAAGCTAAAATTAACCAAAAAACTAGTCTTCACATTAGCTCTAGTTTTGATTCAATCCCTAGCCCTAATACAAACCTTCCTTCTAGCTTTAATCTTAGCCTTAATCCTAACCCAAACCCTAAACCTAGCCTTAAACCTAGCTATAACCCTATCCTTTTCCTAAATCTGACTCTGACCCCAACCCTAACACTAACCCTATATCTACACCTAACACTAGGCCTAACACGAACACTAAACCTAGCACTAATCCTAACCCTAATTTAGCCCTCACCCTAAACTAAACCCTCTCCATAGCCCTAAGACTACGTCTAACTTTCGCCATAGCCATATCCCTTAATTTAAACCTATCCCTTTAAATAACACAAAACCTAGCCCTAGCCCTATCCACAACCCTAGCCCTAATCTTCATCCTAGCCCTAACACTGGGTGTAACTCTAAACTTTACCTAACTAACACTAACACTAACCATAATCCTATACCCAACCCTAACACTAAACCTAACACTAAACCTAACCCTAACCCTAACACTAACCCTAAATTTAACCTACCTTCACTTTTTCCCTTAACCCTACCACTAACCCTAAGCCTAAACGTAAGCCTAAACCACACCCTAACACTAGCCTTAACCCTAATACTAATTGGAAAACTAGTCTAACCTTACGCTAGCCCTAAACCAAAACTGAGCCATAACCATACACCTAACCCTTAACCTAAACCAAACCCTAACCCTACACCTAGTCCTAAACCTAGCCCTAATTTAAGTCCTAATTCTAACCCTAGAAAAAACCGTTACCCTGACTCTGACCCTGACACTAACCCTAGCTTTAAACAATGCCATAATGCCAACCCTAGAACTAGCCCTAATTGGAATCCTAGTTCTCACATTAGCTGTAGCCATAATTCTACACAAATACTAAACCTAATCTGAGCCATAAGGCTAAGTTTAACACTAACCCTAACCCTAACCCTAACCCTAAACCTGACCCTAATCCTAAACCTAACCGTATATCTAACGCTATTTTTTCCTAAGCCAAACCCTAACCCTGATGCTACCCTAGTGCTAAACCTAATCCTTAGCCTACCCCAAACTGTAACTCTATTACTAGTCCTAACCCTGCCCTCATTCAAGCTCTAATGCTAAATCAAACCCTAACCCAAGGCCTGAACCTTATTCTTACCATAACACTAACCCTAAGTCTAAACCTGACCCTAACCCTAAAGCAAACCATAAACCTACCCTACTGAAAAACCTATACCTAAACCTAACAGTAACACTAGACCAAACCTAATCCTTAATAGAATCATAAATCTAGCCTTAGCCCTAAATAAAAACTTAGCACTAGCCCTAAAATATCCTTTAAACCTAACACAAAGACTAACCCTATGCCTAAACCCAAAGCTAGTCCTTAATGTGAACCTAAAGTTTTACCTAACCCTAACCCGAACAAAGACACTTACCATAATATAAACCCTAGATCTAATCCTTATGCTAACCCAAAACCTAACTCTAACACTAGACTTATTCATAACCTGAACCCTAAAACTAGCCATAACCATAACCCTAGCTCCTACATTACCAATAGCCCTAACACTAGCCATAAACCTCACACAAAACCTAGCCCTTATGCTAGCCATAAACCTAGCCCTAATCGTAACCCTAACTGTAACACTAGAGCTGACACTAACCCTAACCCTCGCCCTAGTTCTAATCCTAGGTTAAATGTTAAAACTTACTCTAAGTCTAATCCTAACACTAACCCTAGGCCTAACCCTAATGCTAGCCCTAATCCTAAATTTAACCCTAGCCCTAACCTTAGCTTTAACATTACCCTAAAGATAAGCCTAACCAGATGCTAACCCTAGGCCTAATGCTAACTCTATCCCTATCACTAACCCTATCCATTATACTAAACCTAACCTGAACTCTAAACCTAACCCTATCCATTACCCTAACCCTAACCCTAACCCTAACCCTAATGCTAATTCAAGACTTAACCCTAAACCTTAATCTAAATCAAACCCTACCCAGACCCTGACTCTGACCCTTATAAGATATTTAGCTCTAAACTTCGTCGTTACACTAAATCTAACCCTTGCACTAGACTTAGCCATAACCTAATTCTAAAGCTAAACTTAACCATAAATCTAGACCTGACATTAGCCCTAGTCATAATCCAAGTCCCAGCCATAACAGAAACCCTTATACTAGCCCTAAACCTAGCCTTAATCTTAACTTGAAATCTAACCCTATCCCTAAACCTAGATATACCCCCAGCCCTTCCCCTAATACTAACTCTAACCCTAACCATAACACTAACCCTATATATAGCCCTAACCCTAGGCCTAACAATAACACTAACCCTAGTGCTAATCCTAGCCCTAATTTAGTGCTAACACTAATTCTAACCCTATTCCTATCCCTAAGATTAACTCTAAATCTTGCCCTAGCCATATCCCTAATTTTAAACTTATCCCTTATGGTAACGAAAAACATAGCCCTATCCCTAGCCCAATTTTTAGCCCTAACATTTCCCCTAGCCCTAAACCTGGATGCAAGCCTAAATGTAAGCCTGAAACTCACCATAACACTAACCTTAACCCTTATACTAATTGGGAAACTAGCCCTAAACCTACACTACCCCTAAAACAAAACGGAGACATAACCCTACACCTAACCCTTAAACTAAACAAATACCTAACCTGACACCTAGCCCTAAACCTAGCCATAATTTGAGTTCTAACCCTAACCCTAGAAAAAAACCATGACACTGACTCAGACCGTAACACTAAACCTAGCTCTAAACATTGCCCTACTGCTTACCCTAGAACTAGCCCTAATTAGAATCTTAGTTCTTATATTAGCTGTAGCCCTAATGCTAACACGAATCCTATCCCTAATTCAAACCCTAACCCTAGGTTTAACCCGAGCCCTATCCCTAACACTACCTCTAACTTTATTTTTTACCCTAAGCCAAACCCTCACCCTAATGCTACCCTAGTCCTAAACCTAATCCTTAGCCTACCCAAAACACTAGCTCTATTACTAGCCCTAACCCTGCCCTCATTCAAGCTCTAACACTAACCCAAACCCTAACCCTAACTCTGACCCTTTTTCTGACCTTAAAACTTACCCTAACTTTAAACCTGACTCTGATCCAAAAGTGCACCCTATTCCTACCCTACTGGTAAGACTGTAACTAAACCTAACAGTAACACTAGCACTTGATCAAACCTAATCCTAAAGAGGGTCATAAATCTAGCCTTAGCCCTAAAGAAATACCTAGTACTAGACCTGACAATAACCCTTAACCTAACACAAATACTAACTTTATTCCTAGACCCAAAGCTATTCCTAACTCTGGCCCTAAACTTAAAATTAACCCTAAACTGAATAATGACCCTTACCCTAACTTAAACCCTAGCTCTAAATCTTATCTTAACCCGAAACCTAACCTTAACACTAGACTTATCTATAACCTTAACCCTAAAACTAGCCATGATCTTAACCCTAGTTTCTATATTACCCATAGCCCTAATGCTAGCCATAAACCTCACACAAATCTAGCCCTTATCCTAGCCATAAACTTAGCCCTAATAATAACTGTAGCAGTTACCATAAACCTAACCTTAACCCTAACTCTTGACCTATGCCAAAACTTAGCTCAAACTCTAACCTTATCTAAACCTAACACTAAGCAAAACCCTAGCCTTGACTTTAGCCCTAACACTCACCCTGGCCCTAACCCTAGCTCAAATGCTAAAACTTACCCTAAGCCTAACCCTAACACTAACACTATGCCTAAACCTAATTTTAGTTCTAATCCTAACCTTTCCCCTATCCCTAACCTTAGCTCTAACATTACCCTAACTATAAGCCTAACCAAATGCTAACCCTAGGCCTAATGCTAACACATTAACCATCACTAACCCTATCTATTACGCTCAAACTAACCTGAACACTAAACCTAACCCTCTTCATTATCTTCACCCTAATCCTAACCCTAATGCTAATTCAAGCCTTAACCCTAAACCTTAATCTAAACCAAACCCTACCTGGATCTTGAGCCTAATAATACACCTATCTCTAAACATGGCCCTGAACCTAAACCTAACTTTTTCACTACACTTAGCCATAACCTAATCCTAAAGTTAAACTTGACCATAAACCTCTACCTGACATTAGCTCTTGTCCTAATCTGAGCCCCTGCTCTAACACAAACCCTCATCTAGCCCTAACCCTAAACATCATGGTATCCAAAACCTAACCATAGCCCTAAACCTAGCTGTAACCTTATCCCTTCACCTAAAACTAACTCTAACCCTAACATTAACCCTATCTCTACACCTAACCCTAGGCCTAACACTAACACTAACTCTAGCACTAATCCTAACCCTAATTTAGCCCTAAACCTAAACCTAACCCTACCCCTAGCCCTAAAACTAACTCTAACTCTCACCATAGCCATATCCAAAATTTTAAATTTATTCCTTCTGATAACCCCAAACCTAGCCCTATTCCTAGCCCTAACCCTAGACTTAACCATTGACCCAGCACTAAACCTGGATGTAAGATTAAAAATAAGGCTAAACCTTACACTAACACTAGCCTTAACCCTAATGCTAATTGAAAAACTACCCCAACTCTACCCTAGCCCTAAAACAAAACTGAGACATAACCCTACACCTATTCCTTAAACTAAACCAAACCCTAACTCTACACCTATACCTAAACCTAGACCTAATTTGATTCCTAACCCTAAATCTAGAAAAAACCCTGACCATGTATCAGATCCTAACACTATTCCTAACTCTTAACATTGCCGTAATGCCTACTCTAGAACTAGCCCTAATTGGAAGCCTAGTTTTTACATTAGCTGCAGCCCTAATGCTAACACAAATCCTAGCCCTAATCTGAGCCCTAACCATAGGTTTAACCCTATCCATAACCCTAACCCTATCCATAACCCTGACCCTAGCCCTAACCCTAAACATATCCCTAACCCTACATCTAACCCTATTTTTTACCCTACGTCAAACCCTCACCCTAATGCTACCCTAGTCCTAAAACTAACTCTTATCCTATCCCAAACATTAGCTCTATTACTAGTCCTAACTCTGCCCTCTTTCTAGCTCTAACTCTAACTCAAACCCTAACCCTAACCCTGACCCTTATTTTGACTCTAACACTAACCCTAGGTCTAAACCTGACCCTGATCCAAAAGCCAACCCTAACCTAACCCCTACCAGTAAACCTATACCTAAACCTAACAGTAACACTAGCACTAGACCAAACCTAATCCTAAATAGAGTCATAAATCTAGATTTGGAGCTAAAGAAAAACCTAGCACTAGCCCTAACAATAACCCCTAAACAAACGCAAATACTAACCCTATCACTAGACACAAAGCCAGGCATAAATCTGGCCCTAAACATACACCAGACCCTAACCCGAACAATGACCCTTACCCTAACATAAACCCTAGCTCTAAACCGTTTCCTAATCAAAAACCTAACCCTAAGATAGAGTAATCCATAACCCTAACCCTAAAACTAGCCATAACCAAAAACCTAGCTCTTCCATTTCACATAGCCCTAACGCTACCATAAACCTCACACAAATCTAGCCCTTATTCTAGCCCTAAACTTAGCCCTAATCATAACCCTAGCTTTAACCATAGACCTGACCTTAACCCTAACTCTTGCCCTATCCCTAAACTTAGCTCAAACTCTAACCTTACCTAAACCTAACACTAAGCAAAACCCTAGCCTTGAATCTGGTCCTAATACTCGCCCTGCCCCTAACCCTAGCTCAAATGCTAAAAGTTATCCTAAGCTTAACCCTAATACTAACACTATGCCTAACCCTAATTCTAGCTCTAATCCTAATCTTACCCCTATCCCTAACCTTAGCTCTAACATTACCCTAACTACAAGCCTAACCAAATGCTAACCCTAGGCCTAATGCTAACACATTAGCCATCACTAACCCTATCAATTATGCTCAAACTAACCTGAACCCTAAACCTAACCCTTTCCATTATCCTCACCCTAATCCTAACCCTAATGCTAATTCAAATCTTAACCGTAAACCTTAACCTAAAGGAAACCCTACCTGGACCCTGAACTTAATAATACATCTAGCTTTAAACTTGGCCATTACCGTAAACCTAACCGTTACACTAGACTTAGCCATTACATAATCCTAAAGCTAAAATTAACCCTAAACCTAGACATGACATTAGCCCTACTAATGATCCAATCCCTAGCACTAACATAAACCTTCATCCTAGCCTTAAATTAACCCATACTCTAACTCTAGCCCTTAACATTGTTATAACCCCATCCTTTCTCCTAAAATTAACTCTAATCCTAACCATAACACTAACCATATTTGTAGTCCTAACCCTAGGCCTAACATAACACTAACCCTAGCACTAATTCTAGCCCTAAGTTAGCCCTAAACCTAAACCTAACTCTACTCCTATCCCTAAGACTAACTCTAACTCTCACCATAGCCATATCCCTAATTTTAAACCTATCCATTCTGATAACCCAAAACCTAACCCTATTCCTAGCCCCAACACTAGACCTAACCTTTGACCTAGCCCTAAACCTGGATCTAACCCTAAACATAAGCTTAAATCTCACCCTAACACTAGCCTTAACCCTAATACTAATTGGAAAACTAACTCTACCCTAGCCCTAAAACAAAACCGAGACATAACCCTACACCAAACCCTTAACTTAAACCATACCCTAACCCTACACCTAGCCCTAAACCTAACCTTAATATGAGTCCTAACCATAACCCTAGAAAAAAACATGACCCTGACTCAGACCCTAACACTAAACCTACCTCGAAACATTGCCCTAATGCTAACCCTAGAACTAGCCTTAATTGGAATCTTAGTTCTTACATTAGGTGTAGCCCTAATGCTAACACAAATCCTAGCCCTAATCTGAGCTCTAACCATAGGTTTAACCCTAACCCTAACCCTAACCCTAACCTTAACCCTAACCCTAACTGTACATTTAACTCTATTTTTTACTCTAAGCCAAACCCTCACACTATTGCTACAGTAGTCCTGAAAGTAATTCTTAGCCTACCCAAAACACTAGCTCTATTACTATTCCTAACCCTGCCCTCATTCCAGCTCTAAGCCTAACCCAAACCATAACCCTATTCCAGACCCTTATTCTGACCCTAACACTAACCTTAGGTCTAAACCTGATCTGAACTCTAAGGGAACCCTAACCAAATATCTACTGGTAACCTATACCTAAACCTAACTGTAACACAATGAATAGACCAAACCTAATCCAAAAGAGAGTCATAAATCTAACTTTAGCCCTGAAGAAAAACCTCGCATTAGCCCTAACAATAACCAATAACCTAATGCAAAGACTAACCTTATCCCTAGACCCAAGCTAGTCCTAAATCTGGCCATAAACCTAAACCTAAACATAACCCAAACAATGACACATGCCCTATCATAAACCCTAACCCTAAACCTTATCCTAACCCAAAACCTAACCCTAACACTAGACATCCATAACCTAACCCTAAAACTAGCTATAACCAAAAACCTAGCTCTTAAATTACCCATAGTTCTAATGCTAGCCATAAACCTCACACAAAACCTAGCCCTTATCCTAACCCAACATAGCCCTAATCATAACCCTAACTGTAACTCTAGACCTGACGCTAAACATAACCTTTGCACTAGCCCTAATCCTAGCTCAAACTCAAACCTTACCTAAACATAACCCTAACCCTAAACCTAACCCTACATATGACTCTATCCCTAACCCTCACACTTTCCCTAACCCTAGCTAAAATGCTAACACTTACCATAAGCATAAGCCAACACTAACCCTAGGCCTAACCCTAACCTTAGCCCTAATGGGCTAAATTTAACCCTAGCCATAACATTAGCTCTAACTTTACCCTAAAGATAAGCCTAACCAAATGGTGACCTTAGGCTTAACGCTAAACCTATCACTATATTAACCCTATAAATTATGCTAAACCTTATCTGAACCCTAAACCTAACCCTATCCATTACCCTAACCCTAAACCTAACCCTAATTCTAATTCAAGCCTTATCCCTAAACCTTAACCTAAATAAAGCCCTACTTGGACCCTTACCCTAATAATAGACCTAGCTCTAAACTTGGCCCTTATCCTAAATTTAACCCTTACACTAGACTTTGCCATAACCTAATCCTAAAGCTAAACATAACCATAAACCTAGACCTGACATAAGCCTTAGCTCTAACACAAACCCTCATCTTAGCACTAAACCTAGCCTTAATCCTAATCTGAATCCTAACCCTAGCCCTAAACCTAGCTATAACCTTCTCCCTTCCCCTAAAAATAACTCTTTTCCTAACCATAACACTAACCCTATATCTAGCCCTAACCCTAGGCCTAACACTAAAATAAACCCTAGTGCTAATCCTAGCCCTAATTTAGCCATAAATCTAAACCTAACTCTATCCCCAGCACTAAGACAAATCTAACTCTCTCAGTAGCTGCATCCCTTATTTTAAACCTATCTCTTCTAATAACCCAAACCTAGCCCTATTCTTAGTCCCAACCCTAGACCTAACTTTCTTCCTATCCTGAAACCTGGATCTAACCGTAAATGTAAACCTAAATCTCACCCTAACAGAAACCTTAACACTAATACTAATTGGAAAACTAGCCCTAAACATACCCTAGCCTTAAAACAAACTGAGCCATAACCCGTCCTCTAACCCTTAACCTAAACCAAACCCTAACCCTACACCTAGCCCTAAAGGTAGTCCTAATTTGAGTCCTAACCCTAACCCTATAAATAATTCTGACCCTTACTCAGACCTTAACACTCAACCTAGCTCCAAACATTGCCCTAATGCTAACCCTAGAATTAGCCCTAATCAGCATACTAGTTCTTACATTAGCTATAGCCCTAATGCTAACACAAATCCTAGCCCTAATTTGACACTTAACCCTAGGTTTCAATACTAACCCTACCCCTAACTCAACATCAAACACTATCTTATATCTTAAGCCAAACCCTCACTATAATTTTACCCTAGTTCTAACCCTATTCCTTAGCACACCACAAAACCTATCTCTATTTCTAGTCCTACCCTAGCCCTCATACTAGTTGTAACCCTTACCCAAACACTAACCCAAACCCTGGCCCTTATTCTGACCATAAAACTAATCCTAAGTGTAAACCTGACCTTAACGCTAAAACCAACACTACTCCTACCCCTACAGTTAAACCTATATTTAAATCTACAGTAACACTATAACTAGACCAAACTTAATCCTAAACAAAGTCATAAAACTAGCCTTAGCCCTAAACAAAAGCCCAGCACTACCCCTATCATTAACCCTTAACCTAACACAAAGACTAACCCTATCCCTAGACCCAACACTAGTCCTAATTCTTGCCTTAACCTTAAAACTAACACTAACCCAAACAATGACTTTTATCCTAACTTAAACCCTAATTCTGAACCTCATCCTAATGCAAAACCTAACCTTAACACTAGACATATCCATAACCATAACCCAAAAACTAGCCATGACCAGAACTCTAGCTCTTACATTATTCCTATCCCTAAAGCTAGCCATTAACCTCAAACTAAACCTAGCCCTTATCCTAGCCCTAATTATAGCCCTAATCATAACTCTAACGGTAACTATAAACATGACCCTAACCCTAATCCTCGCCCTTTCCCTAACCCTAGCTCAAACTCTAACACTTACCTAAACATAACCCTAACCATAACCATAACCCTAACCCTGACTCTAGCCCTAACCTTTGCCCTAGTCCTAACCCTAGCTCAAATGCTAATACTTATCTTAAGCCTAACCCTAACACTACTCTAGGCCTAACTCTAACACAAGCACTAAACCTAAACTTAACCCTAGCCCTAACCATAGCTCTAACATTACCCTAACAATAGGCCTAACCAAATGCTAACCTTAGGCCTAATTCTAACCCTATCACTAATACTAACCATACCTATTACCTTAACCCTAACCTGAACCTTAAACCTAATTCTATTAATTACCCTAACCCTAACCATAACCCTAGAGCTAATTTAAGCCTTAAACCTAAATCTTTACTTTACATATTGCCCTAATGCTAGCCATAAACCTAGCACTAACTAAACCTACCATAAACTAGAACTAACCTTAACCTATACCCTCGTGCTAGTCCTAACTCTAGCTCAAACTCTAACCCTTACCCTAAACATAACCCTAACTCTAACCCTAACCCTAGCCCTGACTCTAATCCTAACCCTCGCCATAGCCCTAACACTAGCTCAAACACTAACACTAACCCTAAACTTAAACCTACTTCTAAACCTAGCCCTAATCCTAACCTTAATTCTAGGCCTAAACTTAGCTGTAACCCAATTTATTACCCTAAAGATAAACCTAACCCAAATACTAACACTAACCCTATCCATTATTTTAAACCTAACCTGAACTCTAAACTTAACCCTATCCATTATCCTAATCTTAAACCTAATGTTAATTCAAGCCTTAATCCTATTCCTTAACCTAAACCAAACCCTATGGTGACCCTGACCCTAATAATACACCTAGCTCTAAACCTGACCCTTACACTAAACCCAACCCAACACTAGACCAAGCAATAACTTAACCCTAAAATTAACCCTAACCATGAACCTAGACCTGACATTAGCCCTAGCTCTAATCGTATCCCTAACTCTTACACAAACCCTAATCTTCATTTTAGCCCTAAACCTAGCCTTAATCCCAACCCAAACCCTAATCCTAGTCCTCTCCCTAATATTAACCCTCGCCCTTGCACTGAACCTAGCTATAACCGCATCCTTTTCCCTAACACTAACCCTAGCCCTAACCCTAACCCTAACACTAACAAAACTGTAGCCCTAAACATAGGCTCCACTCTAACACTAAACCTAAAGCTAATTTTAGCCCTAATTTAGCCCTAACCCTAAACGTACCCCTAACTCTATGCCTAAGACTAACCCTGACTCTCATCCTAGCCCTATTTCTAGTTCTTACATTATTCATTACCATAAACCTAGCACAAGCCCTAATTTTAGCCCTAACCCTTGCCCAAGACCTAGCCATATATCTAAACATAACTTTAAATCTGTCCCTAACCCTAAGCCTAAACCTTATCCTACCACTAGACCCAACACTATTGGTATTCCTGCAACCAGCCTTAACCCTATCCTTAGCCCTAAAACAAAACAGATGCACTCCTCTACTCCTAAATGTTAACCTAAAACAAACCCTAACCCTTCACCTAGCCATAAACCCCAGCTCTGATTCGAGTTCTAAACCTAAAACTAACCCTTACCCTGACTTATATCCTAACAGTAACCCCAGCTCTAAATATCACACTAACCCTAAAGATAATGCTAAGACTAATCCTAGATCAAAAACAAACCCTAAAACTAACCCTATATTAACCCTAGTTCTTACATTAGCCATAGCCATAACCCTAAACCTAACAGAAAAACTAGCCTTAATCTTAGGCCTAAACCTAGAAGTAACTCTTAATCTAAACTTAATCCTGACACTAAACCTAATCCTAATCCTAAACCTAGCCCTAATTCTAGCTCTAACTCTATCATTTACTCTAAGCCAAACTTTATCTGTAATTCTAACCTTAGTCCTAATCCTAATCTTTAGCCTAACCCAAACCCTAACCCTAGTACTCATTCTAACCCTAGCCTTAATTCTAGCTCTACCCCTAACCCAAATCCTAACCCTAACACAAACCGTTGGTCTAATCCTGACTCTCCCCCTATGATGAACCCTAAAACTAGCCCTATCAGTAACCTTATACCTAAACCTAAACCTAACACTAGATCTAGACCTAATCCTAATCCTAAATCTAGCCATAAATACAGCCCTTGAACAACAACAACAACAAAAAAAAAAAACCCTTAGCCCTAGCCCTAACATAAACCTTAATCTAAAGCAAACACTAACCATATTTCTAGACCTAAACCTAGTCCTAATTATGGCTGTAATCCTACCTCTAACTTGAACACTGATCCTGACAATAATACTAAACCTAGCTCTAAAACTGACCCTAACCCAAAATCTAAACGTAACACTAGAATTGGCCATAACCCTAACCCTAAAACTAGCCCTAACCCTAATCCTAGATCTTACGTTACCCATAATCCTAACCCTGGGCCTAAACCTAACTCAAAACCTAGCCCTAATCTGAGGCCTAAACCTAGCCTAAGCATAACATTAACCCTAAAAGTAGCCCTAACCCTAATACTCACCTAACTTCTAAACATATCTCAAAGCCTAACCCTTAGCCACAATCTAACCTATCCCTATCCCTAAACATAAACCTAACCCTAGCCCCAATCCTAACCTTAACACTAGCAATAACCCTAACTCTAATTCTAACCTTTACCCTAACCCTAACCCTAATGATAACCTCACCCTATCCCTAATCCTAATTGTAAACCTAACCCTAGACCTAACCCTAAACCTAACTCTTACAATAGCCTTAACCCTAACTCAAACCCTAACACTTACCCTAAACCAACACTAAACCTGGTCCTAAATCTAAACCTATCCATTTTTTTATCCATTTACCCTAAACCTAACCTTAACTCTATCCCTAAACTTATATCTAACCAAATCCATTACCCTCAACCTAACCCTAACCCTAGACCTAACACTAAACTTAACACTCACCCTAGCCCTAACCTAGCTTAAACCCTCACCCTTACCCTATCCCTAAGCCTAGCCATAGCCTTAACCATAACCCTAACTCTAGCCCAAACCCTAACCCTAACAATACACCTAATCCTAATCCTAGACCTAATTTATCCCTATTTCTAACCCTAAAACTAATCCTAGACCTAGGACTAACTATAACTCTCACATGAGATCTATCCCTAGTTCTAACTCTAATTATTATCATTACCTTAAACCTTGCCCTAACCCTAGTGGAAACCCTTGCCCTATCCATAGTCCTAGCATTTATTCTAGATCAAAACCTAACTGTAAATCTAACCCTAACCCGATGCCTAAGCCTAACCCCGAAACTAGACATATACTTAAAACGAATTCTAAAAGTAATAATAACCCTATCCCTATTCCTATAATAAAACCAAGCCATATCCTTAACCCTAACACCTAACCTAAAACAAAACCTAACCCTACACATAACCCTAAACTTAGCCCTAATTTGAGTCCTAACCCTAACCCAAAACCTCACAATGACCCTGACTCATATCCAAACACTAACCCTAGCTATAAACATCACCCTAACCTTAAACCTAACCCAACACTCTTTAGTCCTAAATCTAATCCTAAAACTAACCTTAATCGAAACCCTAGTTCTTACATTAGCTGTAACCCTAATACTAGTCCTAAACCTAATACACACATAGCCCTAATCCGTGTCCTAACCTGAACTTTAAGCCTAAACGTAATCCTAAGCCTAGCCCTAACCCAAGCCCTAACCCTAGCCCTAACCCTAGCTCTTATTCTATCTTTTACCCAAAGCCAAACTGTCACCCTAATGCAAAACCTTGTCTAACCGAAATCCTCAACGTAACCCAAACCCTAATTCTGAGTCCTAACCTTAGTCCTCATTCTAGTTCTAACCATAACCCAAACCCTAACCTTAATCCTGACCCTTATTTAGACCCTAACACTAATCATAGGTCTAAACCTGAACCTAACTCATAACGGAACCCTAACACTAGTCCTACCGGTAAACTTGCACCTAAACCTAATGCTACGACTAGTCCTAGACCTAAACATAATCCTAAATGTAGCCATAACTCTAGACCTAGACCTAAAGAAAAACCTAGACCTAGCCTTAACATAACCCTGAACCTAAGCCAATCTCTAAACCTACCCCTAGACATAACTGTAGTCCTAATTCTGGCTTTAACCTTAACCCTAACCCTAACCAGAACACTGACACTGATACTAATACCAACCCTAGCTGTAAACATCACCCTAATCGTAAACCTAAGCATAAAACTACAACTAGACATAACATTAACCCTAAAATAGTCCTAATAATAACACTAGTTCTTACATTAGCCATAGCTCTAACCTATCCTAAAAGCTAGCCCTAATCAAAGCCCTACTCTAGCTTTAACCCTAAAACTAACCCTAACCAAAACCCTAGCCCTAACCCTAACCCTAAGTCCAAACCTAGACCTAATCCTAACCATAACTATACCCCTAACCCTAGCTCTAACCCTATCCATTACCCCAACGGTAACCCTAACTCTTATGTTAAACATATTGGAACCCTAATCCTATCCCTAACATTAAACTTATCCATTAACCTACACTTAACCTGAATCCTAAACCTAACCATATCTAACCCTTATGCTTATTTAATCCCTAACCCAAAACCTGAACCTGACACAAACCATAACCCTGACTCTGACTCTAATAATACCCCTAGCTCTAAACTTGAGCCTAACATTAAACCTAATCCTTACAATAGACCTAGCTATAAACCTAACCCTAAAACTATCCCTAACATAACTCTAGACATGACATTAGCATTAGCTCTAATTCTGGCCCTAACCATAACACAAATCTTAGCCCACAGCCTAGCCAAAAACCTCACTTTAAATACAACTCTAACCCTAAACCTAAACCTACCCCTTTCCCTAGCCCTAAAACAACGTATAATCCCATACCTTACCCTAAACCTAATCTTAACCCTAAGTGTAACACTAACCCTAGCCCAAAATCTAGGCCTAACCTAATCCTAAACCTAGCCCTAATCCCAGCCCTAATGTAAACCTATTCCTAACCCTAACCCTAAATTTATCCCTTATCATCACACTAAACCTAGCCCTAAACTTAGTTCTAAACCTATCTCTATCCTTAGCCCTAGCTCTAATTCTGGATCTAAACCTATCTCTAAATCTAACCTCACCCTAAGCCTAAACATCACAATAACACTAACCCTAACCCTAATGCTAATCCAAAAACTAGCCCTAAACCTACTCCTAGCCCTAAAACAAAACCTTAAACTAAACCAAAACTTAAGCCTACACCTAACCCTAAACCTATCCCTAATTCTAGTCCAAAATCTAACCTGAAAATTAACTCTGACTAGAATCTGGCAAAAATACTAATCCTGGCTCTAAACATCATCATAAACGTAAACCTTACCCTAACACTAGACTTAACCCTAACAATATAACCAGCGCTGAACATAACCCTACTTCATACATTAGCTGTAGCCTTAGCTACCCTAGCCTTAAACTAATTCCAAACCTAGCCTTAATCTGAGTGCTACACCTAGTTTTAACTCTAAAATTGAGCCCAGCACTAACCCAAACACTAGCCCTAATCCGATACATAACACTAGCCCTTGCCTTAGGTGTAACACTATACATAAACCTAATGATAATCCTAACCCTTATGTTAACCCTAAACCTGTCAATTACACTAAAACAAATGTAAACCCTAAAACTAACCCTTTAATTACCATAACCATAAACCTAACGCTAATTGAGCCTAAACCTAAACCCTAATTGAACCCAAACTCTAACCCTGACCCTGACCCTAAAAATAACCCTAGATCTAAATCTTACCCTTACTCTAACCCTAACACTTACACTGGACCAAACCATAAACCTAACACTAAATATACCCTAACTGTAACCTAGACCTGATATTAGCTCTAGCCCTAATATTATTCCAAATCCTAACACATACCCTAGTCCTCACCCTAGCCCTAAATCCAACCTTAATTAAAACCCTAATCATAACCCTAGCTCTAACCCTAATACTAACCCTCACCCTAGCCCTAAACCTAGCTATAACCACATTCTTTATCCTAAACATAACACTAACTCTAACCTTAACCCTAGTCATAACCCTTGACCTATCTTTAGCCCTAGCACTAACCCTAGATGAAAACCTAACTCTAAATCTATCCCTATCTCGATGCCAATGCCTAACAATAAAACTAGTAGCTCTAAACCTAATACCAATCTTAAACTACCTTCAACCATAGCCCTAACACTAACCCTATCTGTAATTTAGCCCTATTTCTATCCCTAACCCTAACCCTAGTCCTAAGACTAACTCAAACTCTCACACTAGCCCTATCACTCATTCTATCCATATGCCTTACGTGAACTTTGACCCTGGCCATAACCCTAATCCTAATCCTTGACCCTCCTTAGCCCTAGCACTAACCTTAGATCAAAATATAATTCTTAATCTAGCCCTAACCCAAAGCCTAAGCCTAAACCTTACACTTGCCCTAACCCTAACACTAATCTTAAAACTAGCCCTAATCTTAGCCCTAGCCTTAAAACAAAATCAAGCCATAGCTGTAACCCTAAACCTTAAACTAAACCAAAACCTAACACTAAACCTACCCCTAAACCTAGCCCTAATTTGAGTTTTAAGCCGAACCTTAAAAATAACACTGACCCTGATTCTGACACTAACACTAATCCTAGCTCTAAACATCACCCTAACCCTTAACCTAAACCTAACACTAAACCTAGACCTAATCTTAAGCCTAAAATTAGCCCTAATCATAAACCTAGTACTTACGTTAGATGTAACGCTAACTATAGCACTGACTTAACCCAAAAACTAGCCCTAACCCAAATTCAACCCTTACTTTAACCCTAACCATATCCCTAGTCATAACCATAAACCTAGCAATAACCCTAGATCTAACAAATCCATTATAATAACCCTAACCCTAACCCTAATGCTAACTCTAGACCTAAACCTAAACCTATCTCTAATCCTATCTATATCCATTACCATAAACCTAACATGAACCCTAATACTAACCCTATCATTATACTAACCCTAACCTTAATGATAATGCTATCCCTAAATTTGAACTATGACATATACCAAACCCTAACCCAGACCTTCACCTTAATAATACCCCTAACACTAAACCTGACCCTAACCACAAATCTAAACCTTATACTAGACATAGCCATAATCCTAACCCTAAAACGAGCTTTAAACATTATTCTAGACCTGCATTTAGATGTACTCCTAATCCTAGCCCTAACCATAAAACAAAATATAGCCCTGATGCTAGCCCTAAATCTAGCCTTAATCACAACCCTAACTGTAACCATAGCCCTAACTCTGAGTCTAAATCACACCATACCTCTAAACCTAGATATAACACCATCCCTTTCCCTAACATAATCATAAATCTAACCCTAACTCTAGGATTAAGCTGAACACTAAACATAGACACAATCCTAGGCCTAATTTAACACTATCCCTAACTCTAATGCAAATCGTAGCCCTAAGACTAACTCTAATTCTCACACTAGCCTTATCACTAGTTATAACCCTATCCCTTAAGATAACCCTAACACTAGCCCAAACCCTTGCCATACACTAAGTTCTAGCCCAAGCCCAAATCTAACCCTAACTCTAAATCTAACCCTAAACCTAAGCCTAAGCCTAACACGAACACTAACCCTAACCCTAAAGCTAATCATAAAACTAGCCCTAACCCTAACCTTAGCAGTAAAACAAAACTGAGCAATAGCCCTAACACTAAACCTTAACTTAAACCAAACACTACCTCTACACCTAGACCTTACCCTAGCCTTAATTTGAGTCCTTAACTTAACCTGAAAACTAACTCTGACCCTAACTCTTATCCTAAACTCACTCTAGCTCTAAACACCATCCAAACCTTAAACGGAAAGCTAACATTAACCCTACCCCTTATTTGAGTCCTAACCCTAATCCTGACTTTGACTCATATGTAAACACTAACCCTAGCTCTAAATATCACCGTAACCTTAAACCTAACCATTACACTAGAACTAGCCAAAAATCTAACCCTAAAACTATCCCTAACCATAACCCTAGCCCTGACATTAGCCCTAGAGATAATGCTAGCCCTAAACCTAACATAATGCTAGCCCTAAACCTAAACATAATGCTAGCCCTAAACCTAAACCTAACAAAAATCCTAGCCCTTATCCTAGCCCTAATTATAGCCTAATTATAACCCTAACAATACCCCCAGTCCTAATGCTAACACTAATCCTAGCCCTAACCTTTGCCCTAATTTAGCCCTATCCCTAAATTAACTCTAATCCTAGCCCTAAGACTAAGTCTAACTCGCACCCTAGCCCTAAAACTAGTTCTAACCCTTTCTCTTACAAGAACCCTAATCCTAACCCTAACCCTAGGGTTAACCCTAGCCCTTTCCTTAGCCCTTGCCCTAACCCTAGTTCTAAACCTAACTCTTAATCTAACTCTAACCCTAAGTCTAAACCTAAACCTAACACTAGCCCTAACCCTAACCTAAAGCTATTCCTAAACTAGTCCTAACTCTAGCCTTAGATATAATACAAAACTGAGCCATATCCCTAACCCTAACCCTTAACCTAGACCAAGCCAGAACTCTATACCTAGCCCTAACCCTAGCCCTAATTTGAGTTTTCAGCTGAACCCTAAAATAACCCTGAACCTGACTCTGAACTAAAACTAACCCTAGCTTTAAACATAAACCTAACTCTAAACCTAAACCTATCACTAGACCTAGCCCTAACACTAACCCTAAAACTAGCCCTAATTGTAACCTTAGTAGTTACATTAGCCCTAACGCTAAACCTAGCTATAACTTAACCCAAAACCTAACCCTAATAAAAGCCTTAACCCCAGATTTAACCCCCAACTCTAACCTTAACACTAAATCTAGCACTAAAAATAATTATAACCCTAGCCCTAATCCTAGCTCTAAACATATTCATTACCCTAACCATATCCTAACCCTAATGCTAACTCTAGGCCTAAATCTAACCCTACCTTAATCCTAACCCTATCTATTACCCTAAACCTAATTTGATACATAAACCTAATCCTACCAGTAATCTAATTTTAATCTTATGCTAATTTGATCCCTAAATATGAACCTTAACCTATCCCAAACATTACCCACAATGCTGACCCTAATAATACCCTTAGCTTTAAGCCTGACTCTAACCATAAACCTAACACTTACACCAGATTTAGGCATAAACCTAACCCTAAAACTATTTTTAAATGCAATGCTGGACCTTAAATTAGCCCAAATTTTAATCCTAGCACTAAACCTAGCCTTAATCCTAACTCAAACCATAAACCGAGCTTTAACTCTAATTCTAACCCTAACCCTAGCTCTAAACCTAGCTAAAACCCCATCCCTTACCATAAACCAAACCATTACTTGAAATCAAACCATAACCCAAAACCTAACCCTAATCATCACCCTAACTTAGGCCTAACACTAACACTAAGCCTTGAGCTAATTTTAGTCCTAATTTAAACCTAATCTAACCCTAACCCAAGCCCTAAGACTAATGCTCACTCTTTCCCTATCCCTCGCCCTAGTTTTATTCTTAGCCCTAGCCCTGACGCTAGATGTAAACCTAACTCTAAACATAAGTCAAAATTTAAACTCTGAAAATAAATTTAACTCTAAACATAAGTCAAAATTTAACTGTAACCACAAGCCTAAACCAAACCCTAACACTAGCCTTAACTGTAACACGGATCATAATACTTGCCTTACCCCTAGCCCTAGCCATAAAACAAAACCAAGCCATAGCCCTAATCCTAACCCTTAATCTAGACCAAAGCCTAACCCTACACCTAGCCTTAACCCTAACTCTAAAAGTAACCCTAACCCTAATCCTAACCCTAATTCTAACCCTCACCATAGCCCTAAACGTAGCTCTATCCCCATTGCTTACACTAAACCTAACCCTAAGCCTAAAACTAACCTTAGGCCTAAACATAATCATAAACCTAGTCCTATTCCTAGCCCCAATTAAGCCCTATACCTAAGCCAGTACCTAAGCCTAGCCCTAAGACTCTCACTCTCGCGCTAGCCCTAGCCCTATTTCTAATCCTATCCTTTACCATAACCCTAATCCTAGCCATAAACCTAGACTTAATCCTAGCCCAATCTTAGCTCTAGACTTAACCCTAGATCTGATCCTAACTCTAAATCTAACTCTAACCCTGAGTCTACAGCTAACACTAACAGTATTTCTAAACCTAATGCTAATCCTAAAACTAGCCCTAACCACAGCCCTAGACCTAAAATAAAACCGAGCCATAGCCCTAATTTTAAAATTTAACCTAAATCAAAACCTAAGCCTACACTTAGCCCTAATTTGAATCCAAACTCTTACTCTAAAACTACCCCTGATCTTGAATTTGAACATAACACTAACCCTAGCTATAAAAATCACCCTAACTTTAAACCTAACCCTAACACTTTACCTACTCCTAACCCTAATCCTATAACTAGCCCTTATCTTAACCCTTGTCTGTACATTGGCCATAACTCTAAACCTAGCCCTAACCCTAACAAAACCTAGCCTTAATCTGAGACCTATCCCTAGCTTTAATGATAACCCTAACCCTAACCCTAACTCTAACCTTACCCTAAACGTATCCCTAACCCTAGCTCTAACCCTATTGCTTATCATAAGCCAACCCTAACCCTAATGATAACCCGAGTCCTAATCCTAATATAAGCCTAACCCAAATGGTAACCCTCTTCATAGTCCTAACCTAAGACCTCATTCTAGCTCTAACCATAAACCAAATGCTAACCCTAACCCTGACATTATTTTGATCCTTACAATAACTGTAGGTCTAAATCTGACCCTAACAATAAACCGAACCCTAACACTAACACTAGCAATAACCTATAACTAAACCTAACACTAACACTAGCCATACCCCTAAACTTAATCTTAAACCTAGCCATATCTCTATTCCAAGACCTAAAAAAAAAAAGACCTATTCCTAATGATAAACCTTAACCTAACCCAAACACTAACCCTATCCCTAGACCTAACCATAGTGATATTACTGGCTTTAACCCTAACCCTAACTCTAATGCGAACACTGACCCTGACCTTAACAATAACGCTAAATATCACATTAACACTAACCCTAACACTAACACTTGACATAGCCCTAAACCTAACACCAAAACTATCCCTAATCGTAACCCTAGTTCGTACATTGGCTGTAGCTCTAACCCTAGCCCTAACCTAACCCAAAACCAGGCCCTAATCTGAGTGCTAACACTAGCTTTAACACTAACCCTAACACTAACACTAACCCAAACCCTAAACCTAGCCCTAAACCTAGCACTAACACTATCAGTTACCTTAAATCAAACCCTAACCCTTATGCTAATCCTAGTCTTAACCCTTATGCATAGCCTAATTCAAACTCTAACCCTATTGCTAGTCCTAACTGTAACCCTCATTTTCGCTCTAACCATAATCCAAACCCTAACCAAAATATTAACTGTTATTCTGACTCTAACATTAATGTAGGTCTCAACCTGACTCTAACCGAAACCCAAACCCTAACATTAGCCTACGGGTAACCTATACCTAAGTGTAACAATAACCCTAGACCTAAACCTAATCTTAAATCTAGCCATAACTCTATCCCTAGACCTAAACAACAACCTAGACCTAGCCCTAAAAATAACCCTTAACCTAACCCAAACACTAACCCTACCCCTAGACCTAACCCAATTCCTAATTTTGGCATTAATCTAAACACTAACTCTAAACTGAACACTGACCCTGACTCTAACAAAAACCTAACTCCAAAGCTGATCCTAACCCAAAACCTAATCCAAACACTAGATCTATCCATAACCCCAACCCTAAAACTAGCCCTAATCATAACCCTAGCTGTTACATTTCCCATGGCCCTAATCCAGGAATGAAACTAACACAAAACCTAGCCCTAATCCTGGCCTAAATCTAGCCCTAAGTGTAACCCTAACCCTAACCCTAACCCTAACCCTAACCCTAGGCCTAGCCCTAAAACAAAATTGAGCCATATCACCAACCCTAACTCTTAACCTAAACAAAACCTCAATCTAGCTTTAAACCTAGCCCTAATTCGAGTCCTAACCCTAACCCTTAAATTAACCCGGAACCTGACTCTGACTCTAACACTTAAACTAACTCTAAACATCATCCTAACACTAAACCTTACCCTAACACTAGAACTAAAATTTACTCTAATTTTAAAACTAGCCCTAATCATAACCATGGTTCATATATTAGCCATAACCCTAAACCTAATGCTAACCAAAACCTAGTCCTAATCCAAGACCTAATCCTAGCTTTAACTGCAACCCTAACATTAGCCCTAAACCTAATCCTAATCCTAGTTCTAACCCTAGACTTAACCATGTCTTTTACCATATGTGAAACACTAAATCTAACCCTATTCATAACCCTAATCCTTAGCCTAACCCAAACAATAATCCTCTTACTAGTACTAACCCTAGCCCTAATTCTATTTATAAACATAACCCAACTATAACCCTAACCCAGACCCTTATTCTGAACCTAACCCTAAACCAAAACCTAACACTAGCCCTACAAATAACACTATACCTAAACCTAATCCTAACACTAGCCTTAGACATAAACCTAATCCTAATTGTAACCATATCTCTCACCCAAGACCCAATCAAAAACCTATCCCTAGCCCTAATGATAAATCTTAACGTAACCCAAACACTAACCTGAAATCTAAACCTAACCTAGTTCTAATTCGGGCTCTAACCCTAACCCTAACCCAACACAAACACTGATCCTGACAGTAACACTAACCCTAGCTTTAAAACTGAACTTGACCAGAAACCAAAACCTAACACTAGACTTAGCCATAACCTTAATCATTATCCTAGCTGTTACATTACCATAGCACTAACCCTAGCTCTAAAACTAAAATCTAGCCCTAACCCTAGGCCTAAACCTAGCCCTAAGTGTAATCCTAAACCTAACCCTAGCTCTCACAAAAACCTAACCCTTGCCTTAGACCTAATCCTAGCTAATACCCTAACCCTAAACCTAAATATAAACCTAGCCCTATCCCTAAACCTAACTCTAACCCTAGCCCTAATCATAACGTTAACACTAACCCTAATACTATCTCTAAAATTATCCGTTATCCCAAACCTAACCCTAACCCTAATGATACACCTAGCTCTAACCCTAACTGTAAACCTAATACTAGACCTAACCTAAACCAAACTCTCATCGTAGCTCTAACCCTAGATCAAACACTAAGCCTTATTCTAACCCTAACCGTAGCCCAAACCTTAACACTAACCCTAAACCTAAAACTACCCCCAACCCTAATCTGAAATCAAGTCCTATCCTTTATCCTAACCCTAATGATAACCTTAGCCCTAACACTAACAATAACCCTAAAACTAACCTTAACCCTAACCCGACATTTCACCAACCTAACTCTAATGATAATCTTAGCACTAACCCTAACACTAAACCTAATATTAACCATAAATCTAACCCTAGACCTAACCCCAAAACTAAACCTCACCCTATCACTAATTCTAGCTCAAAACCAAACCCGTACCCCAAACCTAACCCAAATACTAACCCTAGACTGAGACTTAATTCTAACCCTAACTCTAGCCCTAATCCTAACCAAAACCCTAGCCTTAACCCTAACTCTGACACTATCCATTACCCTTACAATAACCCTAACCCAAAGGCTAACTCTAGGTTTTACCCTAACCCTATCACTAACCTATCACTAAACCATTACCCTAATCTTAACCTGAATCCTAAACCTAACCCCATTACCCTAATGCTAAATCTAATCGCAATGCTAATTTGAGCCCTAAGCCTAAACCTTAGCCTAATCCATACTAGCCTGACCCTGACCCTAAAAAACAAAAAGGTAATTCTAAACCTGACCCTTATCCTAATCCTAACCGTTACACTAGTCCTGGCTGTGAACCTAACCTGCTGCAACCCTAAACTTGACATTATTCCTAGCCTTTAAACTTGTCCTAACCCTAGCCCACACCCTAGTTCTAAACATAGCCTTAATCTTAACACAAACCTAACTCTATTTCTAAACCTAATTCTAATCTTCACCATAGCTCTAAACCAGCCATTATTCCATCCCTTCCCCTAAACTTAACCCTAAATTTAACCTTAAATAGCCCTAACCATAGTACAAAGCCTAACACTAACCCTTGACCTATTCCAACCCTAATTTATCGCTAACCCTAACCCTAGGCCGAATTTAGCCCTAACCCAAACCCTAACCCTAGACCTAAGACTAACTATAACCCTCGACCTAGCCCTATTTCTAGTTCTAACCCTATCCCTTACTGTAACCCAAACACTAGCCCTAACCTTAGCCCTAACCCTAGCCATAGCCATGACCGTAGAATTAACCATAACTCTAAATCTAAATCTAACCCTAAGCCTAAACTCAGACTAACACTAGCAATAACACTAACACCAATTGTAAAACTACCCTGAAATTTAGCCTTAGCCCTAAAACAAAACCGAGTCATAGCTCTAAACCCAATCCTTAACTAAAACCAAATCCTAACCCTACATCTAGCCCTAAGCCTATTCCTAATTTGAGTCCTATCCCTAAGCCTAAAACTAACCCTTACCTTGATTCTGACCCTAACACTAACTCTAGTTCAAAACATCACCCTAAACTAAACCTAATCCTGAAAATAGACTTAGCCATAATCCTAACCCTAAAACTAGCCCTAATTGTTACCTTAGTTCTTACATTAGCCATCTCCCTAACATTATCCCTAAAGTAACCCAAAACATAGCCATAATCCAAGACTCAACCCTAGCTTTAAACCTAACTCTAACCCTAATTTTAGCCCTAACACTTACTGTAAACCTAACACTAACTTAAACCTTGTGTTAACCCTAAACCTAACACTAAACTTAGCCCTAACCCTATCATAACCCTAGCCTTAACACTAGCTCTCACCTATCCATTACCCTAACCCTAACCCTAATACTAATGCTAATCCTCAGCCTAACCCTAACACTATCCCTAACCCTAACCTATCCATTACCCTAAACATATCCTGAACCCTAAACATAACCACATCCATTAACCTTACTCTATTCCGAAACCTAATGCTCATTCAAGCCCTAACCCTAAACCTTAACCTAAACCTAACCTTAACACTGACCCTGACTCTAATAATACCCCTACCTCTAAACATGACACTAACTCTCATTTTAATTCTTACACTCTACCTAGCCATAATCCTATTCCTAAAACTATCTCTAAACATAACCCTAAACTTGACATTAGCCCTAACCCGAATTCAAGCCCTAAATAAAACACAAACCCTACCGCTAATACTATCCATAACACTAGCTTTAATACTAACCCTAAACTTAACCCTAGCTCTAACCCTAATTTTAGCTCTCGCCCTAGCTCTAAACCTAGCTGTAACATCATACTGTACCCTAACCCTAACACTAACCCTAATTCTAAACCCAAACCTAGGCCTAACCCTAAAACTATCCCTGGCCCTAATTTTAGCCCTAATTTAGCTCTAACCTTAACCATAACCATAACTCTAGCCCTTAAACTAACTTTAACTGTCAACCTAGCCCTATTAGTAGTTTTAAACCTATCCCTTACCATAACCTAAAACCTAGTGCTAACCCGAGCCCAAACCCGAGCCCTAATCTTTGCCCTATCCCTAACCGGAACTCTAAATTAACCCTAATCCTAAGTCTAAACCTCACCCTAACACTAGCCATAACAATAATGCTAATCCTAAAACTAGCCATAAACCTAGCCCTATCACTGAAACAAAATGAAGCCATATCCCTAAATGTAACCCTTAACATAATCCAAACCCTAATCCTACACCTAGACTTAACCCTAGTGCTAATACGATTCCTAACTCTAAAACTAACCCTGAACCAAACTTGGACCCTGACACTAATCCTAGCTCTAAAAATAACTGTTACTCTAAACCTAACATTAACACTAGACCTAGACATAACACTAACCCTAAATATAGCCCTAATTGTAATGCTAGTTCTTATATTAGCTGTAGGCTTAACACTAACACAAAACCTAGCCTTAATCTGAGCCTTAACCCTAGCTGTAACCCTAAACCTAACCCTTACCCTAGCCCTTACCCTAACCCTCAGTCTAGCCCTAAACCTAGTGCTAACCCTATACCTTATCCTAAGCCAAACTATAACCCTAAACCTACCCTAGTCCTAAACCTAATGCTTAGCATTCCCAAAACCCTATCTCTATTACTAATCCTAACCATAGCCTTATTCTAGCTCTAACTCTAACCCAAACCCTAACAATAAACCTGAACTTATTCTGACCCTAATACTAATCATAGGTCTAAACCTAACCCTAAACATAAACCGAACCTTAACACTAGCACCACTGGTAAACCTATATGTAAACCTAACCCTAACGCTAGACTTAGACCTAAACCTGATCCTTTATGTAGGGATAACTCTATCCCTAGCCCTAAAAACAAATCTAGACCTAGCTCTAACCCAAACCTGTACCCTACCCTTAGACGTAAACTTAGTCTGAATGCTGGCCCTAGACATAAACCTAACCCTAACTGGAACACTGACCCTTACTTTAACACAACCCTAGCTCTAAACTTTCTCCTAATCAAAACCTAAATATAACACTAGACTTAGCTATAACCTGAATCCTAAAAGTAGCAATAATCATATGCCAAATCCTAGCTCTAAGTCTATTACTTAACCTAACCATAACTCTAACCCTAATTCTAACCTAGCCCTAACCCTAACTGTAACCCTAACCCTTTCACCAGCCCAAACCCTAGCTCAATCTCAAAACTTAAATCTTAAACTTAACCTAACCCTAACACTAAACCTTGGCCTAAACCTAACTCTAACCATAACCCTAGCCATAAACCTAACATTAGCCCTAGCCATAACACTACCTCTAACCCTACCTATTACCCTAACCCTAAGCCTAATCATAACAATAGCCCTAACCTAAATTTACCCTAACCCTAAATGTAAACCTAACCCTAGACATAACTGTAAACCTAAGCCTTGCCACAGACCTAAAACTAGCTCAAACCCTAACCATTACCCTAAACCTACCCCTAACCCTAACACTAAACTTAATCCTAAACCTAACCCTAACCCTAACCCTAACCCCATATCTAACTCTATCAAATATCCTAAACCTAATGATAGCCCTATCCCTAAACATAACACAAATCCTGACCTTAACCGGAACTCTAACCTAGACTTAAACCTAAACCTAACCTTCACCCTAGTGCTAACCTGAGCTCAAACCCTAAACCATACCCTAACACTAACCCTAATCTTATCCCTAGGCCTAACCTTAACCCTAACACTAAACATAACCCTAGCCCTAACCCTAGTTCAAACTCTATCCATTATCCTAAACATAACCCTTACCCTAATGCTAACACTAGGCCTAACCCTAACCCTATTGCTAAATATAACCCTATCAATTACCCTAAAACTAACCTGAACCCTAAACCTAACACTATCATTACCTTAGAACTAACCCTCATGCTAATTCAAGCCCTAACTCTAAATCGCAACCTAAACCAAACTTGGAAACTTACCCTAACCCTTATAATACCTCTAGCTTTAAACCTGAACCTTACCCTAAACCTAACCCTTACACTAGACCTAACAATAAATCTAACCCAAAATCTGTCCCTAACTATAACCCTAGATCTGAAATTTACCCTAGCCCTAATTCTTGCCATTAACCTAAAATAAACCCTGGCCCTCAGCCTAGCCCTAAATCTTGCCTTATTACTAAACCAAATAATAATTTTAGCACTAACCATAATTCTAACCTTCAACATAGCCCTCAACCTAGCCATAATCCCATCCCTTCCCCTAAAACTAACCCTATCCCTAAACCTAAACCTAAGACTAACACTAGGTTTAACCCTAACACAAACCCTAGACCTAATCCTAACAGTAATGTAGCCCTAAACCAAACCTAACCTAACCCTAGTCCTAAGATTAACTCTCACCCTAGCCTTACTTTTAGTTCTAATCCTATCTCTTACCTTAACCCTAACACTTCCCCTAACCTTAGACTAACCCTTGCCCTAGCCCTAATCCTACATCTAACCCTAACTCTGAATCTAATCCTAAGCCTAAATCTCTCACTATCACAAGCCATAACACACACATTAATCCTAAAACTAGCCCTAACTTAGCCCCAACCTAGCCCTAGCCCTTCAACAAAATTGAGGCATATCCCTAACCCTATACCTTAACCTAAACCAAATCTTAATTCTACACCTAGCCCTAAACTTACCTCTAATACGAGTTCTATCCCTAATTCTAAAAGTAAACCTTACCCTGACAGCTAACTCTAATGTTAGCTCTAAACATCACTCAAAACCTAAACATAACAGTAGAAATACTAGCCCTTAATCTAAGCCAAAAACTAGCCCTAATCATAATCCTAGTTATTACATTAGCCATAGTCCTGACCCTAGCCCTAAACTAACCGAAAACCTAGCCCTAATAGTAGCCCTAACAATAGCCTTAACCCTAACCATAACCCTAATCCTAGCCCTAACACTTACCTTAAGCATAACCTAAACCCTAAACTTAACCCTAGCCCTACTCCTAACCATAACCTTAGCCCTAACCCTAACTGTAACCATATCCATTACCCTAACCCTAATGCTTAACCTGGGATATCCCTAAACCTCTTTCTAACCCTATTCTAAAACTATCCATTACCCTAAACCTAACCATACCCATAACCCTAACCCTAACCCTAACCCTAACCCTAACCCTAACACTAATTTGAGCCCTAACCTTAAAAATAAACCTAACTGAAACTGTAAACCTGATCCTGACCCTAATAATACTGCTAGATCTTAACCTTACCCTAAATCTTAACCTAAGCATAAACTAAACCTAGCAATAATCCTAACTCTAAAACAATTCCTAACATAACCCTAGACCTGACATTAGCCCTAGCCCTGATGTTACCCCTAACACTAACAAAAATCCTAGACCTAATCTTAGCCCTAAATTTAGCCTTAATCCTAACTCTTCCCCTAACCTTAGCCCTAAACCTAACCTAACCTATCCCTAGCCCTAAGGCTAACTCTCACCCTAGCCTTATTTTTAGTTCTAACCCTATCCCTAACCTTAACCCTAACACTTCCCCTAACCTTAGACCTAACCCTTGCCCTGGCCCTAATCCTACATCTAACCCTAACTCTAAATCTAAACCTAAGGCTAAATCTATCACTATCACAAGCCATAACACTAACACTAATCCTAAAACTAGCCCTAACCTTAGGCCTAACCCTAGACCTAGCCCTAAAACTAGATATACATCATACATAATCCTAACCATAACCCTAAACCTAGCCCTAAACCTAGGCCTGGACATATTACTAAATCTAAATCTAATCCTAACGCTAATTAATCCCTAACTTTAACAATAAAACTAACCCTAACCTTAGCCCTAAGACTAACTCTAACTATCACCCTAGCCCTATCCCTAGTTCTAACCCTATCCTTTACACTTACCCAAAACCTAGCCTTAACCCTAGCCCTAACCCGACCCCTAACCTTCACTCTAGTCCTAAACCTACATCTAAACCTAACTCTAAATCTAACCCTAACCCTAAGCCTAAACCACAACCTAACAGTAGCTCTAACCCCTATGATAATTTGAAATCTAGCCCTAACCCTAGACCTAGCTTTCAAAAAAAAAAAAAGAACCAATACATAGAACTGACCCTAACCCTTAACCTATCCTTAACCCTAAACCTTAACCCTACACCTAGTCCTAACCCAGCCTTAATACGCGTCCTAACACTAGCCCAAGAACTAATACTGACCCTGATTCTGACCCTAACATTAACTCTAGCTCTAAACATCACCCTAAACATCAACCTACTCCTAACACTAGACTTAATTCTAAATCTAACCCTAAATCTAGCCATAATTATAATGCCAGTTCTTACCTTAGCCATATCCCTAAACCTAACACAAAACCTAGCCCTTATCCAAACCCTAACCCTAACTTTAACCCTACTCCTAACCCTAGCCCTACCCATAACCCTAACCCTAGACCTAACCCTAGCTATAACCCTATCCCTTACACAAAGTCAAACCCTCACCCTATTGCTACCCTAGTCCTAAACCAAATCCTTAGCCTACCTCAAACCCTAACTCTATTACTGGTCCTATCCCTATCCCTCATTCTAGCTCTAAATTTAACCCAAACTCTAACTCAACTCTGGCATTTATTCTGACACTAATACTAACCCTAGGTTTAAACCTGACCCTAAACTTAAACCAAAACTTAACACTAGCCCTACCGGTAACTCTATACATAATCCTAACACTAACACTGGCCCTAGACATTAACCTAATCCTAAATATAGCCATAATTCTACGCCTTGCCCTAAAATAACCATTAACCTAACCCATTAACTAACCTTACTCCTAGACCTAACCCAGTCCTAATTCTGGCCCTAACTCTAACCCTAACCCTAACCCGAACACCGAAACTTATCCTAACACAAACCCTAGCTCTAAATTTTATCCTAAACCTCAAACTAACCCTAACACTAGACAAACCCTAAAACTAGCTATAACCATAACCCTAGCTCTTAGATTACCCATAAACCTAACTCTATCCCTAAACCTCACATAAAACTAGCCCTAAACCTAGCCCTAAACCTAACCCTAAGCACAAACCTAACCCTAAAACTAGCCCTAAACCTAAACATAACCCTCGCCCTAGCGCTAACCCTAGCTCAAATCCTAAACCTTACCCTAAACATAACACTAGATGAAGCCCTAAACCTCACCCTAACCGTAGCCCTAATCCTAACCATAACCAGCCCAAATGCTATCACTAACTCTATCCATTACCCTAACCATACCCTAAACCTAATGCTAACCCTAGCCTTCACCCTAACCTAAAACTATCCTAGCCCTCACCCTAGCCCTAAACCTAGCTCAATCCCTTACCCTACCTCAATCCCTAATCCTTACCCTTAATATAACCCTAACACTAAACCACGGTCTAACCCTAACCCTAACCCTAACTCTAACCCTAATCTTAACCTTAACCATAAACTTAAAACTAGCTCAAAACCTACCTATTACCTCGACCCTAAACCTAACCCTAATGATAACCATAGAACTAAAACTAAACCTACCATAACCCTAAATATAAACCTAAGCCTAGAACAAATTATAAAACTAACCCTAATCCTAACACTAACTGAAACCCTAACGCTTAGCCTAAACCTAACCCTAACCCT
Organism: Callospermophilus lateralis; assembly: GCF_048772815.1. Taxonomy (NCBI): domain Eukaryota; kingdom Metazoa; phylum Chordata; class Mammalia; order Rodentia; family Sciuridae; genus Callospermophilus; species Callospermophilus lateralis. The sequence goes on along the minus strand of NC_135306.1, from coordinate 91,740,799 downwards.
AACCATAAACCTAAACCTAACTCTAACCCAACATCTAACCCTATCAATTACCCTAACCCTAATTATAACCATAGTCTTAACACTAATCGTAACCATAACCCTAGACCAAACCCTAAACATAACCCTAACCCTAATACTTACCCTAGCTAAAACCTTAAACGATTTCCTAAACCTAATTCTAACCCTAACTCTACACCTAACCCTGAAACTAACCTTAATTATAGTCCTAATCCTAACAATAACTCTGGCCATAAACCTAGCTCTAACCCTATAAATTACCCTAATGATAACCATATCCCTAATTCTATCCATAGGTCTAAATTTAAAACTGTCACAAATCCCAACCATATCCATTACCCTACAAATATCTGGAACCCGAAGCCAAACCCTATCCATTACTCTTCACCTAACTCTAACATTAATGCTAATTTGAGACCTAAACCTAAACCTTAACCCAACCAAGATGCAAAATCTGACCCTGATTCTAATAATACCCCTATCTCTAAAACTGACACTTTCTCTAAACTAAACCCTCAAACTAGAAGTAGCCATAAACCTAACCCTAAAACTATCTCTAACTCAAACCTTAAATCTGACTTTAGCCCGAGGCCTAATTCTTGCCCTAAAACTAACACAAAACCTAGCTCTATTCCTAGCCTTAAACATAGCCTTAATCCTAACATAAAACATAACACTAGCCCTAACCCTAATGCTAATCCTAAAACTAGTCTTAATCAGAAACCTAACCCAAGCACTAAAACAAAACCAAGATACAGGCCTAACCCTAAACCTTAACTTAAACCAAACCCTAACACTACACCTAGACCTAACTCTAACCCTAATTCGAGTCCTAACCCTAACCTTAAAGATAACCCTTACCCTGACTCATATCCTAACACTCACCCTAACTCTAAAAAAGACCCTAAGTATAAATAAAACCCTAACCATAACCATAGCCCTAATTTGAGTCCTAACCATAACCCTAAAACTAACCTTGACCCTGACTCATATCCTAACACTAACCCTAGCTATAAATATCACCCTAATCTTAAAACTAACCCTACCCCTAGACCTACCCATAAACCTAAATATAAAACTAACCTTAATTTTAACCATAGTCGCTACATTACCAATTGCCCTAACACCAGCCTTAACCCTAACACAAAAACTAGTTCTAATCTGAGCCCTATACCTAGCTAAACCCAAACCCTAACATAACCCTAACACTAACTCTAACTCAAAGCCTAACCCTTGTCAGAAACATAGACCTAGACCTATTCCTAACTCTATCCCTAACCCTAGCCCTAATACTAAACTTAACACTATCAATAAACCTAGCTCTAAACCTACCCATTACCATATCCCTAACCCTAATCCTATTGATAATACTAACCAAACCCTAATGTTAACCCTAACCCTAACTAAAAATCTACCCCTAGACATAAACCTAAATTTAACATTCACCATAGCTCCAAACCTAGCTCAAACCCTAGCCTGAACCTGAATTCTAAAACAAAATCTAACCCTAACTCTAACCCTATATCTAACCATATTCAATACCCTAACCATAACCTTACCCCAATCCTATTCCTAGACCTAACCCTAAACCTAACCCTTAACTCTAGCCGTAACTCTGGCTCAAAACCTAACCCTTACACTAAATATAACCCTAAACCTAACCCTAGTTCTTACCTTAACCCTAACCCTAACTCAAAACCGATTCATAATCATAACCCTAGCTGTAATGTTAGCTCTAACCTTATCCATTACCCTAACCATTACAATTATTCTAATGCTAACCTTAGGCATAACCCTAACCCTTTCGCTAACCCTACCCTATGAATTACCCTAAACTTAACCTGTACCCTAAACCAACCCTACCATTACCCAAACACTAACCCTAATGCTATTTTGAGCCATAAATCTAAATCCTAACCTAAATCAAACCCTAACACTGATCATAACCAAAGTAATTCCCCTAGCTCTAAACAATGACCCTTACCCTAATAATTCCCCTAGCTCTAAACTTGAACCTTACCTTAAACCTAACCCTTACACTGGACGTAGCCATAAAACTAATCCTAAAACTATCTTTAACCAAAAACCTAGTCCTGATATTAGCCTCAGCCCTAATCCTAGCCCTAACCCTAAAACAAACTCTAGCCCTCATCCTAGCCTTAATCCTAGCCTTATTCATGTCCTAACAATATCACTACCCCTACCCATAATTCTAACCCTCACCCTAACTCTAAACCTAGATATAAATCATCACTTATCCTAAACTTAAATCTACCCCTAACTCTAATGGTAGGTATGAGCTAAACACTAATCCTAGCCCAAATCCTAGCCTTAATTTAACACTATCTCTAACCCAATTCTAACCCTAGCCCTAATTTTGACTCTAATTCTCACACTAGCCCTATTGCTACTTCTAACCCCATCCCTTACCATAACCTTAACCCTAGTCCTAATCCTAACACAAAAACTAGCCCTAACCGAGCCCTAAATCTAGCTTTAACCCTAGTCCTAACTCTAACCCTATCTTTAACACTAGATTTAACTCTATCTCTAACTCTAAGCAAAACCCTAACCCTAATGGTAACCCTAGACCTATCCCTATTCCTTGGGTTAACCAGAACCATAATCATATTAATAATCCTTAACCTAGTCCTCATTCTAGCTCTAACCCTATCCCAAACGCTAACCCTAACCCCTGAGCTTTATTCTGACCATAACACTAACCCTAGGTTTAAACCTGATCCTCACCCTAGACCTAAGCCCAACACTAGACCTACTGGTAACTTATACCTAACCCTAACCCTATCACTAGCCCTAGACCCAAACCTAATCTCAAATCTAGCCTTAACTATAACCTTAGACCTCAACAGAAACCTAGTCCTACCCCTAACAACAACCCTTAACCTAACACAAAGACTAACCCTACCCCTAGACATAAACCTAGTCTTAATTCTGAATTTAAACTTAACTCTAACTCTAACCTGAACACTGACCCTGTCTCTAACACTAAACCTCTCTAACCCTGACCCTAACTGAAAATCTAAACCTAACACTAGACCTAGCAGTAACTCTAACTCTACAAATAGCCTAAATATAATTCTAGCTCTTATATTACACATAGCCCAAACACTATGCCTTAACCAAACACAAAACCTAGAGTGAATCCTAGGCCTAAACCTAGACCTAAGTGTAACACTAACCCTAACCCTACCCCTAGCCCTAATCCCAAACCTAGCCTTAGTCCTAAACTTAGCTCAAAGCCAAATCCTTACCCTAAAGATAAACTTAGACCTATCCCTAACCCTAACCTTAACCCTACCCCTAAACCTAGCTTTAAACCTAACCATTACCCTAACCCTAAACTTAGCCCTCACTGTAGCACTAACCCTGTCCCAAACCCTAATGCTAACCCTGAACCTATTCTTATCCTAACATTAACCCTAGGTCTAAACCTTACCCTAACCCTAGACCAAACCCTAACACTAGCCCTAGACCTAAACCTAATCCTAAATCTCACTTTTACTCTAGCCCTGAACCTAAACAAAAACCTAGCCGTATCCCTAACAATAACCCTTAACCTAACCCAAACACTAACCCCACCCCTAGACCTAAACTGAGTCCTAATTCTGGCTGTAACCCTAACTCTAACTCTAACCCAGACAGTGACATTGCTTTAAGAGTAATCCTGGGGCTAGGGATTTGACTCAAGTGAAAACGTGCTCACCTGGCATTCATGGGGTTCTGGGTTTGAGCCTCAGCAACACATAAAAATTAAAAAATAATAATAAAGATATTTTGTCCACTGAAAACCGAAAAATAAATATTTAAAAATTCTTTCTCTCTCTTTGTCTCTTCTCTCTCTATCTAAAAAAGAGAGTAAACCTGCCTCTAAACCTGACCCTAACCAAAAATCTAAACCTATCACTAGACCTAGCCATAACCCTACCCCTACAACTAGCCCTAATCACAATCCTAGCTTTTACATTACCCATAGCCCTATTCTTATGCCTTAACCTAACACATAATCTAGAAGGAATCCTAGGCCTAAACCTAGCCTTAAGCATAACCCTAACCTAAACTTAGACTTCGTCCTAAATCTAGATCAAAGCCTAACCCATACCCTAAATATAAACTTAGACCTATCCCTAACTCTAAACCTAACCCTAACCCTAAACCTAACCTTAACTCTAGCCCTAAACCTAGCTGTAAACCTAACCATTTCCCTAACCCTAACTCTAAACCTATTGATAAATCTAGCGATAACCGTAACCCTAACACTAAACCTAACCTAACCAGAAAACAAATTATAGACCTAACCCTAAACCTATAACTCACCATACCACTAACCCTAACTCAAACCCTAACCTGTACCATAAACCTAAACATAACCATAGCCTTAGCCCTAAACCTAAAACTAAATCTAAACCTAAATCTACATCTACACCTAAACCGATATCTAACCATATCCTTTACTTTAACCCTAATCCTAACCCTAATGCTAACCCTAACCCTATCCCTAACCATAAACCTACCATAATTCTTTTCCTAGACCTAAAACTGAACCTAAATCTCGACATAGCCCTAGGCTTAACTCTAGCTCAAATCCTAAACCTTACCCTATAATAACCTTAGCCCAAACCTTAACCTAATCCTAGCCTTAATCCTAACCATAACTATAAACCAAACTCTAGCTCTAACTCTATCCGTTACAGTAACCATAACCCTAAACCTAATGCTAACCTCAGCCCTAACCCTAACACTACCTCTATCCTTATCTCTGATTCTAAGCTGAAACCTCACCCTAGCCCTAATCCTTACCAATCCTTGAACCTTACCCTTAACATAAATGTAACACTAACCCTAAGCCTAACCATAACCCTAGCCCTAATCCTAAACTTAATCCTAGCCTTAACCCTAGCTCTAACGCACCCATTACAGTAACCCTAACCATAAACCTCATGATAAACCTTGCTTGAACCATAAACCTACTCTAACCCTGACGGTAAATATAACCATAGACCTAACTCTTGCCATAGTACTAACCCTAGCTCAAACCCTAATCTTAGTCCTAAACCTAACACAAACCCTATTTCTAATCTGAAATCTAACACCGTCCATTACCCTAGACCTAATGGTAATCTTTGCCCTAAACCTAATACTAAACCTAACCCTAACCCTAGACCTTACTCTAAACCTAATTCTAGTCTTAGCACTAACACTTGTTCAAGCCTTAACCCATACCCAAAACCTAACCCTAACCCTATCCTTAACCCTAACCCTAACCCTCACTCTAGCCCTAATCCTAACAAAAACCCTAGCAATAAACCCTAGCTCTAACCATATACATTACCTAAATGATAAACATAAACCTAATGTTAACCCTAGGCCTAACCCTAACCCTATCCATTACCCTAAACCTAAATTAAACCCTAACTTACCCCTATCCATTACCCTAACCTTAACTCTAACCCTAATGCTTATTTGAGCCCTATTCCTAAACCTTAACCTAACCCAAACTCAAACCGGACCCTGACCATTATAATATCTCAAGCTCTAAACCTGAACTTTACCCTAAACCTTACTCTGACACTGCCGCTAGCCATGAACCTTACCTTAAAATTATCGCTAACCATAACCCTAAACCTGATATTATCCCTAACCCTAATTCTTGCCATAAACCTGACACAAATGCTAGCCCTCTTTCTAGCCCTAAACATAGCCTTGATCCTAACCTGAACCCTAACTCTAGCTCTATTCCTAATTTTATCCCTCGGGTTAGTTCTGAGCCTAGCTATAACCCCATCCCTTCCCTTAAACCTAACCCTAACCCTAACCCTAGACCTAACCCTAGCACTAACCCTAGACCTGGTCCTAGCCCTAATTTAGCCCTAACCCTAACTCCAACACTAGCACTAAAACTAAATCTAACACTCTCCCTAGCTTTAATTGCAGTTCTAACCCTATCCCTTACCATAACCCAAACACTTGTCTTTACCATAGTGATAACCCTAGCCCTAGCTCTAAACCTAGATCTAACCATAACTCTAAACCCAAACCTAACCTTAAGCCTAAACCTCACACTAACTTTAGCCTTAACACTAACGCTAATTCTAAAACTAGCCCTAACCTAGTCCTAGTCCTAAAACAAAACTGAGCCTTAGGCCTAACCCTAAACCTTAACCTAAACCAAAACCTAACCCTATGTCTAGCCCTAATCTTAGCCCCAATTCCCATCCTACCCTAACCCTAAAACTAACCTTTACCCTGATTCTTACCCTAACACTATCAGTAGCTCTAACATCATTCTAAAAAATAAACCTAACCCTAAAACTAGACCTAGGCTGACCCTAATCCTAAAACTACCCCTAATCATAACCCTAAATTATACTTTAGCTATAGCCCTAATCCTAGCCCTAACCTAACACAAAATCTAGACCTAATTCGAGTCCTACACCTCATTTTAACCCTAACCTTAACCCTAGCCCTAACCATTATCTTAAACCTAACACTATGACTAATACTACCCTAAACCTAAACCTAATCCCAACCCTAGCTTTAATCCTAACCATAATACTAGCCCTAAACCTAGCTCTAACCCTATCCTTTACCCTAACCATAAATGTAATCTTAATGCTAACCCTAGGATAACCCTAACTCTATCTCTAACCCTAAACATATACATTACCCTAAACCTAACCTGAACCCTAAACTTAACCATATGTATTATCCTAACCTTAACTCTAACCCTAATGATAATTTGAGTTAAAACCCAAAACTTCACTGTGACCGTGACCCTAATAATAACCCTATTACTAAACCTGACTCTAACCCTAAACTTTACCCTAACACCAGTATTAGCCATTAACCTCACCCTAAAACTCACCCTAACCATATACCTAGAACTGACATCAGCCCTAGCTCTAATCCTTGCTCTAACCCTAATACAAAACCTAGCTCTAAACCTAGCTCTAAAACTAGTCTTAATAATACACCTATCCCTAGCTCTAACTGTATTTTAACCCTCTCCTTAAACCTAGCTATAACATCATACCTTACCCTAATCCTAACACTAATATAGTCCTAAACCTATGCCTGGCCCCAACATTACAGTAGTGCTAATCCTCACACTAATTTAGCCCAAACCCTAACCCTAATCATAGCCCTAACACTAACTATGTTTCACACCCTTGACCAAACCCTAGCTATAATCCTATCCCTTACCATAACCCAAACCCTAGCCCTAAAACGAGACGCAAACCTTGCCGTATATTTTGCCCTAGCCCTAAACAAAGATCTAACCCTAACGCTAAATCTAACCCTAACCGTAAGCATAAAACTCACCCTAACACTAGCTCTAACCCTAATGTTAAATTGAAAACTAGCCCTAAGCCTTGCCCTAGCACTCAAACAAAACCGAGTAATAGGCTTAAACCTAATCCTTAAACTAAAACAAATTCTAACTCTACTCCTAGCCCTAACACTAGACCTAATTCAAGTCCTAGCCCTAACTCTAGAACTTACCCTGACCCTGACACAGACCCTAACATTAACCCTAACTCTAAACATCCCCCTAACCCTAAACTGAAATCAAACAATAGACCTTGCCTTAAACCTATCTAGAAAACTAGCCCTAATTGGACCCCTAGTTATTACATTAGTCATAGCCCTAAACCTACCAGAAAACCTAGCCCTAATCTGAATCCTAACTCTAGCTTTAACCCTAACCCTAACTTAACCTTAGCCCTATCCCTATCCCTAACCCTAACAGAAGCCCCAACACTAGCTCTAAACCTATCCCTTACCCTAAGCCAAATCCTCATCCTAATGCTACCCTAGTTTTAACCATAATTTTTAGCCTACCCCAAACCCTACCTCTAATACTAATACTAACCCTATCCTTCATTCTATCTCTAACCCTAAGCGAAACCCTAACCCTAACCCTGATCATTATTTTGACTCTAATACTAATCTTAGGTGTAAACCTGACCCTAACCCCAAACCAAACCCTAAAACTATCCCTACCAGTAAACCTATACCTAAATCTAACCATAATACTAGCACTAGACCTAAACTTAATACTAAATATAGCCATAACTCAAGCCCTAGCCCTAAACAAAAACCTAGCCTTAGCCTTAATGATAACTGTGAACCTAACGCAAAGACTAACTCTATCCCTAGACCTAACCCTAGCTGTCATTCTGGCCCTAAACCTGAACCCAACACTAACCCAAACACCGGCCCCTAATATAAGACAAAAACCTACCTCTAACCTTATCTTTCCCCAAACCTAACCCTAACACTAGACGTATCCATAACTAACCCTAAAACTATTCATAAAAAACCTTAATCTTACAATACACATAGCCCTAACACAAGCCTTAAACCTCAAACAAAGCCTAGTCTTAATCCTAGTCCTTAACATAGCCATAATCATAACCCTAACGCTGACCCTAGCCCTAATCCTAACCCTAATGCTTGCACTAGCCCTAAAACTAGCTCAAACTCTAACTCTTACCCTAAACATAACCCTATCCCTAAGCCTAACCCTATCCCTAGCCTTAATCCTAACTGTAATCATAGCCCCAAACCTAGCTCTAACTCTATCCATTACCTTAAACATACCCCTAACCCTATGCTAACCCTAGCCATAATGCTAACCCTAACCATAAACGTGTCCCTGACTCTAACCTTAACCCTCTTCCTAGCCCTATCTCTAGCTCAAAACTTAACACTTACCCTAAACCTAACACTAACACTAGGCCTAACCCTAAACCTATCCCTAATCCTAATCTTAACACTAGCCCTAACACTAGCAGTAGCCCTATCCATTAACCTGAAGATAAGCCTAACGCAAATGCTAACCCTAGGCCTAACACTAACCCTATTGCCAACAGTAACCATATACATTACTCTAAAACTATCCTTGACCCTAAACCTTACCCTATCCATTACTCTAGCCCTCACCCTAACCCTAATGCTAATTCCAGCCATAACTCTAAACCTTAACCTAAAACAAAACCCAACCCATACTCTGACCCTAATAATACACCTACCTCTAAACCTGACCCTTACCCTAAACCTAAACCTTAAAATAGACCTAGCCATAACCTAACCCATAAACTATCCTTAATGATAACCCTAGACATGACATTAGCCCTATTCCTAATCCTAGTCCTAACCTTAACACAAACCCTAGTCCAAATCCTATCCATAAACCTAGCCTTAATCTTAACTAAAAACCCTCACCCTTGTCCTATTCTTAATTTGAAACCTCACTCTAGCCCTGAACCTAGCTATAACCCCATTCCTTCCCCTAAAACTAAACCGAATCCTAACCCTAATATTAATCCTAACCCTAGACCTAACTATAGGCCTTACCCTAACACTACCCCTAGTGCTAATTATAACCCTAATTCAGCCCTAACCTAACCCTATACCTAACCCTAGTTCTAAGACTAACTCTAACTCTCGCCATAGCCCTATTTATATTTTTAACACTATTCATTACCATAACCCTAACACTAGTCCTAACCTTATTCCTAACCCTAGCCATAGCCCTAACCCTAGATGTAACCATAATTCTAAATCCAACTCTAACCTTAAACCTAAACCTCATCATACCACTTCTCCGAACACTATTACTAATACTAAAATTAGCTCAACCCTAGCCCTAGCCCTAAAACAAAACTGAGCCATTGCTCTAATCATAAACCTTACCCTATACCAAACCCTACCCTATAACTAGCCATAAGCCTAGCTGTAATTGGAGTCCTAGGCCTAAAACTAACCTTGACCCGGACTCTTATTCAAACACTAAACCTAGCTCTAAACATTACCCTAACCCTAAAGCTAATGCTAACAAAGACCAAGACCAAACCTAACCCTAAAACTAACCCTAATTGTAACCCTAGTACTTACATAAGCATTAGTCCTAACCCAAGCCCTAACCCCAACACAAAATAGCCTTAATCCAAGCCATAAAACTAGATTTAACCCTATCCCTAATCATAGCCTAAATCTAACCCTAATTATAGCTCTAAACCTAGGTCCAAACCTATCCCTTACCCTGAGCCAAACCCTAATCAAAATGCTAATCCTAGTCCTAATCCTAATTCCTTAGCTTAACCCAAACCTGAACCCTATTACTACTCCTAACCCTAGCCCTCATTCTAGCTTTAACCCTAATCCAAAACCTAACCCTAACCTTCACCATTATTCTTATCCTAACACTAATTATAGGTGTAAACCTGAACCTAACCCTAAACCGAACCCTGAAACTAGCCCTACCAGTAACCTTATACCTAAACCAAACCTTAACACTAGCCCTACACCTAAACCTAATCCTAAATCTAGCTATAACTGTAGCCCAAACTGAAACAAAAACTTAGTCCTAGCCCTAACAATAACACTTAACCTAAACCACAAACTAACCCTACGCCTAAACCTAGCCCTAGTCCTTATTCTGGCTTTCACCCTAATCTTAAATCTAACCTGAACACTGACCTGAAACTAGCACTAAACCTACCTCTAAATTTGACCCTAACCCAAAATCTAAACCTAACACTAGATGTAGCTATAACCTTAACAGTAAATCTAGTGCTAATTAGAACCATAGGTATAACATTACCCATAGCACTAACCTATGCCTAAACCCAACACAAAACCTAGCTGTAATCCGAGTCCTAATCCTACCCTAAGCATAACCCTAACCCTAACCCTAGCCCTAACCCTAATCCTAACCCTGACCTTAGTCCTAACCCTAGCACAAAGCCTAAAAATTAGTTTAATCATAACCATAGCCTTATCCCTAACCAAAACTCTAACACTAGCCTGAACCCTAGCTGTAAACCTAGCCATTACCCTAACTCTAAATCTAACACTAAAGATAACCCTAATCCCAGCCACAACACCAGATTTAACCCTATCGCTAATCCTAGACCTAAACCTAACCCTTACCCAAGCCCTAATCTGTAAATGTAAACCAAACCATATACCTAAGTGTAAATCTAACCCAAAAATATAAAACTAGTCCTATACCTGAACCTAAACCTAACGCTTGCCATAGCCCTAACCTTAACTTAAACCCTAACCCTTATAATAAATCCAACAGAAAACCTAGCCCTAAACCTTAACTTAACCCTAAACCTAACAGTAACCCTAAAGCTAACCTTACATCTAACCCAATCTATTACCCTAAACCTTACCTTAACCCTAATTAAAACCCTAGCCCTAACCCTAAACCTACCCTGACCATAAACATAACTCTAAACCTAGACCTAACACTAACACTTACCCTCGCCCTATACCTAAAGCTACCACAAACCCTAACTTTATCCTAAACCTAACCCTAACACTACCATAAGTTAGGGTTATTAGCCGTAAACCTAACCCTAAACCTAATTATAGCCCTAATACTAACCATAACCCTAGCCCTAAAACTAGCTCTAACCCTATACATTGCCCTTATGATAACCTAAATTCTAATGCTAACCCTAGGCCTGACCCTAACCCTATAACTAACCCTAAACCTCTACATTACCCTAAACATACCCTGAGCCCTAAACCTAACCCTTTTCATTACCCTAACCCTAACACAACCCTAATGCTCATTTGAGCCCTATCCCGAAACCTTAAACTAAAACAAACCTTAACACTCATCCTGACCCTAAAATTACACATCGCTCTAAAACTGACCCTTACCCTAAACCTAACACTTCAACTAGACCTAGCTAAAAGCCTAACCCTAAATCTACCCCTAACTGTAACACTAGATCAGAAATTAGCCCTATTCCTAATTCTAGACCTAACTCTACAACATACCCTAGCCTTCATTCTAGACCTAAACCTAGCCTTTATCATAACCCTAAACCTAACAGTAGCCCTGACCCCAATTCTAACACTCTCCCTTCCTCTAAACCTAGCTATAATGCCATCTCTTACCCTAAACTTAACTCTAACCCTAAGGCTAGGCCTAAGCTGAACACTAACCCTAGCCCTAATTCTAGCCCTATATATCCCTATTCCTAACACTAACCATAACCCTAGCCCCAAGACTAACACTAACACCCATCCAAGACTTATCCTTAGTTTAACCCTATCCCTTTCTGAAACCCTAACCCTAGCCCCAACCTTTGCTCTACTTTTAAATCTAGCTCTAAGTCTAAATCTAAACCTAATTTCAAATCTAATCTTAACCCTAAGTCTAAGCCTAACACCAACACTAGCCCTAACACTAACGGTAATCATAAAACTAACCTTAACCCTAAAACTAGGACAAAAGCAAAACCGAGCAGTAGCCCAGACCTTAAAGCTTAACTTATACAAAATTCTAACACTACACTTAGACCAAATCCTAGCCCTAATTTGAGTCCTAACTCTAACTTAAAAACTAACCGAGACTGACTCATATCCTATCACTCACGCTAGCTCTAAACAACACCTTAAAGTTAAACCCAACCCTTACAGTAAGCCTAGCTATTATTTGAGTCATAGCCCTAAACATAAAACTAACCCTGACTCTAACTCATAACTTAACATTATCCCTAGCTAAAAATATAACACAAACCTTAAACCTATCCCTAACACTAGACCTACCCCTATCCCTAACCTTAATTGTACCCACAGTTCTTACATTAGCCATTGCCCTAACCCTAAACCTAACCCTAAAACAGAAACCAGCCCTAATCTGAGCCCTAAAATTAGATTGAACCCTAACTCTAATGCTAACTCTATGCCTAGTTCTAGCTCTAACCCTATCCTTTACCCTAAGTGAAATCCTAACCCTAATGGTAATCCTAGACCTATTCCTCAGGCTAATGAAAATCGTAAGCCTATTAATAGTCCTAACCCCAGCCCTAACTCTAGCTCTAACCCTATCCCAAACCCTAATGCTAGCCCTGATCCTTATTCTTACCCTAACACTAACCCTATGTCTAAAACTGACTGACCCTAATCATAGATCAAACCCTACCACAAGCCCTACCAATAACCTCATACCCAAACATAACTCTACCACCACCCCTAGACCTAAACCTAATCTTAAATCTAGCCTTAACACTAGCCTAGACATAAAAAAAACTAGCCCTATCCCTAACAATAACCCTTATCCTATGCCAAACACTAACCCTACCCCTAGGTCCTTATTCTGGCTCCAACCCTAATTCTAACTCTTATATGGAAACTGACCCTGCCTTTATCAATAAATCTACCTGTAAACCTGAACCTAACTGAAAACCTAAACCTAAAACTAGATCTAGCCATAAAGCTAACCCAAAAACTAACTCTAATCATAACCCTAGCTCTTAAAGTTCCCATAGCCCTTATCCTAGGCCTAAACCAAACTCAAACTGTAGAGCTAACCTTAGGCCTAAACCTAGCCTTAAGTGTAAACATAACCTTAACCCTAGCCCTAAACCTAAACTAAACCTCGCCTTAGTCCTAATCCTAGCTCAAAGCCTAACCCTTACCCTAAACATAAACCTAGACCTTTTTCCTAATTCTTACCCTAACCCTAGCCCTAATCCTAACTTTAACCCTAGTCCTAAACCTAGGTCTAAATCTACTCATTACTCAAAACCTAACCCTAACTCTATTTTCAACCCTAGGCCTAACCCTAACCCTAAACCTAACTGGAAAACAAATTCTAGACCTAAACCTAAGCCTTACACTCACCATAGCACTAAAGCTAGCTCAAATCCTAAACCTTACCACAAACCTAAACAGAAACATAGCCCTAACCCTAACCCTACACCTAAATCTAACCATAAATCTAACCCTAACACTACATCTAACCATGTCCATTACCTTAACCATAACTAAATCCTAATAATAGCCCAGCCCTAATTCTAACCCTATCCAAAATCCTACCACAATCCTATTCCCAGATCTAACTCTAAACCTAATTCTCGCCCTAGCCCTAACCCTAGGTCAAAACCTAACCCTTATTCTAAACATAACCATAACCCTAACCCTAATTCAAAGGCTAACCCTAACGCTAAATCTAAGTTATTTCTAACTATAACCCTAGCCCTAAACTTACTTCTAACCCTTTCAATTACCCTAATCATAACCCTTATTCTAATGCTAACCATAAACTTATTTCTAACTCTTTCCATTATACTAACCATAACCCTTACTCTAATGCTAACCTTAAACCCAACCCTAATCCTATCAATAACCCTAAACCTAATCTGAACCCTAATCCTAACCCTATCATTACCCTAACCCTAATATTAATGCTAATTTGAGCCCTAACCCTAAACCTAACTTAAACCAAACTCTAACATACACCCTGACCCTAAATACTCCCCTAGCTCTAAACCTGACCCCTACCCTAAACCTCACCCTTACAATAGACCTAGCCACAAACCTAACATTAAAATTATCCCTAACCATAAAACTAGACTTGGCATTAGCCCTAGCAAAATCCTAGCCTTAACCCTAAAAAAAACCTCAGCCCTTATCCTAAGGCTACTCCTAAACCTTGCTTTAATCATAACCCTAACACTAGTCCTTACACTAACTCTACCCTAGCCCTAAACTTGCCCCTAATTTAACCCTATCCCTAACCCTATCCCTAACCCTTTATCTAAGACTAACTCTAACTCTCAACTTAGCCCTGTACCTAGTTCTAACCCTATCCCCGAAAGGAACCCTTATCCTAGCCCTAACCCTAGCCCTAACCCTAGCCCTAGCTATAATACTAGATGTAATCCTACCCTAAGCCTAAACCTAAACCTAACACCACTATCCCTTACACTTAACTAATACTAAAACTATGCCTAACCCTAACACAAGCCCTAAAGCAAAACCAAGCCATATCCCTAACTGTAACCCTTAATAAAAATCAAACCCTAAACCTACAACTAGACCTAACCATAGCTGTAATTCAAGTTTTAAGGCGAACCCTAAAACTAACCCTGAACATGTTTCTGACCCTAACATTAACCCTAGCTCTAAACATTACCCTAATCTTAAACCTAACTCTAATACTTAATCTAGGCTTAACCCCAACCCTAAAACTATCCCTAATCATAACTCTAGTACTTACATTAGCAATAACCCTAACCCTAGCCCAAACTTAACACAAAATCTAGCCCTTATCTGAGTCCTAATCCTAGATTTAATTCTAACCGTAACTCTAACCATATCATGAATCATAACCATAAACCAAGCCCTAAGCCTAGCTCTAACCTTAACCATTAACATAACCATAATTCTAATCCTAATGCTAATCCTAGGCCTAAACCTAACTCTTTCATTAATCCTAACCCAATCCTTTACCCTAAACCAAACCATAACCTAAACCTCACCCTATCATTGCACTAACTCTAACCCAACCTAATACAAGCCATAATTTTCAACCTTAACCTGTCCCTAACCCAGACCCTGACTCTAATAATACCCCTAGCTCTAAATCTGATCCTAACCCGAACCTAACACTTACACTACATATACCCATAAACGTAATCCAAAACTATCTTTAAACATAGCTTTAGACCTGATATTAGCCCTAGCCCTTATCCCAACCCTAACACTAAAAAACATAGCCTTTATCTAAGACCTAAACCTAGCCTTAATCATAACCCTAAACCTAACCCTACCCCTAACCCTAATTCTAACCCTCACCCTACCTCTAAACCTAGCTATAACACCAACTATTACCATATACTTAACCTTAACTGAAATCCTAATGCTAGGTCTAAGCTAAACACTAACCCTAGCCCTAATACTAGACCAAAATTAACCTTAACTCTATCCCTAACCACAACTCTAACTCTAACCCTAAGACTAACTCTAACTCTCACACTAGCCCTATCCATAGTTCTAACCCTATCCCTTACCATAACTTTAAACCTTGCCCTAACCCTTACCCTATCCTAATTCCTAGCCCTAATCCTAGATCTAAATTTAACTCTAAATCGAACCCTAAACCTAATGCTAAGGCTAACACTTAAACTAGCTCTAACCTTAATGCTAATATAGCCCTAACCCTAACCCCAGTAAAACAAAACCAAGCAATAGACCTAACCCTAAACATTAACTTACACCAAACAATAACACTATACCTAGACTTATTTCTAGCCCTAATTCTGGTCCTAACCCTAACATTAACACTAACCCTGGCCCTGACTCATGTCCTAACATGCACCCTAGCTCCAAACACTACCCTAACCTTAAACTGAACCCTAAAAATGACACTATCCCTAATTCAAGTCCTAAATCTAACCTTAAAAATAACCCTCACTCTGACTCCCATCCTAACACTAAACAGCTCTAAATATCACCCTTACCTTAAACCTAACCCTAACACTATACCCACCCTTAACCCTAACACTAAAACTAACCCCAAATGTAATCCCAATTCTTATGTTAGCTTTTGCCATAACCTTAACACTAACCCTAACACAAAAACTAGCCCTAACCTGAGCCCTAAACCTAGTTTTAAACCTAACCCTAGCCCTAATCCTACCTCTAACCCTATCATTTCCCCTAAGCCAAACCCTAAATCTAATGCTAACTTTAATCCTAACCCTAATCTTAGCATAACCCAACCCCTAACCCTATTAGTACTCCTAATTATAGCCTTCATTCTACTTCTAAACATAACCCAAACCATAACACTAACCCTTCCCTTATTCTGACTCTAAAGCTAATCGTAGGTCTAAACCTGAACTTAATCCTAAACCAAACCCTAACACTAGATTTACCACTAACCTTATACCTACACCTAATAGCACAAATAGCCCTAGACCGGTGCTTAGGTCCAGCTTCACCTAGGCTCGGGTTTGCAGTTTGCTGCTGCTCGCCCGCTCGCAGACACCTGCTCCGGGGTCCTCAGCTCTCGAAGGGCTGGAGGTGCGGGAGCCGATTTCCGCTGGTCAGTCCCCATGCGGCTGAGACCGGGTCTCCTGAGCCACAGCCCCGAGCTCAGCTCCTTGCCGGGCTGCTCCGAGCAATGGTTCTCCGGGGCTCCAAACTCGGGCTGCCGGTCAAGTGTCTTCACGAACCCAGAGGATGTCCGGAAAGCACTGCAAGGGTCCTGAAGTCAGTTGTTGCATCAAATACTTCATTTTTGGCTTCAATGTCATATTCTGGTTTTTGGGAATAGCATTTCTTGGAATTGGACTCTGGGCGTGGAATAAAAAAGTTGTCAGAGTTGGAAGATCCAACATGGCGGCAGGCGGAGAGGCAGCGCTTTCAATACCCCCCCCCCCCAGTGATGGGGTCACAAAGACTCATAGATAACGCTTAGATTCTACCAATGGAGAATCTCTCTCTCACTGAAGAGAGACCGGCTGGGAGCTACTAGGATGTTTTGAAGCGTCATAGCAGAGAGGTGACGTCATCGAGTTTGGCGGACGGAATTCCTTCCCAGCAGAATCCACTTTAGCAGGTGTGTGACTCCCTCCCCATCCAAATACAAGCAGCCAGGAAACTTCAGGGACCTCTCCAGGGTCATGTCTGTAGGGAAGCAGAGGGGATCCTCGACCCCAAACCCCCCATATCACCAGCAGTGACTCCCAAGGTCTTAGCTGCCAGTTTACCACAGCACTGGCGCTTAAATGGGACATGCGGTGGGTCTGCAAGTGTAACTAGATCTCTGGGGAACTGCTTCTGGGGAACAAGACCTGGCTGGCTGGCTGACAGGTGGAAGGGGGGTAAGGGCCAGAGAAGTAAAACGTCTCTGGACTGACAGGTCTGAGAGACTCCCAGGAGACACCTTACAGGGATTGCGATCTGCAGATAGAGAGCAGAAGCTCCGCTTGGAGGGCACAGCTCCGCCTACTGGAAGAGAAGAAAGTGGATCTCTAAGACTTCAATATTTTTTTTAAATTTTGTTTTTGTTTTTTTTTCTTCTTCTCTCTCTGTTCCTTTCTCGCATTTCCCTTCTCTCTTTCTTTCCCATTTCAAGTTTTATTGTTCTTTTCATTCTCCTCTAATCTAACTATCTCTCTCTCCTTCTTTCTTTTTAAGAGCACCTTCATTCCCCTACCCCCCAACTTTCATCCCAAGCATTATGTCTTCCATTATGTGTAATTGTCTAAATGGAAATAGGTGAATGTCTCAAGGCTGTCTATAGGACTCTTAAATACTTAGCTACTACCAACACCCTGATCCAATTGCCTGGTAGTATCCACCTTCAGTGGAGCAATCTTCTAAAGTAGCCAAGACATACTAACCCTGGTACCATCATAGCACCTAACCTAAACATATAGTCCTAAGAACAAACAACAAATCACTATATGCATACAGACCCTGGATGCCTTTTATGAAATGAATGAATCAGCTTTAAAGTACAACAAAGCCCAACATTTCTAGGCATAATCTCCCACCACAAAGGAGAGACAACAGAGATATACAAAGCCATAACAAATGTATAGGAGAAAGCAGTTACAAAGCAGTCAAACAGAGCTGGATTGTAACGTGAACAACATGAAAAAAACAAGGGAAAAAAGGATTACAAACAATGCAGGGCAACTTACAAAAACAGAAGGACCTAGAAGAATCAGAAACATGGATAGGGAAAGAAATCAAGGCATACCTAACTCAGATGGAACAGAATATTAGAGAAGACATGAGACAGCAAGTCCAAGCAATGAAAGT
The DNA here is from genome assembly GCF_048772815.1 of Callospermophilus lateralis. Classification (NCBI taxonomy): domain Eukaryota; kingdom Metazoa; phylum Chordata; class Mammalia; order Rodentia; family Sciuridae; genus Callospermophilus; species Callospermophilus lateralis. The sequence goes on along the minus strand of NC_135306.1, from coordinate 91,722,175 downwards.
ATATTTTGAAAACAAATTAACAAACAAATTCAAACTGCAAAAAACAAGCTTTACCAGGAGATAGAGATTTAAAACAAAAACAAAAACAAAAACAAAAACAAACATTAATCCTAGAAATGCAAGAAACCATAAACCAGATTAAAAACTCTAACGAGAATATTACAAATAGACTAGATCAAGTAGAAGTCAGAACATCAGATAATGAAGACAAAGTTTATCAACTTGAAAAGAATATAGTCAACACAGAAAATATGCTTAAATCTCACCAGCAATCTATCCAAGAGATATGGGATCTCATTAAAAAAAACTAAATTTGAGAGTCATTGGGATAGATGAAGGCACAGAGGATCAAACCAAAGGAATGGATAACTTATTAAATAAAATAATCCTAGAAAACTTCCCAGAGATGAAAGATGGAATGGATTGCCAAATCCTGGAAGCCTACAGGACCCCAAACATCCAAAACCATAATAGACCAACTCCAATACGTATAATTATGAAGATAGGTAACATACAGAATAAGCAGAGAATATTAAAAGCTACGAGAGAAAGGAGGCAGATTACACCTAGGGGTAAACCAATTGGATTAAGGACTGATTTTTCATCACAGACTTTGAAAGTGAGAAGATCCTGGAACAACGTATTTCAAATGCTGAAAAATAATGGATTCCAACCAAGAATACTGTATCCAGCAAAATTAAGCTTCGGACTTGACATTGAAATTAAAATATTTCATGATAAACAAAAGCTAAAAGAATTTGCAGCCTAAAAACCAGCACTGCAAAGCAATTTGAGCAAAATACTACAAGAAGAGGAATTTAAAAATAGCGCCCCAAACTAACAGTGGGAGGTATCTCAGTAAAGGGGGAGAAAAATAACCAAAGAGGAGAAACTAGCCAAACTAAAATAAATAAATAAATAAACATGACTGGAAGTACAAACCATATTTCAATTGTAACCTTAAATGTTAATGGCTTAAATTCACCAATCAAGAGACATAGGCTAGTAAACTGGATTAAAAAAAACAAATCCAACAATATGCTGCCTTCAGGAGACTGATATGATAGAAAAAGCCATACACAGGCTGAAGGTGAAAGTTTGGGAAAATCATACCACTCACATGGCCCTTGGAAGCAAGCAGGATTGGCCATACTCATATCGAATTAAATCAACTTCAAACCTAAGTTAATCAAAAGGGACAAAGAAGGACACTATATACTGTTAAAAGGAACCATTCACCATCAAGACATAACAATTATCAATTTTGTATGCACCAAACAATGATGCTGCAACATTCATAAAACAATCTCTCCTCAGGTTCAAGAGTCAAATAGACCACAACACAATAATTATGGGGGACTTCAACATACTGCTATCACCATTGGACATATCCTCTAGACAAAGCTGAACAAAGAAACTATAAAACTCAATGACACAATCAATAACCTAGACTTAACCGACATATATAGAATATATCAACCATCGTCAAGTGGATACACGTTCTTCTCAGCAGCACATGGATCCTACTCAAAGATAGACCATATATTATGCCATAGGACGATTATCAGTAAATATAAAGGTGTGGAGATAATACATGCACCATATCTGACCATAATGGAATGAAACTGGAAATCAATAATTAAAGAAGAAAGGAAAAATCCTGCATCACCTGGAAAATGAACAATATGTTACTGAATGATCAATGGGTTACAGACGACATAAAGGAAGAAATCAAAAAATTCTTAGAGATAAACGACAATACAAACACAACATACCGAAATCTATGGGACACAATGAAAGCAGTTTTAAGAGGGAAATTAATTTCCTGGAGTTAATTCCTCAAAACAAAGAAAAAAACAACAAACAAATGAACTCACACTACATCTTAAAACCCTAGAAAAGTAAGAGCAAAACAACAGCAAATGTAGTAGAAGACAAGAAATAATAAAATCAGAGGGGAAATCAATGAAATTGAATCAACAACAACAAAAAATCTTTGAAAAAATTGATAAAACTAAAAGTTGATTCTTTGAAAAAATAAATAAGATCGACAGACCCTTAGCCATGCTAACGAAGAGAAGAAGAGAGAGAACTCAATTTACTAATATATGGGATGAAAAAGGCAATATCACAACAGATACTACAGAAATACAGAAGATAATTAGAAAGTATTTGAAACCCTATATTCCAATAAAATAGAAGATAGTGAAGATATCGATAAATTTCTTAAGTCATATTCTGCCCAGATTGAGTCAGAAAGACACACACAATTTAAACAGACCAATAACAAAGGAAGAAATAGAAGAGGCCATCAAAAGAAAAGAAAAGCCCTGGACCAGATGGGTATACAGCAAAGCTTTACAAAACCTTCAAAGAAGAATTAATAACAATACTTTTCCAGCTATTTCAAGAAATAGAAAAAGAAGTAGCTCTTCCAAATTCATTCTATGAGGCCAACATCACCCTGATCCCGAAACCAGACAAAGACACTTCAAAGAAAGAAAACTACAGACCAATATCTCTAATGAACTTAGATGCAAAAATTCTCAATAAAATTCTGAAAAATCAGATACAGAAACATATCAAAAAATTGTGCACCATGATCAAGTAGGATTCATCCCTGGGATGCAAGGCTGGTTCAATATACGGAAATCAATAAATGTTATTCACCACATCAATAGACTTAAAGATAAGAACCATATGATCATCTCGATAGATGCAGAAAAAGCATTCGACAAAGTACAGCATCCCTTTATGTTCAGAACACTAGAAAAACTAGGGATAACAGGAACTTACCTCAACATTGTAAAAGCTATATAAGATAAGCCTCAGGCTAGCATCATTCTAAATGGAGAAAAACTGAAGGCATTCCCTCTAAAATCTGGAACTAGACAGGGATGCCCTCTCTCACCACTTCTATTCAATTTAGTTCTTGATATACTAGCCAGAACAATTAGACAGACAAAAGTAATTAAAGGCATAAAAACAGGAAAAGAAGAACTTAAATTTATTTGCAGATGACATGATAATATATTTAACAGACCCAAAAGGGTCTACAAAGAAACTGCTAGAGTTAATAAATGAATTCAGCAAAGTGGCAGGATATAAAATCAACATGTATAAATCAAAGGCATTCCTGTGTATCAGCAACAAAACTTCTGAAATGGAAATGAGGAAAACCACTCCATTCGCAAAATCCTCAAAGAAAATAAGATAATTGGGAATCAACCTAACAAAAGAGGTGAAAGATTTATACAATGAAAACTACAGAACCCTAATAAGAGAGACAGAAGAAGATCTTAGAAGATGGAAAAATATACCCTGTTCATGGATAGGGAGAACTAAAATCATCAAAATGGCGATATTACCCAAAGTTCTCTACAGGTTTAATGCGATGCCAATCAAAATCCCATTGGCATTTCTTGTAGAAATTGACAAAGCAATCATGAAATTCATTTGAAAAAACAAAAGACCCAGAATAGCAAAAGCAATTCTAAGCAGGAAGTGTGAATCTGGAGGTATAGCGATACCAGAATTCAAACTGTATTACAAAGCAATAGTAACAAGAACAGCATGGTACTGGCACCAAAACAGCCAGGTGAATCAATGGTACAGAATAGAGGACACAGAAACCGATCCACAAAATTAAAACTTTCTTATATTTGATAAAGGGGCTAAAAACATGCAATGGAGGAAGGATAGCATCTTCAACAAATGGTGTTGGGAAAATTGGAAATCCATATGCAACAAAATGAAACTGAATCCCTTTCTTCGCCATGCACAAAAGTTAACTTAAAATGGATCAAAGAGCTTGATATCAAATCAGAGACCCTGCGCCTGATAAAAGAAAAAGTTGTCTCTGATCTACATATTGTGGGGTCGGGCTCCAAATTCCTTAATATGACGCCCATAGCCCAAGAGATAATAATGAGAATAAACAAATGGGACTTCCTTAAACTAAGAAGGTTTTTTTCTCAGCAAGAGAAACAATAAGAGAGGTAAATAGAGAGCCTACATCCTGGGAACAAATTTTTACCTCTCACACTAGAGATAGAGCCCTAATATCCAGAATATACAAAGAACTCAAAAAATTAAACAATTAGATAACAAATAACCCAATCAACAAATAAGCCAAGGACCTAAACAGACACTTATCAGAGGAGGACATGCAATCAATCAATAAGTACATGAAAAAATGCTCACCATGTCTAGCAGTCTTAGAAATGCAAATCAAAACCACCCTAAGATACCATCTCACTCCAGTAAGATTGGCAGCCATTATGAAATCAAACAACAATAAGTGCTGGCGAGGATGTGGGGAAAAGGGTACACTTGTACATTGTTGGTGGGACTGCAAATTGGTGCGGCCAATATGGAAAGCAGTATGGAGATTCCTGGGAAATCTGGGAATGGAACCACCATTTGACCCAGCTATCGGCCTCCTTGGACTATTTCCTGAGGACCTTAAAAGAGCGTACTATAGGGATACTGCCACATCAATGATCATAGCAGCACAATTCACAAAAGCTAGACTGTGGAACCAACTTAGATGCCCTTCAATAGATGAATGGATAAAAAATGTGGCATTTAAACACAATGGAGTATTATGCAGCAATATATCAAAAATGACTCCATTTATACACAATGGGGTATTATGCAGCAAAATGACAAAATCATGGAATTTGCAGGGAAATGGATGGCACTAGAGAAGATTATGCTAAGTGAAGCTAGCCAATCCTTGAAAACAAAATGCCATATGTCTTCTTTGATTTAAGGAGCGCAACTAAGAACTGATTAGGGAGGAAGAGCATGAGGAAAAGATTAACATTAAACTGAGATGAGTGGTGAGAGAGAAAGGGAGAGAGAAGGGAAATTGCATGAAAACGGAATGAAACCCTCAACGTTATACAAAATCACATATAAGAGGTTGTGAAGGGAAAGTGGCGGGGAACAAGGGAGAGAACTGAAAAACAACAGATGGGGTAGAGAGGGAAGATGGGAGGGGAGGGGAGGGGGATAGTAGGGGATAGGAAAGGCAGCAGAATACAACAGTCACTAATATAGCATTATGTAAAAATTGTGAATGTGTAACTGATGTGATTCTGAAATTTGTATTTGGGGTAAAAATGGAAGTTCATAACTCACTTAAATCAAATATATTAAAGATGATATGTCATGACCTTTGTAATGTTTTGAATAACCAATTAAAAAGAAGAAGAAAAAATAGCCCTAGACCTAAACCTAATCTTAAATCTAGCCATAACTCTAGCCCTAGACACAAAGAAAAACCTAGATGTAGCCCTAACAATAAGCTTTAGCCTAACCCAAACACTAATCCTTCCCCTAAACCTAAACCTAGTCCTAATTCTGGCTTTAACTGTAACCATAACCCTAACCCGAGCACTAAAACTGACAGTAACACTAACCCTAGCTTTAAACATCACCCTAACCCTAAACCTAACCCTAAAACTATACCTAGCCCTCCAATTATCCATAAAACTAGCCCTAATAATAAAACTACTTCTTACATTAGTCATAGCCCTAACCTATCACAAAAAGAGCCCTAATTCAAGCCCTACCCTAGCTTTAACCCTAAAGTAACCCTAACTGTCACCCTATTCTTAAACCTAACCTAACCCTGAGCCTAGCCCTAAACCTCATCCTAACCATAACCCTTGTATTAACATTAGCTCTAAACCAATCCATTACTCATCACCTAACCTGAACAATAAACCTAACCCTATCATTACCCTATCCATAAGCCTAAAGCTAATTTGTGCCCTAATGCCTAACCTTAACTAACCCAAACCCTAATCCTGACCCTGACCATGACCCTAATAATAACCCTAGGTCTAAACATTACCCTAAACATAAACCTAACTTTTACAATAGACCAAGACATAAATGTAACCCTAAAACTATCCCTAACCATAACCCTAGATCTGACTTTAGCCATAACCACAATCCTAGCCTAACCCTAAAACAAACTCTAGCCCTTAATTTATCCCTAAACATAGCCTTAATCATAACCCTATCCCTAAGCCTAATCATAACATTAACACTAGTCCTAATCTTAACCATAATTTAGTTCTTCCCTAACCCTAGCCCTAAGACTAACTGTAACTCTCACACTAGTCCTATACCAAGTTCTAACCCTATTCCTTACTGTAAACCTAATTCTAGCCCTAACCCTAGTCCTAACACTAGCCCTATTCTTAGCCGTAGCCCTAAACTAGATCTAACTTTACTCTAAATCTAATCCTAATACTAAGCCTAAACTTAAGCTAACACTACCCCCAACTCTAATGCTAATCCTCAAACTAGCCCTAACCCTAGCCCTAGCTCTAAAACAAAACCAAACCACAGCTCTAACCCTATCCTTAACCTAAACCAAACTCTAACCTGAACTATAACCCTAGCACTAATTTGAGTTTTAAGCTGAACCCTAAAACTAACCCAGACACTGACTCTGACACTAACACAAACCATAGTGTTCAACATCACCCTAACCCTAAACCTAACCCTAACCCTAAACCAGGCCTAAACTTAACCTTAAAATTAGCCCTAATTGTAACCCTACTACTTTCATTAGCTATAACCCTAACCCTAGCACTAACTTAACTCAAAACCTAGCCCTATTCTGTGCACTTAACCGAGCTTTAACCCTAACCCTAACTCTAACCCTAGCCATAATCATAACCAGAACCCTAGCCCTAACCATAGCCCTAACCCGATCCATTACCATAACCCTAACCCTAACCCTAATCATAAAATAACCCTAAACCTGAACTTACCCCTATTCTTATGCATATCCAGTACCCAAAACCTAACCTAAACACTAAACCTAACCTTATCATTACCATAAAACTAATTCGAGTCTTAACTGAAACCTTAACATATTACAAACCCTAACCCAGATCTTGACCCTAACAGTGTACCTAAAACTAAAACCGATTCTAACCCTAAACCTATCCTTTACACTAGACGTTGGTATAATCCTAACTCTAAAACTCTTTAACCATAATTCTAGACAGAAAATTAGCCCTAGCCCTAATTCTAGCCTTAACCCTAAAACAAACCCTAGTTCTCATCCAAGACCTAAAACTAGCCTTAATCATAACCCTAACCCTAATCATAGCCCTAACCCTAATTCTAACCCTCACCGTATCTCTAAACCTAGCTATAACGCTATCCCTTACCCTAAATTTAACCCTAAATCTACCCCTAACCATAGGGTAAAGCTGAACGCTAACCATAGCCCTAATCCTTGCCCTAATTTAGCCCTATCTCTAACCCTTACACAAACCCTAGCCTTAAGACTAACTCTATCAGTTGCCCTATCCATATCCCTAGTTCTAAAAAGCTATCCCTTACCATAACCATAACCGTAGCCCTAAACTTTGCTTTATCCTTAACCCTACCCTAACTCTAGATCTAACTCTAACTCTAAATCTAACACTAATTCTAAGCCTAAGCCTAACACTAACACTAGCCCAAACACTAACACTATTCGTGAAACTAGCCCTACCCTACTCCTTGCATTACAGAAAAAAACCCGAGAAATAGCTCTAACCCCAAACCTTTACTCAAACCAAACCCTAACACTACACCTAGACCAAACCTAAGCCTACTTCGAGTCATAAACCTCACCTTAAAACTAACCCTGATCCTGACTCATATCTTAAAACTCACCCTAGCTCTAAACACCACCCTAAATTTTAGCCAACCCCAATAGTAACCCTAGCCCTAATTTGAGTCCTAACACTAAACCTAAAACTAACCCTGACCCTTATTTCTATATTAACACTAATCCTAGCTCTAAATATCACCTAACCTTAAACCTATCCCCAACACTAAACTTACCCCTAACCCTAACCCTAAAGCTAATCCTAATTATAACCTTAGTTCTTACATTAGCCAGAGTCCTAACCCTAACACAAAAATTGGCTCTAATCTGAGCTCTTAACCTACCTGTAACCCTAAAACTAACCCAAACCATAGCCCTAACCCTACCTCTAATGCTATCCCTTAACCCAAGGGAAACCTTAACCCTAATGGTAATCCTATAGTTATCCCTAATACTTAGGCTAACAAAAACCCTAATAACACTGCTAACCTTAGCCCTCATTCAAACTCTAACACTATGCCAAACGCTAACCCTAACCCAGACCCTTATTCTGACACTAACCCTAGACCAAACCCTAACACTAGCCATACCAGCAACCATATACCTAAACCGAACCCAACACTAGCAATAGACCTAAACCTAATCCTATATCTAGCCTTAACTCTAGACTTAGACATAAACAAAGACCTAGCCCTAGCCCTAATAATAACTCTTACCCTAACACAAACACTAATCCTACCCCCAAGATCTAAACCTTGTCCTAATTCTGGTTTTATCCTCAATTCTAACTCTAACCTGAGACTGACCCTGACTTTAACACTAAACCTACCTCTAATCTTGACCCTAATACTACTCCTAGGCCTAACCCTAACCCTATCATTAACCACAACACTATCAATTACCCAAAACCTAACCTGAACCCTAAACCTAACCCTATCATTACACTAACCCTAATCCTAATGCTAATTTGAGCTCTAACCATAAATTCAAACCTAAAAAAACCCCTTAACCCTCACCAGGACACTAATAATTCCCCTAGCTCTAAACCTGACCCTTACCATAAACCTATCCCTTACACTAGACCTATCCAAAGCCTAACCCTGAAATTATGCCTAACCATAACCCTAGCCCTGATTTTAGCCCTAGCCATAATCTTAGCCCTAACCCTAAAAAAAACCTAGCCCTTATTTTAGCCCTGAATATAGCCTTAATCAAAATTCTAACCCTAATCCAAAGACTAACCCTCTTCCTAACCCTAGCCTGAATACTAATTCTAACTTTCACCCTAGCCCTAACTCTATTTACAACCTTATCCCTTACCAGAATCATTATTCTAGCCCTAACTCTAGGACTAATCCTAGCCCTTCCTTAGCCCTAGCCCTAACCATAGATCTAACATAATTTTTAATGTAACCTTAATCCTAAGCCTAACACTAAACCTAACAATAGCCCTAACCCTAACCCTAATGCTAATCTTAAAGCTAGCCCTAAATCTAGCCTAGCCCTATTCCAAAACCAAGCCATAGTTCTAACTCTTACCCTTAACCTAAACCAAACCCTAACCCTAAACCTAGCACCTAACACTAGACCTAATTCGAGTTTTAAGCCACATCCTAAAAGTAATGCTGAACCTGACTCTGACCCTAACACTAACCCTAGCTCTATACATCACTCTAACCCTAAAGCTAAACCTAACACTAGACCTAGCCCTAACCCTAACCCTAAAACTAACCCTAATCATAACACTCGTACTTAAATTAGTTGTAACCATAACCCTAGCGCTAACTTAACCCAAAACTTAGCCCTAATCTGAGCCCTAACCCAAACTTTAACTCTGTCTCTATCCCTAACCCTAACCCTAGAACTAATTGTTACCATAACCCTAGCCGTAAACCTTGCTCTAACTCTATACATTAGACTAAACCTAACCCTAACTCTAATGCTAACCCTAGGCCTAAACCTAACCCTATCCCTAATCCTAATCCTGTCCATTACACTAAACCTAACCTGAAACCAAAACCTAAATTTATCATTACCCTAATCCTAACCCTAATGCTAATTTGACTCCTACCTTTAAACCTTAACCTATCTTAAACACTAATTGCAACCCTGACCCTAATAATACCCTTAGCTGTAAACCTGAACCTAATCCTAAACCCAACCCTTACACTAGACATAGCCATAAACCTAATCCTAAAATTATCTTTAACCATAACGCTAGACCTGAAATTAGGCCTAGCCCCAATCTTAGCTCTAAACCTAGCCTTAATCCTAACCCAAATCATAAACTAAGCCCTAAGCCTAATTCTAACCATTCCCTAGCTCTAACCCTATGTATAATCTCTTCCCTTACCCTATACCTAACCATAACCCTAAACCTAAATATAACCCTAAACCTAAACATAACCCTAAATGTAACCATAACACTAAACCTAACCCTAACCCTGGCCCTAATCCTAGGCCTAACACTAATACTAAGCCTACCACTAATCCTAGCCCATCCTAACTCTAACCCTAGTCCTAAGGCTCACTCTAACTCCTGCCCTAGCACTATACATAACCCTAGCCATTAGCCTAGATCTAAACCTAACTCTAAATCTAAAACTAACTCTAAATTTAACTGTAACTATAAGCCTAAACTAAACCGAACACTGGCCCTAACCATAACGCTAATCTTAACACTTACCCTGTCTCTAGCCCCAGCCATAAAACAAAACCAAGCAATAGCCCTAATCCTAACCCTCAACCTTAAACAAACCCTAACGTTACACCTAGCCCTAATCCTAACTCTAAAACTAAACCTCTCCTTGATGCTGACTCTAATACTAATCCTACCTCTAAAAATCATCCTAACATTAAATTAACCACAACACTAGACCTAGCCTTAACCTTAACCCTAAACTAGCCCTAATCATAACCCTAGTTTGTACATTACTCATTGTCCTATTCCTGGCCCTAACCCTAACAAAAATCCTACCCCTAATCTGAACCATAATCATAACACTAGAACTTAAATGAGTTGTAACCCAAGCCCTAGCCCTAACTTAACCCAAAACTTAGCCCTAGTCTGAGGCCTTACCTAAACATTAACCCTAACCCTATCCCTAATCCTTACCCTAGAACTCATTGTAACCATAACCCTAGCTTTAATCCTAATCTTAATACTAACACTAGCCCTTAACCTAACCCTAAACATACCTCTAACACTTTCATTTAACCTAAGCCAAATCCTAACATTAATGCTAACTCTAGTTCTAATCCTAATCCTTAGCCTCACTTAAACTCTAACATATTAGTACTCCTAAACCTAGCCCTCATTCTAGCTCTAACTCTAACCCTGATCCTAAAAATAACCCTAAGTATAAATCTGACTCTACCCCTAAACCAAACCCTAACACTAGCCCTACCAGTAAACCCAAACCTATACCTAACCCTCACACTAGACCTAGACCTAAACTAATCCTAATTATAGCTATAACTTTAGCCCTAGACCTAAACAAAAACCTTCCTTTAGCCCTAACAATAAACATTAACCTAAACCAAACAATAACACTACCCCTAGACCAAAGCCTAGTCTTATTTCTGGCTCTAACCCTAATCCTAACACTAACCCAAACACAGACAGACCCTGACCTTAACACTAAACCTAGCTGTAAACCTGATCCTAACCCAAAACCTAGACCTAACAATCGACCTAGTCATAACCCTAACCCTAAAACTAGCTGTAAACAAAACCCTAGCTTTTACATTGCCCATTGTTCTAACTCTAGCCCTAATCCTAACACAAAACCTAACCCTAATCCTAGGCCTAAATTTATCCCTAAGCATAACCATAACCATAACCCTGACCCTAGCCCTAACCTAACCCTGACCCTAACCCTAACTCTAACTCTAACCCTAACTCTAACCCTAACTTTAATCCTAAATTTAATCCTAGCCCAAACATTAATTCTAACCCTATCCATTAACCGAAACCTAACCCTCACCCTAATTATGACCCTATCCCTAACACTAAACCTAACCCTAACCATAAATGTAACCCTAAACATGACCCTAAACCTAACCCCCGCCATGGCCCTAACCTGAGCTGAAACATTAAGCCTTACACTAAACCTAATCCTAACACTAGCCCTAACCCATACGCTAACAATAACCCTAACCATAAATCAAACATTATTTATTACCCTAACCCTAATCCTAATAAAAACCTTAGACTTAAATATAACCCTATACCAAATCATAACCATAAACATAACCCTAGAGCTAAATGCAAACCTTACCCTCGCCCTAGCTCTAACCCTAGATCAAAAACTAACCTTAACCAAACCAAACCATAACCCTATTGCTAACATTAACACTTACCCTAAACCAAACCCTAGCCCTATCTCTAAACCTAACCCTAATCCTAGACTTAATCCACACCATAACCTTGCCCTAACCCTACCTCTAACCTATCCATTACACTAAACATAGCCCTAATCTTAATGCTATTTCTAACCCAATTGATAAACCTAACCCATCCATTACACTAAAACTTAACTGAAACCTAAACCTATCCCTATCCATTACCCTAACCCAAAACCTAACCATAATGCTAATTGAAGCCCTAATACTAAACTTTACCCTAAAAAAAATGCTAACCCTGACCCGAATCCTAATAATACCCCTAGCTCTAAACCTGACAAATTCTCTGAACGTAACCCTTGCACTAGACCTCACCATAACCTAACCTTAAGATTATTCCTAACTGTAATGCTAAAACTGACATTAGATCTAGCCCTATTTCTATTCCTAACCGTAACAAAAACCTGAGCCCTCATCCTAGCACTAAACCTGGCCTTAATTCTAACCTGAAACCTAAGCCTAGCCCTAATCCTAATTCTAACCCTTGCCCTAGCTTTAAAAATAGCTATAAGCCACCCATTCCTCTAAACTTAACCTTAACCCCAATTCTAACCATAACTGTAGCCCTCCTCTAGGCCTAATCCTAACACTAACCCTAGCCCTAATCCTAGCCCTAATTTATCCCTAACCCTAACCTTAACCCTAAGCTTAGTCCTAAAACTTACTCTAACTCTCCTCCTAGCAATATCCCTAGTTCTAACCTCACCCCTTACTGTAAACCTAACCATAGCCCTAACCCAAATCCTAGCCCTAACCCTAGCCTTAGACTAACTATAAACCTAAGCCTAAACCTCAACCTAACACTAGACTTAACCTAATGCTAATGCAATATCTAGCCTAAACGCTAGCCCTAGCCCTAAAACAAAACTGAGCCATAGCCCTCAACATAACCCTTAACTTAAACCTAACCCTTACCCTACACCTAGCCCTAACTTTGCTCTAATTCAAGTCCTAACACTAACCCTGAAACTAACCCTGCACCTGACTCTGACCCTAACACTCACCGTAGTTTTAAACATCACTGTAACCTTAAACATATGCTTTGCATGCTTCAGCATAGGGCTACATTCACAAGAAGCAAACCAGAGAGTGTCCACAGAGAACTGATTGAGTGTGTGAAGTTTTAAGCAGTTAACACCAACCCTATTTGTTATCCAGTTCATTTTCAATTACCCATATAGGTCAAAATAAAGGGAAATCTTAAAACACAATCTGTTCTTGACAGCGAACCTTGAACTGAGAAAGACCAAACCTGGGGAACATAGTAAGGTTAGGTAAAAGATGAATACTGCCTGGGCAAAAAAATTGAAGAAAATTAACTCTAACCCTAACACTAGTTCTAAACCTAGCCTTACACCTGACCTAACCCTAACCCTAACCTGTTTAGAGAACCTTTCATCATAGAATTCCCCAAATTGGGGCACCAATTAGGGCAAGCTAATGCCCAGTATCAAAAATATCTGACAAAATAATTGGGGGGGTGTGTTTCAGTACATACCTATTTCCCCTGTTTTTTTTTTCTTAAAGTGTTCTGGGATAATATTTTTTGCATGCCACAGATTTGAAAAACTTTCACTAGGAAGAAAACAGAGAGTACCCAAAGAACCGATTAAGTGTGAAAAATTTCAAGCAGGTAGCACCAACCCTGTTTAATGACCAGCTGCATTTTGATTTACCTATATTGAAAAACTTGAAGTGAAACTTTAAAATACAAACTGTTACTGACAGTGAATAATTGAACCTAGAAATCCCAGAGGCTAGCTAAAAGAAAAATCCTGCTCAATATCAAAGAAATTTGAACAAAACTAATTCTAACCCTAACACTAGTTCTAAACCTAGTTCTGACCTTAACCCTAAATCTAAACCTATCCTGTTTAGACAGCTTTGATCATACAAGTACCAAACTTGGGGATCCCAGTGTGGCAAGCTAAAAGATTAATCCTGTGCAGTATCAAACAAATCAGAGCAAATATTGGCGGGGGGGTGGCATAGTTCAGGACATGCATATTTTCCTGTTTTCTCCTATAGTGCTCTTGGATAAAGTTGTTTTTGTATGCTTCTGCTTAGGACTACATTCACAAGGAAGAAACTACTGAGTTCCCACAGAGAACCTTTTATGATTTTTAGCTCCAATTTCATTTACCCATTTAGGTGAAAATTTAGTGAAACCTTAAAATATAATTTTTCCTGACAGAAAAGCATTGAACTAAGGAGGCCAAAACCTGCTGAACATTGTAAGGTTAGTTAAAGATGAATCCTGTCAAGTATCAAAAAATTTAAACAAAACTAACACTAACACTAACACTAGATCTAACCCTACCCCTATCTTTAACCATAAGCATAACCCTAACCTGTTCAGAGAACATTTGATCATAGAAGTCTCAAAGTTGTGAAGCCTAGTGGGGCAAGCTAACAGATGAATCCTGTGCAGTATCAAAGAAATCTGACCAAATGATTCGGGGAGGTAGTTCAGTACATGCATATTTTCCTGTTGTATCCTAAAATGCTCTTGGATAGAGTTGTTTTTGCATTCTTTTGCTTTGGGATATTTTCACAGGGCAGAAATCAGAGAGTTTCAACAGAGAACTCACTAAGTGTGTGAAGATTCAAGCAGAAAGCCCAACCCTGTTTAAATTTCAGCTCAATTTCCACCTACCCATATAGGACAAAATAAAGTGAAACCTTAAAATACAAACTGAAATCCTGACAGTAAACCAGTGAACCTAGAAGGCGCAAACCTGGGGAACATAGTAAGGCTAGGTAAAAGATAAAGCCTGCCCAGTATCAAAGAACTTTTAACAAAACTAACTGTAATTATAACCCTAGCTCTTTAGCTAGTTTTAATCCTAACCATACACCTAACACTAGTCTGTTTATAGAACCTTTGGTCATTGAATTCCCAAACTAAAGAAGCCTAGTGGGTCAAGCTAACATATGAATCCTGTGCAATATCAAAGAAATCTGAGTAAATAATTGGGGGAGTTGTTTCAGTACATGCATGTTTCTCTGATTTCTCTTAAAGGGTTCTGGGACGAAGTTGCTTTGCATGCTTCAGTTGAGGGCTACATTAACAAAGAACAAACCAGAGAGTGTCCAGAGAGAACTGATTGCATGTGTGAAGTTTCAAAAAGCTATCACCAACCCTGTTTGATTTTAAGCTCCATTTCTCATAACCCAAATATTTCAAAGTTAAGTGAAACCTTGAAATGAAACTGTTTCAGACAGTGAACAATTGAACGTAGAAGGCTCAAACCTGGAGAACAAAGTAAGGCTATGTAAAGGAAAAAATCCTGCCCAGTATCAAAGAAATTTGAACAAAACTAACTCTAACCATAACACTAGCTCTAAAGCTAGCCGTAACCCGAACCATAACACTAAACCTAATTTGTTTAGAGAATCTTTGATCATAAAAGTCCCAAACTAAGGGAGCCTAGGGGGGAAAGTTAAGAGATGAATTATGTGTAGTGTCAATGAATCTGACCAAATGATTGGGGGAGGTAGTTCAGTACATGCATATTTTCCTCTTGTCTTCTACAGTGGTCTTGGATAAATTGTTCTTGAATTCTTCAGCTGAGGTCTACAATTATGAGAAGCAAATCAAAGAGTGCCCACAGAGAATTGATTGAGTGTGTGAAGTTTCAACCAGTGAGCACCAATTCTGATTGATTTTGAGCTCCATTTCCATTAACCCATATAGGTCAAAATGAAGGAAATCTTAAAAACAAGTAGTTCCTGACAGTGAACCATTTAAGCAAGAAAGTCCAAACCTGTGGAAAATAGTAGGGCTAGATAAAAGATAAATCCTATCAAGTATCAAATGAATTTGAACACAACTAACTCTAACTCTAACACTAGCTCTATCTCTAGCCCTAACCCTATCTCTAACCTGTGTAAAATACCAATGATCATAAAAGTCTCAAACTTGGGAAGCCAATTGGGGCAAGTTAACAGATGAATCCTGTGCTGTATAAAAGAAATCTGATAAAATAATTGGGGGAAGTATTTTAGTACATGCATATTTCCCTGTTTTCTCCTAAAGTACTTTTGGATATATTGTTTTTTCATGTTTTAGCTTAAAGTACTTTCACAAGGAACAAAGAAGAGAGATACCACAGAGAATGATTGAGTGTATGAAGCTTTATGCAGCTAGCACCAAAGTTCTTTAATTTCCAGCTCCATTTCCATTCACACATATAGGCCATAATCAATTGAAACCTAAGAATTTAAACTGCTTCTGACAGTGAACCATTGAACCTTGAAGGTCTAAACGTGTAGAGCCTACTAAGGCTACGTCAAGGATGAATCCTGTATCATCAAAGTAATCCAACCAAAAAAATGGAAGCTCTTTCAGTACATGGATATTCTCCTGGTTGCTCCTAAAGTTCTCAGAGATAAAGCTGTTTCTTTCTACTTCAGCTTAGGGCTACTTTGACAGGAGACAAACCAGAGAATGCTCACTGAGAACTGATTGAGTGTGTGATGTTTCTAAGAGCTATCTCAAACCCTGTTTGATTACCAGCTTAATTTCCATTCACCCCTATACGGCAAAATGAAGAGAAATATGAAAATTGAAACTGTTCCTGAGAGCAAACTCATTTACTTTAAACACTTGGAATATACTAAAAATTGGAAAGAAAAAATGATTCCTGCCCAGTAACATAGAAATTTGAAAAAAAAATAACTCTAACACTAGATCTAACCCTAGTCCTAACAATAACCCTAAGCCTAATCTAACCAGTTTATTGAACCTTGGATCATAGAAGTTTCAAAATTGGGGAGTCTAGTGGGGCAAGCTTACAAATGAATCATGTGCAGTTTCAAAGAAATCTGATAGAATAATTGGGTGAGGTATTTCGGTACATGCATATTTCCCTGTTTCCTCCTAAAGTGCTCTTGGATACATTTTTATTGCATTCTTCACCTTAGTATTTATTTTACAAGAAATAAACCAGAGAGTTCCCACAGAGAACCGATTGAGTGTGTGAAGTTTCAAGCAGCTAGCAACAACCTTGTTTTATTTCCAGCTCCATTTCCATTTAACCACATAGGCCAAAATGAAGTGAAACCTTAAAAAAAAAAAAAAAAACTGAAATCCTGTCAGCAAACTTTGAACTGAGAAGAACCAAACTTGGGGAACTTAGTAAGGCTAGGTAAAAGATGAATCCTGTGTGGTATCAAAGAAATTTAAAGAAAACTATCTCTAACCTAAACACTAGTTTTAACCCTAGCTCTAAATTTAACCCAAAATCTAATCCTAAACCTAACCAGTTTAGAGAACCTTTGATCATAGAAGTACCAAATGTGGGGCACCTAGTAGGAAAAGCTAACAGTTGAATCCTTCCCAGTAGCAAAAAAAAAAAGTGACAAAATAATTGGGGAGGTGTTTCAGTACATGCCTATTTTCCCTGTTTTTTTTTTTTCCTAAAGTGCTGTCTGATAAAGTTTTTTGGTTTTTTTTTTTTTTTTTTTTTTTTTGCATTCTGCAGTTTTGAGAAACTTTCACAAGGAAGAAATCAGACAATGCCCAGAGAGAACTGTTTGAGTGTGTGAAGTTTCAAGCAGATAGCAACATGTTTGATTTCAACTCCACTTCCATTTACCCATATAGTTCAACATAGAGTAAAACCTTAAAATACAACCTGTTCCTGACAGTGAACCACAGAACAAATAAGGCCAAAACTTGGGGAACAAACTAAGGCTGGATAAAAGATGAATCCGCCCAGTATCAAAGATATTTGAACAAAAACTAACTCTAACCTTAATACTTTTTCTAACCCTAGTCTGAACACTAGTCCTATACTTTAAGAGAACCTTTGATCATATAAGGCACAAACATGGGGAGCCTAGTAGGGCAAATGTAACAAATGATCAAATGATTCCAGAGCAGGATCAAATAAGTTTGATCAGATAATCGGTTGAGGTAGTTCAGTACATGCATATTTCCCTGCTTTATCCTAAAATGCTTTTGGATAATGTTGTTTTGTATGCTTCAGCTTATGCTACTTTCACAAGGAAGAAATCAGAGAGAGCACACAGAGAACTATTGAGTGTGTGAATTTTGAAGCAGCTAACACCAATCTTTTTTTTTTTTTTTAGCTCCATTTGCCTTTACCATATAGGTCAAAATGAAGTGAAACCTTAAAATAAAAACTGTTACTGTCAGAAAACCATTGAATTGAGAAGGCCCAAACCTGGAGAAAATATTAATGTTAGGTAAAATATGAATCCTCCCCAGTATCAAAGAAATTTGAACAAAACTAACTCTAACTCTAATACTAGGTCAAAATCTAGCCTTAACTCTAACCATAACCTTAACCACAACCTGTTTAGATAACCTTTGATCATAGAAGTCTCAACGTTGTAAAGCCTAGTGGGGCAAGTTAAGAGACGAATCATGCACAGTATCAAAAAAAATCTGACCAAATAATTGCAGGAAGTAGTTCAGTACATGCATATTTCCCTGTTGTCTCCTAAAGTGCTCTCGGATAAAGTTATTTTTGCATGCTTCTCCTTTGGCCTATATTAAACAGAAAGATACCAGATCATGCCACAGAGAACTAATTGAGTGTGTTACATACCAAGCAGCTAGTTCCTACCCTTTTTGATTTCCAGCTTCAGTGTCATTCAAACCAATAGGCCATAATGAAGTGACACTTAAAATTCAAACTATTCCTGACAGTGAACCAGTGAACTTGAAGGCTCAAAATTGGTGCTACTACTAAGGCTAGGTAAAGGATGAATCCTGTACAGTATCAAAGTAATTCCACCAAAAAAAAATTGAAGCTTGCTCCTAAAGCACACACAGATAGAACTTTTTCTTTTTACTTCAGCATAGGGCTATTTCCACAAGAAACAAACTAGAGCATGCACACTGAGAACTGATTGAGTGCATGAAGTTTCAAGCAGCTAATGCCAACTATGTTTGATTTCAAGTTCCATTTCCATTTACCTATACAAGTCAAAATGAAGTGAAACTTTAAAATACAAACTGTTCCGGACAGCAAACAATTGAACCTAGAAGGCCCAAACCTGAATAACATAGTAAAGCTAGGTAAAAGAAGTGTCCTGCCCAGTATCAAAGAAATTTCAACAAAACTAACTCTAACCATAATACTAGCTCTAAAGCTAGCCTTAAGCCTAAACATATACCTAACCCTAGCCTGTTTATAGAAACTTTAATCATAGAAGTCCTAATCTTGGGGAGCCTGGTGGAGCAAGCTAACAGATAAATCCTGCATAGTATCAAAAATATCTGAGCAAGTAATTGGGGGAACTGTTTCAGTAAATGCATATACCCCTGATTTCTCCTGAAGTGCTCTCAGATAAAGTTGCATTGCATGCTTCACTTAGGACTACCATTCACAAGGAACAAACCAGAGAGTGTCTACATAGTACTGATTGAGCATGTGAAGTTTTAAGCAGCTAGCACAAATACTGTTTGATTTTGAGCTCCATTTTTCTCTTCCATATAGGTCAAAATGAAGAGAAATCTTAAAATACAAACTGTTCCTGACAGCGAACCACTGAACCCAAAAGTCCTAAAAATGGGGAGGATAGTAAGGCTAGGTAAAAGATGAATTCAGCCCAGTATCAAAGAAATTTGAATAAAATAACTCTAACCCTAACACTAGATCTAAACCTAACCCTAACCATAACTCTAACCCTAACTTGTTTAGAGAACCATTGATCCTAGAAGTCCCAATATTGGGGAGTCTAGTGGGTAAAGCTAGACGATGAGTACTGTGCAGCATCAAAGAAATTTAATCAAATTATTGGGAGACTAATTTCAGTACATACATATTTCCCTGTTTCTCCTTAAGGTTTCCCAGATACAGTTGCTTTTGCATGCTTAAACTTTGGCCTACCTTCAAAAGAAAGAAACCAGAGAGTGCCCACTGAGAACTGATTGTGTGAAGTTTCAAGCACCTTGAAACAACCCTGTTTCAATTCCAGCTCAATTTTTAATTCACATCTATAAGCCATAATGAGGTGAAACCTTAAAATACAATCTGTTCCTGACAGTGAACTGTTGAGCCGAGAAGGCCCAAACCTGTGGAGCAAAGAAAGGCTAATTAAAGTTGAGTTCTGCCCAGTATCATCGAAATTTGAAGGAAACCAGGGCGACGAGGGTGCTCTCGGTGCAGACAGTTGGCTCCGCCATGGAGGCATTTTCGACACAGATGGAAGGCTCGGCCACGCGGGTGCTCTCGGTGTCAATGGAAGGTGGCACCGAACACAAAGGCTTTACTTTCAGGTCACCAGACAGAGCTCTGGACAGAGCACAAGGTCACTCCAGAACCACCCACCTCACACAACAACATACAAGGGTAACAGATGGAATCCATCTTGGAAATCCTTACTTGCCACCTATTGATGGGTGCGGCTGCCAGCACGTTTCTGTGGCTGATCAGGTACCCAGTTTCTAACTCCCTACCCTCAGCTGTAATAACTCAAAATTTTTCTCACAAGATTTTGGGGGGCATATCTATCAATGTGGAACAGCAACTGTACAGGTACCTGGTTTCCAAATCAGAGACTAAGAGTATGAAGGCTCCAGGTAGAAGCTCAAGCCCTCTCACACTGGCTACCTTCACCACCCTGAGCACAGTCTCAAGCTAGTAATAGACAACTCCACCTACTGCATGAAAAGAAAACAGTTCTGAGAGACATTTTTTTTCTTTCTTACTTTTCTTTTGTTGCTCTTCTCATCCAATCTCCTCTACCCTTTCCCCTCTGGTTCTCAAAACCTCAACATGTGTGAAACCAAGAACTTTGCATGATATTGGACTTTAAGAACCTAATCACCAAAATAGTATAATATGGAGAAATTGCATAGGCCCCAACTCACCACCCCTTTATTTTCTCTTATTTTCATTTTCCCTTTCTTTGTTTTTTTCCTTCTTATTTTTTCTTATTCTTTCTTCCTCCCTCTATCCCACTTTAAACCTCATGCATTAAAAAATTTATATGTAAGGTAATTGTCTGAATACAGATAAGGAGTTTGAATTTATACATTTTTTTCATAAATTAACTCTGTCTATTTATTACAGTTCTCCTCCAAATTTTCTACATTATATTAATCCCATACCCTCATTCCTTTCCCCCTTAACATAGCATCCTACCCTTGACACTCAGTTCTCTATACACAACCAGAATTGGTATGCCTTTTATGAAACTAATTATTATATTCTAAATAATGATTGAAGCCAACAAAGAGTCTAACTATAAATGTATTA
Source organism: Callospermophilus lateralis (assembly GCF_048772815.1). Taxonomy (NCBI): domain Eukaryota; kingdom Metazoa; phylum Chordata; class Mammalia; order Rodentia; family Sciuridae; genus Callospermophilus; species Callospermophilus lateralis. The sequence goes on along the minus strand of NC_135306.1, from coordinate 91,700,908 downwards.
ATAATAATAACTTGCTCATAGAAGATGTATTATTGATATTGGGAACAGTTAACATTGTTTTTCTTCACAAAAGAGAGTTTTTTTCACAAGGGCAATATAGATTTATAGGGGAAAATATTTACACAACAGTCTCAAAGAGCTGGAAAGAAATGTGAGCAGTGTAAAAAGACATGGAAAGAAAGAACCACAAACAATGCAGGACAAGCCAAGTTTAGAAGAGGTAACATCTGCAGCAGAAGGAAAGTCAGGTAAAGATTTAAGGGCATATATGGTAAGATGATCTGGAGTCTCAAGGAAGACATTAGTCAGCAAATGCAGACAATGAAATTTCACTTTGACAATGAATTATATAAACAAATCCAAAAAGCAAAAGATCGACTCTACAGGGAGATCGAGGTTATACAAAAAAAAAAAAAAAAATTCTGGAAATGAAAGAAATAATAAATCAAATTAAAATGCAAATATGAGTATCACTAGCAGAGTAAAACTCTTAGGAGATAGAACATCTGACAATGAAGACAAAGTATATAATCTTGGAAGGAGTGTAAACAACACTGTGAGACTAATAAAAAACCATGAGCAGAACATTCAAGAAATATGGTATAGCAAAAAGAGACAAAACTTAAGAGTTACTTGGATACAGGAAGGTGTAGAGGTGAAAACCAAAGGAATGAACAATATGTTCAATGAAATAATATTTGAAAAGTTCCCAGACATGAAGAATGAAAAGAAATCCAAATCCTAGAAGCCTACAGGATGCTGAATGTGCAAAATCACAAAAAATCCACACCAAGACACATTATAATGAAGATGCCCAACATTCAGAACAAGGAGAGATTTTTAAAAGCCACAAAAGAAAGGAAGCAGATTACATTAAGGGGTAAACCATTTAGTTTAATGGCTGATCTTTCAACAAAGACTCTGAAAGCTGGAAGACCCTGGAACAACATATTTCAAATGCTGAAAGATAATCAGTTCTAAACAAGAAACTTGTTTCCAGCAAAATAGAACTTCAGTATTGAAGATGAAGTAAACACCTTCCATGATAAACAAAAGTTAAAGGAATTTGCAGCTAGAAAACCTGAAGTTCAAAACATCCTTGGCAAAACATTACATGAAGTGGAAATGAAAATAACAATGAAAACAAACAGTGGGATATAGTACAGTAAAGGAAAAACTAATCAGAGAGGAAAAATCAAATCAAGTTAAATAACAAAAATAAACGAAAATGGCTGGAAATGCAAACCATATCTCAATAGTAAACCTAAATGTTAATGGCCTATACTCACCAGTCAAAAGATATAGACTGCTAGACTGGATAAATAAAAAGATACAACAATATGCTGCTCCTACAAAAGACTCATCTGATACAAGAAGTTCTACACAGACTGAAATTAAAAGGTTGGGAAAATTCATAACCCTTCTATGGACCTTGGAAGCAAGCAGGGTATCTATACTCACATCAAATACAATAGACTTCAAGCCAAAGTTAATAATCAAAAGAGATAAAAAAGGACCTACATACTGCTTAAGAGAACAATACACCAACAAGACATAACAGTTATTAAAATATATGCCATAAACAATGGTGCAGCTATGTTCATAAAACAAACTCTTCTCAAGTTCAAGAGACAATTAGACCACAACCCAATAATCATGGGTGATTTTAACACACCTCTCAAACCACTGGACAGATCTTCCAAACAAAACGTTAAATAAAGAAACTATAGAACTCTATAACACAATTAATAACAGACTTTATTGACATATATAGAATATATCAACCAACCTCAAGTGGATACACTTTTTTTTTCTCAGAAGCACACGGATCCTTCTCAAAAATACACCATATATATGTCATAGGGCAACCCTTAGCAAATACAAAGGAATAGAGATACTACCATGCATTTTAGCTGATCATCATGAAATGAAATTGGAAATCAATGTTAAAATAAGGAAGATAAATTTCTACCACACATAGAGAATGAACAATATGCTACTGAGTGAACAATGGGTTATTGAAGACTTCAAAGAGGAAATTAAAAAATTCTTACAGGTAAAAGAAAACTCAGCCACAACATATCGAAATCTCTGGTAAAATATGAGAGGAGTACTAAGAGGAAAATTCATTCCTTGGAGTTCATTCCTTAAAAGAAGAAAAGCCAACAAATAAATTACCTTACACTACATCTCAAAGCCCTAGAAAAAGAAGAACAAATCAACAGCAAATGCAGTAGAAGCCAAGAAATAATTAAAATCAGAGCTGAAAACAATGAAATCAAAACAAAAGAAACAATTGAAAAAATTCACAAAAGTAAAAGTTGGTTCTTTGAAAAAAAAATAAGAATTACAGAACCTTAGCCATGCTAACAAAGAGAAGATGAGAGGGAACCCAAATTACTTGCATATAGGCTGAAAAAGGCAATATCAAAACAGACACTATAGAAATATAGAAGATAATTAGAAATTATTTTTAAACCTTATACTCCAATAAAATAGAAGATAGTGAAGGCGTCGATAAATTCCTTAATTGATATGATCTGCCCAAATTGAATCAGGAAGATATGCACAACTTAAACAATCCAATATCAAGTGAAGAAATAGAAGAAGCTATCAAAAGATTACCAACCAAGAAAATCCCAGGACCTTACCAGATATACAGCCAAATTTGACAAGACCTTTAAAGAAGAACTAATTCCAATACTCTACAATCTATTTCAGGAAATAGAAAAAGAGGGAGTACTTCCAAATTCATTCTATATCACCCTGATTCCAAAACAGGAAAAAGACAACTGAAAGAAAACTTCAGACCAATATCTCTAGTGAATATAGATGCAAAAATCCTCCAAAAAATTCTGGCAAATTGAATAAAAACATATCAAAGATTCTGCACCATGATCAAGTGGGATTAATCCCTTGGATTCAAGATTGGTTCAACATATGGAAATCAATAAATTTAATTAATCACATCAATAGACTAAAAGATAAGAACCATATGATCATCTCAATAGATGCAGAAAGAGCATTTGAAAAAATACAGCACTGCTTTATATTCAAGACACTAGAAAAACTAGGGATAACAGAAACTGACCTCAACATTGTAAAAGCTATCTATGCTAAGCCTCAAGCCAGTATAATACTTTTTTAAAAAAATAATAGAGACAGAGAGAGTGAGAGAGAGAAAATTTTTAATATTTATTTTTTAGTTTTTGGCAGACATAATATCTTTGTATGTGGTACTACGATTGAACCCAGGCCACACGCATGCCAGGCAAGCATGCGCTTGAGCCACATCCCCAGCCTGAGGCCAGTATACTTTTAAACAGAGAAGAACTGAAGGCATTCCCTCTAAAATCTGGAACAAGACAGGGATGCTCACTCTCACCACTTTTATTCAACATAGTTCTTGAAACACTGGCCAGTGCAATTAGAAAAAAGATATTAAAGGAAATACTATAGGAAAAGAAGAACTTAAACTAGCAATATTTGCTGACGATATGATTCTATACCTAGAAGACCCAAAAAATTCTACCAAGAAACTTCTAGAACTAGTAAATGAAATCAGCAAAGTGGTAGGTTATATAATTAACACCCATAAATCAAAGGCATTTCTGTATATCAGTGACAAATTCTCTGAAAAGGAAATAAGGAAAACTACCCCATTCACAATATCCTCAAAAAAAATAAAAATAAAAAACCTTGGAAATAAACTAACAAAAGAGGTGAAAGATCTTTACAATAAAAACTATAGAACCCTAACAAAAGAAATAGAAGAAATCCTTAGAAGATGGAAAGATCTACCTGCTTATGGATAGACAGAATTGATATTATTAAAATTACCACACTCTCAAAAGCACTATACATGTTCAATGCAATTCCAATCAAAATCCCAATGACATTCCTCATAGATAGAAAAAGCAATCATGAAATTCATCAAGAAAAAATAAGAAACCCTGAATAGCTAAAGCAATTTAAGCAGGACGAGTGAAACAGGTTGTATCGCTATACCAGACCTTAAGCAATACTACAGAGCAATAGGAACAAAAACAGTACAGTACTGGCACCAAAACAGGCTAGTAGACCAATGGTAAAGAATAGAGGTCACAGAGACTAAGCCACAATTACAACTACCTTATATTAGACAAAGGTGCCAAAAGCTTACACTGGAGAAAAGATAGCATCTTCAACAAATGGTTCTGGGAAAACTGGAAATCCATATGCAATGAAATGAAATTGAATCCCTATTCTTCACCATGCACAAAAGTTAACTCAAAATGGATCAAGGATTTAGGAATTAAACCAGAGACTATGCATCTAATAAAAGAAAAAGTAGGCCCTAATCTCCATCACGTGAGACTATGCCCCAAATTCCTTAATAAAACACCTATAGCACAAGAATTAAAACCAAGAATTAACAAATGGGGTGAATTCAAACTAAATTTTTTTTCACAGCAAGTGAAATAATATGTGAGGTGAGTAGAGAGCCTACAACCTAGGAACAAATTTTTACCCCTCACATATAAGATAGAGCTCTAATCTCTAGGGTACACAAAGAACTCAAAAAACTAATCACCAAAAACAAATAACCCAATCAACAATTGGGCCAAGGACCTGAACAGTCACTTTTCAGAAGAAGATATATAATCAATCAACAAATATACAAAAAAATGCTCGTCATCCCTAGTAATAACAGAAATGTAAATTAAGACTACTCTAGAATACTATCTCACTCCACTAAGAATGGTAGCCATGATGAAAACAAACAACAAGTGCTGGTGAGGATTCAAGGAAAAAGGGACACTCATACACTGCTGCTGGGTCTGCAAATTGGTTCAGCCAATTTGGAAAGCAGTATGGAGATTCCTTGGAAAGCTGGGAATGGATCCACCATTTGACACATCTATTCCTCTTCTCACACTATACCCAAAGGACCTAAAAACAGCATACTACAGGGATACAGCCACATCAATGATTATAGCATCACAATTCACAATAGCTAGACTGTGCAGCTAACCTAGATGCCATTCAATAATGAATGGGTAAAAATGTGGCATATATATATATACAAAATGGAATATTACTCAGCATTAAAAAAGAATAAGATCATGGCCTCTGCAGGGACATGTATGGAATTAGAGCAGATTATGCTAAGTGAAGTAAGCCAATCCCAAAAAACTGAATGTATTCTCTTATATAAGGGGGGTGACACAAAATGGGGTAGGGAGGAGGAGCAGGGTAAGAAGACTACCCTACGTAGGGAAGAGGGGTGAGAAAGAAAGAGAGTGAGAAGGAGAATTGCATGGATGGTGGAAGGAGACACTCATCATTATAGAAAACACATGTATGAAGATGTGAGAAAAAGAGAAAAGAAAAAGAATAGTGATACCTTACATTAGGTAGATACAAGTGATGGGAGGGGAGGGGAGGGACTGGGGGGATTGGAAGGATAGTAAATGAAACAGACATTATCATTACTGTTTGTATATATGTGATTGCATGACCAATATGATTCCTCAACCTATAAATTCAGAAAAATGAGAAGTTATATCCCATCTGCTTCAAATGGATGATATGTCAAGGTCATTGTACTGTGAAGTGATAACTAAATAAACAAAAAATTAAAAAAAATGTTTGCATTTTTTAGGTCTTTTACAATACTTATTTTTTACTTCTTTTATTTGTGATTCTAAGTTATATATGACAATAGAATCCATTTTGATAAAATTATATATGCCTAGGATATATCTTATTCTTGTTAGGACCCCAATTATGTGGGAATAATTATTTTTAAGTTAAGATTATTTATCATAAGAGAAATGGTATCTAGGACATTTTGTTTTATCATTTCAAAAGAACTTTTACACCATTGGTTAGGTATCTAATTTGAAGTGTGTTTTTTTTTGATAAATATATATATATATATATATTACACTATTCAGTTTGTTACAAGAAAACTGACCAAAGAAAAATCATACCTTTCAGAAGACAAAGAATGGTGTAAATGCATTCATCTCATGAGCCTCTCCTGAAGTTCCAGCTATGATCCAAAGCACATTATCAGTACCATCTCCAGCTTACATATTGACTTTAACTCAGGGTCAGTGTTCAATTATATCAAATATTTCCTACCACTTTTCTTTATTTGGTGTTTGGTTACCTGGGTCTGAAATAGAAAGTTGATTTACCACATATATTTGAGAATTTATTGCAGACTTTTACATGGCCTTTATTTATTTCAAGGATCTCTGTTATGAATTTCATTCTAAATGGATCCTGACTTCCAAATATCTTTTTAGCAGAATCAAATTAGTTTCATTACCAAGATCTAGTGAGACTTTAATAAACTTCCCTTATATTTTAATTTTGAGTCATGAGGATGTCATAAACAATTAGCTACCATTAAAATCTCTGTGGCTATATCAATACTAATTCCCAACTTGACAGCCTATTACTCCTACTATTCCTAAATACCATTGAAGGTTAATTCCAGATACCTGGATTGTTCTCCAATTGAAACTAAGGACACTGGGCTGGGGATGTGGTTCAAGCGGTAACGTGCTTGTCTGGCATGCACAGGGCGCTGGGTTTGATCCTCAGCACCACATAAAAATAAAATAAAGATGTTGTGATCCCGACAACTAAAAAATAAATATTAAAAAAATTCTCTCTCTCTCTCTCTCTCTCTCTCTCTCTCTCTCTCTCTCTCTCTCTCACACACACACACACACACACACACACACACACACACATACACACACACACACACAAAGAAAATAAAAGAATATACGACACTTTTTTCATGGTAGAATAATCTTTTGTCTCCATAAACATCAATCAATAGCATATTTTTCAAAGAAAGCTATCTTTTTTTATTCTTACCAATAGCCCTTTCAGTGCTCTGATGAAGGAAGACTTATTGCTGTCCCTCCCAAAGCCATATCCAAAAGACGTGTGAATAATTTGATGGTTTTCCATTTAGGATAATTACCTAATATTATAAACAAACATTTTCAGCATCTCACCTTCATTTACAATTGCTTGTTGAAATAACTTTCAGTTTACAGCTAGCAGTTATAAGCAGCTTTGAGTGCTTGAAAAATCTACATTGTTCAGGCCTGATAGAAAAGCCTGCATGATGGGATTCTCTACTCTAGTGAGCCATTAGTGAAACCACATCCTTAGCACTTGTGGTTAGAATTGCCAATCTGCCAGGCCAGGAAACTGATAGCCAGGAGCTTCAACATGGAACTTCTAACTTAGAAACCCCCTCCCCTAAGGAGAAAGACCCTTCCTGATGATAGCAATATTTAGAACGTACTTATAGTTTGGTTACATTGGGCATAAGATGATTGGCTTATAGATACTATCTTGATTATGTATGTTTGATGGCCATGCCCCAATCGAAGTCTATAACAATTGTATGCATTCCAAAAATAAACTGAGCTACTGGACGATGACCTGAGATGGGTCTCCAGCCAGTTCTCACAAGATCCCAGAGTCTGTGTGTTGATTCTTTGTCTCTACCCACCACAACAAGGTAGCTGAGCAACTAGTTGACCAGAACCACAGCAATTTGGCACCTCAACTTGTCTGCTCATACCCTCGCACCTCTGGACTGGCCATCTCATTGATTTCAGGTAAGATTTTAGGTAGGATTTTGTGTAGTATTCCTCATTTATATTCTGTGTGCTGTTGGTTCCTTGAAGGTGAGCAAGGAACTCCCTCTTCTACTCCCTTTCCTTGTCTTTGTCATGTCATAAGTACCCTGAGTTGAGGCACACACTATCATAAGGACTGGTGTCACCTTATGACCCCTCTTTCCCCCTGGTTCACTCAGCAAATTCACATAAGGGACTGGCCCTCCATGAATTTGAAACCATGGTTTTCTCTGTTAAGGGGAGCTCTGCTTTAGAGACACTATGGGCATACAGCCTTGGTTTAACAAGTCAAGGATGTCCCCCACTAAGCACAAGACATTGGTCCCTAAACACACCTTTTGTTTGTGTTAGTCAAGGCCCTCCATGTCAACATCTTAGGTTCCTATATTAGGCATCTTGAAAAGTCAAAGACATTGCTTTAAGAACTCTTAAAAACATATATATGAAGAAGTGTCCAGAAAAATAATCCAAGTCTCCCATGTATTTTTTCCCTGACTTCTTATCTTAAGTAATCCAGGCACTCTGGAAGCTCATTCAACCTGGTGGAAGCTCATTCAACCTGGCCCTACTTAAGGCTCGTTAGTTAAACACTTTGAATGGTAAGGAGCAACCACAGGAACTAGGGCTACAATTGCCCCAGTATGCAGTGAATCCCTTTCAAAATGGATCTCTACTGCAAAGAAATAGACCCCTCTTCAGAGCCCATTCAGGCATTAACAGCTGCCCTTAACAAACTATAAGTCAAAAAAAATGATGGGCATTGTTTACTAAGATTTGATCACATTTGATTTGATAGGTCTGTAATAAGCCAGGCTGCATTGAGCATTACTGTCTTAAGAATGGCAGCCTCCCTGTTCCCAAGACATCCTGCCCTAGATCCAAAAAAAAAAAAAGTCATCTCCCATGTATTTAAATGTCTTAAAATTATGGATATTCCCATGTTTATTAAAATTGAATAAGGTCCAATCTATACTAACAAGACATTTCAAGCAATTTGCATTGGTTGGCATATACATTATTTAATTGGGATTCCCTATAGACATTGGAGTCAAGGCATTATAGTAAGAACACATAAGAAACTATAACAACTCCCCTCATAATGACTTGAAAATAATCTTATCTGATTTAATTTTTTTTGAATTTCAAATTTTTCTATAAAAACATCAGCACATAAGCATTAGGACCCCCCTCTTGGGGTCTTCCTATCTTCCTATGGTCTCATGAAATGATCCCATAATAAATGCAAGGGATTGTCTGTAGCTTCTCTTAACCATGGGTGGAAGGTTTTCATATGTTAACAGGAACCTTACCCCATTTGGGTACCAGCATGAAATATCAGATCAGCCACTGGCCTCAGAAACTGAGGCAAAAGTAAAGGAAGAGTTCATCCCTACCTGCCCACCGGAGGGCTCACAAGATAACATCGGGTGATATCAAAGCCCTATCAGATCAAGCTCAGACCATGTCACCTGCCAGAAACAGAACCCTGATACTCTCTTCTTGCTTACATGTGCAATTATAACCTGCAAAACAGAGGTAAGTGCACAACAGGAAAGGATGGAGAAAGAAAGGCCTCTGACTAACAACCTGATAACTCAAGGCCCTATGCTGGCCTGTCCAAGCAAATGGACACACTTCAAAATATGTCCCATGAGGGAAAAAAATGCTTTGCAGATAGCTATCACTCACGAACACCTGTCTGCATGACAGTTCTCCTCTAGTAGAGAGCCTCTATCACCATCTATTGGCAAAAACCTTTCAGTGAGCAAAATTCTCATGCCACTGCAGTTAAAAAACAATGAGAGCCATTCAGGATCAATTAATCATGATCAAGATGTTGCATATACTCCTCTCTCAAACATTTCAGAATGCATCCCAGGGACAAAACTCAGGAGGAAAATAAGAGCCCCCTGGATCAATGCCATCATAAGCCTTGTGGTCCTGACAACCACACTTGCAACTGCTGCCCTTATCACTCTCCTACACCCAACCAGAAGGACCACACCCAACCAATTTGAAACAACTTATGCTGTTGCTGGGGCTTTAATTGGACTTTTCCCTTCTCTCATGTCAATGCAGAGAAGGACCCCATTTATGCTATTGTGCATCATATTCAGCCCTCAGTACACTGCTTGGTGGGTGGGGGCTCCATCTTCCAGGATTCTTTTACTGTTGGTTTGGGTGATACTGTATTGTCTTTCTTGTTTTGTACTAATGTTTTCTCATGATGCCCAGTTACATCTGACCCAATAGCAAGGCACCTTTGGAATATGTCATTCTCACTTTGTCATTCATGGGCCTTTATTATGTTAAGGAATTTGTCTAAGGCACAGAATTGTGTCAGTCTACAATTTGCCTTCACAATAATATAGTTTGGGAGCCAGGGGTATGAGACATTATAGCTTTTTGGCCACTTTCCTTAGAAGGAGAAGCACAGTAGTCTCTGTTAGTGATCTGCCTAGTGGCATAGCCATGCCCCGTTATGCTCGAGACTCACATTATTAGTCCCAACCCTTTCTTTATAGATGCCCAAGGAAAAAATTCAAGGACATCAATGAAGATAATCTCTAAGAGCTATATCTTGCAGAGATTGTCTCTCCCTCTCTAGACCCTATTTCATTTCTGATAAGCTTATTATTTGTTCCAGATCCTATACAAAATGTGGACATAGAATAGGACTTTTAACAGAAACAAATGCATTAATATTTAAATATAAATATAACCATAAATATAACCATTTAATATAACCATTCTGGCAATATTGCAGATATTGGATTTTAAGAGAGAATTGGAAATAAAATGAACAAATATAAAGTCAAAAAAATTAAATATCATACAGATTGGATGACAAATGCTCAAAATACAAAAGAAAGACAGTCAAGAGACTTTTTGTAATTAGGCAAACAATTGTTATGTGGTAATTACAAATGTATAGATATTAGTCTTATTGTCACCATGGATGTCATTTGGTTTAATGATTCTTTTGAATACCCTCAGCTAAATGTGCTACTAAAGGCCATGAATGTGTTAAGCCACCCTTTTTCTTTTTAACTTCCACTCAAAATCACAAAAATGGCCATCTTAATTGTGATGTTTCCCAATGTGAGTTAACCAATTATTGGAATTCTTCAGTTAAGACAGTTGTGCTAATGAGAACACACCCCTATCTTATGGTTCCCAGCAGTGGATGACTCCTCCATTCAACAGGTTCAATTTACAGAAGATATTTCCCTTCCCGGAGTTAGGCAAGTTTTTTGAATTATTGCTGCCATTATAGCTGCCTCCCTCGCTGCACTCACAGCAGCTACCACTGCTGGTGTAGCTTTGACCCAGTACACAGCAAATGCTGCAACCATTAATCAGGTAGTGCAGTGCTCCACTTAAGCCCTGACCAACCAAGAGTGACTGAAACTTCCCTTGAAAGGAAGTGTTTTAATGTTTCAACAACAGATTGGCATTATTGATGAGAAAATTGAAATGCTTCAATTGAATTTCTGTATGTTTGACAAACCCCTATCTCAGTAAGAAAAGTAATAGAAGCTAAGCTTGAACTAACAAATAGACTTTTGGGACCTTGAAATATGACTTTTAGAAATTTCACTATGATGCAGCATGCTCAGATCCTCAGCCTAAATAAAACCAGAGCAGAGCTAATTTTTAACCCCTCAATCTTACAGTGACTATTGGATAAATTGTAAGCTTTACTTGACCCTACTATTTGGATACTCGCTGGTTTAGGCATAGTTTTTCTTGTTTTAGTATATGTTATTTTAAGATGTTTCAAAAAAGGCTCAACAAAGTAGAAACAAAACAAGTTATGTCAGTTAATGAATATAAAGAAAGTCACAATAAAAATAATGATTCCTCAGCATCTGTATGGATGCTAGATATGCACAGGATCTAAGTAGTACCAACTAAGGGACAGTTTTCTATGAGGGATCATGTCCTGAGTCTTAACACTGCTCTCCTCTTCATCTATCTGTCTCTCTCAGCTCAGTTACTATATTACTGTTTTTCTGTCTATGTTCTTTTTCCTTTCTTCCTGAATGCAGCCTCAGCAGCCCAGTGCAGTGAGCTGGGCCCTCTACAGAGAAGAAATCAGAATTTCCTGATCCTAAGGTAAATGTTGGCATGGAGGCCACAAGGGCATCATCTATCTAGGAGACAGAGAACCCTCTTAGGGGCAATGACTTGCACACACCACATCATCCGGTTTGACCCCAGAGGATGGCTGGTAAGTCAAAGATGGGTAAGATTCCTCCAGGGAGAAACAACCTAAGACAGGCAAGTCTCAGATGGGCCATCAGGAGAAAACCTGGATACAAACAAATGTGAGGCACAGAACCTCATCACCCACCTGTTCATATGGCTAAATTTTCATTCCTTCTGAGAGAGGTCTCCTGACCCTGTGGCTGCTTTGCTGTCCATGTCCTGCTCAAAGCAGGACCCAAGTGACAGACAAAGACCTAGTCAGCATCAGCTGCCCTCTCACCACAGCAGGAAACAACTTCAAACACAAGAATGGGCTATGACTTGATCTTTCCCCTTTTCTCTTTCTTGTTCTTTTTCATTTTTTCTATGTCTTTCCCTCTTCCTTTCTTCTCTCATCATGGTTCTCCTTCAGCAAAAAAATAATAAAAATTGAGAAAATGTTGAAATAACTTCCAGTTTACAGCTATCTGCTATTAGCAGTTCAGAGTGCTTGAAGAATCTACACTTGTTCAGGCCTGGTAGAAATGCCTGCAGGATGGGATGTTCTGTGCTAGCGAGCCATTAGTGAAACTACAACCTTAGCACTTGTGGTTAGCATTGCCAAGCTGCCAGGCCATAAAACTGATAGCCAGGAGCTTCAACGTGGAACTTCTAACTTCAAAAACCCCTCCCCTAGGGACAAAGACCGTTCCTGATGACAGCAATATTTAGAACATCCTCATACTGTGGTTACAATAGGCATAAGATGATTGGCTAATTGATACTATCTTGCTTGTGTATGATTAATGGGCTCACCCCACTCGAACCCTATAACAATTGAATGTATTCAAAAAATGACCTGAGCTACAAGATGATGACCTGAGGTGGTTTTCCAGCCAGTTTTCTCACCAGAAAAAAATTGAAGAAAACTAACTCGAACCTTAACACTAGCTCTAACACTAGCCCTAACCCCAACCCAAACCTGTTTAGAGAACCATTGATCCTAGAAGTCCCAAACTTGGGGAGCCTAGTGGGAAAAGCAAACAGATGAATCCTGTGCAGTAGCAAAGAAATCTGACCCAATAATTGGGGGAGGTTTTCAGTACATGCATACTTCCCTGTTTTATCCTAAAGGGCTCTCTGATAAAGTTGTTTTTACATGCTTCAGCTTATGGCTACTTGCACCAGGAAGAAACCAGAGTATGCCCATAGAGAACTGATTGGCCCTGTGGATTTTTAAGCAGCTATCACCACCCCTGTTTGATTTCCAGCTTGATTTCCATTCACATCCTTAGGCCATAATGAAGTGAAACCTTCAAATATAAACTGTTCCTGTAAGTGAATCCTTGAACCGAGAAGGCCAAAACCTAGGGAGCATAGTAAGGCTAGGTAGAAGATAAATCCTGGCCAGTATCAAAGACATTTGAACAAAACTAACTCTAACCCTAACCCTAGATATAACCCTAACCCTAACTCTAACCCTAACACTAACACTAAACCTAACCCTAACATACATAGAGAACCATTGATCCTAGAATTCTCAAACTTGGGGAGCCTAGTATGGCAAGCTAAGAGATAAACTTTGTGCAGTATCAAAAAGATCTGACGCACTAATTGGGAGAAGTATTTCAGTACATGCATATTTCTTTGTTTTCTCTTAAAGGATCTCAGATAAAGTGTTTTTCCATGCTTCAGCTTAGGGCTACTTTCAAAAGAAAGAAACCAGTGAGTGCCCACAGAGAATTGATTGAGTGTATGAATTTTCAAGCAGATAGGACCAATGCTGTTTGATTTCCAGCTCCATTTCCTTTTATTTGTATAGGGTAAACTGAAGTGAAACCTTAAAATACAAACTGTTCTTGAAAGAGAACCATCAAACCAAGAATGCCCAAACCTAAGGTGCATAATAAGGCTAGGCAAAAGTTGAATCCTGCCCAGTATCAAAGAAATTTGCACAAAAATATCTCTGAACCAAAAACTAGATCTAACCCTATCCTTAACCCTAAAACTAACACTAACTTGTTTAGGAAACCATTGATCCTAGAAGTACAAAACTTGAGAAGCCTTGTGGGGCAAGCAAATAGATGAATCCTGTGTAATATCAAAAAATCTGACTAAATGAATGAGGGAGGTATTTCAGTACATTCATATTTTCCTGTTTTCTTCTGAATGGATCTCAGATAAAATAGTTTTTGCATGACTCAGATTAGGGCTACGTCACCAGGAAGAAAACAAGAGAGTGCTAGAGAACTTATGGAATGTGTGAAGTTTCAAGAAGCTAGCAGCAACCTTATTTGATTTACAGCTCAAATTCCATTCACATATATAGGCCACAATGAAGTGAAATCTTCAAATAAAACTCTGCCTAAAAGCAAACTGTTGAACCAAGAAGGCCCAAACCTGGGGAGGATAATAAAGCTAGGTAAAAGATGGATCCTGACCATGATCAAATAAATTTGAACAAAACTAACTCGAAACCTAACACTAGCTCTAATCCTAGTCCTAACCCTAACCTAAAAAGTAATCCTAACATGTCTAGAGAACCATTGATCCAAGATGTTGCCAATATGAGGAGCCCAGTGAAGAGAGCTAACAGATGGATCCTCTGCAGTATCAAAGAAATCTAACCCAATCATTGGGGGAGGTATTTCAGTACATGCATATTTTTCTCTTTTATTTAAAAGGGCTCAATGATAAAGTTGCTTTTGCATGCTTCAGCTTTGTGCTACATTCAAAAGAAAAAAAAAAATACAGAGAGTGTCCACAGAGAACTGATTCAGTGTGTGAAGTTTCAAACAGATAGCACCAACTCTGTTTGATTTCCAGCTCAATTTCCACTCAAACCTATAGGCCACAATAAAGTGTAACTTAAAATCCAAACAGTTCCTGACAGTGTACCATTGAACCGGGAAAGCCCAAACCAGGGGAGCATAGTGGGGCAATCAAACAGATGATTCCAATGCAGTACCAAAGAAAACCGACCCAATAATTACGGGAGGAATTTAAGTACATGCATATTTTTCTATTTTCTCATCAAAGGCTATTGAATAAAGAGTTTTCACGTGATTCCACTTAGGGATGCTTTCACCAGGAAAAAGAAGACAAGGCACACAGAACAACGTTTGAGTGTAAAATTTCAAGCAGCTAGCACCAACCCTGTTTGATTTCCAACTCCATTTCCATTTATCCATATAGGGAAAAATGAAGTGAAACTTTAAATTGCAAACTGTTCCTGACACAGAACCATTGAACATAGAAGGCCAAAACCTCGGGAGGATAATAAGGCTAGGTAAAATATAAATTCTCCAGTATCAAAGAAATTTGAACAAAACTATATTTAACCCTAACACTAGATCTAATCCTAATCCTAACACTAACACTAACCCTAAACTGTTTAGAGAAACATTCATCCTAGAACTTGGGAGCCTAGTGGGGCAAGCTAACAGATGAATCCTCTGCAGTATCAAAGAAATCTGACCCAATAATTGGGGGAGGTAGTTAGTACATGAATATTTCCCTATTTTGTCCTAAATGGCTCTCACATAAAGTTTCTTTTGCATGCTTCAGCTTTGGCCTACATTCAAAAGAAAGAAACCAGAGAGTAACCACAGAGAAATGATTGAGCATGTGAAGTAGCCCTAACCCTAGCCCTAGCGCTCTAAAAAAAACTAAGCCATAACCCTAACACTAACCCCTAACCTAAACCAAAACCTGAACCTACACAGAGCCCTAAACTTAGCCCTAATTCGAGTCCTAACCCTAACCCTAAACCTAACCATGACCCTGACTCATATGCAAACACTAACCCTAGCTGTAAACATCACCGTAACCTTAAACCTAACACAACACTAGCCCCAGCCCTAAACCTAATCCTAAAACTAACCCTAATTGTAACCCTATTTCTTACATTAGCCATAACCCTAACATTAGCCCTAACCATAATATAAAACCTAGCCCTAACCCGAGTAATAACCCGAGCCTTAACCCTAAACCTAATCCTAAGCCTAGCCCTAAACCTAGTCTTAACTCTATCTCTCACACTATATATTACCCTAAGCCAAACCCTCATCCTAATGCTAACCCTAGTCCTAAACTTAATCCTTAGAATAACCCAAATTCTAACCCTATTACTAGTGCTTACATATCCCTTATTCTAGCTCTAACCATAACTAAAACGCTAACCCTAACACTGACCCTTATTCTGACCCTAAAACTAATCATAGGTCTAAACCTGAACCAAACCCTAACTCTAGCCCTACAGGTAACTTTATAACTAAACCTAATGCTACGACTAGCCCTAGACCTAAACCTAATCCTAAATCTAGCTATAACTCTAGCCCTAGACCTATAGAAAAATGTAGACCTAGACTTAACAATAATACTTAACCTAACTCAAACTCTACCTCTACACCTAGACCTAACCCTAGTCCTAATTTTGGCTTTAACCTTAACCATAAACCTAATCAGAACACTGACCCTGACACTAACAATAACTGTAGCTCTAAACAACACCCTAATCCTAAACCTAACCCTAAAACTACACCTAGACCTAACATTAACCCTAAAACTAAACTAGCCCTAATCATAAAACTAGTTCTTACATTAGCTATAGCACTAACATATCCAAAAAAATAGTCCTAAACCAAACCCTACCCTAAGTTTAACCCTAAAGCCAACACTAAACAAAACCTTAGCCCTAACTATAACCCTAAGTCTAACACAAGACCTAATCCTAACCTTAACTCTAGCCCTAACTCAAGATCTAACCCATTCATTACCCTAACGGTAACCCTAATTCTCATGCTAACCCTATCAGAACCCTAATCCTGTCTCTAACCTTAACCCTATCCACTAACCTACACCTAAACTGAACCCTAAACCTAACACGATAGTTACCCTATCCCTAACCCTAGTGCTAATTTGATCTCTAACCCTTAACCTTAACTTAACGAAAACCCTAACTATGACCCTGACCCTAATAATTCCCCTAGCTCTAAACCTGACTCTAACAATAACGTAATCATTACAATAGACCCAGGCATATACCTAACAGTAAAACTATGCTTATCCATAACCCTACACCTGACATTAACCCTAGCTCTAATCCTAGCCCTAACCATAACACAAACCTTAGCCCATAGCCTAGCCATGAACCTCGCTTCAATCAAAACCCTAATCTTAACTCTAATCCTAGCAAGCACACTAGCCATAAAACACTATAATCCCATCCCTTACCCTAAACCTAACCCTAACCCTAACACGAACCTTATTCCTATCCCTAGACCTAACCCTAACACTAAACCTAGCCCTAATCCCAAACATAATTTAGCTTTAGCCCTAACTCTAACCATAGCCATAAGACTAACTATAAATTTTGCCCTATCTCTACACCTAGTTCTAACCCTAACCCTTATCATCACCCAAAACATAGCCCTAAACTTAGTTCTTACACTAGCCCCATCCTTAGTCCTAGCTTAAACCATAGATCTATACCTAACTTAAATCTAAAGCTAAACCTAAGCCTAAAGTTATAAATAACTCTAGTTGTAACCCTAATGTTAATCCTAAAACTAGCCCTAACACTACGCCTAGCCCTAAAACAAAACTGAGTCATAGCCCTAACCTAACCCTTAACATAAACAAAACCCTAATCCTACACCTGGCCCTAAACCTATCTGTAATTCTAGTCCTAACCCTAACCTGAAAACTAAGCCTGACCCTGACTCTGACTCTAACACTAACCCTGGCTCTAAACATCATCATAAATGCAAACCTAACCCTAACAGTAGACCTAGCCCTAACCCTAACCCTATAACTAGCACTAATCATAACCCTACATAATACATTAGCTCTAGCATTAACCCTAGCCCTCAACTAACCCCAAAACCTAGCCTTAATTTGAGTCCTAAACCTAGCTTTAACCCTAAATTTAAATAAAATACTAACCCAAACACTAACCCTAATCCTATACATAAACCTAGCTCTAAGCTTAAGTCTAACTATATCCATTATCCTAACGTAAGCCTGACTCTTAAGTTAACCCTGGACCTAAACCTAACCCTATCCATTACACTAAAGCAAACCTAAATCTTAAACATAAGTCTATCATTACCCAAATCCTAAACCTAAAGCTAATTTGAACCCTAAACCTAGACCCTAAGTGAACCCAACTCTAACCCTGACACTGATCCTAAAAATAACTCAATATCTAAACCTGACTCTTATTCTAAACCTAACACTTACACTGGACCAAGCCATAAATTTAAAACTAAATCCAGCCCTAACTGTAACCCTAGACCTGACATTAGCCCTAGCCCTAATACTATCCCTAATACTATCCCTAAGACTAACCCAAACCCTAGTCTTCATCCTAGCCCTAAACCTAGGCTTAATCATAACCATAACCCTAACACTAGACTTAACCCTAATATTAACACTCGCCCTAGCCCTAAGCATAACTATAACGACATTCCTTATCCTAAACATAACCCTAACTCTAACCCTATACCTAGTCATCACCCTCACCCTATCCTTATCCCTAGCATGAACTCTAGATAGAAACCTAAATCTAAATTTATCCCTAACTCAATGCTTAAGCGTAATCCTAAAATTAGCCCTAACCCTAATACTAATCCTAAAACTAACCCTAATGCTAGCCCTAACACTAACCCTAGCTGTAATTTACTTCTATCCCTAACCTTAAACCTAGGCCTAAGACTAACTCTAACACTCGCCCTATCACTTGTTCTAACCCTATCGCTTACCAGAACACTAACCCTAGCAATAACCCTAGTCCTAACTCTTCCCCTATCATTAGCCCTAGCACTAATCTTAGATCAAAATCTAACTCTAAATCTAACAACCTGAAGCCTAAGCCTAATCCTAACACTAGCCCAAACCCTAACACCAATCCTAAAGCTAGTCCTAACTCTAGCCCTAGCCCTAAAAAAAAGGAGCCATAACTTTAACCATAAACCTTAAACTAACCAAACCCTAACCATATACGTACCCCTAACACTAGCCCTAATTCGAGTTTTAAGCAGAACCCTAAAACTAAACCTGAACCAGACTGTGACACTAACACTAACACTAGCGCTAAACATCACGCAACCCTACACCTAATGCTAACACAAAACCTAACTTTAATTTTAAACGTAAAATTAGTCTTAATGGTAACCCTAGTACTTCATTAGCTATAACCCTAAACCTAACACTAACTTAACCCAAAACCTCACCCTAATCCAAGCACTAAAATGAGTTTTAACCCCAACCCTAACCCTAAACCTAGCCCTAATAATAACCATAACCCTAGCTCTAACCGTAGCTCTAACCCCATCCATTACCATAACCATAACCCTAACTCTAATTCTAATCCTAGATCTAAACCTAAACGTATCTCTAATTCTATCTCTATCCATTACCATCAGCCTAACATGAACCCTAATTCTAAGCCTATCATTACCCTAACCCGAACTCTAATGCTAATTTGATATCTAAATTTAAACCTTAAACTATCCCAAACCCTAACCCAGAATTTCACCTTAATAATACCCCTAATCATAAACCTGACCCTGACCCTAACCCTGACCATTATACTAGACATAGCCATAATCCTAACCCTAAAACTATCTTTAAACATAATTCTAGTCCTGAAATTAGCCGTACTCCTAATCCTAGCCCTAAACCTACAACAAACCGAAGCCCTCATGCTGGCCTTAAACCTAGTCTTAAGCATAATCTTAACCCTAACCATAGCCCTAACCCTTATTCTAAACATCACCCTACCTCTAAACCTAGCTATAACACCATCCCTTATCCTAAAATAATCCTACATCTAACCCTAAATATATGCTTACACTGAACACTAACCCTAACCCTAATCCTAGCCCTAATTTAGTACTATCACTATACCTAACCCTAACCTTAGCCCTAAGACTAACTCTAATTCTGACACTAGCTTTATCCCTAGTTCTAACCCTATCCCTTACCATAACCCTAATCCTAGCCCTAACCCTAGCCCTAACCCTGGCCATATCCTTAGTCTAGCCCAACCCCTAGATCTAACCCTAACTCTATATCTAACTCTAAATCAAAGCCTAAGCCTAACACTAACACTAACCCTTACCCAAAATCTTATTGTAAAACTAGCCCTAACCCTAACCTTAGCAGTAAAACAAAACCAAGAAATAGCCCTAATCCTAAACCTTAACTTAAACCAAACCGTAACACTACACCTAGACCTAACACTAGCCTTAATACGAGTCCTAATTAACCTTAACCTGAAAATTAACACTGATGCTGACTCATCCTAAACTCAACCTAGTTCTAAACACCATCCAAAACTTAAACCAAAACCTAACAGTAACCCTAGCCTTTATTTGAGTCCTAACACTAATCCTTATCCTAACTCATATCCTAACAGTAACTATAGCTCTAAATATCAACCTAATCTTAAATCTAAGACTAACACTATACCTACCACTAAACCTAATCTTAAAACTAACCCTAATTGTAAAGTTAGTTCTTACATTCGCGGTTGCCCTAAACCTAGACCAAATTCTAACACAAAAACTAGCCCTAATATGAGTGCTAAACCTAGCATGCAAAAATCTTAACCCCACTAATAGTCCTGACCCTAGCACTCATTCTATCTCCAATCCTATCCCAAATTCTAATGTTTAACCGTGACACTTATTCTAAGCCTACCACTAACCTTAGGTCTAAACCCGAACCTAAACCTAGACAAAATTCTAACATTGGCACTACCGGTAAACTTATCCCTAAACCTAGCCCTACCACTAGCCTTAGACTAAAACCTAATCCTAAATCTAGTCTTAACTCTAGCCCTAGACCTAAACAAAACCTATTTCTAGCCCTAAAAATAACCCTTACCTGAACCCAACACTAACCCTAACCATACTCCTAAACCTAGTGCTAATTCTGGCTGTAACTCTAAATCTAACTCTAACATAAACACTGACCCTGCATTTAACAGTAAACCTACCTCTAAACCTGACCCTAACCGAAAATCTGTACCTAAAACTAGACCCAATCATAACCCTAACCCTAAAGTAGCCCCAATTATAACCCTAGATCTTAAATTAACCATAGCCCTAACCCTAGGAATAAACCTAACACAAAACCTAGATCTAACCCAAGCCTAACCCTAGCACTAACCCTAACTGAAATATCACCTTAGTTCTAACCCTAGCTCAAAGCCTAACCCTTACTGTAAACATAAAGCTAGAATTATCCCAAAATCTAGCCCTAACCCTAACCCTAATCCTAAACTTAAGCCTAGCCCTTACCCTAGATCTAAACCTTTCCATTACTCCAAAACTAACCCTAACCCTATTGATAACTCTAGCCTTAACCCAAACCCTAAAGAGAAAACTAACCCTAGATTTAACCCTAAATGAAACACTTTCTATAGCCCTAACTGTAGCTCAAAACTTAAACATTAATATAAAACTAAACATAACCATGGCTCTAACCCTAACCCTAAACCTAAATCTAATCCTAACCCTAACCCTAAAACTACATGTAACCATATTCATTACCCTAACACAAACCCTAACCTTAATGATAAACCTAGCCCTATCTCTAGCCCTAAAACTACCATAATCCTATCTCTAGAGCTAACTCTGAACCTAACCCTTGCTCTAGACATAACCATACCTCAGAACCTAACCCTTACCCTAAACATAACATTAACCCTAACTCTAGTTCTAACCTTCACCCTAACCCTAATCAAGACATAATCCTAACCATAACTCTAACCCTAAACTTAACTATAACTTTATCCTTTACCCTAAACATAACCCTTACCCTAATGCTAACCCTAGGCTTAACCCTAACCCTATTGTTAACCTCAAAACTATCAATTAACCTAAACCTAATTTGAACCCTAAACATAAACCTATCAATACTCTAAACCTAACCTGGATGCTAATTTGAGCCCTAACCCTAAACCCAAGACTAAACCAACCCCTAACCCGGACCCTGATGCTAATAATTCCCCTAGCTCTAAACTTGACTCTTACCCTAAACATAACACTTACACTAGAGCTAGCCAAAAACCAAACCCTAAAACTATCCCAAAATGTAACCCTAGAACTGATATTAGACATAGACATAATCATAGTCCTAACCCTAACACAAACCCTAGCCCTTATATTAGCCCGAAAAATAGTTTTAATCATAACCCTAGCCCCAAGCCTAGGCCTAATGCTAACACCAACCCTAGCCCTAATCTTAGCCCTAATTTAGCCCTATTTCTAACTCTAACTCTAAATCTAGCCCTAAAACTGAGTTTAACTCTCACCCTAGCCCTAAAAGTAGTTCTAACCCTATCCCTTACCGGAACCCTAATCCTAGATCTAACCCTAAGCCTAACCCTAGCCCTTTCCTTAGGCCTTGCCCTAACCTTAGATCTAAACCTAACTCTAAATCTAACCATAACACTAGGCCTTAATTTAAACCTAAAACTAGCCCTAACACCCTAATCCTAATTCTATTACTAAAACTAGTCCTAACTCTAGCCCTAGCTCTAATACAAAACTGACCCATAGCCCTAACCCTAACCCTTAACCTAGACCAAGCCAAAACCTAACACATAGCCCTAAACCTAGAACTAATTCAAATTTTAAGCCAAACCCTAAAACTAATCCTGACACAGACTCTGACCTAAAACTAATCCTAGCTTTCAACATCACCCTAACCCTAAACCTAAATCTAACATTAGACATAGGCCTAACCCTAACCCTAAAACTAGCCCTAATTGTAACCCTAGTACTTACATTAGCTGTAACCCTAACCCAAGCCCTAACGTAACCCAAAACCTAGCCCTAAAACGAGCCCTAAAACAAGCTTTAACATTAACCCTAACCTTAACCCTAAACCTAGCACTAAACATAACCATAACCCTAGCCCTAACCCTAGCTCTAACACTATCCATTTCCCTAACCATAACCCTAACCTTAATGCTAATCCTATGCCTAAACCTAACGGCATCCCTATTCCTAACCCTATCCATTACCCAAAACTTAAACTGAAACCTAAACATAACCCTATCATTACCCTAATGCTAACCTTATGCTAATTTGAGCCCTACATTTAAACCTTAAACTATCCTAAGCACTAATCGCGATGCTGACCCTAATAATACCCTTAGCTCTAAAGCTGAACCTAACACTAAACCTAACCCTTACACTAGACGTAGGCATAAATCTAACCCTAAAATTATCTTTAACTGAAACGCTGGACCTGAATTATGCCTAGCCCTAGTCCTAGTCCAAAATCTAGCCTTAATTGTAACCCAAACCATAACTTGAGCTTTAACCCTAATTCTAACCCTCGACCTAGCACTAAACCTAGCTATAACCCCATCCATTACCCTAAACCTTACGATTACCCTAAACATAAGCATTATCCCAAACCTAACCCTAGCCCTAACTTTAACCAAAGGAATAATATTAACATCACTCCTAGCCCTAATTCAGTCCTATCCTAACCCTAACCCTAGCCCTAAGACTAACTCTAATTCTTGCCCTACCCCTATTTTTAGTTCTATCTTTAGCCCAAGCTGTAAATCTAACTCTAAATTTAACTGTAACCGTAAGCCTAAACCAAACCCTAATATACTCCTCACAATAATGCTAATTCTTAAATTTGCCATAACCCTAGCCCTAGCCATAAAACAAAACCAAGCCATAGCCCTAACCCTAACTCTTAACCTAAACCAAACCCTAACCCTAACCTAGACGTAACTCAAACTCTAAAATTAACCCTGACCCTGATGCTGACCCTAACAATAATGCTAGATCTAAACATCACCCTAACCTTAAATTAACCATAACACTAGACATAGCATTGACTCTAACCCTAAAACTAGTCCTAATCATAACCCAAGTTTTACATTATTCATTGTCCTAACCCTAACCCTACTGCTCACACAAATCCTACCCCAATCTAAGCCCTAAGCATAGCTTTAACACTAATCTTTACCCTTCCCCTTACCCTAAGTAAAATCGTACCCCAAATGCTAATCATAGTCCTAACCCTAATCCTTAGCCTAACTTAAATCTAACCCTATTACTAGTCCTAATCCTAGCCCTCATTCTAGTTCTAACCCTAACCCTAACCCTAAGAATAAACCTAGGCATAAACTTGAACCTATCCCTAAACCAAACCTTAACACTAGCCCTACCGGTAACCCTATACCTATACCTAAGCCTAACGCTAGACCTAGACCCTAAGCTAATCCTAATATAGCTATAACTCTAGCCGCAGACATAAAGAAAAATCTAGTTGTAGCCCTAATAATAACCCTTAACCTAAACCAAACAGTTACTCTACCTCCAGACCTAACACTAGTCTTAATTCTGGCTCTAACCCTCACCCTAACCCTATCCTGAACACTGACCCTTACCCTAAAAATAAATCTAGCTCTAAAACTGACCCTAACCCAAAACAGAGACCTAACACTAGACCTAGCCATAACCCTAACCTAAAACTAGCCCTCATCATAACTCTAGCTCCTACATTACCCACAGCCCTAACCCTAGCCCTAAACCCAGCATAAAATCCTAGTCCTAATTCTAGGCCTAAACTTAGCCCTAAGCATAATCCTAAACCAAACCCTTTTGATAACACTAACACTAACATTCACCCTTGCCTTAGACCTAACCCTAGCTCAAAGTCAAACCAATACACTAAACATAATTCTAGCCCTATCCTAAACCCTTACCTAATTCTAGCTCTAATCCAACCTTAATCCTATCCTGAACTTTAACTCTAATTTTATCCATTACCCTAACCCTTTCCCTAATCCAAATTATAACCCTATCCCTAACACTTAACCTAACCTTAACCGTAACTATAACCCTAGACCTAACCCAAACCTTAACTCTCACCAATGATCTTACCCTAGCTGTAACATTAAACCTTACACAAAACCTAATTTTAAGAGTACCCCAAACCCATACCCTAACCCTAACTCTAACCCTGTCTCTAACATTATCCATTACCCTAAACCTAACCTTAATGAAAATCCTAGCCACAACCCTAACCCTAAACCAAACCCTATTCGTAAACATAACCCTAGACCTAACTTTAACCTAACCATCACTAGAGCCCTAACCTTAGCTCAAACACTAACCCTTTCCCTAACCCTAACACTTACCCTAACCCTAATACTTACCCTAAACCAAACCCTTGACCTACCCTAAACCTAACCCTAATCATAGACTTAATCCATGCCATAACCTAGACCTAACCTGACGTCTAAACCTATCCATTACACTAAACATAACCCTAACCCTAATGCTAACACTAACCCTATTGCTAAACCTAACCCATCTATTACCAAAAACCTTATCTGAAACCTAAACCTAACTCTATCCATTGCCCTAACCCTAAGCCTAACCTGACACTAATTCAAACTATAACCCTAAACTTTAACCAAAACCAAACGCTAACCCTGACCCTAACCCTAATAATACCCCTAGCTCTAAACCTGACCCTTACCCTAAATGTAACCCTTTCACTAGGTGTAGCCATAACCTATTTCTAAACTACCCATAACCTGAACACTGACCCTGTACTAACACTAAACCTAGCTCTAAACCTGACCCTAACCCAAAATGTAAACCTAACACTAGACCAAGTGATAATATTAACCCTAAAACTAGTCTTAATCAGAATCCTAGATCCTACATTTCCCATAGCCCTAACCCTTTGCCTAAACCTTACCCAAAACCTAGCCCTAATCTGAGGCCTAAACCTACCAGAAGTGTAACCATAATCCTAAACATAGCCCTAACGCTAACGCTAACCCTCACTTACTCTTAACCCTATCTCAAAGCCTAACACTTAGTCTAAAGGTATCACTAGCCCTATCTCTAAAAATAAACCCAACTCAATTCCTAATCCTAACCATAACCCTAGCTCTAAACCTTGCCATTATCCTAACCCTAACATTAACTCTAATGATAACCATAGCTCTAAACCTAACGCTATCCCCAATCCTAATTTTAAACATAACTCTCGACCTAAACCTAAACCTAACCCTTGTCATAGCCTTAATCCTAACTCAAATCCTAACTTTTACCCTGAACCCAAACCTAAACCTAGCCATAAACATAGATTTAACCCTAAACCTAACCTAAACCCTAACCCTAACCTGACATCTAACCCAATCCATTATTCTAAACCTAACCCTATCCCTAATGAAAATCCTAGACCAAACACTAAACCTAACCATCACTATGATCATAACCCAAACCCTACACTTAACACTAAACCTAACACTCGCCCTAGCCCTTACTCTAGTTTGAACCCTAACTCTTCCCCTAATTCTAACCCTAGCACTAGCCCTACCACTAACCCTAACTCGAGTCGTAACCTTAATCCTAACACTAAACCTAGCCAAATCCTAGCCCTAATATAGCCCTATTCATAATCCTAACCCTAGACTTAAGACTAACTATAACTCCCATGCCACATCTATTCCTAGTTCTCAACCTATCCCTTACTGTAAACTTAACCCTAGCCCTAACGCTATTCATAACCTTTGCCTTATCCTTATGCCTAGCACTAACCCTTCACTGAAACCTAACTTTAAATCTAACTCTAACCTGAGGCCTAAGCCTAAAGCTGAAACCAGCCCTAAGCCTAATGATAATTCTAAAATTAGTCCTAACATAGCCCTAGCCCTTTAACAAAACTGAGCCATACCCCTAATCCTAAGCCTTAATGTAAACAAAACGCTAACACTACACCTAGCCCTAACTTAGCCCTAATTTGAGTCCTAACCCTAACCCTAAACCTAACCATGACCCTGACTCATAGCCTAACACTAACCCTAGCTCAAAACGTTACCCTAACATTAAAACTAACCCTAACACTAGACCTAGCCCTGAACCTAACCCTAAAACTAACCCTAAATGTAACCCTTGTTTCCACATTAGCCATAACCTTAACACTAGCCCTAACCATAATAAATAACTAGCTCTCATCCGAGGCCTAACCCGAGCTTTAACCCTAAACTGAATCTTTTCTTTAATCCTAACCCTACCCCTAACCCCAGCTCTAACACCAATCCTTTCCCTAAGCCAAACCGTCACCCTAATGCTAACCCTAGACCTAATACTAATCCTTAGCCTAACTAATTCCTTAACCCTATTACTAGTCCTAACCCTAGCTCTCATTCTAGTTCTAAAAATAACCCAACCCTAACCATAACCCTGTCCCTTATTCTGACCCTAACACTAATTGTAGTTGTGAACCTGAATCCAACCCTAAACTGACCCTAACATTAGCCCTACTGGTAAACTTATACCTAAACCTAAGCATAACACTAGCCCTAGACCTAATCTTAATCTTAAATCTAGCAATAAATCTAGTCCTAGACCTAAAGAAAAACCTATACCTAGCCTTAACAATAAACCTTAACCTAAACCAAACACAAACCCTACCCTTAGACTTAATCCTTGTCCAAATTCTGGGTTTAATCCTAACCATAACCCTAACCAGAACACTGACCATGACATTAACACTAACCGGAGCTCTAAAATATCACCTAACCCTAAAACTAACCCTTAAACTACATCTCTCCCTAACATTAACACTAAAACTAGCCCTAATATTAATACTAGTTTTTACATTAGATAGCCCTAACCTATCTAAAAACCTAGCCCTAACCCAAGCTCTACCCTTGCTTTAACCCTATAGCCAACCCTAACCATAAACCTAGCCCTAACCCTAACCTTAAGCCTAACCCTATGCCTAAACCTAAACATAATCCTAGCCATATTCCTAGCTCTAACCCTATCCATCACCATAACAATAACCCTAACCCTTATACTAACCCAGGGTGAAATCCAAATCCTATCACTAACCTTAACCCTATTGATTAACCTACACCTATTATTAACCCTAAACCTAACCCTATCATTGCACTATTCTTAACCCTAAAGCTAAATCAATTCCTAACCCTAAACCTTAACCTAAACAAATCCTAACCCAGATACTGACACTAAAATACCCCTAGCTCTAAACCTGGCCGTAACAATAAAATAAACCTTTACAATAGACCTAACCATAAAATTAACCTAAAACTATCACTAACCATACCCTATATCTAACATTAGTCCTGACATTAATCCTAGCTCTAAACCTAATACAAAATTTAGCTCACATCCTAGCCATAAACCTCGCCTTAATCAAAACCCTAACCATAATCCTAACCCTAACCCTCACCCTAGCCCTAAAATTAGCTATAATCTCATCCCTTACCCTAAACCTAACCCTAACCCTAACCCTAACAAGATCACTAACCCAAGACCTAAGCCTAGATCTAGCCCAAACACTAACACTAGCCCTAATCCCAGCAACAAATTAGCCCTATCCCTAACTCTAAACATAACTCTGACTCATAACCTCACACTACCCTTCACTCTAAACATTAGAGCCAACACTAACACTACCCCAAGGACTAAATATAACTCTCATGCTAACCCTAGCTCAAAGACAAACTCTAACTCTGGTCCTAGCCCTATACATAGTACTAACCCTACACTTTACTGTAACTCTAAACCTAGCCCTAAATTTAGCCCTAACCCTAGCCTTATCTTTAGCCCTATCTCAAACCCTAGATATATACCTAATTCTCAATCTAACCCTAAACTTAAGCCTAAAACTCATACTAACACTAGCCCTAATCCTAATGCTAATCTTAAAACTAGCCCTAACACTATCCCTAGCCCTAAAAGAAATCTGAGTCATAGCCCTAAAGCTAATCTTTAACCTAAACCAAACCCTAACCTTACACCTAGCCCTAACAGGAAAACTAACCCTGATCCTGACTCTGATCCTAACACTAACAATCTAAACATCATCTTAACCATAAACTTAACCCTAACACTAGACCTAGCCCTAAACTTAACCCTACAACTAGCACTAATCATAACCCTACTTCATACATTATCCGTAGCCTTAATTCTAGCCCTAACCTAACCCAAAATCTAGATTTAATCCGAATCCTAAACCTAGCATGAACCCTAAACTTAAACCTAACCCTAACTCAAACACTAGCTCTAATCATATAAATGACCCTAGCCCTAACCTTAGTTCTACCTCTATCCATTACATTAATGACAACCCTAACACTTACGCTAACCCTAGGCCTAACCCTAACCCTATTCATTACACTAAACCAAACCTAAACCCTAAAGCTAACCCTTTCATTACCCTAAACCTAAACCCTCACCTAGCCCAAACTCTAACACTTACCCTGACCTTAAAAATAAACCTAGATCTAAACCTGACCCTTACTCTAAACTTAACCCTTACAGTGGGCCAAGCCATAAACCTAACACTAAATTTATTCCTAAATTAAACTCTAGACCTGACATTAGCCTGAGCCCTAATACTATCCCTAACCCTAACACAAACCCGAGTTCTCATCCCAGTCATAAATCTAGCCTTAATCATAACCCTAAACCTAACCCTAGCCCTAACCCTAATATTAATTATTGCCCTAGCCCTAAACCTAGCAATAACAACATCTCTTACCCTAAATGTAACCCTAACTCTAACCCTACCTAGTTGTCACCCTTAACCTATCCTTAGCCCTAACACTAACCGTACATCAAAACATAACTCTATATCTAACTCTATCTCGATCCCTAAGCCTAACCCTAAAACTAGCTCTAATCCTAATGCTTTTTCTATATCTAGCCCTAACCATAATGCTAATTGTAAAACTGGCCCTTACCCTAATGCTAATTCTAAAACTAGCCCTAACCCTAGCCCTAACACTAACTCTAGCTGTAATTTAGCATTATCCCTAACCCTAGCCAAAACCCTAGGCCTAAGACTAACTCTAGCTCTCACACTAGCCCTATCACTCTTCTAACTCTATCCCTTACCATCATCCTAACCCTATTCCTAACCGTAGTACTAATACTTGCCCTATTCTTAGCCCTAGCATTAAACATAGATCAAAAAACCTAACTCTAATTCTAACCCTAACCCGAAGCCTTACCATAAGACTAACACTAGCCCTAACCTTAACACTAATCATAAAACTTGCCCTAACCCTAAATGTAGTCCTAAACCAAACTGACCCATAGCTCTAATCCTAATCTTTAACCTAAACAAAGCCCTATCCATACACCTAGCCCTAACCCGAGCCCTAAATCTAATTTATAGCCAAACCATTAAACTAATCCTGATCATGACTCTTACCATTACACTAACCCAAGCTCTAAACACCACCTTACCCTAAACCTAAACCTAACAATAAACATAGCCCTAAAATCCTAAAACCAGCCCTAATCATAACCTTAGTACTTACATTAGCCTTCCGTCTGTGCAGAGAGCACCTGTGCGGCTGAGACTGCTGTCTGCCCCCAGAGCAACCATGCAGCTGAGCCTTCCATCTGCAGTGAAAACACCTATGTGGGTCTAGTTTTCTTCAAATTTCTATGATACTGGGCAGGATTCATCTTTTATTTTACCTTACTATGCTCCACAGGTTTGGGCCTTGTCAGTTCAATGGTTCATTGTCAGGAACAGTTTGTATTTTAAGATTTCCCTTCATATGGCTTCTTGATGTGAATGAAAATTGAGCTGGAAATCAAACAGGGTTTCCAGTAGGTGCTTGAAACTTCACACATTCAATTCTCAGTGGGCACTCTCTGGTTTCTTTCTTTGAAGGTAGGCCAAAGATGAAGCATGCAAAATAAACTGAATCTGAGAGCCCTTAAGGAGAAAACAGAGAAACATGTATGTACTGAAATAAGTCTCCCAACAATTTGATCAGATTTATTTGATACTGTGCAGTATTCATCTTTTAGCTTGCTACACTAGGCTCCCCAAGGTTGGCCCTTCTAGGATCAATGGTTCTCTAAACAGGTAATGGTTAGTGTTAGGTTAGGGTTAGCACTAGATTTAGAGCTAGTTTTAAGGTTAGAGTTTGTTTTGTTCAAATTTCTTTGATACTGGGAAGGATTTATCTTTCTTCTAGCCTTATTATGTGCCACAGTTTGGGGATTTCTTGATTCAATTGTTCACTGTCAGAAATAGTTTGTTTTTAATGTCTCATTCATTTTGACGTAAATGGGTAAATGCAAATAGAGCTGGAAATCAGAGTTTTGGTACTAGCTGATTGAAACTTCACATACTCAATCAGTTGTCTGTGGGGACTCTCTGGTTTCTACCTTGTCAAAGTGGCCATAAGCTGAAGTATGCAAAGCGAATTTATCCAATAGCACTTTAGGAGAAAACAAGTCAAATGCATGTACGGAAATACCTCCCTCAATTGTTTGGTCAGATTTTTTGATCTGTAAGCTTGCTCCACTAGTCTCCCCAGGTTTGAAACTTTTTTGATCAAAGTTCTCTTTACAGGTTAGGCTTAGGGTTATGGTTATAGTTAGGGCAAGTGTTAGAACTAGTGTTTGGGTTAGAGATAGTTTTTTTTCAACTTTTTTGATACTGGGCAGGATTTATATTTTTCTTATTCTTAGTACACGACCCATGTTTAGGCATCCTAGGTAAAAGGGTTTCCTTTCAGGAGCAGTTTTCATTTTCATGTTGCACTTCATTGGGCCCTATAGGAGTCAATGGAAATACAGCTGGACTAAAACAGGGTTTGTACTAGCTTCTTGAAACTTCACAGACTCAATCACTTCTCAGTGCACATTATTTTGTTTGTTTCTTGTGGAAGTAGCCCAAAGATGAATTAGAAAGAAACAACTTTATGTGAGAGCACTTTAGGAGTAAACAAGGAAATATGCATATTTAAATTACCTCACCCCAATTATTTGGTCAGATTCCTTTGATACTTTGAAAGATTCATCTGTTAGCCTGCCCCACTTGGCTTCACAAGTGTGGGACTTCTAAGATCAAAGGGAGTTTAAACAGGCTAAGGTTAGTTTTAGAGTTAGGGTTAGGACTAGAATCAGACCCAGTGTTAGGGTTAGAGTTAGTTTTGCTTTCAAATTTCTATGATACTGTGCAGGATTCAATTTTTTTCTATTTTGATCTTACTCCAAATGTTTGGGCATCTTACATAAAAGGATTTTCTCTCAGGAACAGTTTCAATTTTCATGTTTCTCTTCTTTTTGCCCTATAGGTGTGAATGGAAATGAAGCTGGAAATCAAACAGAGTTTGCACTAGATGTTTGAAACTTCACACACTCAATCAGTTCTCAGTGAGCACTCTCTGGTTTGTTTCCTGTGAATTATCTCTAAGCTGAAGTAGAAAGAAACAACTTTATCTTTGAATACTTAGGAGCAAGTAGAATACACAAGTACTGAAAGCGCTTCAATTTTTCTTTGTTGGAGTACTTTGATTCTATACAGGATTCATCCTTTACCTAGCCTTAGTAGGCTCCCCATATTTGGGCCTTCAAGGTTCAATGGTTCAGTGTCAAGAACAGTATGAATTTTTACGTTTCATTTCATTATGGTTTATAGGTGTGAATGGGAATGGAGCTGGAAGTCAAACAGGGTTATTGCTAGCTGCATGAAACTTCAGACACTCAATCACTTCACTGTTGGCATGTGCTGGTTTGTTCCATGTGAAAGTACCTTAAGCTGAAACATGAAAAAACAATTTATCCAAGAGCACTTTAGGAGAAAACAGGGGAAATAGGCATGTACTGAAACATCTTCCCCAATTATTTGGTCAGATATTTTTGATACTGGGAAGGATTCATCTGTTACTTTTCTCTATTAGGCATGCCTAATTTGGGACTTTTATGATCAATCTCTATGAACAGAAAAGTCTTAGTTTTAGGATTAGGGTTAGGGCTAGGGTTAAAACTAATGTTTGGGTTAGAGGTAGTTTTTTTTTTTTTTCAAATTTTTTTGATAGCAGTCAGAATTCATCTTTTACCTAGCATTGCCATTTTACCCAGGTTTGGATCTTCTCAGTTCAAGGTTTGCTGTGAGGAACTGTTTGTGTTTTAAGGTTTCACTTCATTTTTACTTCTATAGATTAGGGTTAGGGTTAGGGCTATGACTTGTTTTTGTTTTAGGGGTAGGGCTAGTGTTAGGGGTAGATTTTGAATTAGTGTTAGGGTTAGGGCTAGTGTTAGGGTGAGGTTTAGGCTTGGGGTTAGGGTTAGAGTTAGAGTTAGGGTTAGATCCAGGGCTAGGGTTAGGGCTAGGGTTAGTGTTATGGTAAGGGATAGGGTTAGAACTAGGGAAACGGCTAGGACATGAATTAGATTTAGATTTAGAACTAGGTCTAGGGTTAGGGTTAGAGTTATATCTAAATTAGGTCTAGGATTAGGGCTAGGGTTAGTGTTAGGCTTAGGCCTAGGGGCAGGGCTAGGTTTAGAATTAGCATTGGGGTTAGTATTAAGTTTAGGGGAATGGGTGTTGTTATAGCTAGCTTTAGGAATAGGGTGAGAGTTAGAAGTAGGATTAGGGCTATGGTTAGTGTTTAGGTTAGAATTAAGGCTAGATTTAGGGCTAGGATTTCTTTTAGGTTCTGAGCTATAACTAGGGCTAGTGCTAATTTCAGGTCAAAGGTTATGGTTCAGGATCATTTTAGGGTTAGGTTATGGCTAGGTCTAGTTTCAGAGTTATGTTTAGGGTTATGGTCAGGTTTAGAGTTAGGGTTAATATTAGGGTTAGGGTCTGGGTTTGCATTTGGTTTAGGTCAATGTTTAGGGTAGTGGTTGAATTAGTGTTAGCTTTAGGTTTACGGTTAAGGTAATGGATAGGGTCAGGTTTAGGTTTCATTTAAGGTTTAGGGTAATGGATGGGTTAGGTTTATCAATAGGGTTAAGGTTAGCATTAGAGTTAGGTTCATGTTTAGTGTAAATGATAGATTTAGAGCTAGGATTAGGGCTAGCTTATTATTTGGATTAAGTCTTGGATTAGGGTTAGGTTTAGGGATAGGGCTAGGGTTTGGTTTAGGGTAAGTTTTAGGCTAATGGCTAGGGTTATGTTTAGGTTCGAGTAAGGGCTAGTGTTTGAGCTAGGGTTAGGGCTAAGGAGTTTAGTCAAGGGTTATGTTTAGTCTAGGGTTATGCTTATGATTAGGGTGTGGTTTAGGGTTAGAGTTATGGCTAAAGTTTTTATTAGAGTTAGTGTTAAGTTTAGGGTAATGGATAATGTTAGATTTAGGGTTAGGCTTAGGGTTAGAGTATGGATTATGGTTAGTTTTAGGATTAGGTTTAGTGTAAGGCTTAATGTTTCAGATAGGGTTAGGGCTATGGTGAGGTTTAGGTTTATGGTTAGGTCTTGGGTTACATTTATGGTTAGGATTCAGTATAGTGTAAGGTACAGTGTTATAATTAGGGTTAGGGTAATTGACCAGGATATAACTAAATTTTGAGATATAATTAAGTTTAGAATTAGAGCTAGGATTAGGGTTAGGGTTTAGGATAGGGCTAGGGTAATGTTGAGGGTAAGGGTTTGGCTTTGAGTTAGGGCTAGGTCTAAAGCAAGATTTAATGTTAGGGTTAGTGTTAGGGCTAGGATTTGGGTTAGGTTTATGCCTAGGGCTAAGTTTAGGCCTAGGATTATGTCTAGGTTTTGTGTAAGATTTAGGGCCTGGGTTAGGACTATGGTTAGAGTTAGGGCTAGTGTTAGGGTTAAGATTAGTGTTAAAGCTAGGGTTAGGGCTAGGGTTATATTTAGGGCTATTATTAGGGTTAGGGTTGTGGCTAGGTCTAGTGTTACGACTAGGTTTTGGGTTAGGATCAGGTTTAGAGATACGTTAATGTTAGGGTCAGTGTCAGTTTTCAGGATAGTGTCAGGGTAAGGATTAGAGCCAGAATTAGGACTAGTGTTAGGTGTAGGGGTTGGTTAAGTGTTTAGTTTAGGTAAAGGATTATTGTTAGGGCTAGAGCTAGGGTTTTATTTGTTCTTGGGCTACAATTGTAGCTATATTTGGGATTATGTTTTGGTCTAAATCTAGTGTTAAGATTACGTATAGGTAAAGGGTTACCAGTAGGATTAGTGTTAGGGTTTGGTTTAGGGTCAGGGTCAGGTTTAGACGTAAGGTTACTGTTAGAATCAGAATAAGGGTCAGGGTTAGGGTTACAACTAGAATGAGGGCTAGGGTTAGGACTAGTTATACTGTGAGTGTTTAAGTTAGGCTAAGGATTTGGTTTAGAACTAGCGTTAGCATGTGGTTTTGTGTTTGGCTTAGGATAAGCGATAGGGTTAGAGCTAGGGTTAGGGCTAGGGTCAGGGTTAGGGTTAGGGCTTCTGTTGGGGTTAAGATTAGGGATAAAGCAAGGGTTAGGGCTAGAATTAGTTGTAGGATGTGGTAGGGTTAGGGCTAGAGTTATGAAAGTGAGTAATGTATGAGCTAGGGTTATGATTAGGGCTAGTTTTAGGGTTAGGGTTAAGGCTAGGTGTAGTATTATGGTTTATTTTAGGTTAGGTTGATATTTAGAGCTAGGATTTTGAGAATTATTCTTAGAGTTAGGATTAGGGTTAGGTGTAGGTTTATTGTTTGATTTAGGTTAAGGGTTAGGGTTTGGGATATGGCTTGGTTTTGTTTTATGGCTTGGACTACGGTTAAGACAAGTTTTAAGATTATCATTATTGTTAAGGCTAGTGTTAGAGTTTGGTTTAGGATTATGGTTATGGTTAAATTTAGTGTTAGGTTTAGAAATATGGTTAGGGCTAGGGCTAAGGAACAACTATGTGTAGGGCCACCGCAAGAGTTAGAGTTAGTCTTAAGTCTAGGTTTAGGGTTAGGATAGGACTAAATTAGGGTTAGCACTAGGCTCAGTGTTAGTGTTATGCCTAGGGTTAGGGCAAGGGTTATGGTTAGGTTTAGGATTATGGTTAGATTTAGGGTTATGGTTAGGTTTAGGGTAAGGGATTTGGTTATAGCTAGGTTTAGGGCTAGGGCGAAAGTTAGAATTAGAGTTAAAGCTTGGGTTATTGTTTGGGTTTGGTTAAGGCTAGGTTTAGTGCTAGGATTAGGGCTGGGGTAATTTCAGGTACAGATTTATAGTTAAAGATAGTTTTAGGCTTAGTTTTATTGCTACATCTTGTGTAAAGTTAGTTTTAGTTTTAGGGTCAGGATTAGAGCTAAGGGTATTTAACCTTCAGATAGGTTTAGGGTCAGGGTTGTGATTAGTATTTGGGATAGGGTATGGTTTAAATTTAGGGCTCGTATTAGCATAGGGTGAGGATTAAGGTAATGATATGGTAAGGTTTAGGTTTCAAGTAAGGTTTAGGTTAATGCATAGGGTTAGGGCTAGTAATACAGAAAGATTCAGGCTTAGGGTTAGCATTAGGTTTAGGATTATGGTTAGGGTAATGGATAGGGTTAGAGCTAGGGTTAGGGCTAAAATTATGGTTATTTTTAGTGCTAGGTTTAAGGTTAAGGTTAGGGTTAGGGTTAAAGCTCAGGTTAGGGCTCAGATTAGGGCTCGGTTTTGGGTTAAGTTAGGGCTAGGTTTAGGATTATGGCTAATGTACGTACTAGGGTTACAATAATGGCTAATTTTAGGGTTAGGCTTAGAGCTAGGTCTAGTGTTGTCTTTAGGGTTATGTTTAGGGTGATGTTTAAAGGTAGGATTCGTGTTAGCGTCAGAATCAGTGTCAGGGTTAGTTTTAGGTTTCTGCTTAAAACTCAAATTAGGGCTAGGGTTAGGGCTAGGTGTAGAGTCAGGGTTTGGTATAGGTTAATAGATAGGGTTAGGGCTATGGCTCGGTTTTATATTAGGTCTAGAGCTAGACTTAGGGCTAGTTTTAGGAGTAGTGTTAGGGTTAGGACTCAGCTTTGCATTAGGGTTAGATATAGAGTTAGGGTTATATATAGGGTTAGGACTAGGTCTAAGAAAATGTCTAGGCTTAGGCTTAGGGTTAGGGCTAGGTATAGTGTTTCAGTAAGGGATAGGGTTAGAACTAGTTTTAGGGCTAGGGAGAGAGTTAGACTTAGTCTTAGTGCTAGGGTTTTTGTTAGGGTTAGGGATAGAGCTAAATTACATCTAAGATTAGGGCTAAGGTTGATTTTAAGTTAGGCCTAGGTTTAAGGTTAGTGTTATAATCAAGACTATGTTCATGGTTAATATGGGATATGGTTTGTGTCCGGGTTAGGGCTAGGATTATATATAGGGCTATTGTCAGGTCTAGGGTTATGGTTATGGAAAGTTGTAGGTTTAGGTTTTGGCTAGCTCTAATGGAAGACTTAGGTTTAGGGTAAGGGTCAGGTTTAGAGCTAGGAGAATTATTAGTGTCAGGGTCAGGGATAGGGTTTGTTTTAGGTTTCAGTTTAGGGTTATTGCTCAAATTAGCATTATGTTTAGGGTTAGAATAATTATAGGGGTAGATTTAGGGTTCAGGTTAGGTTTAGAAAAATTGATAGGGTTGGGTTTAGCAATAGGCTTAAGGTTAGGCCTAGGGTTAGCATTAGGAAAAGAGTTATGTTTAGGGTAATGGATAGAGTTAGAGTTAAGGTTAGGGCTATATTTATGGTTAGGATTAGTTCTTGAGTTAGGTTTAGGCTTAGAGTTAGTATTAGGGTATGGGTTTTGGTTGGGATAATGGACACAATTAGAGCTAAGGTTATAGCTAGACTTATTGTTGGGATTAGGTCTTGAGTTAGTGTTAGAGTATGGGTTAGAACTAGGGATTGGTTTAGGGTTATGTTTAGCATAAGGGTTAGGTTCTGAGCTATGGTTAGGGATAGAGCAAGGGATAGATTCAGGGTAATTTCTAGGGATAGGATTATGGTAGGTTTAGGGTTAGGTTTAGGGTTAGGGGAATGGATATAATTAGGGTCAGGTTTAGGCTTAGGGGATTGAATATATTTAGATGTAGGCTTAAGGTTATACATATGGTTAGATTTAAGTTTAGGGTTAGGATTAGGTCCATGGTTATGTTTAGGTTTATGGTAAGAATTAGGGTTTGAGCTATGGTTAGGACTATAGCGAGTATTAGTTTAGGGTTAGGTCTAGGGTTAGTTTTCTGTTTAGGGTTAGGATTATGGTTAGGGTTAAGGGAAGGATTACAATTAGGATTCAGGTTAGTATTAGGGTAATGGGTAGGGTTAGAGCTAGGGTTAGAGATAGGGTGAAGGTTAGGATAAGGAGTAGGTTTAGGGTTAGATTTAGGGTACTTCTAGGTTTATGTTAATGGTAAGGTTTAGGCTTTGAGCTAGGGTTAGGATGAAGGCAAAGGTTAGGTTTGGGTTAGGGCTAGGGTAAGGGTTAGTGTTATGCTTAGGGCTAGGATGAGGCCTAGGATTAGCTCTATGTTTTGTGTTAGGTTTAGGCCTAGATTTAAGGCTATGGTTAATGTAAGAGCTAGGGATATGATTAGGTCTAGTTTTAGGGTTAGGGTTATGCCTAGGTCTAGGGTTAGGTTTAGGATTTCAGTTAGGCTCAGTTTAAGAAGCAGGTTTACTGTTAAAGACAGAGTCAGTGTTTGGGTTAGAGTTCAGGTTAGGGTTACAGCCGAAATTAAGACTAAGTTTAGGTCTAGGTGTAGGGTTAGTGTTTGTGATAGCATAAGGGTTATTTTTAAGCCTAGGACTAGGTTTTTGTTTAGGACTAGGGCTAGATTTAATATTAGGTTTAAGTCTAGGGCTAGTGTTAGGTGTTGGTCTAGTGTTAGGGTAAGATTTATAACTAGGGTTTGTGTTAGGTTCAAAATAAGTGTCAGAGTTAATGTTCGAGTTGGGATAGATTAGAGCTAAAATGAGGGCTAAGGTCAGGACTATTAATAAGTTTAGGATTTTGGTTAGACTAAGGATTAGGGACATGTCTAGGGTTACCAGTAGGGATAGGGTTTCACATAGGGTAAGGGATAGCCTTAGACTAGGGTTAAAGCTAGAGTTTGGGTTAGGGTTAGGGTTAAATCTAGGTTTGGGTCTCAGATTAGGGCTAGATTTTTGTTTTAGGGTTAGGGCTAATGTTAGGGCAATCCACTAATGTAAGAATTAGGGTTAGTTTAAGGTTTGGTTTAGGGGTTGGTCTAGTGTTAGGGTTAAGTTTAAAAAGGTTAGAGTTAAGTTTTGGTTTAAGTTAAGATGATGTTTTGAGCTAGGGTGAGTTTAACATATGAGTCAGTGTCACATATAATTTTAAGAGTATGGTTAGGACTCAAATTAAGGTTATGGTTAGGTCTAGGTTTAGTGTTAGGGTTTGGTTTGAGTTAAGGTTTAGGGTTAGGCCTGTATCTCGGTTTTGTTTTAGTGCTAGGGTTAGGGTAAGGTCTAGTTTTAACATTAGTATTAGGGTTAGGGCTACTTTTAATGTTAGGCTCAGGCTTAGTTTCAGGGTTAGATTTAAAGTTAAATCTAGGGTTACAGCTAGGACTAAGAATAGGGAAAATTTAGAGCTAGGATTAGGGTTACGGTAATTGATAGACTTAGAACTAAGGATAGGGCTAGTTTGAGTATTAGAGTTAGTCTTAGGGCTAGGATTAGGGTTAGGTTTAGCTAAATGTTATCGGTATGTTCAGTGTTAGGGTTTGCTCTAGGTTTAGGGTCAGTTTTAGAACTAGGGTTTCTGTCAGGGTCAGAATAAGGGTCCAGGTTATTGTTAGGGTTTGGGACAGAATTACAGCTAGAATGACGTTTAAGGTCAGGACTATTAATTGAGTTAGGACTTTGGGTAGTCTAAGGATTAGGGATAGGTCTAGGTTTACCATAAGGATAAGGGTTTCACTCAGCATAAGATATAGAGTTAGACCTAGGGTTAGGCTAGAGTTAATGTAGGGTTATGTTAAAGCTAGGTTTAGAAATCAGATTAGGGCTAGTTTTTGTGTTAGGCTTAGGACTGGGGTTAGAGCAGTTGCTAATATAAGAACTAGGATTACAATTATGATTAGTTTTAGGGTTAGGGTTAGGGGTGGTTTTAGTGTTAGGGTTAATTTTAAGTTTAGGGTGATATTTAGAGCTAGGTTTAGTTTTAGGATACGAGTCAGGATCAGAGTTAGGGTTAGGACTCAAATAAGGACTAGGGTTACTGTTAAGTTTTGGTTTAAGTTTAGTATGGTATTTCGAGCTAGGGTGAGTTTAGCATATGAGTCAGTATCAGGTATACTGCTAAGGTTAGGGTTAGAACTCGAATTAAGGCTATGGTTAGGTCTAGGTGTAGTGTTAGGATTTGGTTTAAGTTAGAGGGTTAGGGCTTTTTGGTTTTGTTTTACTGCTAGTTGTAGGGTTAGTGCTAGTTTTATGATTAGCGTTAGGATTAAGTGTAGTGTTAGTTTGAGTCTTAGGCTAAGGGTTAGGGCTAGGACTAAGGCTAGGGCAAAGGTTAGGACTAGGGTTAGGGTTATGGTAAGGACTAGGATTAGAACTAGTTATAGGACTAGTGTGAGAACAATTTTAGTCTTAGTGCTAAGGTTAGGGATAGGGTTAGGGATAGGGATAAATTAGGGCTAGGATTATGTCTATGGTTAATGTTCAGCTTAAGCATAGAATTAAGGTTAAATTTAAGATTTAGTTTAGGGTAATCTAGGTTAGTTTTAGAGGTAGGGTGATGTTTAGAATAAGGGTTAGAATTAGGGTTACGATTTGGGTTAGGATTATGTCTAGGTTTAGGTCTAGGATGAGGGCTAGTGTTTGCTTTAGCTTTAGAGATAGGATTAGTAGTATGGCTAATTTCAAGTCTAGAATTATGTTTAAAGATAGTTTTAGAGTTAGAATTATGGCTATGTCTAGTGTAAAGTTTAGGTTTAAGATTAGGGTCAGATTCAGGGCTAGGTGTACTGTTAAGGTGAAGGTCAAGGTTAGGGTTTGTCTTAGGTTAAGGCTTATAGTTAGGGATCTAATTATCATATTGGTAAGAGTTAGGGTAATGATAGGCATAGAATTAGCGTTCATGTTAGGTTTAGGGAAATCGATAGGGATAAGTGTAGAGATATGGTTAGGTTTAGGCCTAGGGTTAGTAGTGTTAGGGTTAGTGTTAGGTTTCAGGTGGTGATTAGAGCTGGTGTTAGTGTGATTGTCAGAGTCAGGATCAGGGTTAGTTTAAGGGTTCAGCTTAAAACTCGAATTAGTTCCAGGGTTAGGGGTAGGTGTATGGTTAGGGTTTGGTTTGGTTTAAGGGTTATGGATAGAGCTTATGGCCCTTTTTGGGGGGGGTTAGTGCTAGGATTAGGGGTAGTTTTAGGATTAGTGTTAGGGTTAAGCCTAGGCTTCGGATTAGGGTTAGATTTAGAGTGAGATTTTGGTCTATGGTTAGTGCTAGGGCTATGGATAGGGCAGGGGTTAGAACTAAGTTTAGGGCTAGGGTTAGGGTTGCCATAAGGGATAGGGTTAGAACTAGTAATAGGGCTAGTGTGAGAGTTAGATTTACTCTTAGGTCTAGGATCAGAGTTAGGTTTAGGGATAGGGTGAAATTAGGGCTATGTTTAGGGCAAGGCTTAGTATTTGGATTAGAGCTAGATTTAGGGTTAGGATCAATCTAGGTATAAGGTTAGGATAAGGGCTGGGGTTTTTGTTAGGGTTAGGGCTTGGATTAGAGCTAGGGCTAATGTAAGCTGTGGGGTTACGGTTGAGGAGAGGATAGTTTTAGTATTAAGTTTATGGCTAGGTCTAGTGTAAGTGTTAGGTTTAGAATCAAGGGTCAGGTTTAGAACTAGGGGAATTATTAAGGTCAGGTACAGGTTAGAGTTTGGTTGAGGTTAGGGTTTATGTTTAGGGCTCAAATAAGCATTATGGTCAGGGATAGAGTATGATTGTTGTTTGTTTAGAGTTCAGGTTAGGTTTACGGTAATTGATAGGGTTAAGTTTCGTGATAGAGTTAGTGTTAGGCCTAGGGTTAGCATTAGGGTAAGGGTAATTGTTAAGATAATGGATAGGGTTAGAGCTAATGTTAGGGCTAGGTTTATGGTTAGGAATACATCTTGAGTTAGGGTTAGAAATAGGGTTAGAACTAGGGTTAGGGTTAGGATTATGTTTAGCATAAGGGATAGGTTTTGAGCTAGGGTTAGGGCTAGGGTGAGGGTTAGGTTTAGAATTAGGTCTAGGCGAAAGATTAGAGTACAGTTAGGGTTAGGGTTGAATTAGGGCTAGCATCATGATTAGGGGTAGTGTTAGGGTTAGTGTAATGGATACAGTTAGATGTAGGCATAGGGTTATATTTAGTGTTAAATTGAGGTTTAGGTGTAAGTTTAGGTGTATGGTTATGTTTAAGTTTATGATAAGGTTTAGGGTTTGAGTTAGGGTTAGGTCTATGGCAAATCTGAGGCCTAGGGTTAGGTCTATGGTTAAATATATGGTTAGGTTTAGAGTTATGGTTAGGCCTAGGGTTATCATAAAGGTTAGGTTTGGGTTTAGGGTAATGGGTAGGTTTAGAGCTTGGATTAGGGTTAGGGTTATGTTTAGGATTAGGGCTAGTGTTAGGGGTATATTTAGTGATAAGTGCTTGTTTATGTTTAGAGTAAGGGCTAGTCTTTGAGCTAGAATTAGGACTAATTGATTGTTAGGTTAGGGTTAGGGTTAGGGTTACAATTAAGGCTAGGTTTAGAACTAGGATTAGCTCTAGGTTTTGTTTTAGGTTTAGACCTAGTGTTGAGGCTATGGGTAATTTAAGAGCTAGGGTTATAATTAGGGCTGGTTTTAGAGTTAGGATTATGCTTAGGTCTAGTGTTAGGTTTAGATTTTTGGGTGGCATCAGGTTTAGAGGTAGGTTTACTCTTAAAGGCTGGATCAATGTTTGGATTAGAGTTAGAGTTAGGGTTACCGTCAGAATGAGAACTAGTTTTATTTCTAAGAGTAGGGTTAGTGTTTGTGTTAGCTTAAGTGTTACTTTAAGTGCTAAGGATAGGTTTTCTTTTAGGTCTAGGTCTAGAGTTAAGGCTAGATTTAGGATTAGGTTTAGATCTAGGGCTACTGTTAGGGTTTGGTCAAGGGTTAGGATCAGGTTTAGACATAGGATTAATGTTAGGGTGAATATAATGGTCAGGGTTAGCATTAGGGTTTGGGATAGTGTTAGAGCTTGAATGAGGGTAGGGTTATAATTATTAATAGCGTTAGGGTTAGGGTTAATTTAAAGATTAGCGATAGGTCTAGGGTTGCCTTTAGGTAAGGGTTTCACTTTTGGTAAGGGATAGCCTTAGAGCTAGGGTTAGGGCTAGAGTTAGGTTTTGGGTAAGGGTTAAATCTAGGTTTAGTGCTCGGATTAGGGCTAGTTTTTGTTTTAGGGTTAGGGCTAATGTTATGGCAATGGCTAATGTAAGAATTAGGGTTACAATTAGGTTTAGGGTTAGGAGTAGTTCTAGTGTTAGGGTTAGGTATAATGTTAGGGTGATATTTATACCTAGGGTTAGTATTAGGATATGATTCAGAGACTGTGTTAGTTTTAGGGTTAGGGTAGGGCTCAAATAAGGGCTACGATTACTGTTAGGGTTCAGTTTAAGATGAGGATGGTATTTAGAGCTAGCGTGACAGTTAGGATAAGAGCCAGCCTCAAGGTTAGGTTTAACATTTGGGTTATGACTTGAATTAAGGCTAGGTTTACTGTTAGGGTTTGGTTTAAGTTTAGGGTTGTGTTTAGAGCTAGGGTGAGTGTTAGGATATGATTCAGGGTTAGGTTTAGTTTAAGGTTAAGTTGAGGGTTAGGTCTAAGTGTAGTGTTAGGGTTTGGTTTAAGTTAAGGGGAGAGAGAGAGAGAGAGAGAGAGAGAGAGAGAGAGAGAGAGAGAGAGAGAGAGAGAATTTTTTATTATTATTTTTTAATTTTTAGGTTTTGGTGGACACAACATCTATTTCTTTTCCAATTTTATTTTTATGTGGTGCTGGGCTTTGAACCCAGCCTCCCTTACATGCTAGGTAAACACACTACTGCTTGAGCCACATCCCAAGCTCCGATTTCTCAGTTTTGTTTTAGTCTTAGGTTTAGGGTAAGAGCTAGTTATATGATTAGCGTTAGGGTTAGGGCTAGTGTTTCTGTTATGCTTAGGTTTAGGGTTAGATTAAGATTGGAATTAGGCTAAGATCTAGGATTAGGGCTAGGTCTAAGAATAGGGTAAGGGTTAGTGCTAGGTTTAGGGTTATGGTACGGGATAGGGATACAACTAGGGATAAGGCTAGAGCAAATGTTAGAGTTAGTCTTAGGGCTAGGGTTATGGTTCATTTTAGGGATATGGGTAAATTGGCAAAGATTAGAACTTGGGTTAGTGTTCAGCTTAAGCCTAGCATTAGGGCTAGGGTTAGGTTTGATTTTTGGGTAGGGGATGTGTTATAACTAGGTTTAGATGTAGAGTGAGGGTTATAATTAGGATTAGGGCTAGGGTTAGCATTAGGGTTATAATTAAGGCTAGGATTATGACTAGAATGAGGGCTGGGTTTGTTGTAGGATTAGGTCTTCAAATAGGGCTAGGGATAATGTCAGGTCTAGTGTTATAGTTAGGAGTAGATTTGGGATTAGGCTTATTTCTTGGTTTAGTGTAAAGGATAATGGTCAGTTTTAGAGCTAGGGGTATTTTTAGGTTTAGGGTCAGGGTTAGGTTTTGTTTTAGGTTAAAGTTTAGGGATAGGGTTCAAATGAGCATAAGGGTTAGAGTTAGGCTTAGAGTAATGGATAGGGTTAGGTTTAGGGTTCAGGGTAGATTTAGGGTAATGGAGAGATTTTGGGTTTGGGATAGGGTTAGGGTTAGGCCTAGGTTTAGCATTAGGAATAGGGTTAACATAAGGGTACTGTAGAGGGTTAGAGCTAGGG
Source organism: Callospermophilus lateralis (assembly GCF_048772815.1). Lineage (NCBI taxonomy): Eukaryota > Metazoa > Chordata > Mammalia > Rodentia > Sciuridae > Callospermophilus > Callospermophilus lateralis. The sequence continues at coordinate 91,656,400 of NC_135306.1, read as the reverse complement.
TTAGGGCTATGGTGATTGTTAGGATTAAGGCTAGAGTTAAGGTTAGGGTTTGGATTAGGGATTGTAACCCTATCTTAGAGTAGGGTTATGGTTATGTTTAGGGTAAACCTAAGGTTTTGAGGTAGGGTTAGTTCCAGGGAGAGGGTTAGGGTTATAGTTATGGTCAGGGTTATGTTTAGGGTTAGGGTTAGGGTTTTCATTTGAGGTAGGTTTAGGTTTAGGTTAATAGATTGGGTAGATGTATTTTTAGCTTTAGATTTAAGTTTAGTTTTAGGGCTACGTTTAATATTAGGTATAGATTAAGGGTTAGGGTTTGTGTTAGGGTTAGGGTTATGACAGCATTAGGTTTAGAGTTAGGTCTAGGATTAGGTTTATGTTTTATGTTAGAGTTTCAGTTAGGGTTAGGACTAGGGTTATCATTAGGTTTAGGGTTAGAGTAATGGTAATGGCTAAGATTAGGGCTAGGATTAAAATTAGGAATAGGGCTATGGTTAGGGTTATTGTTAGGAATAAGTATAGAGTTATGTTTAGGATAAGATTAGGCTTTGAGCTTTGCTTAGGTCTAAGGTGAGCATTAGGCTTAGGGTTTGGGCTAAGATTAGGGTTAGGGTTATGCTTACAGTAGGTTTAGGCCTTGAATTAGGGCTACATTTTGTATTAGGTTTAGGTCAAGGGTTAGTGCTATGGATAATGTAAGATCTAGGGTTCTAATTAGGGCTAGATTTAGGGTTAGGGTTATGGCTAGGTCAAGTGTTAGGTTTAGATTTTGGTTTAGGGTCAGTTTTAAATTAAGGTTTAGTGTCAGTGTAAGTGTCAGTGTTCAGCTTAGAGTTAGGATGAAAGCCAGAATTAGGAGTATGTTTAGGTCTAGGGGTAGTATTATTGTTTGCTTTAGGTTAAAGGTTATTGTTAGGGCTAAGACTAAGTTTTTGTTTAGGTCTAAGGCTAGAGTAATCACAAGATTTAAGATTTGATTTAGGTCTAGGGCTAGTGTTACTGTTAGGTTTAGGTAAAAGTTTACTGGTAGGGTCAGTTTCAGGGTTTGGTTTAGGGTTAGGGTCAGTTATAGACCTATAATTAGTGTTATTTAAGGTAAGAATAAGGGTGAAGGTTTGGGTTAGTTTTTAGGTTAGGGTTAGAACTAGAATGAGGGCTAGGGTTTAAATTAGCAATAGGGTTAGTGTTTGATTTAGGCTAAGGGTTACGATTAGGACTAGGGTTAGCATTATGAAAAGGGTTCATCTCAGGGTAAGGGATAGGGTTAGAACTAGGTTTAGGTATAGTCTTAGGGTTAGGTTTAGGGCTAGAGTTAAGGTTAGGGTTAGGGTTAAATCTAGTTTTAGGGCTCAGATTAGGGCTATTTTTGTTTTAGGGTTAAGGCTAGGGTTAGGACTATGGCTAATATAAGGGCTAGGGTTATATTATGATTAGTTTTAGGGTTAGAGTTTTGTCTAGGAATGGTGTTAGCATTTGCTTTATGGTTAGGTTGATATATATAGCTAGGGTTAGTGTTTGGATATGAGTCAGTGAAAAGGTTAATTTTAGTCCTAGGACTCCAATTTGAGCTAGGGTTATGACAAGTTGTAGGACTATGATTTGGTGTAGGTTAGGATTAGGGTTAAAGTAATGGGTCAGTTTTGTTTTAGGGCTAGAGCTAGTGTTAGGTTTAGTTTTAGCATTAGCAATAATGTTCAGCTAGTGATAGGGTGAGGTTTAAGCTTAAGTTTAGGGTTAGATTTAGAGTTATGGCTAGATCAAAGATTAGGGCTAAGATTAGGTTTAGTTTTAGAGTTATGTTAATGGACAGGTTTAGAAATAGAAATAGGGCTAGGGTGAGAGTTAGAGTTAGTCATAGGGCTAGACTTAGGGGTTTGCTTAGGTTTAGAGCTAAATTAAGGCTTGATTAGTGCTAGCTTTTGTGTTAGGGTTAGGCCTATGATTACGGCTAGAATTAGGGTTAGTGTTAGTGTTAGGGTTATGATTAATTTTAGGGAAAAAGATAAGGTTATAGCTAGGTGTAGGGCTAGGGTGAGGGTTAAATTAGATATAGGAATATGGTGAGTGTTCAGGTTAGGATTAAGGCTAGTTTTATGGCTAGAATGAGGGCTAGGGTTTGTGTTAGGTATAGAGTTAGGATTAGGGCTAGGGTTAATGTCAGGTCTAGGGTTAGGTTAAGGATAGTGTTTAGGTTAGGTTTTTGGCTTGGTCTAGTGGAAATTTAGGTTTAGGGTAAAGGTCAGGTTAAGAGCGAGGTGTATTATTATATTCAGAGTCTGGTTTAGGGTTTGGTTTAGGATAAGGTTTAGGGTTAGGGCTCAAGTTAGCATTAGTTTTAGGGTTAAAGTAATGGATAGTGTTAGATTTAGGTTTCAGCTTATGTTGAAAGTTATGGATAGGGTTAGTGTTAGTGATAGGATTAGGGTTAGGTCTAGAGTTAGCATTTAGATTAGACTTATGTTTAGGGTAAAGGATATGGTTAATGCTAGTGTTAGGGCTAGTGTTAACGTTAGGATTTTGGCTAGGTTTAGAGATAGGTCTAGGGTTAGTGTTAGTGTTAGGTTTAGAAGAAGTGTTAGTGTTTGAGCTAGGGTTAGGGCTAGGGTTAGGATTAGGGTTAGAGTCAGGGCTATGGTTAGGTTTAGGATTAGGGTTATGGCTTGGGATAGCATTAGGTTTAGGGTTATGTTTAAGGTAATGGATAGAATTTGTGCTAGGATTTGTGCTATGGTTACAGTAAGGATTGGGGCTAAGTTTAGGGTTAGTTTTAGGGTTAATGCTAAGATTATGTTTAGGATAAGGGTTAGAGTTTTAGTAGGGTTAGGGCCAGGGCCAGCATTAGGGTTAAGGTTAGTGCTCGGGATAGGGTTAGGGTTACACTTAGGTCTAGGTTTAGGGCTAAGATTAGGGCTAGGTTGTGTGAAATGTTTAGGGCTCGTGTTAGGTGTATGGGTAATATAAGAGCAAGGGTTGAGGTTATAGGTAGGTTTAAGTTTTGTCTAGTGTTAGGGTTAGTATTTGGGTTAGGATAAGGTTTAGAGCAAGGGTTTTTGTTAGGGTAATTGTCTATGGTTAAGTCTAGAGTTACGGTTAGGGATAAATTTAGGGTTATGTTTATGGTTAGGTCTAGTGTAACGGTTAGATTTAGGGTAAGGGTCCAGTTTAGAGCTAGTGTATTATTAGGGTCAGGGTATGGCTTAGGGTTAAGTTTTAGGTTTAGAGATCAAATTAGCATTAGGGTTAGTGTTAGGTTAGGGTAATAAATAGGCTTAGACTTAAGGTTCAGTTTAGTTTTAGGTTAATGGATATGTTTAGAGATTGTGATAGAGTTAGAGTTAAGCCTAGGGTTAGCATTAGGATTAAGATTGTGGTTAGAGTAACAGATAGGATTAGAGCTAAGTTTAAGCCTAGGATTATGATTAGGATTAGGGCTAGGGTTGGGATACTGGATAAAAGTAGAGCTATGTTTAGGGCTATGGTTAAGGTTACGATTAGGGTGATGTTTACGTTATGGTTTGGGCTAGGGCTAGGGTTATGTTTAGGGTAAAGTTTAGGCTTTGAGCTAGGGTTAAGTCTAAGGAGAGAGTTAGGGTTCAGATTAGGGCTAGGGTTAGGTTTAGGATTACACTTAGGGATAGGTTTAGGTCTAGGATTAGGGCTAGGTTTTGTGTTAGTTTAGGCCTAGGGTAAGGGCCATGGATAAGTTAAGAGCTAGGGTTATGATTAAGGCTAGTTTTAGGGTAAGGTTTATGGCTAGGTGTAGTTTTAGGATTAGTTTTAGAGTTAGCGTGAGGTTTGGAGCTAAGGTTATGTTAGGGTCTGGGTCAGTATTCATGTTAGAGTTAGTGTTGGTGTTAGTGCCAGAATTAGGACTAGGGTTAGGTCTAGATGTAGGGTTGGTGTTCGGGTTATGTTAAGGGTGATTGTTAGGGCTAAGGCAAGGTTGTTGTTTAGGTCTAGGGCTAGAGTTATGGCTAGATTTAGGATTAGGTTTAGGTCTAGGGCTAGTGTTAGGTTTAGGTTCAGGTATAGGATTACCAGTAGGGCTAATATTAGGGTTCGGGTTTGGGTCAGGGACAGGTGAGACCTACAATTAGTGTTTGGGTCAGTATAAGTTTCAGGGTTAGGATTAGGGTTTGGTTTATGGTTAGATCTAGCATGAGTGCTAGGGTTAGGACTAGAAATAGGGTTATAGTTTGAGTTAGGCTATAAATAAGGGTTTGGACTAGGGTTAGCATTAGGTTTAGGGTTTGGCTTAAGATAACAAGTAGGGTAAAAGGGTTAGAACTAGGGTTAGAAATTGGCTCATGGCTAGGGTTAGGATTAGGGTTAAAGCTATGGTTAGTGCTCGGATTAGGGCCAGGTTTTGGGTTAGATTAGGGCTAGTGCTAGGGATACAGCTAATATATGAACTAGGTTTATGATTAGGGCTAGTTTTGGGGTTAGTGTTATGGCTAGGTCAAGTTTTAGTGTTAGAATTATTGTTAACGTGATGTTTAGAGCTAGGGTTCGTGTTAGGGTCAGGGTCAGTGTTCGGTTAGGGTTAGGGTTAGGGTTCAAACCAGAATTATCAAAAGGGTTAGGTCTAGGGATAGAGTTAGTGTTTGGGTTAGTTAAGGTTTATCATTAGGATCATTAGGGAATGTCTAGGTTTATGTTTAGGTCTAGGGCTAGAGATATGGCTACATTTAGAATTTGGTTTAGGTCTACAGCTTGTGTTAGGGTTAGGTTTAGGTATAGGTTTATTTCTAGTGCTACTGTTATAGTTCAGTATAGAGTTAGGGTGAGGTTTAGACCTACGGTTATCATTAGGGTCAGAATAAGTGTCAGGTTTGAGTTATGGTTAGAGCTAGAATGAGGGCTAGGGTTAGGACTAGTAATGGGGTTAGGGTTTGGGTTAGGCTAAGGATTAGGGATAGGACTAGGGTTTTCAATAGGGTTAAGTTTTGCTTTGGGTAAGGGACAGGGTTAGACGTAGGGTTAGGGCTACATTCAGGGTAGGGTTAGGGCTAGTATTTAGGATTAGGTTTAGGGTTAAAGCTAGGGTTAGGTCTCGGATTAGGACTAGGTTTTGATTAGAGATAGGTCTAGGTTTAGAGTTATGGCCAATATTTGCAATAGGGTTATGATTTGGGCTAGTTATAAGATTAGTGTTAGGACTAGGTCTAGTGTTAGTGTTAGGTTTAACGTTAGAGTGATGTTTAGAGCTAGGGTTAGTAATAGGGTCAAAATTAAGACCAAGGGTAGTTTTAGGGTTAGGGTTTGAACTCGATTTAGGGCTATGGTTAGGGCTAGGTGTAGGGTTAGGTTTTGGTTTAGGTTAAGCTTTAAAGTTAGGGCTCTGGCTTGGTTTTGTGTTAGGCCTAGGGCTATAGTTAGGACTACTCTCAAGTTTAGTGTTAGGTTTAGGGCTAATGTTAGGGTTACGTTTAGCCTTAGGTTTAGAGTTAGATTTAGGGTTTGGATTAGATCTATGATTAGGTGTAGGGATAAGAATATGGCTAGCATTAGTTCTAGGTTTATAGGAAGGATTAGGGTTATGGTAAGGATAGGGTTAGAAATAGGGATAGGTCTAGGGCGGGAGTGAGAGTTAGACTTAGGGCTAGGCTTAGGTTTTGATTAGGTATAGGGCTTAATTAGGGTTAGAAATAAGACTAGGTTTATATTTATGTTTAGCCCTAGGATTACTTTTAGGCTAGGGTTAGTTTTAGTGTAAATGATGGGGTTAGAGCTAGTTTTAGGGCTAGGACAAAGGTTAGAATTACGGTTAGGGCTAGAGTTTTATTATACTTATGATTAAGGCTAGGTTAAGGGCTAGACTGAGCGGTAGGGTTTGATGTTTTGGTTAGGGCTAGGATAAGTGTTAGGGCAAATGCCATGTCTAGGGTTACGGTTAGGGATAGTTTTAGGGTTAGATTTATCAATATGGTTAGTGTAAGGATTAAGTATAGAGTAAGAGTCAAATTTAGAACTAGGGGTATTATTAGGGTCAGGGTCATGCTTAGGGTTTTGTTTAGGTTAGGGTTTAGGGTTAGGGCTCAAATTAGCATTAGGGTTTGTGTTAGGGTAATGATAGTGTTAGGTCTAGCGTTCAGGTTAGATTTAGCATAATGGATAGAATTATGGTTAAGGATAGGGTTAGATATAGGCCTAGGGTTATGTTTAGAATTAGTGTTATGTTTATGGTAATTGATAGGGTTATAGCTATGTTTAGGGCTAGGGTTATGGATAGGATTAGGGCTAGGGTTATGATTAGAATTAGGGTTAGGACTATGGTTTGTGTTAAGTTTAGGTGTAGGATTACAGCTAGGGCAAATGTCAGGTCTATGGTTACATCAGGGATAGATTTAGGGTTAGGTTTATGGCGAGGTCTAGTGTAAGTATTTAAGCATAGGGTCAGGGTTAGAGCTAGGTATATTATTACAGGAAGTGTCAGAGTTAGGGTTTTTCTTAGGTTAAGGTTTAGGATTAGGGCTCAAATTAGCATTAGGTTTAGGGTAAGGGTAATGATAGTGCTAGATTTAGGGTTCAGGTTAGTTTTAGGTTAATGAACAAGGTTAGAGTTAGGGTTTATGTTAGGGTTAGGCCTAGGTTTACCATTAGGGTTATGGTTATGTTTAGGGTAATATAGAAGATTAGAGCTAGTGATAAGTCTTGGGTTATGGTTAGGATTCTGGCTAGGGTTAGGTTAAGATTTAGGGCTTCTTTGTGTTACGGTTAAGTTTAAAACTAGGGTTAAGGCTCAAATAAGGGCTAGGTTTGGGGTTTGGTTAGGGCTAGGGTTAGGGCTATGGCTAAGGTATGAACTAGTGTTACAATTAGTTCTAGTTTTAGGGTTAGGGTTTGTGTGACTTTTAGAGCAAAGGTTATTGTTAGGGTCAGTGTCAGGGTCAGAGTTAGATTTAGTGCTAAGCTTAAGACACGAATTAGGGCTAAAGTTAGTGCTAGGTGTAGGGTTAGGTTTTGGTTTAGGTGAAGGGCTATAGTTAGGGCTATGGCTCAGTTTTGTTTTAGGGCTAGGCTGGGGCTAGGGTTAAGGCTAGATGTTGGATTAGCATTAGGGATAGGGCTAGTGTTACAGTGAAGTTTAGACTTAGGTTTAGGGTTAGATTTAGAGTTAGAGTTGATCTAGGGTTAGGGCCCATGCTAGGGTAAGGTCAAGGGTTAGGGATATGGTAAGGAATATGGTTAGAACTAGGGATACAACTAGGGTGAGACTTAGTTATTCTTAGGAGTAGGCTTAGGGTTAGTGTTAGGGTTAGGGCTAAATTAGGGCTAGGATTAGGGCTATGGTTAGTGTTAGGGTTAAGCCTAGGGGTTGGGCTGGGGTTAGATTGCCATATTGGTTAGGGTTAAGTTTAGGGGAATCGGTGCGATTATAGCTTGGTTTAAGGCTAGGGTGAGGGTTAGAATTAGGATTAGGCCTAGGGTTATGGTTCAGTTTAGGATTAAAGCTAGGATTAGGGCTAGGATGAGGGGTAGATTTTCTGATAGGGTTAGGGCTAAGACTCAGGCTAGGGCTAATATCAGGTCTAGGGTTATGATTACGGATAGTTTTAGGGTTAGGTTATAATTAGGTCTAGTGTAAGGGTTAGGTTTATGTTAAAGGTCAGCTTTAGAGTTAGGGTTTTTATTTCTGACACAGTCAGGGTCAGGGTTAGCATTTTATTTATGTTAAGGTTAAGGGTCAGGGCTCGAATTTGCGTTAGGCTTAGGTTTAAAGTTAAGGTAATGGAAGGGTTTACTTTAGGTTTCAGTAAATGTTTAGGGTAATGTATGGGTTAGGTTTAGCAATCGGGTTAGCGTGAGCATTAGGGTTAGGGTTATGTTTAGTGTAATGGATAGTTTTATCGCTAGGTTCATGGCTAGGTTATGGCTTGGATTAAGTGTAGAATTAGGGTTCGGTTTAGGGAAAGGTCTAGGGTTTGTTTTAGAGTAAGTTTTAGGGTTTGGTTAAGTGTTAGTTTAGGGCTTGGGTAATGGTTAGGTTAGGATAATGGTTAGTGTTTGAGCTAAGGTTAGGGCTAGTGCAAGGGTTAGGTTTAGTTCTAAGTTTAAATTTATAGTTAGAGTTATTTTTACTGTTAGGGGTAGGGTTTTAATTAGGGTTAGGGTTAAGGTTAAGAATAGGGTATTGGATATGGATAGAGCTAAAGTTTGGGCTAGGTTTAAGGTTAGGATTAGGGCTAGGGTTAGAATTAGGATTTAGGTTAGGGCTGGGGTTATGTTTAGTGTAAGGGTTAGGTTTTGAGCTAGGGTTAGGTCTAAGCTGAGCTTTAGGATTAGAGTTAGAAATAGGGTTAGTGCTAGTCTTAGGTTTTTGCTTAAAGCTAAGTTTAGGCCTAGGATTAGGGCTAGGTTTTGTTTTAGGTTTGGGGCTAGGGTTAGGACTATGGGTAATGTAAAACTAGGGTTATGTTTAAGGCTAGTTTTAGGGTTAGGGTTATGGCTAGGTCTAGTGTTAGGTCTAGGTATTGTGTTAGGGTCAGATTTAGAGCTAGATTTATTGTTGAGGTAAGGGTCAGTATTAAGGTTAAGATTAGGGTTAGGGTTAGAGTCAGAATTAGGACCTGGTTTAGATCTAGGTATAGGGTAAGTTTTTGGTATAGGTTAAGAAATAGGGTTAGAACTAGGGTTATGGTTACACTTATTGTTAGGGCTACTGCTAGGTTTTTGTTTGGGTCAAGGGCTAGAGTTATAGCTATATTTAGGAATAGCTTTTTTTCTATGTCTAGTGTTAGGGTTAAATATAGATATAGAGTTACCGGTAGGTCTAGTGTTAGGGTATGGTTTAGGTTTAGGGTCAGGTGTATACCTATGATTATTGATAGGTCAGATGAGAGTCAGGGTTAGGGTTCGAGGTAGAATGAGGGCTAGGGTTAAGAATAGTAATATGGTTAGAGTTGATGTTAGACTAAGAAATAGGGTTAGGACTAGGGTTAGCATTTGTGTTAGGGTTTGGCTTAAGGTAAGGGATATGTTTAGAGCTAGGCTTAGGGCTAGTGTTAGAGTTAGGGTTAAGGCTAGTGTTGGTGTTAGGTTTAGGGTTAAAGCTAGGTTTAGGGCTCAAATCTGGGGTAGGATTTGTGTTAGGATTAATGTTAGGGTTAGGACTATGACTAATGTATGCACTAGGGTTACGATTAAGGCTACTTTTAGGGTTAGGGTTAAGGCTATGTCTAGTGTTAGGGTTAATTTAAGGTTAGGGTAATGATTAGAGCTAAGATTAGTGTTAGGGTCAGCATCAGGGTTAGGGTTATTTTTAGAGTTTTGGGTTAGGGCTAGGTGTAAGGTCAGGTTTTCGTTTAGGTTAAGGGTTAGGTTTAGGGCTATGGCTTGGTTTTGTTTTATGGCTAGGGCCAGGGGTAGGGCAAGTTTTAGGATTAACATTATGGTTAAGGGAAGTGTTAGGGTTTGGTTTAGGCTTACGGTTACAGTTAAATTTAGAGTTAGGTTTAGATTTAGAGTTAGTTTTAGATCCAAGTATAGGACTAGAGCTAAGGATAAAACTACAGCAAGGGCTAGGATTAGTTAGACGTAGGATAGGATTAAATTAGGACTAGTATTAGCACTAGGCTTAGTGTTAGTGTTAGACCAAGAATTAGGGAGAGGGTTATGGTTAGATTTAGGGTTATGGTTAGGTTTAGAGTAAGGGATGGGGTTATATGTTGGTATAGGGCTCGGGTGAGAGTTAGAATTAGGTTTAGGGCTCAGGTTATGGTTTAGGCTAGGATTAAGGCTAGGTTTTTGGGTCGAATTATGGCTAGGGATAATTTCAGGTCTAGGGTTATGGTTAGAGATTGTTTTAGGGTTTGGATTATGGCTACGTCTTGTGTAAGCATGAGGTATAGGGTTAGGTTCAGGTTTGGAGCTGAGGGTATTATTAGTGTCATGGTTGTGATTAGTGTTTTGGATATGTTAAGGTTAAAAATTAGGACTCGAATTAGCATTAGGGTTAGGATCAGGGTAATAATAGAGTTAGGTTTAGTTTTCAGGTTAGATTTAGGGTAATGGATAGGGTGAAGATTAGAGATAGCGCTAGGTTTAGGCCTAGGGTTAGCCTTAGGCTTAGGATTATGGTATGGTAATGGATAGGGTTAGAGCTAGGGTTACAGCTGGGATTATGGTTAATATTAGTGATAGGGTTTGGGTTAGGTTTAGGGTTAAAGCTAGGGTTAGGGCTCAGAATTGGGCTACGTTTTGGGTTAAGTTAGGTCTAGGGTTAGGGTTATGGATAATGTAAGTACCAGTGTTATGATTAGGGCTAGGTTTAGGTTTAGGCTTAGGACTAGCTCTAGTGTTAAGCTTAAGTTCAGGGGTTAGGAGATGTTTGGAGCTAGGGTGAGTGTTAAGGTCAGAGTCAGGGTCAGGGTTAGTTTTAGGGTTCGGCTTAAAACTCGAATTATTGCTAGGGTTAGGGCTAGGTGTAGGGTCAGGACTTGGTTTATGTTAAAGATTAGCTTTATGTATATGGCTCGGTTTTGTTTTAAAGCTAGGGCTAGGGTTAGGACTAGTTTTAGGATTAGCCTTTGGGTTAGGACTAGGTTTAGGTTTAGGCTTAGGCTCATTGTTAGGGTTAAATTTAGAGTTAGGGTTAGATCTAGGGTTACGGACAGGGATTTGAATAGAGCTAGGGTGAGACCTATGGTTCGGGCTAGGATTAGGCTTCGAGTAAAGTAAAGGGCTAGAAATAGGGTTAGGACTAGGGTGAGATTTAGGGTTGTCTTTGGGCTAGGACCAGGGTTTGTGCTAGGGTTAGGACTAGAATTATGGCTAGGGCTAAATTCAGGTCTAGGGTTATGTTTAAGGGTAGTTTTAGGGTTAGTTTTATGGCTAGGTCTACTGTCAGGGTTAGGTATAGGGTAAGAGTCAGATTTAGAGCTAGGGGAAGTATTGGTGTAATTGGCTATGGTTTAGGTTTAGGTCATAGGTCATGGACTTTAGGTTTGAGTTCAGGATTAGGGCTCAAATTAGCATTATACTCAGGGTTAGGGTAATGATAGGTTAGGTTTAGGGTTCTGGTTAGGTTTAGCATAATTGATACTTTTAGGGATAGAAATAGGGTTAGGTTTAGGCCTAGGGTTAGCATTAGGGTAAGGGTAATGCTTAAGGTAATGGATACAATTAGAGTTAAGGTTAAGGCTAAGGTTATGGTTAGGATTAGGTCTTGAGTTATGGTTAGGGTGATGGTTAAAAATTGGGTTAGGGTTATGTTTAGCATAAGGGTTAGGTTCTAAGCTATGGTTATGGCTAGGCTGGGAGTTAGGTTCAGGATTAGGTCAAGGATAGGATTACCATAGATTTTGGGTTAGAGTTAGGGTTAGGTTAGGCATAGGATTAGTGGTAGGGCCAGTATAAGGATCAGTGTTAGGGTTAGAATTTGGGATTGAGTTAGAGCTAGAATGAGAACTAGGGTCAGAGCTATTAATAAGCTTCTGGATTTGGTTAGGCTAAGGATTATGATAGGTCTTGGGTTACCCTTAGGTTTACTGTTTTGCTTAGGGTAAGAGATTGGTTTAGAGCAGGGTTAGGGCTATGGTGAAGGTTAGAGTTAGGGTTAAATCTAGTTTTAGGGCTTATATTAGGACTAGTTTTTGTGTTAGGGTTAGGGATAGGATTAGGGCAATGGCTAATGTAAGAACTATGGTTAAACTTAGGTTAGTTTTATGGTTATGGTTAGGTTTATTTTTAGGTTTAGGTTTAGGTTTAGGGTGATATGTATAGCTAGGTTTTGTGTTAAGATAAGAGTCAGGTCAGGGCTTGTTTTAAGGTGAGGGACAGGACTCAAATTATGGCTACGGTTATTCTTAGCATTCAGTTTAAGGTGAGTGCAGTATTTAGAGCTAGGTTGAGTGTTTGGATGTGAATCAGGGTCAGTGTTAGTTTTAAAGTCAGAGTTAGAACTTAAATTAGGGCTAGGGATACGTTTAGGTTTAGTCTTAAGTTTTGGTTTAAGTTAATGTTTATTGTTAGAGCTATTGCTTGGTTTTGGCTTTGTCCTAGGGTTAGGTTGAGGGCTAGTTAAAGTGTTAACCTTAGGCTTAGGGTCAGGGTTAGATTTGGAGTTAGGTTTAGATCTAGGATTATGAATGAAACTAAGAATAGGGCAAGAGATAGGGATAGGGTAGGGTTATGGTAAGGGATAGGGTTAGCACTAGGGATAGGTATAGGGTGAGATTAAGAATTAGTCTTAGGGCTAGGGTTAGTGTTAGGGTAAAAGGTAGGGTTTAATTAATGCTATGATTAGGGCTAGGGTTATTGTTTGGCTTAAGCCTAGGGTTAGGGCTAGAATTAGGGTTAAGTTTAGGTAAGAGATGGCATTGCAGCTAGCTATAGATTTAGGATGAGGGGGAGAATTAGGGTTGGGGATATGGTTAGGGTTAGAGTTATGATTAAGCCTAGGTTTAGGGCTAGGATGAGAGCTAGGGTTTGTTTTAGATTTAGGACTATAATTAGGGCTAGGGTTAATTTCAGGTCCAGAATTATGGTTAAAGATAGTTTTATGGTAAGGATTATGGCTACATCTAGGGTAAGGATTAGGTGTAGGGTTACATTCACGTTTAGAGCTAGGGGTTTTATTAGGGTCAAGATCAGGTTTGGGATTTGGGTAGGTTAAAGTTTAAAGTTAGCGCTCAAATTAATGTTAGTGTTAGGGTTAGGGTAATGATAGGGTTAGGTTTAGGGTTCAGGTTAGGTTCAGATTAATGTATTGGATTAAGTTTAGGGACAGGTTTAGGTTCATGTCTAGTGTTTGCAATAGTGCTATGGTTATGGTTATGGTAATGGATAGTTAGATATCAGTTTAGGGCTAGGTTTATGGTTACAAATAGGACTAGGGTTAAAGCTAGGATTAGAGCTAGATTTTGGGTTAAGCAAGGGATACGGTTAGGATTATGGCTAATGTAAGTGCTAGTGTGATGATTAGGGTTACTTTTAGGGTTTTAGGGCTAGAGTTAGTGTTAGAATTAGGTTTAGGTTTAGGATCATGTTTAGAGCTAGTACTGTTAGGGTCAGTTTCAACATCAGGGTTAGTTTAAGGGTTCAGCTTACAACTCAATTTAGGGCTAGGATTAAGGCTAGGTTTAAGGTTAGGGTTTTGTTTAAGGTTAGGGTTATAGCTATAGCTCAGTTTTGTTTTAGGGCTTGGGCTAGGGTTAGGGCTAGTTTTAGGATTAGTGTTATTGTTTGGGCTAGTGTTAGGATTTGGCTTAGTCTTCAGGTTAGGGCTTTATTTAGAGTAAGGTTTTCTCCTAAGGTTAGTGTTAGGACTAAGGATAGGGCAAGGGTTAGGACTAGCCTTAGGGCTAGGATTAGGGTTATGGTAAGGGATATGGTTAGAATGAGTGATAGATCTAATGTGAGAGTTAGAGTTAGTCTTAGGACTAGGGTTAGGGTTAGTTTTATTGATAGGGCTAAATTAGGAATAAGTTTAGGGTTAGGGTTAGTGTTAGAGTTAGCCCTAGATTTTGGGTTAGGGTTATAATTAAGGCTATGTTTAGGGCTAGGATAAGATCTAGGGTTTATGTTAAGATTAGGTCTAGGATTATGGCTAGGGGTAATGTTAGGTCTAGGATTCCATTTAGGGATAGTTTTAGGGTAAGGTTTATCGCTAGGTCTATTTTAATGGTAAGGTATAAGGTAAAAGTCAGGTTTAGAGCTAGGGGAATTATTAGGGTCAGGGTCAGTGATAGAGTTTGTTTTAGATTTCAGTTTAGGTTTATGGTCCAAATTAAAGTTAAGGTTAGTGTAAGATTAAAGATAGAGTTAGGTTTTGGGTTCAGGTTACGTTTAGTGTAATTGATAGTTTTGGGGAGAGTGATAGGGTTAGGGTTAGTCCTAGGGTTAGCATTAGGATAAGGGTTATGTTTAGGGTAATGGATACATTTAGATTCAAGATTAGGGCTAGGGTTATGATTAGGATTAGGTCTTGGTTTAGGGTTAGATTGAGGGTTAGAATTAAAGCTAGGCTTATGGCTTGGATGAGGGTTTTTGTTAGGGCTAGGGCTAGGATTAGGGCTAGGGCTAATGTCAAGGATTATGTATTATGGTTAAGGGTAGTTGTAGGGTTTGGTTATGGATAGGTCTACTTTAAGTGTTAGGTTTTGGGTAAAGTTCAAGTTTAGAGCTAAGTGTACTATTATGGTCAGGGTCAGGGTTAGGGATTGATTTTGGTTAAAGTTTAGGATTAAGGCTCAAATTAGTATTAGGTTTAGGGTAATGGATATGGTTAGGTTTAGGGTTCATGTTAGGTTTAGGATTTTGAATAGCATTACGGATAGCGAAAGAGTTAAGTTGAGCCCTATTGTTAGTATTTGGGTTAGGCTTAGGTTTAGGGTAAATGATAGGAGGACAGGCAGGTTTAGGGCTATGTTTATGGTTAGGATTAGGTCTAGTTTTAGGGTTAGGGTTAGAGTTATGTTTAGGCCTAGGGTTATGGATAAGTTTACGGTAAGTGTTTTGGTTTGACGTGCATACAGGGCTAGGTTGAGGGATAGGGTTAGAGCAGGTTTAGGGTAAAGATTAGGATGAGAGCTACTTTTAGCATTACAATTAGGTTTAGAGTTATGGTAATGGATATAATTAGAGCTAAGGTTTGGGCAATAATTACAGTTAAAACTAGGGTTAGGGATAGGGCTATGTTAATGTTTAAGGAAAGGATTAGAGCTCATTTTAGAGGTAGTGTTAGGGTTAGAGTTACTTTCTCAAATTTCTTTAATACAATCCAGGATTCATCTTTAACTAACCTTGCTCTGTTCCCCAGGTTTAGCCTTTTGGTTCAACTGTTTGGTTTCAGGAACAGTTAGTATTTTCATTTTACTTCATTTTGACCTATATGAGTAAATGGAAATTGACCTGGCAATCAAACAGGGTTTATGCTAGCTGTTTGAAACTGCACACTCACCCTCAATTATTTGTGGGGACACTCTGGTATTTTCCATGTGAGTGTAGGCATAAGCTGAAGCATACAAAAACAGCTTTATATGAGACCCTTTAGAAGAAAGCAGGGAATATGCATGCACTGAAATTCCTCCCATAATTATTTGGTCAGATTTGTTTGATACTGCATAAGATTCATCATTTAGCTTGTCCCACAAAGCTCTCCAAGTGTGGGACTTCTAGGATCAATGGTTCTCTAATCAGGTTAGGGATAGTGTTAGGTTTAATTTTAAGGCTAGGGTTAGATGTAGTGTTAGCATGAGAGTTAGTTTTGTTCAAATTTCTTTATATTTGGAAGGAGTAATTTTTTACCTAGCCTCAATATGCTCCCCAGGTTTGGACCTTTTTATTTCAGTGGTTCACTATCAGGGAAACTCTGTATTTAAAGGTTTCACTTTATATTGACCTATATAGGTAAATGAAAATGGAGGTTGAAATCAAACCGGTTTGATTATAGCTGCTTGAAACTTCAAACACTGAATCAGTCCTCTGTTAAAGCTCTCTGGTTTGTTCCTTGTGAAAGTAGCCCTATGATGAAGATGGAAAAAACAACTTTGTCCAAGAGCCCTTTAGCAGAAAACAGAGAAATATTCATGAACTGAAATATCACCCCAATGATTGGGTGTTATTTCTTTGATATTGCATAGAATTCATCTAATAGCTTAGCCCACTAGGCTTTCCAAATTTGGGATTTCTAAAATCAACAGTTTTTCAAACAGGTTAGGTTTGATGTTAAGGTTAATTTTAGTGCTAATGTTAGATCTAGTATTATGGTTAGAGTTAGATTTGTTCAAATTTCTTTGATACTGAGCAGGATTTATTTTTCTCCTGCCCTTACTATACTCCAAATGTTTGGGACTCCTAGATTAAATGGTTCACTGTTAAAAAGTTTATATTTTAAAGTTTCAGTTCATTTTGTCCTCTACTGGTAAATGGAAATGGAGCTGGAAATCAAACAGCATTGGTGCTAGCTGCTTGAAACTTCACACTCCATCAATTCTCTGTGGGAAATCTCTGTTTTTTTATTGTGACAGTAGGCCTAAGTTGAAGCAGGTAAAAACAATTATATCCAAAAGTCTTTTAGGAGATAACAGGGAAATATGCATGTACTGGTATACTCCATCAACTATTTGGTCAGATTTCTTTGATACTGTGCAGCATCCATCCCTTAGCTTGTGACACTAGGCTGTCCAAGTTTGGAACTTCGACAATCAAAAGTTCCACAAAAAAGTTAGGGTTAGGGTAATAGCTAGGGTTAGAGCTAGTGTTTTGGTTAGAGTTAGTTTTATTCAAAATTTTTGATACTTGGCAGGATTTATCTTTTAGCTAGACTTACTCTGTTCCACAGGTTTAGGCCTTCACAATCACAGGTTCGCTGTCAGAAACATTTTCTATTTTAAGAATTTACTTCATTTTCACCTATACAGGTAAGTTAATGGAGATGAAAATAAAACAGGGTTTGTGCTAGCTGCTTGCAACTTCACACACTCAATCAGTTCTCTGTGGGGATTCTGGTATGTTCCTTGTGAAAGTAGGCCTAAGCTTAAGCATGCAAAAACAACTTTTTCTAAGAGCCATTTAGGATACAACAGAAAAATATGCATGTACTGAAATACCTGCCATAATTATTTTGTCAGATTTGTTTGATGTTGTGTAGGATTTATCACTTAGCTTTCCTCACAAGCTCCACAAGTGTGGGAATTATAGGATCACTGATTCTCTAATCACCTAGGGTTAGGGTTAGGTTTAGGGTGAGGGCAATGGCTAGGGTTAAAGGTAATATTAGTGTGAGAGTTAGATTTGTTCAAATTTTTTTGATACTGGGCAGGAGTCATCTTTAATCTATCCTTACTATTCCCCCAAGCTATGTTCTTCTCAATTCAATGTTTTACTACGATAAACACTTTGTATTTTAAGGTTTCACTTTATTTTGACCACTATGGGTAAATGGAAATGAAAGTGGAAATCAAACAGGCATCTTTTCCCCAAAAACTAACCCTAAACCTAACAAAAAACATAGCCCTAATCTTAGGCCTAAGCCTAACATTATCCCTAGACCTATTCCTATCCCTAATTTATCCCTAAACCTAATCATAATCCTAGCCCTAAGACTAACTCTAACTCTTGCCCTAGTCCTATTCCTAGTTCTAACCCTCTTCCTTACCATAACCCAAACACTAGCCCTAACCTTAGCTCTAACCCTAGCCGCGCCCTAATCCTAGAATTAATCAAACCCTAAATCTACCCCTAAGCCTAAAATCACCCTATCACAAGCAATAAAATGAACGCTAATCATAAAACTACCCTTAACTTTAGCCTTAGCCCTAAAACAAAACAGAGCCATAGAACTAACCCTAAACCTTAACCTAAACAAAATCCTAACCCTAAATTTATCCCAAGCCTACCCCCAATTTTAGTCCTATCCCTAACATTATAATGAACTCTGACCCTGTCTCTGTCACTAAAACTCACCCTAGTTCAAGACATCATCCTAAACCTAAACCTAATCCTAAAACTAGAATTAGTCTAAATGAAACCCTAAAAGTAGGCCTAATCGTTACCCTAGTTCTTGCATTAGCCATATCCCTAAAAGAGCCATAACATAACCCAAAACCTAGCACTAATTTGAGACTCAACCATAGCTTAACCCTAACTCTAACCCTAAACCTAGCCCTAACCTTTATCCTAAACCTAAACCTAACTTTATTCCTTGCACTAACCCTAAACCTAACACTAGCCAAAACCCTAACCATAACACTAGCCCTAACCCTAGTTCTAACTGTATCCATTACCATAACCATAACCTTAACTCTAATGCTAACCCTCATCCTGACCCTAGCACTATTCCTAACCCTAACCTATCCATTACCCTAAACCTAAACTGAACAAAACCCTAAATATATCATTACCCTAACTCTAACCTTAACCCTAATACTAACTCGAGTCCTAATCCTAAACCTTAACCTAAACCAATCCCTAATGCTGACCCTGACTGTAATAATACCCCTCCATCTAAACCTGTCCCTAACCCTTATCCTAACCTTTATACTATACCTAGCCACAAAACTATCCCCAAATATATCCCTAACCATAACCTTATACCTGACTTTAGCCCTAGCCCTAATGCTAGCCTAACCCAAACACAATCCCTAGCCCTAATCCTAGGCCTAACACTAGCTTTAATGCTAACCTTACACTTAACCCTATCCCTAACCCTTATTCTGCCCTCACCCTAACCCTAAACCTAGCTGTAACATCATACCTTACACTTAACCTAACCCTACCCCTAACACTAGCTCTAACCATATCCCTAACCATAAAAAAAGCCCTAATCCCAAGAGTAACCCAAGACCTATCCCTAATTCTTAGGTTAATTTAAACCCTAACCCGATAAATAGTGCTAACCCTAGCCCTCATTCTAGCTATAACCCTATCCCAAACCGTACCCTAGCCCTTAACCTTATTGTAAGCATAACCCTAGGTCTAAACCTGACCCTAACCCAAGAAAAAACTCTCACATTAGCCCTACCAGTAACCTTGTACCTAAACCTGTCCCTACCACTAGCCATAGACCTAAACCTAATCCTAAATCTAGCCTTAACTCTAGCCCTAGACCTAAACAAAAACCCAGTGTTAGCCCTAACAATAACCCTTAACATAATTCAAAGACTCTATGCCTAGACATAAACCTAGTCCTAATTCTGGCTTTAGCCTAAACTCTAACTCTAACCAGAACACTGACCCTGCATTTAACACAAAGCTATCTCTAAACCTGACACTAATCAAAAACCTAAACCTAACACTAGACCTAGCCAAAACCCTAACCCTACAACTAGCTCTAATCATAATCCTAGCTCTAACATTACCCATAACCCAAACCTTATGCCTTAACTTAACACAAAACCTAGAGCAAATCCTAGGCCTATACCTAGCCCTAAGTGTAACCCTAACCCTAACACTATTCCTAATCCTAACCCTAACCCTAGCCTTAATCTTAAACCTTACTCAAAGCCTAAATCTTACCTTAAATATAAACTTAGTTCTATGCCTAACTCTAACCCTAACCCTAGCCCTAATCTTAAACTTAACCCTATCCCTAAAACTAGCTCTACACCTACACATTACCCTAACTCTAAACCTAACCCTAATGATAACCCTAGCAGTAACCCTAACACTAACCCTAACCCTAACTGGAAATCTAAGCCTAGACTTAAACCTAAACCTAACACTTGCCATAGCCCTAACCCTGGCTCAAACCAAAACCTGTAAAATAAACCTAAACATAACCATAGCCTTCACACTAACCTTAAAACTAAATCTTACCCTAACCCTAAACCTAAACCTAAATATAACGATATCCATTACCCTAACCCTTATCCTAACACTAATTATAACCCTAGCTCTAACCAGAACCCTTACCCTAAACCTACCATAGTCCTATCGCTAGACCTAATGCTGAACCTAACCCTTGACCTAGCATTAGCCCTAACTTTAGCGCAAACCCTAACCCTTAAACTGAATAGAACACTAGGCCAAACTCTAACTCTAATCATAACCCTAATCCTAACCATAACTGTAGCCCAAACACTAGCTCAAACTCTATCCGTTCCTCTAACCATAACCATAAACCTAATACTAAACCTAGCATTACCCTAACCCTAACTCTGTCCCTAGACTGGATTCTCAACTGAATCCTCCACCTAGCCCTAACACTTACCCAATTCTTTACCCTTACCGTTAACCTAATGCTAGATCAAACCTGAACCCTAACTCAAAAAATAACCCTAGCCCTAATCCTAAACATAACTCTAGCCTAAAACCTAGCTCTAACCCTACCCATTACCCTAACCCTAACCTAAACCTCATGATAACCCTAGCCCTAACCCTAAACCTACTCTAAACCTAACTTAATATCTAAATCTAGACCTAACCATAATCCTAACCCTTAGTGCAGTCCTAACCCTTGCTCAAACTCTAACACTTACACTAAACCTAACAGTATCCCTGGTCCTAAACCTAAACCTAACCCTAATCCTAACCCAAGATCTAACCATGTCCACTACCCTTACCCTAATGATAACCCTAGCCCTAGCCCTAATACTAAGCCTAATTCTAGATCTAACCCTAAACCTAACCCTAGCCTTAGCACTAACCCTTACTCAAAATCTAACTCATACCCTAAACCAAACCCTAGCCTAAAGCCTAACAGTAATCCTAACTCTAGCCCTAATCCTAAACATAATCCTAGCCCTATCCCTAGCTCTTACTCTATCCATTACCCTAACGATAACCATAAACCTAATGCTAACACTAGACCTAACTCTAAACCTATTCATTAACATATTCCTTACCTGAACCCTAAAACTAACCTGAAGCTTTAACCTAACCCTATTCATTACCCTAACCCTAACTCTAAATCTAATGCTAATTTGAGTCCTAAACCTAAACCTAAACCTAACCCAAACCCAAAACCTGATGCTGACCATTATAATACACCTAGCTCTAAACCTGAACCTTACCCTAAACCCAACTCTGACAGTAGACCTAGCCTTAACCCTTACCCTGTAACTATTCCTAACCATAATTCTAGATCTGATATTAGCTCTACCCCTAATTATTGCCATAACCCTAACACAAATGCAAGCCTTCATCCTACCCTAAACCTATCTGGATCCTATCTTGAACCCTAACTCTAACCCTATCCCTAAATTTATCCTTTCCCTAGTTCTATACCTTGCTATTATCCCATCCCTTCCCATGAATCTAACCCTAACTCTACCCCTATACTTAATCCTTAAACTAATCCTAGACCTGATCCTAGCCCTAATTTGGCCTTCACCCTAACCCTAACACTAGCACTAAGACTAAATCTAACTGTCTCTCTAGCTCTATACTTAGATCTAACCCTATCCCTTACTATTACCCTAACACTTGCCTTAACCTTAGCCCTAACACTAGACCTAGCCCTAAACCTAGATCAAAACATAACTCTAAATCTAACCCTAACCCTAAGCCTAAACCTCACACTAACACTAGCCCTAACACTAACACTAATCCTAAAACTTGCTCTAAACTAGTCCTAGCCCTTAAAAAAAAAAAACTAGCCATAGACCTAACCCTAACCCTTAACCTAAACCAAAACCAAACTCTACACCTAGCCTAATTTTAACTCTTATTCCAGTCCTACCCTAACCCTAAAACTAACCTTGACCCTGACTCTGACACTAACACTAACTCTAGCTCTAACATCACCCTAAAAGTATACCTAACCTTAAAACTAGACCTATCCCTAACCGTAACTCAAAAAGTAGACCTAATTATAACTCAAGTTCTTACATTAGCTATAGCCCTAATCCTAGCCCTAACCTAACTCCAAATTTATCCCTAATCCAAATCCTATACCTCATTTAACCCTAACCTTAATCATCGTGCCAACCATTACCCTAAACCTAACCCTAACATAAAACTTGCCCTAACCCTAAACTTAACCCTAGCCTTAATCCTAACCATAATTCTACCTCTAACCATAGCTCTAACCAGATCCATTACCCTAACCATATATCTAACCCTAATTCTAACCCTAGGATAACCTAAACCCTATTTCCAACCTAATTTTATTCATTACCCTTAACCTAAACTGAACCATAAATCTAACCACAAACATTACCTTAACCTTAACCCTAACCTAACGCTAAAGATTACCCTGACCCTAAACCTTAACCTAACCCAAACATTAACCTGACTGTTACCCTAATAATAACTGTATATCTAAAACTAACCCTAAACTTCAACCTAACCCTTACACTAGAACTACCCATAAACCTAAACCCCAATTAACCCTAATCATAAACCTACACCTGACATTACCCCAACCCCTATTCATAGCCCTAAACTTAACACAAAACCTAGCCATAATCCTAGCCCTAAACCAAGCCTTAATTCTAGCCCTAAACTTAGGCTTAATCCTAAACCTAACCCTAACCCTAGCCCTAGCCCTAACCCTATTTTGACCCTCGCCCTAAACCTAGCTATAACATCATACCTTGCACTAATCCTAAACATAAACCTAGCCCTAACACTAACCCTAGCACTAATCTTAGAACTAATTTAACACTCACCCTAACCCTACCACTAACTCTCACCCTAGCACTAACCCTAGTTCTAAACCTATCCTTTACCATAAGCCAAACCCTTGCCGTAAACCTAACCCCAAAACTAGCCCAAAGTACACCCTAGCTCTAAACCTAGACCAAACCCTAACTCTAAAGCAAACCCTAAACCTAAGCCTAAACCTCACCATAACAGTAGCCCTAATCCTAATGCTAATTGGAAAACTAGCCCTAACCCTAGCCCTAGCACTTAAACAAAACCGAGACATAGGCTTAACCCTAAGACTTTAACTAAACTAAACCCTGAGCTTATATCTAGCCCTAACCTAGCCCTAATTTGAGTTTTAACCCTAACTCAAGAAATTAACCTGACCCTGATTCACTTCCTATCGCTAACCCCAGATCTAAACATCACCCTAACCCTAATCCTAAACTGAACACTAGACCTAGCCCTAACTCTAACCCTAAAACTAGCCCTTGTCATAATGCCTGTTCCTACATTAGCCATAGCCCTGTAATAACAGAAAATCTAACCCTAATCCGAGACCTAAACCTAGCTTCAAACATAAGCCTAACCTTAAGCCTAGCCCCATCCCTAACCCTGACACTAGCCCTAATCCTGGCTCTAAACTTATCCCTTTCCCTAAACCAAACCCTCAACCTAATTCTATCCTAGTCCAAACCCTAATCCTAAGCCTACCCGAAACTACAACTCTAATACTAATCCTAACCCTAGCCTTCACTGTAGCTCTAACTTTAACCTGAAACCTAATATTAACCCTGACCCTTATTCTGACCCTAACTTTAATCCTAGATTGAAACCTGACCCTAACACTAAAACGAACCCTAACACTAGCCCTTTGGGTAACCCTCTACCTAAACCTAACTTTAACACTTGACCTAGACAAAAGTCTAATCCTAAATCTAGCTATATCTCTAGCACTAGCCCCCAACTAAAACCTAGCCCTAACCCTAAAAATAACCCCTAACGTAACCCAAACACTAACTTTACCCCTAGACCTTACACTAGCTCTTGTTGTAGCCCCAACACTAAACCTAACCCTAACACAAACAAAGACCCTCCTTCTAACAAAACCCTAGCTCTAAAATTTATGCTAACCCAAAATCTAGCCATAACCCTAATACTAGACCTAACCATAAACCTAACCCTAACTCTTACATTACCCATACTAGACCTAGCCTTAAACCTCATATAAAACTTGGCCCTAATTTTAGCCCTGACCCTAGCCCTAAGTTTAACGCTAACCTAACCCTAGACTTAACCATAACCCTAACTCTCACCTTAGCCCGAATCCTAGCTCAAACACTAACTCTTACCCTAAACATAACCCTAGCCCTAACTCTAAACTTAACTCTAATCCTAGCCCTAATCCGGACCATAACCAAGGCCAAAACCTACCTGTAACTCTATCCATTACCCTAAATATAACCTAACCTAACGCTAACCCTAGCCCTAAACTTAACACTAATCCTAAACCTAGACCTGACACTAACCTGAACATTTGCCCTAGCCCTAACCATAGCTCAAACCCTTACATGTACTCTAAATCTAACCCTAACACTAACTCTAGGCCTAAACATAAACCTAACCCTAACCTCTCCTGTAATCCTAACATAAACCTAGCCCAAAACCTATCCATTAACTTAAACATTAGCCTAACCCAAATGCTAACCCTAGGCATAATTCTAAAAGTATTGCTAACACAAAACCTATCCATTACCTAAACCTAACCTGAACACTAAATCTAAACCTATCAATTACTCTAACCCTAATCCTAACCCTAATGCTAATTTGAGCCCTAAGCCAAAACCATAACCTAAACCAACTTTAAATAAGACTGACTCTAATAATACACTTAGATCTAAACCTACCCTAACCATAAACCTAACCCTTACACTAGACCTAGCCATAAAACTAACCCTAACAATATCCTTAACCTAACCCTAGACCTGACATTAGCCCTCTACCTAATTCTTCCCTAAACCTAACACAAACCCTAGACCTCACCCTAGCCCTAAACCTAGCCTTAATCCTAACCTGATTTCTAACCATAGATTAATCCCTAATTTCAACCCTCACCTTAGTTCTGAACCTAGGTATAACCAGATCCCTTTCCCTAAACCTAACCCTAACCCTAACACTATCACTAACCTCAACCCAAGCCCTAAACCTTAGACCTAACCCTAACACTAACCCTAGCTCTAATCCTAGCCCTAATTTATCACTTACTGTAACACTAACTTTAACCCTAGTCCTAATACAAACTCAAACTCTCACCCTAGACCTATTTCTAGTACTAACCTTATCTGTGACCTAATCCTAACACTAGCCCTAACCTTAGCCATAACCCTAGGCCTAATCCTTGATCTAACCATAACTATAAATCTAACCCTAAACCTAAGCCTAAACCTCACCATAACACTAGCCCAAACATTATCACTAACCCTAAAATTAGCCCTAACCCAAGCCCTAGACCTAAAACAAAACTGAGCCATAGCCCTAATGCTAATCCTAACCTAACTGTAACCCTATACCTGACTTTAGCCCTAGTCCTAATTCTTGCTCTAACCTTAACACAATACCTCACCGTACACTTAGCCTTAACCCTATCTCTAATTTGAGTGTTATTCATAACTCTAAAACTAACACTTACCCTTACTCTGATACTTACAACGACTCCATCTCAAATTATAACCCTTAGTTTAACCTAACATTAATACTAGACCTAGCTCTAACCCAAATCATAAAACTAGCTGTAATCATAACCCTAGTTCTTACATTAGCCATAGCCCTAACACTAGCACTAAAATAATCTAAAACTTAACCCTAATCCGAGCCCTAACCCTAGCTTTAACCCTAACCCTGACCCTAAACCTAATCAAAACCCTAGCCTTATTTATAACCATAACCTTAACTCTATCTCTAGCTCTAATTCTATCAATTAGCTTAATCCTAACTCTATCCCTAATGCTTACCCTAGGATAACCTTAACCCTATCCATTACCTTAAACCTAACCTGAACCCTATACCTAACCATATTTATTACCTTAACCTTAAATCTAAACCTGAAATTAATTTGAGCCCTAACTCTAAACCTCAACCTAAACAAACCCTGACCCTGACTCTGACTTTAATAATACCCCTAGCTCTAAAACTAACCCTAACCCTCAACCTAACGCTTTCACTATACCTAGCCACAAACCTAAACCTAAAACTAACCCTAACCATAACTTTAGATTCACACCCTATCACTAACCCTAGATCTAAACATCACCCTAACCCTAATCCTAAACTGAACACTAGACCTAGCCCTAACTCTAACCCTAAAACTAGCCCTTGTCATAATGCCAGTTCCTACATTAGCCATAGTCCTGTAATAACAGAAAACCTAGCCCTAAACCTAATGCTGGCCATATGCCTAACAAAAATCATAGCCCTAATCCTGGCCATAAACCTAGCCTTATTCCTAACCCTAATTCTAAAATTAGCCCTAAACCTAAACCTAGCTATAATATCATACCAAACCCTAACCCTAATCCCAACCCTAGTCCTAAACAAAGGCCTAGCCCTAATGCTAACCCTAACTGTAATCCTAGCCATAATTTAGCCTTAACCCTAAACCTGTCATATTCCTAGTCCTAAGACTAATTCTAACTCTCGCCTTAGGCCTATCACTAGTTCTAACCTTTCCCTTACTATAACCCAAAGCCTTGCCCTAACCCTACCTCAAACCTAGCCCTAAACTTAGTCCTAGCCCTAAGCCTAGATCTAACCCTAACTATAAATCGAACCCTAACCCTAAACATAAACTTCACCCTAACATTAGCCCTAACCCTAATGCTAATTTGAAAACTAGACTTAACCCTAGTCACAGCCCTGAAACAAAACTGAGCTTTAGCCCCAGTCCTAACTCAAAAACTTAACCTTATCCTAATGCTACCCCTAGTCCTAACTCTATCCGTACAACTAGTCCTGACCCTGACTCTGACCCGAAAACTCACCTTAGCTTTAAACATCACCTTAAACTTAAATGTAACCAAAACACTAGATCTAGTCTTAAACCTAACCATAAACTAGCCTGAATTGTAAAGCCAGTTCTTACATTAGCCATAGCCTGAGCCCAAACAGAAAACCTAACCCTAATCTGAGCCCTAAACCTACCTTTAAACTAAACCCTAAATCTAACTCTAGTCCTAACCCTAAACCTAGCTCTAACCCTAAACCTTACACTAAGCCAAACCCTCACCCTAATGCTACCCTCATTCTTACCCAAATCCTCAGCCTACCCCAAACCCTAACTTTATTCCTAGTCCTAACCCTAGGCCTCATTCTATCTCTAACCCTTTCCCAAAGCTTAAGCCTAACCCTGACCCTTATTCTGACCCTAAATCTAACCCTAGGTTTAAGCCTGACCCTACCTCTAAACCAAAACATAACACTAGCCCTTTTGGTAAACCTATAGCTAAGCTAACCATAATACTAGCACTAGACCTGAACTTAATCCTAAATATAGCCATAATTTCATAAATCTTACCCCTAGCCCTAATAATAACCATTAACCCAATGCAAAGATTAACCCTACCCCTAGACCTAACCGTAGTTCTAATTCTGGAACTAACCCTAAACCCAAAGGTAACCCAAAAACTGACACTTATCTTAACAAAAACCATAACTCTAAATTTTATCCTAACCCCACACCTAAACCTAACTATTGAACTATCCATAACCCTAAATCTAAAACTAGCCACAACCATAAACCAGGCTCTTTCATTACCCAAAGCCCTAATGCTAGTCATAAATCTGACACAAAACATAGCCCTAAACCTAGCTCTAAGCATAAACCTTACCAAAACCCTAGCCCAAACCCTAACCCCAAACCTTGCCCTAGTCCTAACCCTAAATCAAACTCTAACCCTTACCCTAAACCTAACCCTTCCCCTAAACCTAATCCTAAAGCTAGCCCTAATCCTAATTGTAACCATAGCCCAAGTCTTAGATCTAACTTTATCCATTACCTTAAACATACTCCTGAACCGAATTCTAATCCTAGCCCTAAGCCTAATCCTAACAATAACCCTGACTGTAACCTTAACCCTCTCCTTAGCCCTAATCATAGCTCAACCCCTAACACTTACACTAACCCTAACCCTAGCCCTAACACTAACCATATGCCTAACCCTAATTCTAGCCCTAATCCTAAACTTAACCCAAGCCCTAATACTAGCACTAACCCTATCCATTATCCTAAACATAAGCCTAAACCAAATGCTAACCTTAGGGGAAAACCTAACCCTATCCCTAACACTTACCCTATACATTACTCTAAACCTAACTTGAATGCTAAACCTAACCCTATCCATTACTCTAACCCTAAACCTCACCCTATCTGTAATCATATAACTAGCCCTAATTGTAAAGCCAGTTCTTAACCCTAATGATAATTAGACCCCTAACCCTAAACCTTAACCCAAACCAAACCCCAACCCAACTCTGAACTTAATAATATACCAAGCTCTAAACCTTACCCCTACACTAAAACTAAACCTTACACTAGACCTAGCCATAAACCTAACCCTAACATTATTCCTAACCATAACCCTAGACCTGACATTAGCCCTAGCCCTAATCCTAGCCCTAATGCTAACAAAAATCCTAGCCCTCATCCTAGCCCTAAAAGTAGCCTTAATCCTAACACTCACCCTTACCCTAGCTCTATCCTGAATTTTAAAGCTCGTCCTAGCCATAAACCTAGATATAACCTCATCACTTCCCCTAAAACTAACTCTAAACCTAAAACTAACACTAAACTTAACCCTAGACCCAACCCTAACACTGACCCAAACGCTAATCTTAGCCCTAATTTAGCACTAACCCTAACACTACCCCAACCCTAGTCCTAAGACTCTCACTCTATCCCTATTTCTATTTCTAACCCTATCTGTTATTGTAACTTTCACACTAGCCCTAACTTTAGCCCTAAATCTAGCCATAGCCCTGACCCTATATCTAACCATAACTCTAAATCTAATCCTAAACTTAAGCCTAAACCTCACCATACCTCTAACCCTAATACTAAAACTAGCCCTAACCCTAGCCCTAAAACAAAACCGAGCCATTGCTCTAATTCTAATCCTTACCCAATACCAAACCCTACCCCTAAACTAGCAATAACCCAAGCTCTAATTCGAGTCCTACCCCTAAAACTTACCCTGAACCTGACTCTTATCCAAACACTAACACTAGCTCTAAATATCACCCTAACCCTAAGCTAATGCTAACACCAGTCCTAGTGCAAACCCTAACCCTAAAATTAACCCTTATTGTAACACTAGCCCTCACATTGGCCATAGGCCTAATCCTAGCCCTCACCCTAACACAAAAATAGCACTAATCCAAGACCTAACACTAAATATTAACCTAATCTTAACCCTAATCCTTGACTAAAACATAACCCTAAACATAACCCTAATCCTAGCTCCCTTATCCTAAGCCAAACCTTATCCATAATGCTAACCTTAGTCCTAATCCTAATCCTTAGCCTAAACCAAACACTAATCCTATTACTAATCCTAACCCTAGCCCTCATTCTAGCTCTAAACAGAACCCAAAACCTAACTCTAAACTTCACCCTTATTCTGACCCTAACATTAATTATAGGTCTAAATCTGACCCTAATCATAAACCAAACCCTGAAACTAGCCCTACCAGAAACCATATACCTAAACCTAACACTATCACTACCCCTAAACCTAAACCTAATCCTAAATCTAGTGATAACTCTAGCACTAGACCTAAAAAAAAATTTAGTCCTATCCCTAACAATAACTCTTAATCTAATCCAAACACTAACACTACCCCATACCTAACCTTGTTCTAATTCTGGCTTTCACCCTAAAACTAACTCTAACGTGAAAATTGATCCTGACACTAACACTAAACCTTGCTCTAAACCTGACAATAAACAAAAATCTAAACTTAATACAAGACCTAGCCATAAATCTTACCCTACAACTAGCTGCAATTAGAACCCTAGATCTTACATTACCCATAGCAATAATCCTGGGCCTAAACCTGACATAAAATGTAGCACTAATCTGAGGCCTAAACCTACCTACGAATAGCCCTCACCCTAACCCTAGCTCTAAACCTAAACCTAACCCTAACACTCACCTTAGCCCTAACCCTAGCTCAAATACTAACCCTTAGCGTAAACATAAACCTAGCCCTATACATAGCCTTAACACTAACCCTAGCTCTAATCCTAACCTTAAACATAGCTCTAACTCTACTTCTAACCCTATCCATTAACCTAACTCTTACCCTAACCATAATGATAACCCTAGCCATAACCCTAATTGAAACCCTAACACAAAACATAATCCTAACCCTAGACCTAATTATAAAATTAAACCTTGCTTTAGCCCTAAACCTAACTGAAACTCTAACCCTTACCCTAAACCCAAGAGTAAAACCAGCCCTAAAACTAAACTTAGCCCTAAAACTAAACTTAACCCTAAACCTAAACTTAACTCTAAAGCTATCCTTAGATCTAACCCAATCTATTACTCTAAACCTAACCCTAAACCTAAAGAAAACCCTAGCCCTAACGCTAAACCAAACCCTGACCATAACCATAACCCTAAACCTATACCTAATACTAAACCTAACCCTCAAACTAGGACTAACCATAGCTCAAAACCTAACCCTTAATCCAAACCTAACCGTAACCTTACCCTAAGCTAGTTTTACTAGCCTTAAACCAAACCCTAACCCTAAATCAACCCCAATCTTAACCATAAATTTAGCCCTAATCCTAGCTCTAACCATATATATTACCCTTATGATAATTCTAATACTAATGGTAACTCTAGGCCTAACCCTAACCTTATTGCTATCCTGAAACTCTCCATTACCCTAAAGCTAACCTGAACCCTAAACCTAACCCTATCCATTACCCTAACCCTAACCTTAATGGTCATTTAAGCCCTATCCATAAACCTTAACCTAAAACAAACCCGAAACCTGATCCTGACCCTAAAAATACACCTAGGTCTAAACCTGACCTTACCCTAAGCCTAACACTTACATTAGACCTAAACACAAACCTAATCCTAAATCTACCCTAACTGTAACATTAGACCTGACATTGGTCCTATCCCTAAATCTAGATCTAAGTCTTCAACCAACCTAACCCTCATCCTAGCCCTAACCTAGCCTTATTCATAACCTAACCATAACCCTAAACCTAACTCTGATTCTGTCCCTCTCCATACCTCTAAACCGAGCTATTACAATATCCCTTAACCCAAACATAACCGTAACCCTAGTTCTAACTCTAGGCCTCAGATGAACATTATCCCTAGCTCTAATATTATCCATTATTTAGCCGTATCCCTAAAACTAACCATAACCCTTGCCCTAAGACTAAATCTAACTCCCCCTATTTCTAAACATATCCATTACCATAACCCTAACCCTAGCCCTAATCCTTGTCCTATCCTTAGACCTAGCCCTATCACAAGATCTAATGCTAACTCCAAATCTAACCCTATATCTAAGCCTAAGCCTAAAACTAATCCTAATCATAACCCTAAAAAGAACCATAACCCTAACCGTAACACTGACCCTTACCCTAACCCTAACACTACCCCTAAGCCTATCACTAACACTAACCCTAAACCTCACCATAACCCTTACACTAACACTTACCCTTACCCTAACACTAAGATTAAACCTAACACTAATCCTAACCTTACACCTAACACTAACCCTAACACAAACCCTAACCCTAACAGTAATCCTAACGCTAACCATAATCCTAACCATAACCCTAAATTTAAAACTAACCCTACACTTAACCCTAACACAAATCCATACCCTAACCCTAACACTAAAACTGAACCGAATGCTAACCCTAATCCTCACCTTAAACCTAAACCTAAACCTAACTATAACCCTAACCATAACACTAAACCTAACCCTAACACTAATCCTAACACTAAGCCTAAACCTAAACTTAACCCAAATTTTACAACTAACACTACCCCTAATACTAACTCTAATACTAAAACTAATACTAAACCTAACAATAACCCTTACTATAACTGTTACCCTAATCGTAAACCTTACCCTAACCTTAACCCTAACCATAACACTAAACCTAATACTAAAACTAACCCTAACCATAACTCGCAACATAACACTAACCCTAAACCTAACACTAACTCTAACTCTAACCCTAACCCTAAACCTTACCCTAACGCTAAACCTAATACTAATCGAAAACCTAACCCTAATGGTAACCCTACCACTAACTCTATCTTTAACCCTAACATTAAGCATAACAATAACCCTGACCCTAACCCTAACCCTAAATTTAACCCTAACCCTAACCCTAACCCTAATCCTAAACCTAAAACTAACACTAACACTAAGCCTAAGCAAGTCCTAACCTTAAACCTAAGAACACTAACCCTAACACTAAACCTAAACCTAACCCTATCCCTAATAATAACACTAATTCTAAACCTAGCCTTAACCCTAACAATAAACCTAACAGAATCCCTAACCCTAACCCAACCCTAAATCTAACACTAACACTAACCGTAACACTAACCCTAATGGAAAACCTAACATTAACACTAACCTTAACCCTAAAACTAATGCTATCCTTAACCCTAACTTAACACTAACCTTAACCATAAACTTAACACAAACCCTAAGCCTAACCCTAACAATAATCCTGTCCTGAACCCTAAACTTAACACTCATCCTAAACCTAACCCTAACCCTAAACCTATTCCTTACTGAAACTCTAACCCTAATTGTAACCCTAAGTCTAACTTTAATCCTAACACTAACCTTAACCCTATACCTAACCCTAATACTAACACTAATCCTAAACCCAAACCTAACACTAACCTGAACACTAAACATAATGCTAAAGATAACACTAAACCTAACACTAACCCTAAGCATAACACTAGCCCTAACCATAAGCCTAACCCTAATGCTACACCTAGTACTAACCCTAAACCTACTCTAATGATAACTCTAACACTAACCCTAACCCTAACCTAAACCTAAACCTAACAAAACCTCCAATCCTAAAAAAAACCTAATCCTAATCCCAAACTTGACACTTAAACTAACCCTAACCCTAAACCTAACCCTAAACCTAAACTTGATGGTTAAACTAAGCCTAACCCTAAACCTAATTCTAATTCTAACTGAATCTGTAACCCTAACACAAACCCTAAGTCTAATCCTAAACCTAACACTAGCCCTAACCCTAACCCTAACACTAATACTAACCCTAACCTGAACACTAATCCGAATAATAAACCTAACCCTAAACATAAAGCCGCACATAACACTAACTCTGAGCATAACTCTAACCTTAAAACTAGCCCTAATCATAATCCTAATCCTAATGCTACCCCTAAACTAACCCTAAATCTACTATAATGCTAAATCTAAAAGTAACCTTAACCCTAACCCAACACAAACACTAAACCTAAACCTAACAAAATGTCTAACCCTAATGCTAAACCTAACAAAAAACTAACCGTAAACCAAAAACTAACTCTAAAGCAAATCCTAAACCTAAACCAAAAGCTTAAACTAACCTTAAACCTAACCCTAACCCTAATATTACCCTAACACTAACCGTAAACCTTACCCTAAAACTAACCCATTCGCTAACCCTAAACTTAACCTTAACACTAACGCTTAAACAAACCTTAATCTGGGGGATCCAACATGGCGGCCGGCGAGGAAGCTGCACTTTCAATATCTCCACATTAACGGGATCAGAAATACCAATTAAAACAGCTACATTCTACCTACTGAGGATCTTCTAGCAAAATTCCGTTGAAAGGAGACCTGCCGAGAATTAGTAAGTTTTTTAGACGTGACAGTTTGCCCCAGACAAGTGAAACTTGACTGGCAGCGCGGGCTCAGAGTCCAATCCCGCGGCCACCCGCCGCTTCTGCAAGCGGCAGGCGGCCCAGAGCAGCGCGGCAGAAGGGTCCCCGCCCAGCCAGCAGACAGCACCCGCCATCCCGGCTACCCTGGCGGCCCTGCTTTCGCCCGGCGAACAGCCACCCCACCCGGCTGGTTCTTAGCCACGCCGCTGCAGCCACCCGGCTTTACAAGCACCCCCGGCGGCCCTGCTCGGCGAGAAGGGTCCCCGCCCTGCCGGCAGACAGCTCCCGCCATTCCGCTCTTGTTCTGCAAACAGCTAGCCCGCCCGCTTGGTTCTTAGCCACGAGGCTGCAGCCGCCCGGCTTTACAAGCGCCCCCGGCGACCCTGCTTGGCGAGAAGGGTCCC
Source organism: Callospermophilus lateralis (assembly GCF_048772815.1). NCBI lineage: Eukaryota > Metazoa > Chordata > Mammalia > Rodentia > Sciuridae > Callospermophilus > Callospermophilus lateralis. The sequence continues at coordinate 91,623,003 of NC_135306.1, read as the reverse complement.
CGCCCTGCCGGCAGACAGCTCCCGCCATTCCGCTCTTGCTCTGCAAGCAGCCACCCCGCCCGCTTGGTTCTTAGCCACGAGGCTGCAGCCGCCCGGCTTTACAAGCGCCCCCGGCGACCCTGCTCGGCGAGAAGGGTCCCCGCCCTGCCGGCAGACAGTTCCCGCCATTCCGCTCTTGTTCTGCGAGCAGCCACCCCGCCCGCTTGGTTCTTAGCCACGAGGCTGCAGCCGCCCGGCTTTACAAGCGCCCCCGGCGACCCTGCTCGGCAAGAAGGGTCCCCGCCCTGCCGGCAGACAGTTCCCGCCATTCCGCTCTTGTTCTGCGAGCAGCCACCCCGCCCGCTTGGTTCTTAGCCACGAGGCTGCAGCCGCCCGGCTTTACAAGCGCCCCCGGCGACCCTGCTCGGCGAGAAGGGTCCCCGCCCTGCCGGCAGACAGCTCCCGCCATTCCGCTCTTGTTCTGCAAGCAGCCACCCCGCCCGCTTGGTTCTTAGCCACGAGGCTGCAGCCGCCCGGCTTTACAAGCGCCCCCGGCGACCCTGCTCGGCGAGAAGGGTCCCTGCCCGGCCAACAGACAGTTTCCGCCATCCCGGCTACCCTGCCGGTCCCGCTCTTGCCCTGCAAACAGCCACCCCGCCCGCCTGGGTCTTAGACACGCGGCGGCAGCCGCCCGGCTTTACAAGCGCCCCCGGCGGCCCTGCTCTGCGAGAAGGGTCCCCGCACTGCCGGCAGACAGCTCCCGCCATTCCGCTCTTGTTCTGCAAACAGCCAGCCCGCCCGCTTGGTTCTTAGCCACGAGGCTGCAGCCGCCCGGCTTTACAAGCGCCCCCGGCGACCCTCCTCGGCGAGAAGGGTCCCCGCCCTGCCGGCAGACAGCTCCCGCCATTCCGCTCTCGTTCTGCAAACAGCCACCCCGCCCGCTTGGTTCTTAGCCACGAGGCTGCAGCCGCCCGGCTTTACAAGCGCCCCCGGCGACCCTGCTTGGCGAGAAGGGTCCCTGCCCGGCCAACAGACAGTTTCCGCCATCCCGGCTACCCTGCCGGTCCCGCTCTTGCCCTGCAAACAGCCACCCCGCCCGCCTGGGTCTTAGACACGCGGCGGCAGCCGCCCGGCTTTACAAGCGCCCCCAGCGGCCCTGCTCGTCGAGAAGGGTCCCTGCCCGGCCGGCAGACAGCTCCCACCATCCCGGCACTCCTGGCGGCCCGCCCGCTCTGCGAAGGGTTACCCCACCCGGCTCTTAGCCACGCGGGCGCCATCTGCCTGGCGCTGAGGGAGCCCCCGGCGGCCCAGCGCAGCCAGAAGGGTCCCCGCCTGGCCCGACAGAAGGCACGTGCCCTTCCGGCTCTGCTAACGGCCCTGCACACCCAGGAAAGGGCTCCCCACCTTGAGAGGATGGGAAGGAAATCTAACCAAGCCTCTATGAATTAGCGAACTGGGATCTAAAACCAGAGATTATATCAGACCAGAGACAAGCCAGTTCCACCTCTCCCTTCGGTCACTCCTGCAAGGAGCCAGGGGCCCGCCATAGCAGAGAGGGGAAGTCACCAAAGATCGGCCAAAGAGATTCCTTCCCAGCGGACTCTAAATTAGCAGGAGCGGCGAGGGAGCCGGACGGAGCTGGCGGGAACCGCGGCAGCGGCACGGGAACCGGCGGGAGCTGAGGCGGCGCTGACACAGGAGCCGCCGGGAGCCGCGCGGCGCGGGTCTCCCAGCTACAGCCCCCACCAGTGCTGACAACTGAGGTCTCTTGCACCAGATACGGGGGCGTGGCTACCAGAAGAAAGAAACGCGATCAGTATGAAAAGACAAGGAAAGAAAGGACCACAAGCAATGCAGGTCAACTCAACTTTAGAAGAGGTAATATCTGCAGCAGATGGAATGTCAGATAAAGAATTCAGGATATACATGCTTCAGATGATCTGGAGTCTCAAGGAAGACATTAGACAGCAAAATCAGACAATGAAAGACCACTTCGACCACTTCGACAATAAATTACACAAACAAATCCAAGAAGCAAAAGATCAATTATACAGGGAGATAGAGGTTATAAAAAACAAACAAACAGAAATCCTGGAAATGCAGGAAATAATAAACCAACTTAAAAACTCAATTGAGAATACTACCAGCAGAGTAGAACACTTAGAAGATAGAACATCAGACAATGAAGACAAAGTATTTCAACTGGAGAAGAACATAGACAGCTCAGCAAAGCTGTTAAGAAACCATGAGCAGAACATTCAAGAAATATGGGATAACATAAAGAGACCCAACTTAAGGGTCATGGGGATACAGGAAGGTATTGAGGTCCAAACCAAAGGAATGACCAATCTATTCAACGAAATAATACGAGAAAACTTCCCAGACTTGAAGAATGAGACAGAATCCCAAATCCTAGAAGCCTACAGGACGCCAAATGTGCAAAATCATAAGAGAGCCACACCTAGACACATTATAATGAAGATGCCCAACATACAGAATAAGGAGAGAATTTTAAAAGCTACAAGAGAAAGGAAGCAGATTACATTTAGGGGTAAACCAATCAGGATAACAGCTGATCTTTCAACACAGACTCTGAAAGCTAGAAGATCCTGGAATAACATATTTCAAACGTTGAAAGAAAAGGGGTTCCAACCAAGAATTGTGTATCCCGCGAAATTAAGCTTCAGGATAGAAGATGAAATTAAAACCTTCCATGATAAACAAAAGTTAAAAGAATTTGCAGCTAGAAAACCAGCTCTTCAAAACATCCTCGGCAAAATATTACAGGAAGAGGAAATGGAAAATATCAATGAAAACCAACAGCGGGAGGTAGTACAGTAAAGGTGGGGGGGAATAATCAAAGAGGAAAACAAACCATGTTTAGTAACATAAATAAACAAATATGGCTGGAAGAACAAACCATATCTCAATAATAACTCTAAATGTTAATGGCTTAAACTCACCAATTAAGAGACACAGGCTAGCAGAATGGATCACTAAACAAGACCCAACAATATGCTGCCTTCAGGAGACACATCTGATAGGAAAAGACATACATAGACTGAAGGTGAAAGGTTGGGAAAAATCATATCACTCATATGGACTTCGCAAACAAGCAGGAGTGTCCATACTCATTTCAAATAAAATAGATTTCAAGCCAAAGTTAATCAAAAGGGATGAAGAGGGACACTACATACTTCTCAAGGGAACCATACACCAACAAGACATAACAATCATAAATATATATGCCCCAAACAATGGAGCAGCTATGTTCATCAAACAAACTCTTCTCAAGTTCAAGAGTCTAATAGACCACCATACAATAATCATGGGAGACTTCAACACACCTCTCTCACCACTGGACAGATCTTCCAAACAAAAGTTGAATAAGGAAACTATAGAGCTCAATAACACAATTAAGAACCTAGACTTAATTGACATATATAGAATATACCACCCAACATCAAGCAGTTACACTTTTTTCTCAGCAGCACATGGATCCTTCTCAAAAATAGATCATATATTATGTCACAGGGCAACTATTAGACAATATAAAGGAGTAGAGATAATACCATGCATATTATCTGATCATAATGGAATGAAATTGAAAATCAACAATAAAAGAAGTAAGGAAAAATCATGCATCACTTGGAGAATGAACAATAGGTTACTGAATGATCAATGGGTTATAGAAGACATCAAGGAGGAAATTAAAAAATTCTTAGAGATAAATGAAAACACAGACACAACATATCGGAATCTATGGGACACATTGAAAGCAGTTCTAAGAGGAAAATTTATTGCTTGGAGTTCATTCCTTAAAAAAAGAAAAAACCAACAAATAAATGATCTAATACTTCAACTCAAAATCCTAGAAAAAGAAGAGCAAAACAACAGCAAAAGAAGTAGAAGACAAGAAATAATTAAAATCAGAGCTGAAATTAATGAAATCGAAACGAAAGAAACAATTGAAAAAATTGACAAAACTAAAAGTTGGTTCTTTGAAAAAATAAATAAAATCGACAGACCCTTAGCCACGCTAACAAAGAGAAGAAGAGAGAGAACTCAAATTACCAGCATACGGGATGAAAAAGGCAATATCACAACAGACACTTCAGAAATACAGAAGATTATCAGAAATTATTTTGAATCCTTATACTCCAATAAAATAGAAGATAGTGAAGGCATCGATAAATTTCTTAAGTCATATGATTTGCCCAGATTGAGCCAAGAGGATATTGACAACCTAAACAGACCAATATCAATTGAGGAAATAGAAGATACCATCAAAAGACTACCAACTAAGAAAAGCCCAGGACCGGATGGGTATACAGCAGAGTTTTTCAAAACCTTTAAAGAGGAATTAACACCAATACTTTTCAAGCTATTTAAGGAAATAGAAAAAGAGGGAGAACTTCCAAATTCATTCTATGAGGCCAACATCACCCTGATTCCTAAACCAGACAAAGACACTTCAAAGAAAGAAAACTACAGACCAATATCTCTAATGAACCTAGATGCAAAAATCCTCAATAAACTTCTGGCGAACCGGATACAAAAACATATCAAAAAAATTGTGCACCATGATCAGGTAGGATTTATCCCTGGGATGCAAGGTTGGTTCAATATACGGAAATCAATAAATGTTATTCACCACATCAACAGGCTTAAAAATAAGAACCATATGGTCATCTCGATAGATGCAGAAAAAGCATTCGACAAAGTACAGCATCCCTTTATGTTCAAAACTCTAGAAAAACTAGGGATAACAGGAACATACCTCAACATTGTAAAAGCAATCTATGCTAAGCCTCAGGCTAGCATCATTCTGAATGGAGAAAAACTGAAGGCGTTCCCTCTAAAATCTGGAACAAGACAGGGATGCCCTCTCTCACCACTTCTGTTCAACATAGTTCTCGAATCACTGGCCAGAGCAATTAGACAGACGAAAGAAATTAAAGGCATAAAAATAGGAAAAGAAGAACTCAAATTATCACTATTTGCAGATGACATGATTCTATACCTAGCAGACCCAAAAGGGTCTACAAAGAAACTATTAGAGCTAATAAATGAATTCAGCAAAGTGGCAGGCTATAAGATCAACACGCATAAATCAAAGGCATTCCTGTATATCAGCAACAAATCCTCTGAAATGGAAATGAGGACAACCACCCCATTCACAATATCCTCAAAGAAAATAAAATACTTGGGAATCAACCTAACAAAAGAGGTGAAAGACTTATACAATGAAAACTACAGAACCCTAAAGAGAGAAATAGAAGAAGATCTTAGAAGATGGAAAAATATACCCTGTTCATGGATAGGTAGAAGTAACATCATCAAAATGGCGATATTACCAAAAGTTCTCTATAGGTTTAATGCAATGCCAATCAAAATCCCAACGGCATTTCTTGTAGAAATAGAGAAAGCAATCATGAAATTCATATGGAAAAATAAAAGACCCAGAATAGCAAAAACAATTCTAAGCAGGAAATGTGAATCAGGCGGCATAGCTATACCAGACTTCAAACTATACTACAGAGCAATAGTAACAAAAACAGCATGGTACTGGTACCAAAACAGGCAGGTGGACCAATGGTACAGAATAGAGGACACAGAAACCAATCCACAAAACTACAACTATCTTATATTTGATAAAGGGGCTAAAAGCATGAAATGGAAGAAGGATAGCATCTTCAACAAATGGTGTTGGGAAAACTGGAAATCCATATGCATCAAAATGAAACTGAATCCCTTTCTCTCGCCATGCACAAAAGTTAACTCAAAGTGGATCAAGGAACTTGATATCAAATCAGAGACATGGCGTCTGATAGAAGAAAAAGTTGGCTATGATCTACATACTGTGGGGTCGGGCTCCAAATTTCTCAATAGGACACCCATAGCACAACAGTTAATAACTAGAATCAACAAATGGGACTTACTAAAACTAAAAAGTTTTTTCTCAGCAAAAGAAACAATAAGAGAGGTGAATAGGGAGCCTACGTCCTGGGAACAAATCTTTACTCCTCACACTTCAGACAGAGCCCTAATATCCAGAATATACAAAGAACTAAAAAAATTAGACAATGAGATAACGAATAACCCAATCAACAAATGGGCCAAGGACCTGAACAGAAATTTCTCAGAGGAGGACATACAATCAATCAACAAGTATATGAAAAAATGCTCACCATCTCTAGCAGTCAGAGAAATGCAAATCAAAACCACCCTAAGATACCATCTCACTCCAGTAAGATTGGCAGCCATTAGGAAGTCAAACAGCAACAAGTGCTGGCGAGGATGTGGAGAAAAGGGTACTCTTGTACATTGCTGGTGGGACTGCAAATTGGTGAGGCCAATTTGGAAAGCAGTATGGAGATTTCTTGGAAAGCTCGGAATGGAACCACCATTTGATCCAGCTATTCCACTACTCGGTCTATTCCCTAAAGACCTAAAAAGAGCACACTATAGGGACACTGCTACATCCATGTTCATAGCAGCACAATTCACAATAGCAAGACTGTGGAACCAACCTTGATGCCCTTCAATAGACGAATGGATAAAAAAAATGTGGCATTTATACACAATGGAGTATTACTCTGCATTAAGAAATGACAAAATCATAGAATTTGGAGGGAAATGGATGGCATTAGAGCAGATTATGCTAAGTGAAGCTAGCCAATCCCTTAAAAACAAATGCCAAATGTCTTCTTTGATATAAGAAGAGTTACTAAGAACAGAGTAGGGAAGAAGAGCATGAGAAGAAGATTAACATTAAACAGGGATGAGAGGTGGGAGGGAAAGGGAGAGAGAAGGGAAATTGCATGTAAATGGAAGGAGACCCTCAGGGGTATACAAAATTACATACAAGAGGAAGTGAGGGGAAAGGAGGGAAAATATAAGGGGGAGAAATGAATTACAGTAGAGGGGGTAGAGAGAGAAGAGGGGAGGGGAGGGGGGAGGGGGGATAGCGGAGGATGGGAAATGCAGCAGAATACAACAGACTCCAGAATGGCAATATGTAAATCAATGTGCAACTGATGTGATTCTGCAATCTGTATATGGGGTAAAAATGGGAGTTCATATCCCACTTGAATCAAAGTGTGAATTATGATATATCAAAAACTATGTAATGTTTTGAACAACCTACAATAAAAATTAATTAAAAAAAAAAAAAAAAAAACAAACCTTAATCTTAACTCTAACACTAACCCTAACCCATCCTTAACCCTATAACTCACCCTAAACCTAACCCTAAACCTAACCCTAACACTAAACTTCAAACTATCCCTAAACTTAAACTATTTTAACCTTAACTTATCCTAATTAATCTTATCCCTAAAAATAACACTAACCCTAACCATTCACTAACCAGAACCCTAACCCTAACACAAACTCTCATCATAACCCTCACAATAATCCCAAACTAACAACTACCCCTAAAACTAACACTAATTCTAAAGCTAACCATAACCCAAACACTAACCCTAACATATACCCTAAACCTAACACTAAATCTAACCCTAACCCAACCGTAACACTAACCCTAAAACTAAATCTATTACAAACCATAGTGCAAACCCAAACACTAACACTAATTCTAAAACTAACCATAACCCTAATCTTACATGTAACCCTATTCTAACATTAAACCTAACCCTAACACACACCCTAACCATAACCCTAACACTAACCCTAAAACAAACCTAAACCTCACACTAACCCTAACCCTAATCCTAATCCTAAGGGTAACACTTACCCAAAATCTAATCCTAAACCTAATGCAAATTTAATGTTTAACTCTAAAATGAAAACTAACACATACATTAAACCTATACCTAACACTAATCCTAACCCTGACTCTAACACAACTCTTAACACTAAACCTAACCCTAAACACAACCTTGACCGTAAACCTAACACTAAACCTAACTCTAACACTCAACCTAACCCTAACCCTAACCTAACCCTAACACTAACTTTAAGCCTACCCCTAATCTTAACACTAACACTAAATTTAACTCTAAACCTAACCATAACCCTAACACTAACCCTAACCCTAAACCTAATCCTAAACAAATGCTAATCCTAATCTTAACCTTAATACTAACCCTAACAGAAACCCTAACCCTAACACAAAACCTAAGACAAACCCTATACTTAACCCTAACAATAAATCTAATACTAACCATGAAACTAACCCTAACCATAACTCTAAAACAAACCCTAACACTAACAGTAACGCCAAACCTAATCCTAACTGTAACCTTAAAACAATTCTAACCCTAAACCTAACAAAAAACCTAAGTCCAACCTTAACACTAACACTAACACAAAACTAACTCTAACCCTAACACTAACACTGAAGTAAATCGAACACAAATCCTAACACTAACCCTAACCCTAATCCTATCACTAACCCTAAACCTAACTCTAAGCCTAAGACTAACACTAACCCTAAACCTAACCCTAAAACTAACGCTAACACCAAACATAACACTAACCCTAAACCTAAACCTAATGCTAACCCAAACACTAACCATAACACTATCAAAACCCTAACACTAACCCTAAACCTTATTCAAATCCTAACACTAATTCTAACCACAACCTTAACCCTAACACTAACCCTAACCCCAACCTAACACTAATTCTAACCACAATTCCAACCTGAACACTACCCCTAACATTAACACTAACCCAAGCTCTAAAGCAAAAACTAACCCTAACCCTAACCCTAAACATAATCCCATCTGTATCCTTAATCCTAACACTAAACCTAACCCTAACCCTAGCCATAATCTTAACCGTAAACCTAACCCAACACTAACTCTTCCTCTAACCCTAACACAAAACATAACTGTAACTTTCACCCTAACACCAACTCAAACTGTAACCCTAACACAAAACCTAACTGTAACTCTAACACTAAACCTAACACTAACTGTAACCCTAACCCTAACACTAACCCTAACTTTAAACCTAACTGTAACACTAACCTTAAACCATAACACAACCCTAACCTTAACCCTAACCCTAATGCTAAATCAAACCCTATGTCTAACCCTAACTCTAACACTAAATCTAATTTTAACCCTAACACTAACACTAACTATAACACTAACCCTATCAGTAACCCTAATTCTAACAATAACCCTAACCCTAACCCTAACACTAACACTAACCCTAACTCTACCCCTAATGGTAACACTAACACTAACTCTAACTCTAAATCTTACCGTAATCCTAACACTAAACCTAACCCTAGTTCTAACTCTAAATATAACCCTAATCCTATCTATAACCCTAACACTAGTCCTAATCCTGACCCTAACCAAAGCCTACCCCTAAACTTAATCCTAACACAAATCCTAAACATAACCCTTAAACTAAAACTAACAGTAAACCTTAACCTAACTCTAAAACTAATCCTAACCATAACACTAACCCAATCACTAAATATAATTCTAACCCTGTTACTAACCCTAACCATAACCCTAACCCTAACCCTAATCATAACACTAACCCTAACCCTAAAACTAACTCTAAATTTATCCCTAATCTTAACATTATAATTAAACCTAATACTAATCCTAACACAAACACTAACACAAACCTAACCCTAACTGTAACCCTAAACCTAACACTCACCCTAACCCTAACACTAACATTAAGAGTAACCGTAACACTAACCCTAACACTAATGATATTACCTTAAACCTAACACTAACCCTAAACGTAACCATAACCCTAACTAAAACTAACCCTAACCCTAAACCTAAAGTTATTCTAACAGTAATCTTAATACTTAACCTAATTCTAATACTAACCCTAATACAAAATTTAACACTAACAATAATCCCTACTCTATCTTAATCTTAATTGTAACACTAACCCACAAAATAACCCTAACCCTTATCTTAACTAAAACCCTAAACCTAACCCTAAAACAAACACTAAACTTAACACTAACCCTAACACTTACCTTAACACTAACTTTAACGTAAACCTAACCCTATCACTAATCTTAACCCTACCCTGAACACTAATCATAACACTAAACCTAAACCTAACCCTAACCCTAACACTAACTCTAAACCTATCCCTAACTCTAACAGTATAATAAAACCTTACCATAACACTAACACAAACACTAACACTAAAGCTAATCCTAAACCTATCCCTCACCAAAAACCGAGCCCTAACCCCAAAACTCATTGTAAACCCTAACTCTAACACGGACACTAATCCTAACCCTAAAACTAATGCAAACCCTAATCTTAAACCTTAACGTAACCATATCATACAATATAAACTTAACCCTAACCCTAAACCTAAAACTAAAACTAACCCTAATGCTAACCCTAACCCTAATACTAACACTAATCATAACACTAACTCTAACCCTAACCCTAACACTAAAAATAAACCTAAATCCAAACCTAATCCTATCACTAATTGCAACCCTAACCATAACCCCAAACCTAACATTAACCCTAACCCTAATACTATCTCTAACTCTAACACTAACTTTACCACTAACCCTAATATTAACTCTAACTCTAAAACTAATCATAATCCTAACACTAAACTTAACCCTAATTCTAAACCTAAATATAACCAAGATCTTATTCGTAACCATAACACTAACCATAACCCTATCCCTAAAACAAACCCTAACCCTAAACTTAAACCTAACACAAACCCTAACCCAAACCCTAAAACTAACCCTTAGGGTTACACTAACCCTAACACAAAATTTAACACTAAATTTTACCCTAACCCTAACCTAATCCTAATTGGAACCCTAAACCTAACAATAAATCTAACCCTAAACCTAATTCTAACTCTAACCCTAACAACCTAACATTAACCTTAACCTAATCCTAACCCTATCACTAACCGTAATCCTAACCCTAACTCAAAACATAACACTAACCCTAAACCTAACTGTAAACGTAACACTAAATCTAAACATTTACCTAACCCTAAAACTAAAATCAATCTTAACCCCAACCTTAAAACAATCACTAACACTAAACATAACCCTGACAATAGTCCTCATCCTAAACCTAAACTTAACCCTAACACTCACCCTAACACTAACATTAACATGAAACCTAATTCTAACCTTAACACTAACCCTTAACCTAATCCTAAACCTTAAATTAACTATAACACTAACATTAAACTTAACCCTAACTCAAAAAGTAAAACTAAATCTAACCCTAACGATAAACCTATCATTAACCCTAACCCTAAACTTAACAAAAAATTTAACAAAAACCCTAACCCTAACATAATCCTAACCATAACCCTGAAACTAACACTAAACCTAATTCCAATTCTAACTCAAATTCTAAACCTAACTCTAAAACTAATCTAACCCTAAGGCTAACCCTAACCCTTAACCTAATATTAAACTTAACCATAACCCTAACCATAACCTTAACCCTATCCCTAACATTATTATTAATACCTATTCTTAAACTTAACTTGATCCCTAAACCTAACCCTTACAGTAACAGTAACACTTAGACTAATTCTAAACTTAACCCTAACTCCAGTACTTACACTAATCCTAGCATTAACCCTAACCCTAGCACATTCACTGATTCTAACCCTAAATCGAAGATGAACCTAACCCAAAGCCTAACAATAACACTAACCGTAACCCTAGACCTAACCATAAGTCTAACCCTAAATGTAACGCTAACACTAACCTTAAACCTAACTGTTACATTAAACCTAATCCTAACGTTAAGACTAACCCTAACACTAACCCTACCACAAACCTTAACACTAACACTACTCCTAACACTAACACTAAACCTAACCCTAAACTTAACCCAAACTCTAACCCTAACACCAACCCTAAAGCTAACCCTATCCCAATACTTAACACTAAAGCTAAACCTAAGCCTCACCCTATCCTTAAACCTTAGCCTAAACTGAACAGTATACATAACCCTAACACATAATCATAACACTAATCCTAACACAATACCTAACTCTAACACTATCACTAAACCTAACCTTAACTCTAACACCAACCCTAACCCTAACCCAAACCCTAACCCTAATACTAAACCTAACCCTAAACCAAGTTCTAACCATAAATGTAACGCTAACCCTAAACCTAACACTTACCCTAAACATAAACCTAAACCTAAAGCAATACCTAACACTAACACTAAACCTAACTGTAAACCTAACCCTAAACCTAACCCTAAATTTAAACCAAATCCTTTCCATAATTGTAACTCTAACCTTAACCATACCACCAACACAAAACCTATACTTAAACTTAACCCTAACACAAAAACTAACCATAACACTAACACTAACAGTTACACTAACCCTAATCCTAAATCGAACAATAACTCTAAAACTAACCCTAACACTAACCCTAACCCTAACACTAACCCCAAATATAACCCTAGCCCTAATCCTTACCTTGACACTAACACTAACCCTAACTCTTACCTTAACACAAACCCTAAATCTAACCCTCATATTAATATAACACTAATCCTACATCTAACCCAAACCTTAACCCTAACCCAAACATTAATCCTAACACTAACCCTAACACTAACCCAATTACTAACCCTAATACGATCACTAAACCTAACCCTAACCATAATCCTAACCTTAACCATAACCCTAACATTAACCCTAACCCTAATCCTAACACAAACCCTAACCCTAAATGTAACACTAACACTAACCCAAAAGTAACCCTAACCTAACATTAAACTTAAAGCTAACATTAAACCTACTCCTCATCCTAACTTTAACCTAACCCTAACACTAACCCTAATGCTACACAAACACTAATACTTACTCTAAAACTAACCCTAAACCTAATCCAAACCCTAACCCTAATCCTAACACTAAACCTAAACCTAACTTTAATTCTAACCATAACCCTTACCCTAATCCTAAACCCAATGTGAACACTAAACCGAACCCTAAACCTAAACGTAAAACTAACTCTAACACTAACCCTAAACCTAATTCTATAATTAACACTAACCCTAACCTAAACCTAATTCAAACACCAACCTTTATGAAACCATAAACCTAACACTGACCCTAACCCTAACAGTAACATTAAACATAATACTAAAACAAAACCTAACATTAACCCTAAAAAAAAAAAAAAACATAATCCTAACACTAATTCTACCACTAAACCTACCCCTAAGTTCAACCCGAATCCTATCTGTAATTCTACCCCTAACACTAATCACAACCCTAACACAAAACCTAATCCTAACTGTAACCCTAAAACAAACCTTAACCCTAAAACTAACACTAACACTAACCCTAAACCTAACTCTAACAATAACTCTAAAACAAACCTAAAACTAAACCTAACACTAAATCTAACACTAACCATAAAACTAACCTTAACTGTAACTCTAACCGTAATCCTAACCGTAACCTTAAACATATCACAAACCCTAACCCTAACACTACCCCCAAAACTAAACCTAACCTGAACCCTAAAACTAACCTTAAACCTTACCCTAACCCTAACCCTAACCTGAAGACTAAACCTAATCCAAAACCTATACCTAAAACTAACTCTAACACTAACCCTAACCTAATCCCAATACTAACACTAACCCTAACACTAACTATAATTCTAACACTACCCCTAACACAAATTGTAATGCTAAATCCAACCCGTAATCTAACCTTACTCCTAACCCTAACACAAAGCCTACCCCTAACCCTAACACTGTACCTTAACTAACCCTAACCTTAAATCTAAGCATAATTATAAAACTAACCCTAACCCTAAACCTAAACCTAAAACTAAGTCTAACCCTAACCCTAACTCTAACCATAACCTTAACGATAACACCAACCCTAAACCAAACCCTAAACCTAACCATAACCGTAAACCTAACCCTAAATTTTACCATACTCTAACACTAACCAAGACACCAATCGCAACCATAACACTAAACATAAAACTAATGCTATGCTAACACTAACACTAACCCTAAACCTAACCCTAACTATAAACTATCCCTAACTCTAACACTAAATCTAAAAACACCCCTAATTTTATTTGTAACCCTAACTCTAATCCTATCACTAAGTTTAACACAAACCCTACCCTAACTCTAACACTAAACCTAACAATAACCCTAACCCTAAACCTAACCCTAACTCTAAAATTAACTTTAACCCTAACACTAACCCTAATGCTAACTTTTACACTAACCCAAACCCTAACTCAAAACATAACACTATCTCTAACTCTAACCCTAATTCTAACACTAACCCTAAACCAATACCTAACCTCAACACTATCCCTAAACTAACCCTAAAACTAACCCTAACAGTAACCCTAATAAGAAACCTCACCCTAAGTCTAACACTAAACCTTATCCTAATATTAACCATAACTTTCTCACTAATTCTAAACCTAACACTTACCCTAACCCTAAACCTAACACTAACCAAGTCCCTAAACCTAAACTTAACACTAACCCTAACTCTAACCCTAAACCTAAAACTAAAACTAATTCTAAGAGTAAACCTAAACCTAACACTTACCCTAACCCTAAACCTAAAACTTACCTTAACTCTAATCTTAACACTAACCATAAACCCAAACCTAACCCTATGACTAATAATAACCCTAAACCGAAACCTAACCCTACCCCTAACCCTAAGCCTCTCCCTAACACTAATATTACCCCTAAATCTAACACTAAACATAACATAATCCTAACCCTAACCCTTACCCTAACCCTTACCCTAACAATAACACTAAGACTAACTCTAAACCTAACCCTAACCCTACCTGTAACACTAACCATAATCCTATTTTAACCCTAATTCTAACCCTAATCCTATCGATAACCCTAACCATAAACATAACCCTAACACTAACACTAACCCAAACCTTCACTCTAACCCTAACCCTAACCCAAATCATAACCCTAACACTAGCCCTAACACAATCCAAAAACTTATCACTATCCTTAACACTATCCCTAACTGTAACCCTAACACCAGCCCTAACCCTAAACCTAAACCACACCCTAACACAAAACCTTAGCCTATTTATAACATTAACCCAAACCCTAACACTAAAACTAACGTAAACCCAAACAGAATTCTAACAGTAACACTAACTCTAAACCTAAGCCTAATTCTAACCCTAGTCCTAACCCTAACAGATACCCTAATGCAAACCCTAACACTAACACTAAACATAAGCTATACCGAATCATATCCATAACCCTAACCCTAACATTATCCCTAACCCTAAAGCTAACACAAACCCAAATCCTAACACTAAAACTAACTCTAACCCTAATCCTAACTCTACCAGTAACCCTAACACTAACCCTAACCCTTATCCTAAACCTAACTGTAACCCTAAGCCTGAAATTAACCCTACACTAACACAAAACCTAACACTAACACAAACACTAACCCTTACATTACACCCAAACCTAACATTAACACTAATGCTAACCCTAACCCTAACACTAACACTAAAACTAACACTAACCCTAACTGTGAACCTTACTGTAAACCTAACTCTAAGTTGATCAATATCATTACACTATCCGTAGCCTTAACTCTAACCCTAACCATAACACTAACCCTAACCCTAACAGTCAACCTAATACTAACCCTAAACCTAACCCTAAATCTAATTCTAAAACTAAGCCAAACCCGAATTCTAACCCTATGGCTATACCTAACCCTAACACTAACCATAATTCTAATTCTAACCCTAAAACTGACCCTAACACTAACCCTAACTGTAATCCTAAACCAAAACTTAACACTAAACATAACCCTAATCCTAATCCTAACACTAATCCTAAACCTATCCCTAAACCTAACACTATCCCTACTATTAATGCTTAACCTATCACTAACTCTAACACTAATCTTAAACCTAAACCTAATCCTATCACTAATTTTAACACTAATTTTAATCCTAACCCTGCCACAAACCCTAACCTTAACACCAACCATAACCTAACTCTAACCCTAATCCTAACCTAACCCAAACCTTACCCTAACCTTAACCAGCACCCTAAAACTAACCTTAACTCTAACCCTAAACATAACTCTTACTCTAACCCTAACCCTAACTCTAAATCTAACTGTAACAGAAACCTTAACCCTAACCCTAAACCAAACCTTACCCCAAGCCTAACCCTAATACAATACTAACCATAACCTTAAGCCTAAAACTAACAAAACTTTAACCCTAACACAAATCATAACCCTAACCATAACACTAACTCTAACCATTATCCTAACCTTAACCCTCACACTAATCATAAACCTAACCCTAACACTATCTCTAACCATAACTCTAACCCTAAAGTTCACCTTACTGAAAGCATATCCATAACCCTAACACTAACTATAATCCTAATAATAACACTAACCTAACCCTAACCTAACACTAAATCTAATCCTAACACAAACCCTAACCCTATAACTAACACTAACTTTAACCCCACCCTAACCCTATCACTAACACTAAACCTAAACTTAAAATTAAATGTAACACTAACCCTATCCCTAACCTTAATGCAAACAGTAACAAAACCCCTAAACTTAACCCTAACCCTAAAACTAACCATAACTCTAATCAAATTGTTAACCTAACACTAACCTTAACCCTAACTCTAACAATAAATCTAACCCTAATCCTATCAGTGACACAAACCATAACCCTAAAACTAAACCTAACACAAACTGTAACCCTAAACCTATTCCTAACACAAACCCTAATCCTGACCTATCACTAAGCCTAACATGAACCCTAACCCTAAAACTTATTCTAACACTAAACGTAACCCTATACTAAACTCTGACACTAACGTTAAAACTATTCCTAACGATAACACTATTTCTAACCTTAAACATAACCATAACTGTAACTTGTATCTAACAGTAACAGTAACCCTACCATAAGCCTAAACCTAACAATAACCCTAATATTAATACCAATGCTAAACATAACGCAAACCCTAACACTAACCCTAAACATAACCCTAATCCTAAACATAAGCCCAAATATAACACTAACCCTTATACTAAAGCTAACAATAACTCTAACCCTAAATCTAACACTAACCCTAACCATAACTTTAAAACTAACCCTATCCCTAAAACTAACCTTAATTTTAACTTTTAACCTATCCCTATACCTAACACTTTCCCTAACCCTAAACTTAACAGTAAACCAAACACTAACACTAACCCTTACCCTAAAACTAATCATAACCATAAATCTAACATAAACACAAACCCTGACCATCCCTAACCCTATCAGTAACCCGAAACATAACCTTTACCTAAAACTAACACTAACCCTTATCCTAAATCTAACCCTAATTCTAACACTAAAGCAAACCAGAACCCTAACCATAACACTAACCCTAACGCAAACCCAAACACTAACCCAAACACTAGTTGGGCTTATGTTTAGAATTAACCCTAACCCTAACCATAACCATAACCCTAACCCTAGCACAAAACCTAACCCTAATCCTAACACTAAACCAAACATTAATCCTAATTCTTATACTAAACCTAACCTAACACTATCCCTAACTTTAATAATAACTCTAACCCTAACCCTACTCTAACACTAAACCTAATGCAAACATTAACACTAACACTAACACTAAACCTAACCCTAAATCTAACCCTAACACTAACACAAACACTAACTCTAACCCTAACCCTAAAACTAAACCTAACCCTAAATTTTATCCTATCCCTAACCCTATCCCAAACACTAACCTTAATTCTAACACTTAACCTAACACTAACGTAAAAACTAAACCTAATATTAAACATAAACCTAACCCTAAACCTAACCATAACACTAAATCTAACTCTAACCCTAACCCTAACCATTACACTACCACTAAACCTAAACTTAACCCTCACACTAAACTTAACCCTAATACTAATCTTAACTGTAATCTTAACCCTAAACCTAAACTTAGTATTAACCTAACACATTCCCAAAGCCTAACCATAACCCTAACACTACAAATAAGAGTAAACTAAACACTAAAACAAAGTCTAAAACTCACCCTAAACCTAACACTAATCCGTACCCTAACCCTAACCCAAACCCTATCTCTATCCCTAATACTATCTCTAAACCTAACCCTAACAGTAAAACTAATCCTAACCCTAACCCTAATTCTAACAATAACTCTAACCCTAACCCTAAACTACATCCTAAATCTAACCCTAAACCAAATACTAAGCCTAAATTTAAATCTAGCACTAACACTAACTTTAACCCTAACCCTAATTCTAACCCTGACACTATCCATTACCCTTACCATAACACTAAACCTAACACTAACACAAACCCTAACTCTAATCGTAATCCTAAACCAAACCCTAACTCTAAACCTAACCCTAAATCTAACAAAAACCATAATCCTAAACCTAACCCTAACCATAACAAAACCTTATTCCTAACCCTAACCCTAATCCAAGCCTTCCCCTAACCCTAAAACTAACACTAAATCTAACCCTAACCCTAAAACAAACCTTAACCCTAAACCTATTTCTAACAATAACTTAAACCTAACCCTAAACTTCACCCCAAATCTAACACTAAACCTAACACTAAACCTAACCATAAACCTAACACTAACCCTAACTCTAACCCTAATACTAACCCTAACACTATCACTAACCCTAACCTTAACCTTAACCATAACACTAAAATTAAACCTAATTCCAACCCTAACCTAACACTAACCCTAACAATAACCCTAAACCTAACATAACCATAACCCTAAACTTAATCCAAACCATAACCCTAAGACTAACCTAACATTAACACTAAACCTAACACTAACCCTAACCCAAACACTAATCCTAAACCTAAACCTAAGCCTAACTATAACACCAAACCTAACCCTTTCCCTAACCGTAAACCTAAAACTAAACCTAACCCTAAAAATAATACTAACACGAAAACTAACCCTAATCCTAACCGTAACCCTAACAAAATCTCTACAATGAAGCCTAACCCTAACAATCAACCTAACCCTAACCCTAACCCTAGCACTAACCCTAAGCTTAATCTTAACCCTAAAAGTAAACATAACCCAAACGCTAACCCTAACCGTAACCCTAAACCTAACCCGACCCATAAACCTAACCCTTTCACTGACCCTAACCCTAACCCTAACCATAATACTAACTCTAATGCTAAACCCAACCCTAACATTAAACCTAACCCTAAACCTATCCATACATTAACACTATCCCTAACAATAACCCTAACCCTAACACAAACCCTAAAACTAATCCTTTCTCTAAACCTAACCCTGATCCAAAACCTAACCCTAAACCTAACAGTAACCCTAACACTAACAGTAACTCTAACCCTAACACTAAACCAAACACCAACCCTAACACTTACCCAAATTGTAACCCTAATCCTAAACCTAACCCTAAACCTAACTCTAACACAAAAATTAACCCTAACCTTAACCCTAACACTAACCCTAAATTTACCCCTAACACTAACTCTAATTCTAAATCTAAACCTAATACTTACAATAACCCTAACTATAACCCTTAACCTAACCCTAACCTGAATGCTAGTACTAACCCTAAATGTCATGCTAACCCTTACCCCAACATTAACAGTAACCCTTAGCTTAACTCTAACCCTAACCCCAATAGTAACAGTAATTCTAAGCCTAACTCTAACACTAACTCAAACACTAACCCTAACCCTAAACCTAAACATACACTTAACACTAACCCTAAACCAAACCATAACATGAAACCTAATTCTAACCCTAACTGTAACCCTAACACAAATCCTAAACCTAAACCTAATCCTAACACTAATCCTAACCTTAATCCTCAACGTTACACTAACCGTAACATAAAATCTGAACTTAATCCTAATCCTAACATAAAATCTGAACTTAATCCTAATTCTATCACAAAACCTACAACTAACACTCAACTAAAGCCTAACCTTAACCATAATCTTAATCCTAACCCTAAATTTAACATTAAATCTAACACAAACCCTAACCCAAACCATAACCCTAACCCTAACCTAATTCTAATGCTAACACTTACATAAACCTAACCCTAATCCTAAACCTAACAATAGCCTTAACATTAACACTAACCCTAACACTAATACAAACTCTAATCATTTTAGTAAGCCGACACCTCACCAAAACCGAGATCCTAACCCTAACACTAACTCTAAACCTAAGCCTAACCTTAACACTAACACTATTCCTAACCCTAACCCTAAAACTAACACTAACTCTAACTAAACCTAACTAAACCTAACACAAACCATAACCCAAACCATAACCCTGACCCTAATCTAAACCTAACCCTAACACAAACACTAACCCTAAACCTAACCCTAAACATAACACTAACTCTAAACGTAAACATAACCCTAACTCTAAACGTAATCATAACCCTAGCAGTTACCATAAACATAACACTAAACCTAACCCTAATCCTAACACTAACTCTAATTGTAACCCTAAACCTAACACTTACCTAACCTTAACCATAATCCGAATCTTAAACCTAACCTTAACCTTAATCATAACACTAACACTAAACCTAACCCTAACCATTCCACCAAGCCTGACCCTAACTCAAAACCTAACCATAAACCTAACACTAACCCTAAACCCAATCCTAACTTTAACACTAACACTAATCCTAACCCTAACCTTAACCCTAACATTAACACTAAATCTCACTCTAACCCTAACCCTAACACTAACACTAACACTAAATCTAACTAACACAAACCCTAACCCTAAATCTAACTCTTACCCTAACACAAACCCTAACCCAAATCTTAATCCTGACCGTAATCTAACCCTAACCATTATCCTTGCTTAACTCTAACCCTAACCCTAAAACAAACACTAATCATAACCCTAAACCAAATCCTAACACTTACCCTAAACCTAACCCTAACCTTCACACTAACCCTAATGTTAACCTAATGCTAACTCTAACCCTAACCGTAACCTTAACCCTCACACAAATCTTAATCCTAATGCTGACCCTAACCATAACACTAACCCTAAAAGTAACCCTAACCTTACCCTAACCCTAATCCTAAACCTAACCTAAAACTAACCCTAACACTAACTATAACCCTAAACCCAAACCTAAAAATAACCCCAACCCTAAACCTAACCCTCACCCTAACCCTAACCCTCACCTTAAACCTAAGACTAACCCGTGCCCTAACCCTAACAGTAAACCTAAAGCTAACTATAACCCTAACCCAGACACTAAAAGTAAGCCTAATTTTAACCCTAACCCTAACACTAACCCTATGCCTAACCCTAAACCTAAACCTAACACTAAACATAAACCTAACCCTAACCCTAACATGAAACGTAACACTCACACTAGCCATAACCTAACCATAAACCTATCCTTAACAATAAACCTAACATAATCCTATCTCTAATCCTAACTTGAACCCTAACACTAACCATAACTGTAAACCTAACCATAAAACTAACCATAACCCTAACACAAAACCTAACCCTAAACATAACCCTAAGACTGATCCTAACCCTATTCGTAAACCTAACAACAACCCTAACCGAAACCAAAATCCTAAATTTTACCTAACCTTAACTCTAATGCTTACCTAACCAAACCCAAATCCTAACACTACCACTAACCCTAACACTAACCCTAACCATAAACCTAATAACAACCATAAACTTCACCATAAAACTAAGCCTAACCCTCATCCAAAACATAACCCCAATCCAAACACTAACCCTAAATCTAACCCTATCCATAACATTAATAAAATTCCTAACGGTAACTCTAACCCTAACCCTAACACTAAACCTAACCCTAACTATAATGCTACCCTAAACCTATCCCTAATCCTAACCCTAATAATAGCACAAAACCTAAATCTAAACCTAATCCTCACCATAACGCTAACTCTAAACCTAACACTAACCCTAACCCTAAAACTAACACGAACCTGAAAACCCATTATAACCCTAAACCAAACACTAATACTAACCCTTACCCTAACCCTAATCCTAACCCAAACCCGAAACCTAAACATAACAGTAAACATAAACCTGAACTTAAAATGAAACCTAAGCCTAACCCTAACCCCAACCTTACAAAAATGTAACTCTAACCCTAACACTAAACCTAACCCTAACAATAACAATATCTTTAACACTAACCCTAACCCTAACCTAACCTAACCTAATCTTATACCCAACCACAACCCTAATCTTAAAAGTATCTGTAACTGTATACATAACCCTATCAGTAACCCTAACACGAAACCTAACCCTAACATTAACACTAACCGTAACCCTAATCCTAACACTAACCCTAACCCCAACTTTACGCTAACACTAATTCTAACCATAATCCTAAGGCTAAACATAAACATTAACCTAAACCTAGCCCTAACCCTAAACTTAACTTTAACCCTAACCCTAAATCTAACCCTAACCCTAATCAACACAAACCTCAAACCTAACCATAACTCGAACCTTAACCTAACCCTAACCCTAACCCTAACCATAACCTAACACTAACCCTAACCCTAAACCTAACCCTATCACTAATTCTAACCCTAATCCTAACCCTACCCTAAACATAACCTTAAACATAACACTAACCCTAACCCTAACCCAAACCATATCATGAACATTAAGCCTTATCCTAACCCTAACACTAACACTAAACTTAACCATAACACGAATTTTAAAACTAACCCCAAAACTAACCCTAACACTAACCCTAATTTTAACCTCAATGCTAACCCAATCATTAATCCTAAAGTTAACACTAAATATAACACTAACACTTATCCTAATTCTAACGGAATTCTAATTCTAAACCTAAGCCTAACCATAACACTAACCCTAACAAAAACACTAACTCTAATGCTAAACCTATCCCTAACCCTAACACTAAAACTAATCTAACCCTTACCCTAAACCTAAACCTAACACTAGACCTAACCATAACCCTAATACGAATGCTAACCCTAACCATAACCCTAACACTAACCATAAACCTCATCCTAAAGCTATCCTAACCTAGCCGTAACCTTAATATTAACCATAAACCTAACTCTAACCTTATCCAAAATACTAATATTAACCATACACTTAACCCTAACCATAACACTAATTGTAATCCTAACCATAACCCTACCCTAACCCTAACAATAACATGAACCCTATCTCTAACCCTAATCATTAAACAAACCCTAACCTAACCCTAAATCTAACACTAAATCTAACCTTAACCCTAAACTGAACACTAAAACTATCCCTAACACTAAACCTAACACTAGATCTAACCCTAACTCTAACTCTAACCATAACAGGAACCCTAACACTAGCCTTAACCTAAACTTAACACAAACCCAAAACCAAACTATAACCCTAATTCTAACCTAATCCAAACCCTAAGCCTTGCCTAAACGTAACGCTAACCCAAACCCTAACACTAACCCTAACACTATCACAACCCTAACCCTAACATTATCCCAACAGTCAATTCTAACCCTATATCTACACCTAAAACTAAACCTAAACCTAACAAGTACTCTAACACTAAAACTAACACTAAACCTAAACTTAACACTAACCCTAAACCTAACGCTAATCCTATATCTAACCCTAACACTAAATCTAAAACTAATGCTAATCCTAAACCTAAACTTAACCCTAATCCTAACCGTAACTTTAACCCTAACCATAATTCTCAACTCAAAACTTAACCCTAACCCTAAACCTAAACCTAACACTAATACTAACCCAAATTCCAAACCTAACCCTAACTCTAACTGGAACCCAAACTCTATACCTAATATGAAACCTAAGCCTAACCCCAAACCAAACACAAACCATAAACCTAACCATAACTTTAACCCTAACACACACCCTACTTCTAACTTTAACCTAACACTAACCCTAAACCTCCCCCTCTCCCTAACTCTAACCCTAACCCTAACACTAACCTGAACAGTAACCCTAACTCTAACACTAATCCTAAACCTAACACTAACCCTAAACCTCACCCTAACCTAACCATAACCCTAACACAAACCCTAAATCTAACCCTAAACCTAAATCTAACCCTAACCCCAACACTAATTCTAAACCTAACCCTAACCATAACCACCACACTAATCCTAAACCCAACCATAACGCTAAACCAAATCCTTACAATAACCCTTAAATAAACTCTAACACAAACCCTAACCATAACCCTAACCATAACATAACTCATAACCTAACCCTAACCCTAACCCTAAAACTAACACTAAACCTAAGCCTAACCCTAACACTAACCATAAACCTAACCCTCACACAAACTCTAACATAACCCTAAACCTAACACTAACATTAAACCTAAACCAAACCCTAACACTAACACTAATACTCACATTAAACCTATCCCTAAACCTAACACTAAACCTAAACCTAAACCTAACCCTAACCCTAGTAATAAACCTAACCCTAACCATAATGCTAACCCTAACCCTAACACTAACCCAAACACTATCCCTAAAACAAACCCTAACTGTAAACCTAACCCTAACCCTAACACTAATGCTAACCCTAAACCTAATGTAACCCGAACTCAAACCCTAAACCTTACCCTAACTCTAAACCTAACATTAATGTTAACCCTAACTGTAACCCTAACCTTAACAATAACCCTAAACCTAATTATAAGACTAATTTTGAAACTAATCTTAACCCTAAACCTAAACCCCAATATAACACTAATCGTAACTGTAACCCTAACCCTAACCCTAAAACTAACTTTCATGGTAAACCTAAACTGACAACTATCCCTAACCCTAACCCTAAACCTAACCCTAATTCTTATTCAATACTAAACTTAAACTTTACATAAATATAATCTTATCTCTAAACCTAACAATAACAGAAACCCTAAACCTAAACCTAACCCAAACGCTAATTCTAACCGTAAACCTAACTTTCACCCTAAACTTAACACTTACACTAACACAAACCCTTACACTAAACAGAAACCTAACTATAAACGCAACCCAACTGAAATGCTAAATCTAACCCTAACCCTAACCCTAACACTAACCCTAACCGACCCCGAACTCTAAAACTAAACCTAACCCTAACCCTACACTTTATTTTAACCCTGTTACTAACCATAACCTAAACCATAAACCTAAATTTACCCCTAAAATAAACCCTAACCATACACTTACCCTAACACAAACCATTACTCTAACCCTAACACTAACACTAACACTAACCATAACCTTAATCCTAACCCTAACTCTAAAACTAACGCTAAACATATCCTGAACCCAAACTCTAACTCTAATTCTAACTCCATAACTGACACTAACAAGATCCCTAACTGTAATCCTAAAACTAACCCTAAACTTAAGCTTAACCCTATATGTAACATTAACCCTACCCTAATCTTAACCCAAAAAGTAACACTAACCTATCCTGAAACTTAACCCTATCCCTAAATCGAACACTTACCCTAACCCTAACATTAACACTAAACCCAACCCTAAACCTAACCCTAAAACTAACACTTACCCTAACCATAACACTAACCTTAAACCTAACCCTAACTCTAACATTAATCTTAAAAAAACCCTAACCCTAACACTAACACTAACCCTAAACCTAAACCTAAACCTAACCCTAACCCTAACCCTAACAAAAACTCTTACCCATACCATAACCCTAACCCTAACCTATCCCTAACCCTAACACTCACATAACTCTTACCCCAACCCGAACCCCATCCCTAACACTAATTCAAACTGAAATCTTAACACTAACCCTTACCCCAACCCTAATCTTATATTAACCCTAACCCTAATCCTAGACATAACACTAACCTTAATCCTAACTATCCCTGATCCTAACACAAACTCTAACCCTAAAACTAACACTAACCTTAATCATAACCATAATCCTAAAATTAACCCTAAGCCTCACTCTAACCCAAATACTAACCATAAAACTATTCCTAACCCTACCTTAATACAAATCCTAAACCTAGTCCTAATCCTATCACAAACGATAACCCTAACACTAACATTAATACTAACACTAACTCTAATGCTAAAATTAACCCAAAGACTAACCCTAACTCTAACCTTAAACCTAACTCTAATTCTAACTGTAACCCTAACCCTAAACCTAATTCTTACCTAAACATAACCCTAACCCTAACCCTGAACCTAACCCTAATAATGCTAACCCTAAGCCTAACTCGTATCCTAACCCTACCTTTCACCCTTATCCAAAACCTAATTCTAACACAAACACTAACCCAAATCATAACCCTAAACCTAACTTAACCGTAACCCTTACATAACCCTTGCCCTAACTCTCACCAAAACCCTAACTCTAACCCTTAATCTTATCTAAATGCTAAACCTAATACTAACCCTAATTCAAACCCTAACACTAACTTTAAACCTAACTATTACCGAAACCCAAACACTAATGCTAACCCTAAACCTAACACTAGCCTTAACACTAACACTAAACCTAATCCTATCATGAACTCAAAACCTAATTCTAACCCTAAACCTAACCGCACCCAAAACCTAAACATAACCCTAACACTAACAGTTAACCTAATCCTAAACCTAACCCTAATCCTAACACTAACCCTAACCCTAATCCTAACATTCATCTAAAACGAACACTAACCCTAAGTCTAACCCTCACTCAAACCCTTACCCTAAACCTAAACCTAATCTTAACCCAAACCATAAACGTAACACGAACCCTAACCCTTATCCTAACTCAAAAAAAAAACTGTTACACTATCCCTCTCCGTAACACTCAACCTAATCATAACCCTAACACTAACCGTCTCAGTAACACAAACCCTAACCATAATTGTAACACTAACCCTAAATAAAACATTAACCTATACTTAACCCTAATCCTAATCCTAACCACAAACCTAACCCTAACCCTAAAGCTAACCCTAACCCTGACACTAACACTAAGTCTCAACCTAAACCAAACCTGAAACCTAATACTAACCCTAACTCTAATTTTAACACTAAAACTAACCGTAACCTTAACCCTAACCTTAACCTCACCCTAACTGTAACCCTAACACAAACCATAACCCTAATCCTAACACAAACCATAACCCTTAACCTAACTCTAAACCAACACCAACCCTAATCATAACCCTAAACCTAATCCAAATCCTAACCCTAAATTTTACCCTTATTCTAATCCTAACCCTAACCGTAACTCTAACATTAAACATAACCCTAATCCTAACACAAACCATAACCCTAACCCTAACTCTAAACCTAACAGCAACCCTAACCCTAACCCTTATCCTAAATCTAACCCTAAACTTAACACTAGCCCTAACTTTAACACTAACTCTTACCATAACCCTAACAATAACCCTAACCGTAACTCTACCTCTAACCATAACAATAATCCAAATTCGAAACCTAACCCTTACCTTCACCCTAATTCTAACGCTAAAGCTAACCCTAATTCTAACACTAACCCTAAACCTAACTATAACCCTAAGCCTCACACTAACACTTCCCTAACTCTAACCCTAAATTTTGACCTAAAGCTAACACTAACCCTAAACTTAACCGTAACAAGAACATTAAACGTAACCTTAACCCTAACCTAATTCTAACCATAAACCTAACCCTAACACAAACACTAACCCTAACCCCATTCTGAACCCTAACACTATCCTAAACCTAAACATAACCCTAACCGTAATCCTAACCATTACTGGAACCTTAAACATATTCTTTACTGTAAACCTAAGACAAATCCTAACCCTAACCCTAACACTAACCCTAATCCTAATCGACACTAACACTTCTTCTAACCATAACTCTAAACCTAACCCAAAACCTTACCCTAACAATTACCCTAAATCATACCTTAACCCTTACCCTAACCATAACCATTACACTAAGCCTAACCCTAACCTTAAACTAATCCTAATGCTAACACTAATGCTAATACTAACCATAATCCTAACCCTAACCTTATCTCTAACCCTATCACTAACTCTAATACTAACTCTATCTCTAAAACTAAACCTAACCCTAATCCTAACAGAAACCCTAACCCTAATCTAACCCTAACCCTAACACAAATCTTAGCCCTACGCCTAACACTAATCCTAAACCTAACCCTAATGCAAATCCTAAACCTTACCCTAACACAAACCCTAAACATAACAGTAACCCTAACTATAACACTAACCCTAATTCTAACTCTTAATCTAAATCTAATCCTAACCCTATCCCTAATCCTAACACTAACTTTAACTCTAACCCTAACACTTACTTTAACCCTAACCCTAACCATAACCTAACACTAACCCTAATCCTCACCGTAATCCTAACCCTTACCACACAACTCACTCTAACTCTAATCCTTACACTTACCCTAAATCTAAGTCTAACACTAACACAAACACTAATCCTAAACCTAATTTTAACCCTAAATGTAACACTAACCCTAACCCTAACTCTAACCCTAACCCTAAACCTAACCCTAACACGAATCCTAACTGTAACCCTAAGCCTAACCCTAACCCTAAACCTAACCTTAATGCTAACCCTAACACTAACCCTAAATCGAAACATAACCCTAACACTAATATGAACCTAACCCTAAACCTAACCCGAACCCTAACTCTAACCCTAATCTTAACCCTAACCCTATCCATAACCCTAAACCTAATGTAACCACCCTTACTGTAACCCTAACCATAAACCTAACACAAACCCTAAAGCAAAACATTACACTAACCATAACCTTACACTAACCATAACCCTTACCGAACCGTAACCCTAACCATTAAACGATCACTGACCCTAACACTAACACTAACCATAATTTTAACATTAACCCTAACCCCAAAACTAATTCTATCACTAACCCTAACTCTAACCCTAACCATAACACTAACAGTAACACTAACCCTAACCCTAACACTATACCTAATCTACAGATAATCATAAAACTAACCCCAACCTTAACCCAAGACCTCACTCCAACCCTCTTTCTATCCATAGTGCTAGCAGTAACCCTAACCCTTACTCTAACCCAAAAACTAAATGAAAACCTAAGTATAACAATAACCCAAGCACTAAACCTAAACCTAAACATAACCCTAAATGAAAAACTAATCCTAACCCCAACCCTAACTCTAAACCTCTTTTAACCCTAACCCTTACAGATAACATAAACCTAAACTTTACCCTCACACAAATTATAATGCTTACCCTAACACTAACCCTAACTAACCCTACCATAACCCTAACAGTAATTCAAAAACTAACCCTAACCCTAACCGTAACATTAAGTAAACCCTAACCCTAACTCTAACACTAATTTTAATCCTAAACCTAACCATAAAAGTAACCCTAAACCTATCCCTAAACCTAACACTATTTATATCCCTAACACTAACACTAACACTAAACCTAATCCTATACCTAACGCTAAGTCTAATCCTTACCCTAACCCTAACCCTATCACACAGCCCAACCCTAACCCTAACACTAACACTAACCCTATTTTACCCGTAACCCTAAAATGAACCCTATACCTAATTCTAAGCCTCATTTTAACTCTAATAATATCCATAACACTAACACTAACCCTATCACAAACCGTAACACATACCCTAAACCTAAACCTTACTATAATACAAAATATAACCCTGAACCTAACAATAATATTAACACGAATCCTAACCCTAAAACTAAATATAAAATAACCCTAAACGTAAACAAACCCTAATTCTAACCCTAACCCTAAAACTAAACCTAACCCTAATTGTAACCCTGTCGCTTACAATAAGCCTAAACCTAACCCTAAACCTAACACTAATCTTAACACTAACCCTTAAACAAACACTAACACTAAACCTAACCCTAACCCTAACAATAACCCTAAAACTACCTGTAATCCTAACCCTTACATGAACACTAAATCTGAACCTAACACTAACCCTAACCATAATCATAACCCTAAATCTAACACTAAACCTAAACCTAATCCTGTATCTAACACTAACCCTAATACTAACCCTAACTGTAACCCTAACACTCACCCTATCCCTAAATCGGACCCTAACCTATCACTAACTCTAACCCTAAACCTAAACTTAAAACTAACACTAACCCTAACTCTAAACCAAACCCTAATCCTAACAAAATCCAAATCCTAAACCTAACCCTAACAGTTATCTAAGCCTAATGCTAACCCTAATATTTGCAATAACCTTTACCCTAACGCAAACCCTAACCCTAACTGTCATCCTAACCCCAAACCTAAACCAAACCCTAACCATAACTTTAACTCTAACCCTAACTTTAATATAACTCTAACATTATCCCTAACCCTAACCCTACCATGAATGCTACTGTTAAGCTTAACCCTTAAATAACCCTAACTTTTACCCTAACACTAAACCCAAACCTAACATTAACCTTAACACTAACACTAAACCTAAATGTAAACCGAACACTACCCTAACACTAACTGTAAACATAACCTTAACCCTAATAGTTTTTGGTTACCATAAACCTAACCATAATCCTAACCCTAACACTAAAGTTAAAACTCACTCTTACCGTAACCCTAACACTAACCCTAAAACTAACTATAACCCTAAAACTAACACTAACCCTTACCAAACACTATACCTATTCCTAACACTAAACCTAACCGTAATTCATGCCTGAACCCTAACCTAACCCTAAGCATAACCTTAACACAAATTCTAACCCACAACCCAAAACGAACCCTAATCCTAACACTAACACTAACCCTAAACCTTACCTTAACGTTGAAACTAACCTTAAACCAATCACCAAAACTAACACTAACACTAACCCTTAGAGTAATCCTAGGTCTAACCTTAACCCTGACACTAGCTCTAACCCTAACCTTAACAATAACCTTAATCCTAACTCGAACCCTAACCCTAACACTAACCCTAACCCTAAACCTAACCAAACCCTAACGTTAACACTTACATAAACCTAAACCTAACCCTAAAAATAATTCTAATCATAACACTAACCTTAACCATAACCCTAACACTATTACTAACCATAAGCCTAAACCTTACCCTACACATAACACTAACCCTAACACTAACACTAAACTTAATCCTAACCTAAACACTAACCCCAACCCTAACCCTAAACCTAACCCTAACCCTTACATTAAAACTAAACCTAACACTAAACTTAACCATACACTAACCCTAAGGTTTACCCTAAATCTATCACTAACCCTAACATTAACCCTAAACCTAACACTAACTCTGAACCTATCCCTAATTCGAACACTATTCTTAACCCTAAACCTAACCCTAACCCTAAAACTAACCCTAACACTAATCCTAACATGATCCCTAAACCTAAACCTAACCCTAATCCTAAACCTAACTTTAACCATTACCATATCACTATCCCTAAAACTAATTTCTTCTTTAACCCTAACCCTTAATCTAAACCTAAGAGTCACCCTAACCCTAACCCTAAGAGTAATACTAACTGTAAGCATAACCTTAATCTTAACCCTAAAACTTACCTTAACCATAATCAAACACAAATGCTAACCCTAACCCTATCCCTAATGCTAACACTAACTCTACCCTTAACCCTAACTAACCCTAACCGTAACACAAACCCTAAACATAAGCATAACCGTAACCCAAAACTTACCCTAATCCTAAACCTAAACTAACACTAACCCTAATCCTATCCCTGACCCTTATTCTAACACTAAACCTAAACCTAAAAATAACCCAAAAACTAACTCTAGGGCTACCTCTAACCCTAAACCTAACCCTAACTCTAAAACTTACACTAACCTTAATCCTAAAACAAACTCTAACCCTAACCTTAAGAGTAACCCTAAACCTTACCCTCAGTTTATCATTAACCATAATCCTAATTCTAACCCTAACCCAAACCATATCATGAAACTTAACACTAACCTTAATTCTAACCCTAAACCTAATCCTTTCACTAACCATAACACTAACCTTAACCTTAACTCTAACCCTTACCTAAACCTAACAGTAACTCTCAACCTAACAATAACAAGAACCTAACCCCTAATCCTAGTCTGAAAACTAAACTGAACCCTAACCCTAACAAAAACAGTAATCCAAAACCTAACCCAAACCCTAACCCTGACACTTACATTAAAACTACATCTAACTCTAAACCTGACACTAACGCTCATCCTAAGCCTGAAAGTAACCCTAAACCTAATTATAATGCTAAACCAAACACTAGCAGTAATGCTAACTGTAACACTAACACTAACCCAAACACTAACCTAAACATAAACCTAACGCTAACCGTAATCCTAACGCTAACATGAACCCTAAGCCAAAAACTAACCCTATCCTAAACCTAACCATAACTCTATCCTTAACATAAAACCTAAACTGAAACGTAACCCAAACCCTAACACTAACTCTAACCATAAACCTAACAATAACCCTAACCCTATCCTAAACCTAAACCTAAAATTAACCCTAACCCTAACTCTAACACTCACCCTATCCCGAACCTTAACACTAACACTACTGTATTTATAACCCTAACCTTAAACCTAAACCTTAACCTAATGCTGAGCCTAATCCTAACACTAACCCTAACCCTAACACTATCCCTAACCCTAAAAGTAATGCTAATCTTAACCAAAACCCTAACCCTAATCATAACCTTAACACTAACCGTAACATAATCCCTATTATTAACCATATCTTTAACACTAAACAAACCCTATTCCTAACCAAAGATTTACCCTAACACTAACCATAAACTTAACCAAACACTAACACTAATCTTAAAACTAACCCAAACTCTAACCCTAACCCTAACACTAAACCTAACTTTAACCCTAACCCTAAAATTACACAAAACCTAAACCTAAACCTAACATGAACTCTAATCTCAACCCTAAGAGTAACGCTAAACCTTACACTACACCTAACCCTAACCCTAAACCTAACACTAAACGTAACCATAACAGTAAGCCTAATCCTATCCCTAACTAAAAACCTAACACTAACAGTAATCCTAACCCTAAAACTAACCCTAATCCTATCCATAACACTAACCCTAACCTTAACCATAAACCTTACCTAATCCTAAAAGTAACCCTAACCCTAACAAGAACTGTAACCATGACCCTTACCTGAAACCTAACCCAAAACCTAACCCTAACCCTAACAAAAACCCAAAACCTAAACCTAACCCTTACATTAAAACTAAACCTAATTTTAAACCTGACACTAACCCTAATCCTAACCTTAAGAGTAACCCTAAACCTAAATATAATGCTAAACCAAACACTAACACTAACACTAACCATAACCCTATCACTAATCCTAAAACTAAAACTAAAACTAAACCTAAAACTAAAACTACCCCTAATACTAACACGAACCCTAAGACAAACACTAACCCTATCCTAAACCAAAACCTAACCCTCTCCTTAACATGAACCCTTAACCCAAACCTATCCTTAACCATAACACTAACCTAACCATAACCCAAAACAAACCCTAACCCTAAATCTAACACTCACCCTAACCCTAATCTTAACCCTAACAATAAAAGGACCGAAATTTATAACCCTAAACCTAAAACTAAACTTCAACCTAACGCTGACCCTAATCCTAACACTAACCCTAAACATAACCTTAACAATATCCCTAACCCTAAAACTAAACCTAATCATAGCCACAAACCTAACCCCAATCTGAACTGTAAATTAACCTTAAACCCAAACTTAACCCCAAACTTAACCCTATTTTAACACACACCCTAAACAAAAACCTAACCCCAACCCTAACACTAACCCTAACCCTAACCCTAAACCTAATCCTAACCCTATCAGTAACCCTAACCCTAAACCTAATACTAACCCTAAAATTAACAGTAACCCTAACCCTAACCCTAACCCTAACACTAACACTAACCCTTACCCTACCTTAACCCTAACCCTAACCCTAACACAACCCATAACCCTAAACCCTACACTAACCCTAACACTATCCCTAAACCTATCCCTAACCCTAATTCTGACACTAATACTAACAATAGGCCTAACACTAACACTAAACCAAATCCTAACACTAACCATAACCCTAACGTTAACACTTACTCTAAAACTGACACTAATCCTAACCCCAAACCTAACACTAACCATAATGCTAACCCTAACAGTAACCCTTAACCTAGCCCTAACACTAACATTAACTCTAAACCTATACCTAATCTTAAACCTAACACTAACACTAACACTAACACTAATCCTAACACTAATCCTAACTCTACCATAACACGAAAATGAACCCTAACACAAACCATAGCCCTAAAACTAACTCAAACCAAAACACTAACACTAATCCTAACTCTAACCCTAAAAGTAACACAAATACTGATTCTAAATATAACCTTAATACTAAAACTAACCCTTGCCTTTACTCTAAAATGGACCTTAACCCTAAGAAAAACCCTAACGCTAACACTGACCCATAACCTAACAGTAACCCTAACCATAACCCTGACTCAAACACCAAAGCTAAACCTATCCCTTACCCTAACTCTAACCCTAACTCTAAAACTAACACTAACCCTAACACTAAACCTAACATTAACCCTCACCATAACCCTAAAACTAACCCTAAGGCTAACCATATCACTAACCCTAACACTAACACAAACCCTAACGCTAACCTGAACACTAAACCTAACCCTAACACTAAACCAAACTGCAACCTTAACCCTAACAATAACACTAACCCTAATCATAAACCTAACTTTAACTCTAACACTTACCCTAACCCTAAACCTAACACTAACTCTATCCCTACATTATCCCCTACCCAAACCCTAAAATTAACTCTAACCCTATGCGAAACACTAATCCTAAACCTAACCCTAATTTTACCATAACACTAACCCAAACCCTAGAAAAAATCTTACACCTAGCCCTGACACTAAACTTAACCATAACTCTAACACAGACTCTAATGCTAACCCTAACAATAACACTAACACAAACCCACAACCTAATCTTAAACCTAACACTAACCATAAAATAAACACAAACCCTAACCCAAACCACAACTCTAACCCTAACCTAAACCTAACCCAAACACTTACCTAACCCTAAAGCTTACCCCAAAAAAACTCTAACCCTAATCCTAAAACTTACATTAGCATAAACCTAACCCTAACCCTTACGATTACTCTAATCTTAAATCTAACCCTAACCCTAAAACTAACAATATCACTAACCCTAAATATATCCCTAACCCAAAACATAACACTAAAACTCTTGCTAACCCCAACCCTAACACTAATCCAAACCATAACTGTAACACGAACCCTACCCCTAACACTAAGCCTAACCCTAAACCTAATCCTAGTTCTAACCCTAACTATAAACCTAACCCTAAACCTAATTGCAACACTAACAATAACCTTAACCATAACCCTAAATCTAGCACTAACCCGAACCTTAAGTATAACCCTAACCCTAACACAAACCCTAACCCTCACCCTACAATGATCCCTTAAAATAACACAAACACTAACCCTATAACTATTCCTAAACTTTACCCTAACCCAAAGCCTAACACTAAAACTAACCCTAACCTAACACTAACCTTCACCCTATCACTAACCCTAATTAAAAACCTACACCTACCAATAAACCTAACCCTAACCCTTACCTAACACTAATTCTAACTCTAAACCTAACACTTACCCTAATGCTATTCTTAATCCTAACACTAACCCTAACTCTAACCTTAATCCAACCCTAATCCTAATCCTAACGCAAACCCTAATCCTAAACGTAATCCTAACCCAAATCATAACCTTAACCCTAACACTAACCCTAACACTAACCCTAATCCGATCCCTAACCATCATCCTAACCCTAATTCTAAAACTAACCCTAAACTAACCCTAAACCTTACCCTCACACTAACCCTAACCCTTACCTAGTTTTAACCCTAACCCTAAGTCTAGCCCTATCATTAACCCTAACCATCACCAAAACCCTAAACCTAAAACTAACCCTAAATTTAACACTAACCCTAACCCTAACACTCACACTAACACTAACCGTAACCCTAACCCTAACTCTAACACTAACCCTAACCCTACATTTAAACCTAACACGAACCCTAACCATAATCCTAACCCTAACTTTAACCATAATCCAACAATATACTAAACCTAACCCTACCACAAATCTTAACCCTAACCATACCCTAATCCTAACACTAATCCTAACTCTAAACCTAACCCTAACCAAAACACTAATACTTACCGTAACCCTAACACTGAATATAACACTAACCATAACTCTAAAAATTACCCTAACACTAACACTAACTCTAACCCCTTCCCTAAAACAAACCTTGACCCTAACAGGAAACCTAACCCTAACACTAACCCTAACCCTAACAGGAAACCTAACCCTAATACTAAACCTAACCCTAACCAAAACCCTAAACCTAACACCAAAACTAAACCTAACCTTTACCCTACCACTAACCATAACTCTAAACCTATCCCTAACCCTAACACTAATCCTAACCCTAACACTATCACTAATTCTAATCCTAACCCTAAACCTAATAATTACCCTAACCATAACCCTAAACCTAACCTTAATCTTAACCATGACCCTAACCCTAACACAAACCATAACCCTAACATTAACACTAAACCAAACCCTAACTCTAATTTTATCACTGAATTAAACCACCACCCTAACCCTCACCCTATCACAAATTATTAACCTATTCCTAACACTAACCCTAACATTAACCCTAATCTTATTACTAAGCCTAAATCTTAAACTAACTTTAACCCTAACCTGATCCCTAACCCTAAAACTCACCCTAATTCTAAAACTAATCCTAATTCTAACTCTATCCCTTACCCTAACACAAACCCTAAACCTAACACTAACCCAAAACCTAAGCCTAACCCTTAATGTAACACTAACACTAACCCTACACATAAAACTAACCCTAAACTTGTCACAAAACCTAACACAATTTGTAACCCTATCCCTAACCCTAAACCTAACACTAACACTAACCCTAACCCTAAACCTAACACTTGCCTTAAAACTAACCCTAACCATAACTGAAAAGCTACCCCTAACCCTAACCCTAACCCTAATTCTAGAACTTATACTAATCCTAATCCTAAACCTAACCATAACACTAACACTAACCTTAACCCTAACCCTTAATCTGACAATAACCCAACCATAACCATAAGTCTAATCCTAACATCAATAATAACTTTAACACTACAATGAACCCTAAAACTAACATGAAACCTAACCCTGAAACTCACCCTAAACCTAATCCTAATTGTAACACTAACGCGACAACTAAACATAACCCTATCCCTAACACTAACCCAAACACTAACACTAAACCTAATCCTAAACCTACTCCTAACCCTAAGCCTATTCCTAACTTCTACTCTAACACTCACCGTAACCATAAACATAACACTAACCCTAACCCAACAGTTAACCCTAACACTAACCCTAACCCTTACCCTAACCCTAATCCTAACACAAATCAAAATCCGATTCCTAACATTAATCCTAACACTAACCCTAACCCTAACCCTAAATCTTGAACTAACTCTAAACCGAACCTGATCCCTAACACTAAACCTCACCCTAATTGTAAAACTAACCATAATTCTAACCCTAACACTTACTCTAACATTAATCCAAACCTTAATGCTAAACCTAAAACTAAACCAAACCCTAAGCCTAACCCTAAGTGTAAAACTAACACTAACCCTAACCCTAACTGCAACACTAACCCTAAATTTATCCCAAACCATAATACTGTTTCTAACCGTATCTCTAACCCTAAACCTGACACTAACTCTAACCCTAACAAAAAACCTTACCTTAACACTAACACTAAACCTATTCCTAACTCTAACCCTAATCCTAACATTAACCCTATACCTAACCCTAACGAAAACACTGACACTAACCCTAACCCTAACCCTAAACATAACACTAACCCTAACCCTAAACATAACCCTAACACTAACACTAACCCTAACCCTAACCCTAGAATGAACCTTAACCCTAACACGAACCTACTTCTAACACTAACATAACCCTAACCCTGACCCTGACCCTAACATTAAAACTAAACCTAACTCTAACTCTAACACTAACTGTAATTTAAAACCTAACCCTAACCCTAACACTAACCCTAACTGTTACCCTCACCCTATCACAAATCCTAATTTTTTTAAAGTATTTTAGTTTTATTGCTTTTTCAAAACATTACAAAGCTTTTGACATATCATATTTCATACATTTGATTCAAGTGGGTTATGAACTCCCATTTTTACCCCGTATACAGATTGCAAAATCACATGGGTTACACATGCACATTTTTAATTAATGCTATATTAGTAACTGTTGTATTCTGCTACCTTTCCTATCCTCTACTATCCCTCTTCCCCTCCCCTCCCATCTTCTCTCTCTACCCCATCTACTGCACTTCATTTTACTCCTTGTTTTTTCCCATTCCCCTCACAACCTCTTATATGTAATTTTGTATAACAATGAGGGTCTCATTCCATTTCCATGCAATTAATTCAAACCCTAACACTAACACTAATCCTAACCACAACCAAAAACCGAACACTAATCTTAACCATAACCATAAACCTAAAACTGACACAAACCCTAACCGTAACCCTAGCACTAACCATAACCCTAACCATAACCCTAAAATTAAAACTAAAGCAAACTGCAATCATAACC
Organism: Callospermophilus lateralis; assembly: GCF_048772815.1. Lineage (NCBI taxonomy): Eukaryota > Metazoa > Chordata > Mammalia > Rodentia > Sciuridae > Callospermophilus > Callospermophilus lateralis. Next base: position 91,584,058 of record NC_135306.1, on the reverse strand, counting down.
CTAACTGTAACTCTAACCCTAACACTAATCCTAAAACTAACACTTATCCTAACACTAACCCTAACACTAAATCTAAACCGAACCCTAAACCTAACCATAAACCTAACACTAACTCTAACCCTAACCCTAACACAAACCCTAAAATTACTTCTAACCTTAAGTGAAACACTAATCCGAACCCTCACCCTAACCATAACCATAATGCTAACCATAACCCTAAACAAAAATTTACACCTAACCCTATAGCCCTAATCCTAACACCAACCCTAACCATAACCCTAACAGTAACAATAACACAAACCCAAACCCTAACCCTAAATCTAACACAAAGGCTAACCCTAACCCTAACCCAAACTCTAACCCAAACTACAACCCTATTCCTAACCTAATCCTAATTTTAAACCTTACCTAATCTTATCCCTAATCCTAACCCTAACACTAACCCTAACCCAAACCTTAAAACTAACCCTAAACCAAACCCTAAACTTAACCATAACCATAACCATAACAATAACATTAACCCTAACCCTAACCCTAACATTAACCTAACGCTCACCTTAACCCTATCACTAACCCTAACACTAAATTTAACCATAATCTTGACCATAATCCTAACCTTAACTCTAACCATAACCCTAATACACACCCTAAACATAACCCTAAACCTCACTCTAACATTAACACAAAACCTAACCCTAATGCTAACTTTAACCATAACCCTAACACTAAAACTAAAATTAACCTTAAACTGAAACCTAAACCTAATTCTATCCCTAATAAAAAAAAAACTAACCATAACCCTAACACTAACCCTATTAATAACCCTAAACCTAACACTAAACCTAACCCTAAACATAACCCTAATCTTAACTTTAAACCTAACCCTTACCTAAACCCTAACCCTAACTTTAACTCTAACACTAACCCTAACCGTAGTCCTAAACCTAAACCTAACACTAAACCTAAACCTTACCCTAACACTAAACCAAATTAAAACCTAAAACAAACACTAATGGTAACCTTAATCCTAAAGCTAACACTAACCTAACCTGAACCCTAAACCTAAACTTAACCCTAATTCTAACATGAACCGTAAAACCAACCCTAACACTAACCCTACAACTAATCCTAACCTAATTCTATCCCTAACCATAACTTTAACCCTAATCCTAAACATAACCTTAATCTTAACCTTAATCCTAACCATAATCCTATCACAAAACCTATAACAACCCTAACAAAAACCCTAATGCTTACCCTAACCCTAAAAGTAACTGTAACCCTAATCCTAACAGGAACTATCACCCTAACCCTAACCGTAACTGCAACCCTAATAATAACCCTGACCCTAGCTGTAACCCTAATCTTAACTGTAACCCTAACCCTAACCCAAATACTTACCCTAAAAAAACTCTAACCCTAACCCAAATACTTACCCTAAAAAAACTCTAACCCTAACCCAAACATTAACCCTAATCCTAACCCTAACTCTAACCCTAACCTTATCCTTAACAAGAAACCTAAACTTAATCCTAAGAATAACACTAACCATAACCCTAAACCTTTCCCTAAACCTAACACGGACCTGAACACTAATCCAAACCCTAACCCTAACCCTATCCATAATCATAACCATGACTCTAATTCTAACCTTAACCCTAACCAAAACACAACTCCTAACTTAACTAAACCTAAACCTGTCCCTAATTCTATTTCTAGCCATAATCCTAACACTAACCCTAACCCTTACCCTTACCCTTACCCTATTACTTACCTAATCCTAAGCCTAAACCCAACTCTAATGCTAACCCTATCCCTAACACTAACCCTAAAACTAACTATAAACCTAACCCGAACACTAATGCTAACCGTAACCCTATCACTAACCCTAACCCCAGACCAAACAATAACACATACCCTAACACTAACCCTAACAATAACCATAACTCTAACCCTAACCCTAACACTAAGGCTAACCTTATACTTAACCCTAACTCTAAAACTATAGCAAACACTATTCCTTTGCCTAACCCTGACACGGACAATAACCCTAACCCTAAACTTAACACTAACACTAACCCTAACCCTAACCCTATCTCTAAAGCTAATCCTAACTTTAACCCTAAACCTAATCCTAATTTCAACCTAACACTAATCCTAAACCTAATCCTAACCCTATAACTAACCCTAACCCCAACCCTAACCCTAACATTTACCTAACTTAACCCTAATCCTAACCTTAACACTAACCCTAAACCTAACCCTAAACCTAACAGTTACCCTGACACTAACCCTAACCTTTACTTTAACCCTAACCCAACGCTAACCTTAACCATAACCATAACACTAACCTAATCCTAACAAAATCACTAATATAACTTTAATTCTAACCCTAACCTTAACCCTAACCTAATACTAACTCTAACCCTAATTCTAACCCTAACCCTAATCCTAACAGTTACCCTAAGCCTAACACTAACCCTAAACAAACCCTAACCGTAAACCTAACACTAACCCTAACTGTAACACTAATTCTAACACTAACCCTATTTCTATCTGTAAATTTATCATTAACCTTAACCATAAACCTAAGCCTAACACTAACAATAATTCTACTACTAACCCTTATCCTAATGCTAACTCTCACTCTAACCCTAAAATATAACCCTAACCCTAACTCTAACTCTCACCCTAACTCTAACACTAAACCTAATCCAAACCCCAAAACCTATCACCAAATCTAACCCTAACCCTAAAAGTAACACTAAACCTAACCTGAAATCTAACCCTTACCCTAACCCTAACATTTACTCTTTACCCTAAACCTAACACTAACCCCAACCGTAACCCTAACCCTAACCATAACACTAACCTTAATCTTAACCCTACCGCTAACATTAACCCTATCCCTAACCCTAACCATACCATAACCCTAACCCTAACACTACCCCAACACTAACCCTAACCCTATCCCTAACCTTAACACTAACCCAAACACTTACCCTTACCATAACCATAATCGTGACCCTAACAGTGACTTTAACCCTAACCCTTTCCCTAACAATATCCCTAACATTAAACCTTTCCTTAAACCTAACACTAAAATTTACCCTAACCCTAATTCTAACCCTAATACTATTCCTAATTTTAACCCCAACACTAAACCTAACCTTAAGACTAACCCTAAGTGTAAACATAACCCTAAACCTAAAAATAAACCTAATTCTAATTCTAACATTAATATTAATCCTAATATTAACTCTAACCAGAACCCTAACCCTAAACCTAACACTAACTCTAATGCTAACAGTAACTCTACCCTAACCCTAACTCTAACCCTAAACCCAACGCAATCTTAACCCAAACTCTAACCCAACTCTAACCCTAACACAAACCCAATCCCTAACCATACCCCTAACCCTAACCCTGACCCTAACCCAAACAAAAACCCTATCCCTCACACTAACCCTAACACTTACCCTAACACTAACCCTAACCCTTAGCCTATTCCTAACCTTAAGACTAACCCTAAAGCTCATTCTAACCCTAACCCTAACCCTTACCCTAACAATAACCCTAACCCTAAGCCTAAGCCTAGCACTAAACCTAACCCTAATCCTAACCCTAACCTTAACCCTATCTCAAACCCTATCACTTTCCCTAAGTCAAATTCTCAACCTAATGCTACCCTAGTCCTAATATTCATCCTTAGCATACCCCCAATACTAACTCTATGACTAGCCTATACTAGTCCCCATTGTACCTCAAACCCTAATCCTAACCCTCACCCTTATTCTGATCATAACACTAACCCTATATCTTAATTTGACACTAACACTGAACTGAACCCTAACACTCCCCCTACCAGTAAACATATACTTAAACCTAACAGTAACACTAGAAGTAGACCAAAGCAATCCTAAATATATTCATAAATCTAGCCCTAGCCCTAAGCAAAAACCTAGCAGTAGTCCTAAAACTAACCTTAAACCTAACATAAATGCCAACCCTATCCCTAGACCCAATACTAATCTTAATTCTGGAAATCACTCTAAATCTAACCCTGTCCCAAACAATGACACTTAACCTAACACAAGCCATAGCTATAAACATTATCCTAACCAAAATCCTAACCCTAACTCTAGACTTATCCATAACCATGACCCTATAACTAGCCATAACCATTTCTCTAGCTCTTTTATTTCCCCATTAACCCTAATTCTATTTCTAATCCTATTTCTAGCTCTAAGACTAACTCTAACTTTCACCCTAGCCCTCTCCCTAGTTAAAAACCTATCCATTACCATAACCCAAAACCTAGCCCTATCCCTAGCCCCAACCCTAACTCTAACCATTACACTAGCCCTAAAACTGGTTGTAAACCCTAAACTTAAGCCCAAACCTCACCATAACACTAGCCCTGAACCTAATGCTAATTGGAAAACTAGCCTTAACCCTACCCTAGTCCTAAAACAAAACCAAGCCATAATTTTAACCCTAACCCTTAACATAAACCAAACACTAACCCTACACCTATTCCTAAACTTAGCCCTAATTTGAGTCCTAACTCTAACCATAAAAATAACCCTGACCCTCATCAGACCATAAGAGTACCCCTAGCTCTAAACATTGCCCTAAAGCTAACCTTAGAACTAGCCCTAATTGGAATCTTAGTTCTTTCTTTAGCTGTAGCCCTAATGCTAACACAAATCCTAGCCTAATCCAAGCCCTGACTCTAACCCTAACAATAACCATACCTCTAACCCTATATCTTACCCTAAGCGAAACCCTCTCCCTAATGCTATTCAAGTTCTAACCTTAATCCTTAGCCTACCCCAAACCCCAACTCTTTACTAGTCCTAAACCTATCCCTCATTCTAGTTTAAAGCTGGATCAAAAACCAAAATTAATCTAAACCTCACCCTAACACTAGCTTTAACCCTAATACTAATTGGAAAACTAGCCCTGAATCTACCCTAACCCTAAAACAAAACCAAGAAATAACTCTAACAATTAACCTAGACTTATCCATAATCCTTACCCTAAAACTTGCCATAACAATTTCTCTAGCTCTTATATTTCCTTATTAACCCTAATCCTAGCCTAATCCTATCCCTAGCCCTTAGACTAACTCTAGTTACTCTAGTTAGTCCTTAAAAAAAACACCTAGCAGTAGCCCTAAAAATAACCTTAAACCTAACGTAAAGACCAATCCTATCTCTAGACCAAACACTAACCAAACCCTATCCAAACTCTTAAGCTACACCTAGCTCTAAACCTAGCCCTAATTTGAGACCTAACCTAACCCTAGAAATAACCCTGACCCTGCTTCAGCCCCTACCACT